>NC_087476.1:77561310-78176417 GCF_036417665.1 Passer domesticus | reverse complement strand
TGGAATGTTTGGATTGCTTTTGGCGGGTTTTAAAATATTTTGGCGGGTATTTGGAATGTTTTGGCGGGTATTCGGAATGTTTTGATTAGTTTTGACGGGTTTTGAAATATTTTGGCGGGTTTTTAGAAGGTTTTGATTCTGTTTAGCCCAGTTTTTGGTGTGTTTGGATTAGCTTTGGTGGGCTTTATCATGTTTTGTCAGGTTTTTTCGAATGTATTGATCACTTCTGTCTGGTTTTCTATTTTGGCGGGTTTGAAAATATTTTTGGATGAGTTTTGGCAGGTTTTAAAATATTTTGGCTCTTTGCGCAGAGACGACGGTGCCGGTTGCGGTGCGCTGCGGGGCGCTCCTTCTGCGGAAAGACGCCTGGCAGCGGCACTTGGGACAGCTCCGCGTCTCCGTATTCTGCGTTTCTTGCCTTCTGCATCTCAGCAAAATGCTTTCCCACTAGGTCTAGCAAGGAGAAACTGTGGCAGCTGAGTAGATGTAGCCCGGCCCGCCCTTTGAAGTTGAAAAGTTCTTGGCATCTCAGAGCCTCAAGGGAAGAGCAAGGTTATCTATGGTAGGCTGGGGCAGAACTAGCAGCAAGCAGAGCAAAGTTGTCCAAGAATAGCTTCCATTGGAATGCTAATGGCAATTGAAGAGGCAGGCCAGTGGCAAGCCACTAGCTTCTAGCAGTTTGAAAGTTGCAGACACAGTGCAGGTGTTGTGCGGCTTCTTTCTTGGCCTCCTAGAAGGTGCCGTGGTGCCGCGCTCTCCGTCTCTTGCTTGCCAATATGTTGCCATGTTCCTCCTATTGTTTGGTTTGTTTTGATTTGTTTTGATGATCTTTTGGCGGGTTTTCGGAATGTTTTGGTGGTGTTTTAGAATGTTTTGTTTTCTCTTGTGTTGTTTTTATTGTCTTGGCAGGTTGTGGAACGTTTGGATTCGTTTTGGTGGGTTTTAAAATATTTTGGCGGGTATTTGGAATGTTTTGGTTTGCTTTCATTTGTTTTGATTATGTTTTGGCAAGTTATTGAAAGTTTCGATCACTTCTGACTGGTTTTCTAGTATTTTGGGATCTTTTCAGAATGTTTTGATCAGTTTTAGAATGTTTTGTATTCTCTTGAGTTGTTTTTATTGTCTTGGCAGGTTTTGGAATGTTTGGATTGCTTTTGGCGGGTTTTAAAATATTTTGGCGGGTATTTGGAATGTTTTGGCGGGTATTCGGAAGGTTTTGATTAGTTTTGACGGGTTTTGAAATATTTTGGCGGGTTTTTAGAAGGTTTTGACTTGTTTTGATTCTGTTTAGCCCAGTTTTTGGTGTGTTTGGATTAGCTTTGGTGGGCTTTATCATGTTTTGTCAGGTTTTTTCGAATGTATTGATCACTTCTGTCTGGTTTTCTATTTTGGCGGGTTTGAAAATATTTTTGGATGAGTTTTGGCGGGTTTGAAAATATTTTGGCTCTTTGCGCAGAGACGACGGTGCCGGTTGCGGTGCGCTCCGGGGCGCTCCTTCTGCGGAAAGACGCCTGGCAGCGGCACTTGGGACAGCTCCGCGTCTCCGTATTCTGCGTTTCTTGCCTTCTGCATCTCAGCAAAATGCTTTCCCACTAGGTCTAGCAAGGAGAAACTGTGGCAGCTGAGTAGATGTAGCCCGGCCCGCCCTTTGAAGTTGACAAGTTCTTGGCATCTCAGAACCTCAAGGGAAGAGCAAGGTTATCTATGGTAGGCTGGGGCAGAACTAGCAGCAAGCAGAGCAAAGTTGTCCAAGAATAGCTTCCATTGGAATGCTAATGGCAATTGAAGAGGCAGGCCAGTGGCAAGCCACTAGCTTCTAGCAGTTTGAAAGTTGCAGACACAGTGCAGGTGTTGTGCGGCTTCCTTCTTGGCCTCCTAGAAGGTGCCGCACTCTCCGTCTCTTGCTTGCCAATATGTTGCCGTGTTCCTCCTATTGTTTGGTTTGTTTTGATTTGTTTTGATGATGTTTTGGCGGGTTTTCGGAATGTTTTGGTGGTGTTTTAGAATGTTTTGTTTTCTCTTGTGTTGTTTTTATTGTCTTGGAAGGTTTTGGAACGTTTGGATTCGTTTTGGCGGGTTTTAAAATATTTTGGCGGTTGTTTGGAATGTTTTGGTTTGCTTTCATTTGTTTTGATTATGTTTTGGCAAGTTATTGAAAGTTTCGATCACTTCTGACTGGTTTTCTAGTATTTTGGCATCTTTTCAGAATGTTTTGATCAGTTTTAGCAGGTTGTAAACTATTTTGTCAGGTTTTTGGAATGTTTTGGTTGGTTTTGATTTGTTTTTATGATGTTTTGCCAAGTTTTTTGAATGATTTGATCAGTTCTGGCTGGTTTTCTAATGTTTTGGCAATTTTCAGAATGTTTTGATGAGTTTTGTGGGTCTAAATTATTTTGGCGGTTTTTGGAATATTTTGGTTGTTTTTGATTTGATTTGATGATGTTTTGGCGGGTTTTCGGAATGTTTTGGTTGGGTTTTAGAATGTTTTGTATTCTCTTGAGTTGTTTTTATTGTGTTGGCAGGTTTTGGAATGTTTGGATTGCTTTTGGCGGGTTTTAAAATATTTTGGCGGGTATTTGGAATGTTTTGGCGGGTATTCGGAAGGTTTTGATTAGTTTTGACGGGTTTTGAAATATTTTGGCGGGTTTTTAGAAGGTTTTGATTCTGTTTAGCCCAGTTTTTGGTGTGTTTGGATTAGCTTTGGTGGGCTTTATCATGTTTTGTCAGGTTTTTTCGAATGTATTGATCACTTCTGTCTGGTTTTCTATTTTGGCAGGTTTGAAAATATTTTTGGATGAGTTTTGGCGGGTTTGAAAATATTTTGGCTCTTTGCGCAGAGACGACGGTGCCGGTTGCGGTGCGCTCCGGGGCGCTCCTTCTGCGGAAAGACGCCTGGCAGCGGCACTTGGGACAGCTCCGCGTCTCCGTATTCTGCGTTTCTTGCCTTCTGCATCTCAGCAAAATGCTTTCCCACTAGGTCTAGCAAGGAGAAACTGTGGCAGCTGAGTAGATGTAGCCTGGCCCGCCCTTTGAAGTTGACAAGTTCTTGGCATCTCAGAACCTCAAGGGAAGAGCAAGGTTATCTATGGTAGGCTGGGGCAGAACTAGCAGCAAGCAGAGCAAAGTTGTCCAAGAATAGCTTCCATTGGAATGCTAATGGCAATTGAAGAGGCAGGCCAGTGGCAAGCCACTAGCTTCTAGCAGTTTGAAAGTTGCAGACACAGTGCAGGTGTTGTGCGGCTTCCTTCTTGGCCTCCTAGAAGGTGCCGCACTCTCCGTCTCTTGCTTGCCAATATGTTGCCGTGTTCCTCCTATTGTTTGGTTTGTTTTGATTTGTTTTGACGATCTTTTGGCGGGTTTTCGGAATGTTTTGGTGGTGTTTTAGAATGTTTTGTTTTCTCTTGTGTTGTTTTTATTGTCTTGGCAGGTTGTGGAACGTTTGGATTCGTTTTGGCGGGTTTTAAAATATTTTGGCGGGTATTTGGAATGTTTTGGTTTGCTTTCATTTGTTTTGATTATGTTTTGGCAAGTTATTGAAAGTTTTGATCACTTCTGACTGGTTTTCTAGTATTTTGGCATCTTTTCAGAATGTTTTGATCAGTTTTAGCAGGTTGTAAACTATTTTGTCAGGTTTTTGGAATGTTTTGGTTGGTTTTGATTTGTTTTTATGATGTTTTGCCAAGTTTTTTGAATGTTTTGATCAGTTCTGGCTGGTTTTCTAATGTTTTGGCAATTTTCAGAATGTTTTGATGAGTTTTGTGGGTCTAAATCATTTTGGCGGTTTTCGGAATATTTTGGTTGGTTTTGATTTGTTTTTATGATGTTTTGTCGGGTTTTCGGAATGTTTTGGTTGGGTTTTAGAATGTTTTGTATTCTCTTGAGTTGTTTTTATTGTCTTGGAAGCTTTTGGAATGTTTGGATTCCTTTTGGCGGGTTTTAAAATATTTTGGCGGGTATTTGGAATGTTTTGGCGGGTATTCGGAATGTTTTGATTAGTTTTGACGGGTTTTGAAATATTTTGGCGGGTTTTTAGAAGGTTTTGATTCTGTTTAGCCCAGTTTTTGGTGTGTTTGGATTAGCTTTGGTGGGCTTTATCATGTTTTGTCAGGTTTTTTCGAATGTATTGATCACTTCTGTCTGGTTTTCTATTTTGGCGGGTTTGAAAATATTTTTGGATGAGTTTTGGCGGGTTTGAAAATATTTTGGCTCTTTGCGCAGAGACGACGGTGCCGGTTGCGGTGCGCTGCGGGGCGCTCCTTCTGCGGAAAGACGCCTGGCAGCGGCACTTGGGACAGCTCCGCGTCTCCGTATTCTGCGTTTCTTGCCTTCTGCATCTCAGCAAAATGCTTTCCCACTAGGTCTAGCAAGGAGAAACTGTGGCAGCTGAGTAGATGTAGCCCGGCCCGCCCTTTGAAGTTGAAAAGTTCTTGGCATCTCAGAGCCTCAAGGGAAGAGCAAGGTTATCTATGGTAGGCTGGGGCAGAACTAGCAGCAAGCAGAGCAAAGTTGTCCAAGAATAGCTTCCATTGGAATGCTAATGGCAATTGAAGAGGCAGGCCAGTGGCAAGCCACTAGCTTCTAGCAGTTTGAAAGTTGCAGACACAGTGCAGGTGTTGTGCGGCTTCCTTCTTGGCCTCCTAGAAGGTGCCGCACTCTCCGTCTCTTGCTTGCCAATATGTTGCCGTGTTCCTCCTATTGTTTGGTTTGTTTTGATTTGTTTTGATGATCTTTTGGCGGGTTTTCGGAATGTTTTGGTGGTGTTTTAGAATGTTTTGTTTTCTCTTGTGTTGTTTTTATTGTCTTGGCAGGTTGTGGAACGTTTGGATTCGTTTTGGTGGGTTTTAAAATATTTTGGCGGGTATTTGGAATGTTTTGGTTTGCTTTCATTTGTTTTGATTATGTTTTGGCAAGTTATTGAAAGTTTTGATCACTTCTGACTGGTTTTCTAGTATTTTGGCATCTTTTCAGAATGTTTTGATCAGTTTTAGCAGGTTGTAAACTATTTTGTCAGGTTTTTGGAATGTTTTGGTTGGTTTTGATTTGTTTTTATGATGTTTTGCCAAGTTTTTTGAATGATTTGATCAGTTCTGGCTGGTTTTCTAATGTTTTGGCAATTTTCAGAATGTTTTGATGAGTTTTGTGGGTCTAAATTATTTTGGCGGTTTTCGGAATATTTTGGTTGGTTTTGATTTGTTTTTATGATGTTTTGTCGGGTTTTCGGAATGTTTTGGTTGGGTTTTAGAATGTTTTGTATTCTCTTGAGTTGTTTTTATTCTGTTGGCAGGTTTTGGAATGTTTGGATTGCTTTTGGCGGGTTTTAAAATATTTTGGCGGGTATTTGGAATGTTTTGGCGGGTATTCGGAATGTTTTGATTAGTTTTGACGGGTTTTGAAATATTTTGGCGGGTTTTTAGAAGGTTTTGATTCTGTTTAGCCCAGTTTTTGGTGTGTTTGGATTAGCTTTGGTGGGCTTTATCATGTTTTGTCAGGTTTTTTCGAATGTATTGATCACTTCTGTCTGGTTTTCTATTTTGGCGGGTTTGAAAATATTTTTGGATGAGTTTTGGCGGGTTTGAAAATATTTTGGCTCTGCGCAGAGACGACGGTGCCGGTTGCGGTGCGCTCCGGGGCGCTCCTTCTGCGGAAAGACGCCTGGCAGCGGCACTTGGGACAGCTCCGCGTCTCCGTATTCTGCGTTTCTTGCCTTCTGCATCTCAGCAAAATGCTTTCCCACTAGGTCTAGCAAGGAGAAACTGTGGCAGCTGAGTAGATGTAGCCCGGCCCGCCCTTTGAAGTTGACAAGTTCTTGGCATCTCAGAACCTCAAGGGAAGAGCAAGGTTATCTATGGTAGGCTGGGGCAGAACTAGCAGCAAGCAGAGCAAAGTTGTCCAAGAATAGCTTCCATTGGAATGCTAATGGCAATTGAAGAGGCAGGCCAGTGGCAAGCCACTAGCTTCTAGCAGTTTGAAAGTTGCAGACACAGTGCAGGTGTTGTGCGGCTTCCTTCTTGGCCTCCTAGAAGGTGCCGCGGTGCCGCGCTCTCCGTCTCTTGCTTGCCAATATGTTGCCGTGTTCCTCCTATTGTTTGGTTTGTTTTGATTTGTTTTGATGATCTTTTGGCGGGTTTTCGGAATGTTTTGGTGGTGTTTTAGAATGTTTTGTTTTCTCTTGTGTTGTTTTTATTGTCTTGGCAGGTTGTGGAACGTTTGGATTCATTTTGGTGGGTTTTAAAATATTTTGGCGGGTATTTGGAATGTTTTGGTTTGCTTTCATTTGTTTTGATTATGTTTTGGCAAGTTATTGAAAGTTTTGATCACTTCTGACTGGTTTTCTAGTATTTTGGCATCTTTTCAGAATGTTTTGATCAGTTTTAGCAGGTTGTAAACTATTTTGTCAGGTTTTTGGAATGTTTTGGTTGGTTTTGATTTGTTTTTATGATGTTTTGCCAAGTTTTTTGAATGTTTTGATCAGTTCTGGCTGGTTTTCTAATGTTTTGGCAATTTTCAGAATGTTTTGATGAGTTTTGTGGGTCTAAATTATTTTGGCGGTTTTCGGAATATTTTGGTTGGTTTTGATTTGTTTTTATGATGTTTTGTCGGGTTTTCGGAATGTTTTGGTTGGGTTTTAGAATGTTTTGTATTCTCTTGAGTTGTTTTTATTGTCTTGGCAGGTTTTGGAATGTTTGGATTCCTTTTGGCGGGTTTTAAAATATTTTGGCGGGTATTTGGAATGTTTTGGCGGGTATTCGGAATGTTTTGATTAGTTTTGACGGGTTTTGAAATATTTTGGAGGGTTTTTAGAAGGTTTTGATTCTGTTTAGCCCAGTTTTTGGTGTGTTTGGATTAGCTTTGGTGGGCTTTATCATGTTTTGTCAGGTTTTTTCGAATGTATTGATCACTTCTGTCTGGTTTTCTATTTTGGCGGGTTTGAAAATATTTTTGGATGAGTTTTGGCGGGTTTGAAAATATTTTGGCTCTTTGCGCAGAGACGACGGTGCCGGTTGCGGTGCGCTGCGGGGCGCTCCTTCTGCGGAAAGACGCCTGGCAGCGGCACTTGGGACAGCTCCGCGTCTCCGTATTCTGCGTTTCTTGCCTTCTGCATCTCAGCAAAATGCTTTCCCACTAGGTCTAGCAAGGAGAAACTGTGGCAGCTGAGTAGATGTAGCCCGGCCCGCCCTTTGAAGTTGAAAAGTTCTTGGCATCTCAGAGCCTCAAGGGAAGAGCAAGGTTATCTATGGTAGGCTGGGGCAGAACTAGCAGCAAGCAGAGCAAAGTTGTCCAAGAATAGCTTCCATTGGAATGCTAATGGCAATTGAAGAGGCAGGCCAGTGGCAAGCCACTAGCTTCTAGCAGTTTGAAAGTTGCAGACACAGTGCAGGTGTTGTGCGGCTTCCTTCTTGGCCTCCTAGAAGGTGCCGCACTCTCCGTCTCTTGCTTGCCAATATGTTGCCGTGTTCCTCCTATTGTTTGGTTTGTTTTGATTTGTTTTGATGATCTTTTGGCGGGTTTTCGGAATGTTTTGGTGGTGTTTTAGAATGTTTTGTTTTCTCTTGTGTTGTTTTTATTGTCTTGGCAGGTTGTGGAACGTTTGGATTCGTTTTGGTGGGTTTTAAAATATTTTGGCGGGTATTTGGAATGTTTTGGTTTGCTTTCATTTGTTTTGATTATGTTTTGGCAAGTTATTGAAAGTTTTGATCACTTCTGACTGGTTTTCTAGTATTTTGGCATCTTTTCAGAATGTTTTGATCAGTTTTAGCAGGTTGTAAACTATTTTGTCAGGTTTTTGGAATGTTTTGGTTGGTTTTGATTTGTTTTTATGATGTTTTGCCAAGTTTTTTGAATGATTTGATCAGTTCTGGCTGGTTTTCTAATGTTTTGGCAATTTTCAGAATGTTTTGATGTGTTTTGTGGGTCTAAATTATTTTGGCGGTTTTCGGAATATTTTGGTTGGTTTTGATTTGTTTTTATGATGTTTTGTCGGGTTTTCGGAATGTTTTGGTTGGGTTTTAGAATGTTTTGTATTCTCTTGAGTTGTTTTTATTGTCTTGGCAGGTTTTGGAATGTTTGGATTGCTTTTGGCGGGTTTTAAAATATTTTGGCGGGTATTTGGAATGTTTTGGCGGGTATTCGGAATGTTTTGATTAGTTTTGACGGGTTTTGAAATATTTTGGCGGGTTTTTAGAAGGTTTTGATTCTGTTTAGCCCAGTTTTTGGTGTGTTTGGATTAGCTTTGGTGGGCTTTATCATGTTTTGTCAGGTTTTTTCGAATGTATTGATCACTTCTGTCTGGTTTTCTATTTTGGCGGGTTTGAAAATATTTTTGGATGAGTTTTGGCGGGTTTGAAAATATTTTGGCTCTTTGCGCAGAGACGACGGTGCCGGTTGCGGTGCGCTCCGGGGCGCTCCTTCTGCGGAAAGACGCCTGGCAGCGGCACTTGGGACAGCTCCGCGTCTCCGTATTCTGCGTTTCTTGCCTTCTGCATCTCAGCAAAATGCTTTCCCACTAGGTCTAGCAAGGAGAAACTGTGGCAGCTGAGTAGATGTAGCCCGGCCCGCCCTTTGAAGTTGACAAGTTCTTGGCATCTCAGAGCCTCAAGGGAAGAGCAAGGTTATCTATGGTAGGCTGGGGCAGAACTAGCAGCAAGCAGAGCAAAGTTGTCCAAGAATAGCTTCCATTGGAATGCTAATGGCAATTGAAGAGGCAGGCCAGTGGCAAGCCACTAGCTTCTAGCAGTTTGAAAGTTGCAGACACAGTGCAGGTGTTGTGCGGCTTCCTTCTTGGCCTCCTAGAAGGTGCCGCACTCTCCGTCTCTTGCTTGCCAATATGTTGCCGTGTTCCTCCTATTGTTTGGTTTGTTTTGATTTGTTTTTATGATGTTTTGGCGGGTTTTCGGAATGTTTTGGTGGTGTTTTAGAATGTTTTGTTTTCTCTTGTGTTGTTTTTATTGTCTTGGCAGGTTGTGGAACGTTTGGATTCGTTTTGGCGGGTTTTAAAATATTTTGGCGGGTATTTGGAATGTTTTGGTTTGCTTTCATTTGTTTTGATTATGTTTTGGCAAGTTATTGAAAGTTTCGATCACTTCTGACTGGTTTTCTAGTATTTTGGCATCTTTTCAGAATGTTTTGATCAGTTTTAGCAGGTTGTAAACTATTTTGTCAGGTTTTTGGAATGTTTTGGTTGGTTTTGATTTGTTTTTATGATGTTTTGCCAAGTTTTTTGAATGATTTGATCAGTTCTGGCTGGTTTTCTAATGTTTTGGCAATTTTCAGAATGTTTTGATGAGTTTTGTGGGTCTAAATCATTTTGGCGGTTTTCGGAATATTTTGGTTGGTTTTGATTTGTTTTTATGATGTTTTGTCGGGTTTTCGGAATGTTTTGGTTGGGTTTTAGAATGTTTTGTATTCTCTTGAGTTGTTTTTATTGTCTTGGAAGGTTTTGGAATGTTTGGATTCCTTTTGGCGGGTTTTAAAATATTTTGGCGGGTATTTGGAATGTTTTGGCGGGTATTCGGAATGTTTTGATTAGTTTTGACGGGTTTTGAAATATTTTGGCGGGTTTTTAGAAGGTTTTGATTCTGTTTAGCCCAGTTTTTGGTGTGTTTGGATTAGCTTTGGTGGGCTTTATCATGTTTTGTCAGGTTTTTTCGAATGTATTGATCACTTCTGTGTGGTTTTCTATTTTGGCGGGTTTGAAAATATTTTTGGATGAGTTTTGGCATGTTTTAAAATATTTTGGCTCTTTGCGCAGAGATGACGGTGCCGGTTGCGGTGCGCTCCGGGGCGCTCCTTCTGCGGAAAGACGCCTGGCAGCGGCACTTGGGACAGCTCCGCGTCTCCGTATTCTGCGTTTCTTGCCTTCTGCATCTCAGCAAAATGCTTTCCCACTAGGTCTAGCAAGGAGAAACTGTGGCAGCTGAGTAGATGTAGCCCGGCCCGCCCTTTGAAGTTGAAAAGTTCTTGGCATCTCAGAGCCTCAAGGGAAGAGCAAGGTTATCTATGGTAGGCTGGGGCAGAACTAGCAGCAAGCAGAGCAAAGTTGTCCAAGAATAGCTTCCATTGGAATGCTAATGGCAATTGAAGAGGCAGGCCAGTGGCAAGCCACTAGCTTCTAGCAGTTTGAAAGTTGCAGACACAGTGCAGGTGTTGTGCGGCTTCTTTCTTGGCCTCCTAGAAGGTGCCGTGGTGCCGCGCTCTCCGTCTCTTGCTTGCCAATATGTTGCCGTGTTCCTCCTATTGTTTGGTTTGTTTTGATTTGTTTTGATGATCTTTTGGCGGGTTTTCGGAATGTTTTGGTGGTGTTTTAGAATGTTTTGTTTTCTCTTGTGTTGTTTTTATTGTGTTGGCAGGTTGTGGAACGTTTGGATTCGTTTTGGCGGGTTTTAAAATATTTTGGCGGGTATTTGGAATGTTTTGGTTTGCTTTCATTTGTTTTGATTATGTTTTGGCAAGTTATTGAAAGTTTCGATCACTTCTGACTGGTTTTCTAGTATTTTGGCATCTTTTCAGAATGTTTTGATCAGTTTTAGAATGTTTTGTATTCTCTTGAGTTGTTTTTATTGTGTTGGCAGGTTTTGGAATGTTTGGATTGCTTTTGGCGGGTTTTAAAATATTTTGGCGGGTATTTGGAATGTTTTGGCGGGTATTCGGAAGGTTTTGATTAGTTTTGACGGGTTTTGAAATATTTTGGCGGGTTTTTAGAAGGTTTTGACTTGTTTTGATTCTGTTTAGCCCAGTTTTTGGTGTGTTTGGATTAGCTTTGGTGGGCTTTATCATGTTTTGTCAGGTTTTTTCGAATGTATTGATCACTTCTGTCTGGTTTTCTATTTTGGCGGGTTTGAAAATATTTTTGGATGAGTTTTGGCGGGTTTGAAAATATTTTGGCTCTTTGCGCAGAGACGACGGTGCCGGTTGCGGTGCGCTCCGGGGCGCTCCTTCTGCGGAAAGACGCCTGGCAGCGGCACTTGGGACAGCTCCGCGTCTCCGTATTCTGCGTTTCTTGCCTTCTGCATCTCAGCAAAATGCTTTCCCACTAGGTCTAGCAAGGAGAAACTGTGGCAGCTGAGTAGATGTAGCCCGGCCCGCCCTTTGAAGTTGACAAGTTCTTGGCATCTCAGAACCTCAAGGGAAGAGCAAGGTTATCTATGGTAGGCTGGGGCAGAACTAGCAGCAAGCAGAGCAAAGTTGTCCAAGAATAGCTTCCATTGGAATGCTAATGGCAATTGAAGAGGCAGGCCAGTGGCAAGCCACTAGCTTCTAGCAGTTTGAAAGTTGCAGACACAGTGCAGGTGTTGTGCGGCTTCCTTCTTGGCCTCCTAGAAGGTGCCGCGGTGCCGCGCTCTCCGTCTCTTGCTTGCCAATATGTTGCCGTGTTCCTCCTATTGTTTGGTTTGTTTTGATTTGTTTTGATGATCTTTTGGCGGGTTTTCGGAATGTTTTGGTGGTGTTTTAGAATGTTTTGTTTTCTCTTGTGTTGTTTTTATTGTCTTGGCAGGTTGTGGAACGTTTGGATTCGTTTTGGCGGGTTTTAAAATATTTTGGCGGGTATTTGGAATGTTTTGGTTTGCTTTCATTTGTTTTGATTATGTTTTGGCAAGTTATTGAAAGTTTTGATCACTTCTGACTGGTTTTCTAGTATTTTGGCATCTTTTCAGAATGTTTTGATCAGTTTTAGCAGGTTGTAAACTATTTTGTCAGGTTTTTGGAATGTTTTGGTTGGTTTTGATTTGTTTTTATGATGTTTTGCCAAGTTTTTTGAATGTTTTGATCAGTTCTGGCTGGTTTTCTAATGTTTTGGCAATTTTCAGAATGTTTTGATGAGTTTTGTGGGTCTAAATTATTTTGGCGGTTTTTGGAATATTTTGGTTGGTTTTGATTTGTTTTTATGATGTTTTGTCGGGTTTTCGGAATGTTTTGGTTGGGTTTTAGAATGTTTTGTATTCTCTTGAGTTGTTTTTATTGTCTTGGCAGGTTTTGGAATGTTTGGATTCCTTTTGGCGGGTTTTAAAATATTTTGGCGGGTATTTGGAATGTTTTGGCGGGTATTCGGAATGTTTTGATTAGTTTTGACGGGTTTTGAAATATTTTGGAGGGTTTTTAGAAGGTTTTGATTCTGTTTAGCCCAGTTTTTGGTGTGTTTGGATTAGCTTTGGTGGGCTTTATCATGTTTTGTCAGGTTTTTTCGAATGTATTGATCACTTCTGTCTGGTTTTCTATTTTGGCGGGTTTGAAAATATTTTTGGATGAGTTTTGGCGGGTTTGAAAATATTTTGGCTCTTTGCGCAGAGACGACGGTGCCGGTTGCGGTGCGCTCCGGGGCGCTCCTTCTGCGGAAAGAGGCCTGGCAGCGGCACTTGGGACAGCTCCGCGTCTCCGTATTCTGCGTTTCTTGCCTTCTGCATCTCAGCAAAATGCTTTCCCACTAGGTCTAGCAAGGAGAAACTGTGGCAGCTGAGTAGATGTAGCCCGGCCCGCCCTTTGAAGTTGACAAGTTCTTGGCATCTCAGAGCCTCAAGGGAAGAGCAAGGTTATCTATGGTAGGCTGGGGCAGAACTAGCAGCAAGCAGAGCAAAGTTGTCCAAGAATAGCTTCCATTGGAATGCTAATGGCAATTGAAGAGGCAGGCCAGTGGCAAGCCACTATCTTCTAGCAGTTTGAAAGTTGCAGACACAGTGCAGGTGTTTTGCGGCTTCCTTCTTGGCCTCCTAGAAGGTGCCGCACTCTCCGTCTCTTGCTTGCCAATATGTTGCCGTGTTCCTCCTATTGTTTGGTTTGTTTTGATTTGTTTTGATGATGTTTTGGCGGGTTTTCGGAATGTTTTGGTGGTGTTTTAGAATGTTTTGTTTTCTCTTGTGTTGTTTTTATTGTCTTGGCAGGTTGTGGAACGTTTGGATTCGTTTTGGTGGGTTTTAAAATATTTTGGCGGGTATTTGGAATGTTTTGGTTTGCTTTCATTTGTTTTGATTATGTTTTGGCAAGTTATTGAAAGTTTTGATCACTTCTGACTGGTTTTCTAGTATTTTGGCATCTTTTCAGAATGTTTTGATCAGTTTTAGCAGGTTGTAAACTATTTTGTCAGGTTTTTGGAATGTTTTGGTTGGTTTTGATTTGTTTTTATGATGTTTTGCCAAGTTTTTTGAATGATTTGATCAGTTCTGGCTGGTTTTCTAATGTTTTGGCAATTTTCAGAATGTTTTGATGAGTTTTGTGGGTCTAAATTATTTTGGCGGTTTTCGGAATATTTTGGTTGGTTTTGATTTGTTTTTATGATGTTTTGTCGGGTTTTCGGAATGTTTTGGTTGGGTTTTAGAATGTTTTGTATTCTCTTGAGTTGTTTTTATTGTGTTGGCAGGTTTTGGAATGTTTGGATTGCTTTTGGCGGGTTTTAAAATATTTTGGCGGGTATTTGGAATGTTTTGGCGGGTATTCGGAATGTTTTGATTAGTTTTGACGGGTTTTGAAATATTTTGGCGGGTTTTTAGAAGGTTTTGATTCTGTTTAGCCCAGTTTTTGGTGTGTTTGGATTAGCTTTGGTGGGCTTTATCATGTTTTGTCAGGTTTTTTCGAATGTATTGATCACTTCTGTCTGGTTTTCTATTTTGGCGGGTTTGAAAATATTTTTGGATGAGTTTTGGCGGGTTTGAAAATATTTTGGCTCTGCGCAGAGACGACGGTGCCGGTTGCGGTGCGCTCCGGGGCGCTCCTTCTGCGGAAAGACGCCTGGCAGCGGCACTTGGGACAGCTCCGCGTCTCCGTATTCTGCGTTTCTTGCCTTCTGCATCTCAGCAAAATGCTTTCCCACTAGGTCTAGCAAGGAGAAACTGTGGCAGCTGAGTAGATGTAGCCCGGCCCGCCCTTTGAAGTTGACAAGTTCTTGGCATCTCAGAACCTCAAGGGAAGAGCAAGGTTATCTATGGTAGGCTGGGGCAGAACTAGCAGCAAGCAGAGCAAAGTTGTCCAAGAATAGCTTCCATTGGAATGCTAATGGCAATTGAAGAGGCAGGCCAGTGGCAAGCCACTAGCTTCTAGCAGTTTGAAAGTTGCAGACACAGTGCAGGTGTTGTGCGGCTTCCTTCTTGGCCTCCTAGAAGGTGCCGCGGTGCCGCGCTCTCCGTCTCTTGCTTGCCAATATGTTGCCGTGTTCCTCCTATTGTTTGGTTTGTTTTGATTTGTTTTGATGATGTTTTGGCGGGTTTTCGGAATGTTTTGGTGGTGTTTTAGAATGTTTTGTTTTCTCTTGTGTTGTTTTTATTGTCTTGGCAGGTTGTGGAACGTTTGGATTCGTTTTGGTGGGTTTTAAAATATTTTGGCGGGTATTTGGAATGTTTTGGTTTGCTTTCATTTGTTTTGATTATGTTTTGGCAAGTTATTGAAAGTTTTGATCACTTCTGACTGGTTTTCTAGTATTTTGGCATCTTTTCAGAATGTTTTGATCAGTTTTAGCAGGTTGTAAACTATTTTGTCAGGTTTTTGGAATGTTTTGGTTGGTTTTGATTTGTTTTTATGATGTTTTGCCAAGTTTTTTGAATGTTTTGATCAGTTCTGGCTGGTTTTCTAATGTTTTGGCAATTTTCAGAATGTTTTGATGAGTTTTGTGGGTCTAAATTATTTTGGCGGTTTTCGGAATATTTTGGTTGGTTTTGATTTGTTTTTATGATGTTTTGTCGGGTTTTCGGAATGTTTTGGTTGGGTTTTAGAATGTTTTGTATTCTCTTGAGTTGTTTTTATTGTCTTGGCAGGTTTTGGAATGTTTGGATTGCTTTTGGCGGGTTTTAAAATATTTTGGCGGGTATTTGGAATGTTTTGGCGGGTATTCGGAATGTTTTGATTAGTTTTGACGGGTTTTGAAATATTTTGGAGGGTTTTTAGAAGGTTTTGATTCTGTTTAGCCCAGTTTTTGGTGTGTTTGGATTAGCTTTGGTGGGCTTTATCATGTTTTGTCAGGTTTTTTCGAATGTATTGATCACTTCTGTCTGGTTTTCTATTTTGGCGGGTTTGAAAATATTTTTGGATGAGTTTTGGCGGGTTTGAAAATATTTTGGCTCTTTGCGCAGAGACGACGGTGCCGGTTGCGGTGCGCTGCGGGGCGCTCCTTCTGCGGAAAGAGGCCTGGCAGCGGCACTTGGGACAGCTCCGCGTCTCCGTATTCTGCGTTTCTTGCCTTCTGCATCTCAGCAAAATGCTTTCCCACTAGGTCTAGCAAGGAGAAACTGTGGCAGCTGAGTAGATGTAGCCCGGCCCGCCCTTTGAAGTTGAAAAGTTCTTGGCATCTCAGAGCCTCAAGGGAAGAGCAAGGTTATCTATGGTAGGCTGGGGCAGAACTAGCAGCAAGCAGAGCAAAGTTGTCCAAGAATAGCTTCCATTGGAATGCTAATGGCAATTGAAGAGGCAGGCCAGTGGCAAGCCACTAGCTTCTAGCAGTTTGAAAGTTGCAGACACAGTGCAGGTGTTGTGCGGCTTCCTTCTTGGCCTCCTAGAAGGTGCCGCACTCTCCGTCTCTTGCTTGCCAATATGTTGCCGTGTTCCTCCTATTGTTTGGTTTGTTTTGATTTGTTTTTATGATGTTTTGGCGGGTTTTCGGAATGTTTTGGTGGTGTTTTAGAATGTTTTGTTTTCTCTTGTGTTGTTTTTATTGTCTTGGCAGGTTGTGGAACGTTTGGATTCGTTTTGGCGGGTTTTAAAATATTTTGGCGGGTATTTGGAATGTTTTGGTTTGCTTTCATTTGTTTTGATTATGTTTTGGCAAGTTATTGAAAGTTTCGATCACTTCTGACTGGTTTTCTAGTATTTTGGCATCTTTTCAGAATGTTTTGATCAGTTTTAGCAGGTTGTAAACTATTTTGTCAGGTTTTTGGAATGTTTTGGTTGGTTTTGATTTGTTTTTATGATGTTTTGCCAAGTTTTTTGAATGATTTGATCAGTTCTGGCTGGTTTTCTAATGTTTTGGCAATTTTCAGAATGTTTTGATGAGTTTTGTGGGTCTAAATCATTTTGGCGGTTTTCGGAATATTTTGGTTGGTTTTGATTTGTTTTTATGATGTTTTGTCGGGTTTTCGGAATGTTTTGGTTGGGTTTTAGAATGTTTTGTATTCTCTTGAGTTGTTTTTATTGTCTTGGAAGGTTTTGGAATGTTTGGATTCCTTTTGGCGGGTTTTAAAATATTTTGGCGGGTATTTGGAATGTTTTGGCGGGTATTCGGAATGTTTTGATTAGTTTTGACGGGTTTTGAAATATTTTGGCGGGTTTTTAGAAGGTTTTGATTCTGTTTAGCCCAGTTTTTGGTGTGTTTGGATTAGCTTTGGTGGGCTTTATCATGTTTTGTCAGGTTTTTTCGAATGTATTGATCACTTCTGTGTGGTTTTCTATTTTGGCGGGTTTGAAAATATTTTTGGATGAGTTTTGGCATGTTTTAAAATATTTTGGCTCTTTGCGCAGAGATGACGGTGCCGGTTGCGGTGCGCTCCGGGGCGCTCCTTCTGCGGAAAGACGCCTGGCAGCGGCACTTGGGACAGCTCCGCGTCTCCGTATTCTGCGTTTCTTGCCTTCTGCATCTCAGCAAAATGCTTTCCCACTAGGTCTAGCAAGGAGAAACTGTGGCAGCTGAGTAGATGTAGCCCGGCCCGCCCTTTGAAGTTGAAAAGTTCTTGGCATCTCAGAGCCTCAAGGGAAGAGCAAGGTTATCTATGGTAGGCTGGGGCAGAACTAGCAGCAAGCAGAGCAAAGTTGTCCAAGAATAGCTTCCATTGGAATGCTAATGGCAATTGAAGAGGCAGGCCAGTGGCAAGCCACTAGCTTCTAGCAGTTTGAAAGTTGCAGACACAGTGCAGGTGTTGTGCGGCTTCTTTCTTGGCCTCCTAGAAGGTGCCGTGGTGCCGCGCTCTCCGTCTCTTGCTTGCCAATATGTTGCCATCTTCCTCCTATTGTTTGGTTTGTTTTGATTTGTTTTGATGATCTTTTGGCGGGTTTTCGGAATGTTTTGGTGGTGTTTTAGAATGTTTTGTTTTCTCTTGTGTTGTTTTTATTGTGTTGGCAGGTTGTGGAACGTTTGGATTCGTTTTGGCGGGTTTTAAAATATTTTGGCGGGTATTTGGAATGTTTTGGTTTGCTTTCATTTGTTTTGATTATGTTTTGGCAAGTTATTGAAAGTTTCGATCACTTCTGACTGGTTTTCTAGTATTTTGGCATCTTTTCAGAATGTTTTGATCAGTTTTAGAATGTTTTGTATTCTCTTGAGTTGTTTTTATTGTGTTGGCAGGTTTTGGAATGTTTGGATTGCTTTTGGCGGGTTTTAAAATATTTTGGCGGGTATTTGGAATGTTTTGGCGGGTATTCGGAAGGTTTTGATTAGTTTTGACGGGTTTTGAAATATTTTGGCGGGTTTTTAGAAGGTTTTGACTTGTTTTGATTCTGTTTAGCCCAGTTTTTGGTGTGTTTGGATTAGCTTTGGTGGGCTTTATCATGTTTTGTCAGGTTTTTTCGAATGTATTGATCACTTCTGTCTGGTTTTCTATTTTGGCGGGTTTGAAAATATTTTTGGATGAGTTTTGGCGGGTTTGAAAATATTTTGGCTCTTTGCGCAGAGACGACGGTGCCGGTTGCGGTGCGCTCCGGGGCGCTCCTTCTGCGGAAAGACGCCTGGCAGCGGCACTTGGGACAGCTCCGCGTCTCCGTATTCTGCGTTTCTTGCCTTCTGCATCTCAGCAAAATGCTTTCCCACTAGGTCTAGCAAGGAGAAACTGTGGCAGCTGAGTAGATGTAGCCCGGCCCGCCCTTTGAAGTTGACAAGTTCTTGGCATCTCAGAACCTCAAGGGAAGAGCAAGGTTATCTATGGTAGGCTGGGGCAGAACTAGCAGCAAGCAGAGCAAAGTTGTCCAAGAATAGCTTCCATTGGAATGCTAATGGCAATTGAAGAGGCAGGCCAGTGGCAAGCCACTAGCTTCTAGCAGTTTGAAAGTTGCAGACACAGTGCAGGTGTTGTGCGGCTTCCTTCTTGGCCTCCTAGAAGGTGCCGCGGTGCCGCGCTCTCCGTCTCTTGCTTGCCAATATGTTGCCGTGTTCCTCCTATTGTTTGGTTTGTTTTGATTTGTTTTGATGATCTTTTGGCGGGTTTTCGGAATGTTTTGGTGGTGTTTTAGAATGTTTTGTTTTCTCTTGTGTTGTTTTTATTGTCTTGGCAGGTTGTGGAACGTTTGGATTCGTTTTGGCGGGTTTTAAAATATTTTGGCGGGTATTTGGAATGTTTTGGTTTGCTTTCATTTGTTTTGATTATGTTTTGGCAAGTTATTGAAAGTTTCGATCACTTCTGACTGGTTTTCTAGTATTTTGGCATCTTTTCAGAATGTTTTGATCAGTTTTAGCAGGTTGTAAACTATTTTGTCAGGTTTTTGGAATGTTTTGGTTGGTTTTGATTTGTTTTTATGATGTTTTGCCAAGTTTTTTGAATGTTTTGATCAGTTCTGGCTGGTTTTCTAATGTTTTGGCAATTTTCAGAATGTTTTGATGAGTTTTGTGGGTCTAAATTATTTTGGCGGTTTTCGGAATATTTTGGTTGGTTTTGATTTGTTTTTATGATGTTTTGTCGGGTTTTCGGAATGTTTTGGTTGGGTTTTAGAATGTTTTGTATTCTCTTGAGTTGTTTTTATTGTCTTGGCAGGTTTTGGAATGTTTGGATTTGTTTTGGCGGGTTTTAAAATATTTTGGCGGGTATTTGGAATGTTTTGGCGGGTATTCGGAATGTTTTGATTAGTTTTGACGGGTTTTGAAATATTTTGGAGGGTTTTTAGAAGGTTTTGATTCTGTTTAGCCCAGTTTTTGGTGTGTTTGGATTAGCTTTGGTGGGCTTTATCATGTTTTGTCAGGTTTTTTCGAATGTATTGATCACTTCTGTCTGGTTTTCTATTTTGGCGGGTTTGAAAATATTTTTGGATGAGTTTTGGCGGGTTTGAAAATATTTTGGCTCTTTGCGCAGAGACGACGGTGCCGGTTGCGGTGCGCTGCGGGGCGCTCCTTCTGCGGAAAGACGCCTGGCAGCGGCACTTGGGACAGCTCCGCGTCTCCGTATTCTGCGTTTCTTGCCTTCTGCATCTCAGCAAAATGCTTTCCCACTAGGTCTAGCAAGGAGAAACTGTGGCAGCTGAGTAGATGTAGCCCGGCCCGCCCTTTGAAGTTGACAAGTTCTTGGCATCTCAGAACCTCAAGGGAAGAGCAAGGTTATCTATGGTAGGCTGGGGCAGAACTAGCAGCAAGCAGAGCAAAGTTGTCCAAGAATAGCTTCCATTGGAATGCTAATGGCAATTGAAGAGGCAGGCCAGTGGCAAGCCACTAGCTTCTAGCAGTTTGAAAGTTGCAGACACAGTGCAGGTGTTGTGCGGCTTCTTTCTTGGCCTCCTAGAAGGTGCCGCGGTGCCGCGCTCTCCGTCTCTTGCTTGCCAATATGTTGCCGTGTTCCTCCTATTGTTTGGTTTGTTTTGATTTGTTTTGATGATGTTTTGGCGGGTTTTCGGAATGTTTTGGTGGTGTTTTAGAATGTTTTGTTTTCTCTTGTGTTGTTTTTATTGTCTTGGCAGGTTGTGGAACGTTTGGATTCGTTTTGGCGGGTTTTAAAATATTTTGGCGGGTATTTGGAATGTTTTGGTTTGCTTTCATTTGTTTTGATTATGTTTTGGCAAGTTATTGAAAGTTTCGATCACTTCTGACTGGTTTTCTAGTATTTTGGCATCTTTTCAGAATGTTTTGATCTGTTTTAGAATGTTTTGTATTCTCTTGAGTTGTTTTTATTGTCTTGGCAGGTTTTGGAATGTTTGGATTGCTTTTGGCGGGTTTTAAAATATTTTGGCGGGTATTTGGAATGTTTTGGCGGGTATTCGGAAGGTTTTGATTAGTTTTGACGGGTTTTGAAATATTTTGGCGGGTTTTTAGAAGGTTTTGACTTGTTTTGATTCTGTTTAGCCCAGTTTTTGGTGTGTTTGGATTAGCTTTGGTGGGCTTTATCGTGTTTTGTCAGGTTTTTTCGAATGTATTGATCACTTCTGTCTGGTTTTCTATTTTGGCGGGTTTGAAAATATTTTTGGATGAGTTTTGGCGGGTTTGAAAATATTTTGGCTCTTTGCGCAGAGACGATGGTGCCGGTTGCGGTGCGCTCCGGGGCGCTCCTTCTGCGGAAAGACGCCTGGCAGCGGCACTTGGGACAGCTCCGCGTCTCCGTATTCTGCGTTTCTTGCCTTCTGCATCTCAGCAAAATGCTTTCCCACTAGGTCTAGCAAGGAGAAACTGTGGCAGCTGAGTAGATGTAGCCCGGCCCGCCCTTTGAAGTTGAAAAGTTCTTGGCATCTCAGAGCCTCAAGGGAAGAGCAAGGTTATCTATGGTAGGCTGGGGCAGAACTAGCAGCAAGCAGAGCAAAGTTGTCCAAGAATAGCTTCCATTGGAATGCTAATGGCAATTGAAGAGGCAGGCCAGTGGCAAGCCACTAGCTTCTAGCAGTTTGAAAGTTGCAGACACAGTGCAGGTGTTGTGCGGCTTCCTTCTTGGCCTCCTAGAAGGTGCCGCGGTGCCGCGCTCTCCGTCTCTTGCTTGCCAATATGTTGCCGTGTTCCTCCTATTGTTTGGTTTGTTTTGATTTGTTTTGATGATGTTTTGGCGGGTTTTCGGAATGTTTTGGTGGTGTTTTAGAATGTTTTGTTTTCTCTTGTGTTGTTTTTATTGTCTTGGCAGGTTGTGGAACGTTTGGATTCGTTTTGGTGGGTTTTAAAATATTTTGGCGGGTATTTGGAATGTTTTGGTTTGCTTTAATTTGTTTTGATTATGTTTTGGCAAGTTATTGAAAGTTTTGATCACTTCTGACTGGTTTTCTAGTATTTTGGCATCTTTTCAGAATGTTTTGATCAGTTTTAGCAGGTTGTAAACTATTTTGTCAGGTTTTTGGAATGTTTTGGTTGGTTTTGATTTGTTTTTATGATGTTTTGCCAAGTTTTTTGAATGATTTGATCAGTTCTGGCTGGTTTTCTAATGTTTTGGCAATTTTCAGAATGTTTTGATGAGTTTTGTGGGTCTAAATCATTTTGGCGGTTTTCGGAATATTTTGGTTGGTTTTGATTTGTTTTTATGATGTTTTGTCGGGTTTTCGGAATGTTTTGGTTGGGTTTTAGAATGTTTTGTTTTCTCTTGTGTTGTTTTTATTGTCTTGGCAGGTTGTGGAACGTTTGGATTAGTTTTGGCGGGTTTTAAAATATTTTGGCGGGCATTTGGAATGTTTTGGTTTGCTTTCATTTGTTTTGATTATGTTTTGGCAAGTTATTGAAAGTTTCGATCACTTCTGACTGGTTTTCTAGTATTTTGGCATCTTTTCAGAATGTTTTGATCAGTTTTAGAATGTTTTGTATTCTCTTGAGTTGTTTTTATTGTGTTGGCAGGTTTTGGAATGTTTGGATTGCTTTTGGCGGGTTTTAAAATATTTTGGCGGGTATTTGGAATGTTTTGGCGGGTATTCGGAAGGTTTTGATTAGTTTTGACGGGTTTTGAAATATTTTGGCGGGTTTTTAGAAGGTTTTGACTTGTTTTGATTCTGTTTAGCCCAGTTTTTGGTGTGTTTGGATTAGCTTTGGTGGGCTTTATCATGTTTTGTCAGGTTTTTTCGAATGTATTGATCACTTCTGTCTGGTTTTCTATTTTGGCGGGTTTGAAAATATTTTTGGATGAGTTTTGGCGGGTTTGAAAATATTTTGGCTCTTTGCGCAGAGACGACGGTGCCGGTTGCGGTGCGCTCCGGGGCGCTCCTTCTGCGGAAAGACGCCTGGCAGCGGCACTTGGGACAGCTCCGCGTCTCCGTATTCTGCGTTTCTTGCCTTCTGCATCTCAGCAAAATGCTTTCCCACTAGGTCTAGCAAGGAGAAACTGTGGCAGCTGAGTAGATGTAGCCCGGCCCGCCCTTTGAAGTTGACAAGTTCTTGGCATCTCAGAACCTCAAGGGAAGAGCAAGGTTATCTATGGTAGGCTGGGGCAGAACTAGCAGCAAGCAGAGCAAAGTTGTCCAAGAATAGCTTCCATTGGAATGCTAATGGCAATTGAAGAGGCAGGCCAGTGGCAAGCCACTAGCTTCTAGCAGTTTGAAAGTTGCAGACACAGTGCAGGTGTTGTGCGGCTTCCTTCTTGGCCTCCTAGAAGGTGCCGCGGTGCCGCGCTCTCCGTCTCTTGCTTGCCAATATGTTGCCGTGTTCCTCCTATTGTTTGGTTTGTTTTGATTTGTTTTGATGATCTTTTGGCGGGTTTTCGGAATGTTTTGGTGGTGTTTTAGAATGTTTTGTTTTCTCTTGTGTTGTTTTTATTGTCTTGGCAGGTTGTGGAACGTTTGGATTCGTTTTGGCGGGTTTTAAAATATTTTGGCGGGTATTTGGAATGTTTTGGTTTGCTTTCATTTGTTTTGATTATGTTTTGGCAAGTTATTGAAAGTTTCGATCACTTCTGACTGGTTTTCTAGTATTTTGGCATCTTTTCAGAATGTTTTGATCAGTTTTAGCAGGTTGTAAACTATTTTGTCAGGTTTTTGGAATGTTTTGGTTGGTTTTGATTTGTTTTTATGATGTTTTGCCAAGTTTTTTGAATGTTTTGATCAGTTCTGGCTGGTTTTCTAATGTTTTGGCAATTTTCAGAATGTTTTGATGAGTTTTGTGGGTCTAAATTATTTTGGCGGTTTTCGGAATATTTTGGTTGGTTTTGATTTGTTTTTATGATGTTTTGTCGGGTTTTCGGAATGTTTTGGTTGGGTTTTAGAATGTTTTGTATTCTCTTGAGTTGTTTTTATTGTCTTGACAGGTTTTGGAATGTTTGGATTTGTTTTGGCGGGTTTTAAAATATTTTGGCGGGTATTTGGAATGTTTTGGCGGGTATTCGGAATGTTTTGATTAGTTTTGACGGGTTTTGAAATATTTTGGAGGGTTTTTAGAAGGTTTTGATTCTGTTTAGCCCAGTTTTTGGTGTGTTTGGATTAGCTTTGGTGGGCTTTATCATGTTTTGTCAGGTTTTTTCGAATGTATTGATCACTTCTGTCTGGTTTTCTATTTTGGCGGGTTTGAAAATATTTTTGGATGAGTTTTGGCGGGTTTGAAAATATTTTGGCTCTTTGCGCAGAGACGACGGTGCCGGTTGCGGTGCGCTGCGGGGCGCTCCTTCTGCGGAAAGACGCCTGGCAGCGGCACTTGGGACAGCTCCGCGTCTCCGTATTCTGCGTTTCTTGCCTTCTGCATCTCAGCAAAATGCTTTCCCACTAGGTCTAGCAAGGAGAAACTGTGGCAGCTGAGTAGATGTAGCCCGGCCCGCCCTTTGAAGTTGACAAGTTCTTGGCATCTCAGAACCTCAAGGGAAGAGCAAGGTTATCTATGGTAGGCTGGGGCAGAACTAGCAGCAAGCAGAGCAAAGTTGTCCAAGAATAGCTTCCATTGGAATGCTAATGGCAATTGAAGAGGCAGGCCAGTGGCAAGCCACTAGCTTCTAGCAGTTTGAAAGTTGCAGACACAGTGCAGGTGTTGTGCGGCTTCTTTCTTGGCCTCCTAGAAGGTGCCGCGGTGCCGCGCTCTCCGTCTCTTGCTTGCCAATATGTTGCCGTGTTCCTCCTATTGTTTGGTTTGTTTTGATTTGTTTTGATGATGTTTTGGCGGGTTTTCGGAATGTTTTGGTGGTGTTTTAGAATGTTTTGTTTTCTCTTGTGTTGTTTTTATTGTCTTGGCAGGTTGTGGAACGTTTGGATTCGTTTTGGCGGGTTTTAAAATATTTTGGCGGGTATTTGGAATGTTTTGGTTTGCTTTCATTTGTTTTGATTATGTTTTGGCAAGTTATTGAAAGTTTCGATCACTTCTGACTGGTTTTCTAGTATTTTGGCATCTTTTCAGAATGTTTTGATCTGTTTTAGAATGTTTTGTATTCTCTTGAGTTGTTTTTATTGTCTTGGCAGGTTTTGGAATGTTTGGATTGCTTTTGGCGGGTTTTAAAATATTTTGGCGGGTATTTGGAATGTTTTGGCGGGTATTCGGAAGGTTTTGATTAGTTTTGACGGGTTTTGAAATATTTTGGCGGGTTTTTAGAAGGTTTTGACTTGTTTTGATTCTGTTTAGCCCAGTTTTTGGTGTGTTTGGATTAGCTTTGGTGGGCTTTATCGTGTTTTGTCAGGTTTTTTCGAATGTATTGATCACTTCTGTCTGGTTTTCTATTTTGGCGGGTTTGAAAATATTTTTGGATGAGTTTTGGCGGGTTTGAAAATATTTTGGCTCTTTGCGCAGAGACGATGGTGCCGGTTGCGGTGCGCTCCGGGGCGCTCCTTCTGCGGAAAGACGCCTGGCAGCGGCACTTGGGACAGCTCCGCGTCTCCGTATTCTGCGTTTCTTGCCTTCTGCATCTCAGCAAAATGCTTTCCCACTAGGTCTAGCAAGGAGAAACTGTGGCAGCTGAGTAGATGTAGCCCGGCCCGCCCTTTGAAGTTGAAAAGTTCTTGGCATCTCAGAGCCTCAAGGGAAGAGCAAGGTTATCTATGGTAGGCTGGGGCAGAACTAGCAGCAAGCAGAGCAAAGTTGTCCAAGAATAGCTTCCATTGGAATGCTAATGGCAATTGAAGAGGCAGGCCAGTGGCAAGCCACTAGCTTCTAGCAGTTTGAAAGTTGCAGACACAGTGCAGGTGTTGTGCGGCTTCCTTCTTGGCCTCCTAGAAGGTGCCGCGGTGCCGCGCTCTCCGTCTCTTGCTTGCCAATATGTTGCCGTGTTCCTCCTATTGTTTGGTTTGTTTTGATTTGTTTTGATGATGTTTTGGCGGGTTTTCGGAATGTTTTGGTGGTGTTTTAGAATGTTTTGTTTTCTCTTGTGTTGTTTTTATTGTCTTGGCAGGTTGTGGAACGTTTGGATTCGTTTTGGTGGGTTTTAAAATATTTTGGCGGGTATTTGGAATGTTTTGGTTTGCTTTCATTTGTTTTGATTATGTTTTGGCAAGTTATTGAAAGTTTTGATCACTTCTGACTGGTTTTCTAGTATTTTGGCATCTTTTCAGAATGTTTTGATCAGTTTTAGCAGGTTGTAAACTATTTTGTCAGGTTTTTGGAATGTTTTGGTTGGTTTTGATTTGTTTTTATGATGTTTTGCCAAGTTTTTTGAATGATTTGATCAGTTCTGGCTGGTTTTCTAATGTTTTGGCAATTTTCAGAATGTTTTGATGAGTTTTGTGGGTCTAAATCATTTTGGCGGTTTTCGGAATATTTTGGTTGGTTTTGATTTGTTTTTATGATGTTTTGTCGGGTTTTCGGAATGTTTTGGTTGGGTTTTAGAATGTTTTGTATTCTCTTGAGTTGTTTTTATTGTGTTGGCAGGTTTTGGAATGTTTGGATTTGTTTTGGCGGGTTTTAAAATATTTTGGCGGGTATTTGGAATGTTTTGGCGGGTATTCGGAAGGTTTTGATTAGTTTTGACGGGTTTTGAAATATTTTGGCGGGTTTTTAGAAGGTTTTGATTTGTTTTGATTCTGTTTAGCCCAGTTTTTGGTGTGTTTGGATTAGCTTTGGTGGGCTTTATCATGTTTTGTCAGGTTTTTTCGAATGTATTGATCACTTCTGTCTGGTTTTCTATTTTGGCGGGTTTGAAAATATTTTTGGATGAGTTTTGGCGGGTTTGAAAATATTTTGGCTCTTTGCGCAGAGACGACGGTGCCGGTTGCGGTGCGCTCCGGGGCGCTCCTTCTGCGGAAAGACGCCTGGCAGCGGCACTTGGGACAGCTCCGCGTCTCCGTATTCTGCGTTTCTTGCCTTCTGCATCTCAGCAAAATGCTTTCCCACTAGGTCTAGCAAGGAGAAACTGTGGCAGCTGAGTAGATGTAGCCCGGCCCGCCCTTTGAAGTTGACAAGTTCTTGGCATCTCAGAACCTCAAGGGAAGAGCAAGGTTATCTATGGTAGGCTGGGGCAGAACTAGCAGCAAGCAGAGCAAAGTTGTCCAAGAATAGCTTCCATTGGAATGCTAATGGCAATTGAAGAGGCAGGCCAGTGGCAAGCCACTAGCTTCTAGCAGTTTGAAAGTTGCAGACACAGTGCAGGTGTTGTGCGGCTTCCTTCTTGGCCTCCTAGAAGGTGCCGCACTCTCCGTCTCTTGCTTGCCAATATGTTGCCATGTTCCTCCTATTGTTTGGTTTGTTTTGATTTGTTTTGATGATCTTTTGGCGGGTTTTCGGAATGTTTTGGTGGTGTTTTAGAATGTTTTGTTTTCTCTTGTGTTGTTTTTATTGTCTTGGCAGGTTGTGGAACGTTTGGATTCGTTTTGGTGGGTTTTAAAATATTTTGGCGGGTATTTGGAATGTTTTGGTTTGCTTTCATTTGTTTTGATTATGTTTTGGCAAGTTATTGAAAGTTTTGATCACTTCTGACTGGTTTTCTAGTATTTTGGCATCTTTTCAGAATGTTTTGATCAGTTTTAGCAGGTTGTAAACTATTTTGTCAGGTTTTTGGAATGTTTTGGTTGGTTTTGATTTGTTTTTATGATGTTTTGCCAAGTTTTTTGAATGATTTGATCAGTTCTGGCTGGTTTTCTAATGTTTTGGCAATTTTCAGAATGTTTTGATGAGTTTTGTGGGTCTAAATCATTTTGGCGGTTTTCGGAATATTTTGGTTGTTTTTGATTTGTTTTTATGATGTTTTGTCGGGTTTTCGGAATGTTTTGGTTGGGTTTTAGAATGTTTTGTATTCTCTTGAGTTGTTTTTATTGTCTTGGCAGGTTTTGGAATGTTTGGATTCCTTTTGGCGGGTTTTAAAATATTTTGGCGGGTATTTGGAATGTTTTGGCGGGTATTCGGAATGTTTTGATTAGTTTTGACGGGTTTTGAAATATTTTGGAGGGTTTTTAGAAGGTTTTGATTCTGTTTAGCCCAGTTTTTGGTGTGTTTGGATTAGCTTTGGTGGGCTTTATCATGTTTTGTCAGGTTTTTTCGAATGTATTGATCACTTCTGTCTGGTTTTCTATTTTGGCGGGTTTGAAAATATTTTTGGATGAGTTTTGGCAGGTTTTAAAATATTTTGGCTCTTTGCGCAGAGACGACGGTGCCGGTTGCGGTGCGCTCCGGGGCGCTCCTTCTGCGGAAAGACGCCTGGCAGCGGCACTTGGGACAGCTCCGCGTCTCCGTATTCTGCGTTTCTTGCCTTCTGCATCTCAGCAAAATGCTTTCCCACTAGGTCTAGCAAGGAGAAACTGTGGCAGCTGAGTAGATGTAGCCCGGCCCGCCCTTTGAAGTTGAAAAGTTCTTGGCATCTCAGAGCCTCAAGGGAAGAGCAAGGTTATCTATGGTAGGCTGGGGCAGAACTAGCAGCAAGCAGAGCAAAGTTGTCCAAGAATAGCTTCCATTGGAATGCTAATGGCAATTGAAGAGGCAGGCCAGTGGCAAGCCACTAGCTTCTAGCAGTTTGAAAGTTGCAGACACAGTGCAGGTGTTGTGCGGCTTCTTTCTTGGCCTCCTAGAAGGTGCCGTGGTGCCGCGCTCTCCGTCTCTTGCTTGCCAATATGTTGCCATGTTCCTCCTATTGTTTGGTTTGTTTTGATTTGTTTTGATGATCTTTTGGCGGGTTTTCGGAATGTTTTGGTGGTGTTTTAGAATGTTTTGTTTTCTCTTGTGTTGTTTTTATTGTCTTGGCAGGTTGTGGAACGTTTGGATTCGTTTTGGTGGGTTTTAAAATATTTTGGCGGGTATTTGGAATGTTTTGGTTTGCTTTCATTTGTTTTGATTATGTTTTGGCAAGTTATTGAAAGTTTGGATCACTTCAGACTGGTTTTCTAGTATTTTGGCATCTTTTCAGAATGTTTTGATCAGTTTTAGAATGTTTTGTATTCTCTTGAGTTGTTTTTATTGTCTTGGCAGGTTTTGGAATGTTTGGATTGCTTTTGGCGGGTTTTAAAATATTTTGGCGGGTATTTGGAATGTTTTGGCGGGTATTCGGATGGTTTTGATTAGTTTTGACGGGTTTTGAAATATTTTGGCGGGTTTTTAGAAGGTTTTGACTTGTTTTGATTCTGTTTAGCCCAGTTTTTGGTGTGTTTGGATTAGCTTTGGTGGGCTTTATCATGTTTTGTCAGGTTTTTTCGAATGTATTGATCACTTCTGTCTGGTTTTCTATTTTGGCGGGTTTGAAAATATTTTTGGATGAGTTTTGGCAGGTTTTAAAATATTTTGGCTCTTTGCGCAGAGACGACGGTGCCGGTTGCGGTGCGCTCCGGGGCGCTCCTTCTGCGGAAAGAGGCCTGGCAGCGGCACTTGGGACAGCTCCGCGTCTCCGTATTCTGCGTTTCTTGCCTTCTGCATCTCAGCAAAATGCTTTCCCACTAGGTCTAGCAAGGAGAAACTGTGGCAGCTGAGTAGATGTAGCCCGGCCCGCCCT
This sequence comes from Passer domesticus, assembly GCF_036417665.1. Taxonomy (NCBI): domain Eukaryota; kingdom Metazoa; phylum Chordata; class Aves; order Passeriformes; family Passeridae; genus Passer; species Passer domesticus. The sequence continues at coordinate 78,148,035 of NC_087476.1, read as the reverse complement.
TTGAAGTTGACAAGTTCTTGGCATCTCAGAACCTCAAGGGAAGAGCAAGGTTATCTATGGTAGGCTGGGGCAGAACTAGCAGCAAGCAGAGCAAAGTTGTCCAAGAATAGCTTCCATTGGAATGCTAATGGCAATTGAAGAGGCAGGCCAGTGGCAAGCCACTAGCTTCTAGCAGTTTGAAAGTTGCAGACACAGTGCAGGTGTTGTGCGGCTTCCTTCTTGGCCTCCTAGAAGGTGCCGCGGTGCCGCGCTCTCCGTCTCTTGCTTGCCAATATGTTGCCGTGTTCCTCCTATTGTTTGGTTTGTTTTGATTTGTTTTGATGATCTTTTGGCGGGTTTTCGGAATGTTTTGGTGGTGTTTTAGAATGTTTTGTTTTCTCTTGTGTTGTTTTTATTGTCTTGGCAGGTTGTGGAACGTTTGGATTCGTTTTGGCGGGTTTTAAAATATTTTGGCGGGTATTTGGAATGTTTTGGTTTGCTTTCATTTGTTTTGATTATGTTTTGGCAAGTTATTGAAAGTTTTGATCACTTCTGACTGGTTTTCTAGTATTTTGGCATCTTTTCAGAATGTTTTGATCAGTTTTAGCAGGTTGTAAACTATTTTGTCAGGTTTTTGGAATGTTTTGGTTGGTTTTGATTTGTTTTTATGATGTTTTGCCAAGTTTTTTGAATGTTTTGATCAGTTCTGGCTGGTTTTCTAATGTTTTGGCAATTTTCAGAATGTTTTGATGAGTTTTGTGGGTCTAAATCATTTTGGCGGTTTTCGGAATATTTTGGTTGGTTTTGATTTGTTTTTATGATGTTTTGTCGGGTTTTCGGAATGTTTTGGTTGGGTTTTAGAATGTTTTGTTTTCTCTTGTGTTGTTTATATTGTCTTGGCAGGTTTTGGAATGTTTGGATTCCTTTTGGCGGGTTTTAAAATATTTTGGCGGGTATTTGGAATGTTTTGGCGGGTATTCGGAATGTTTTGATTAGTTTTGACGGGTTTTGAAATATTTTGGAGGGTTTTTAGAAGGTTTTGATTCTGTTTAGCCCAGTTTTTGGTGTGTTTGGATTAGCTTTGGTGGGCTTTATCATGTTTTGTCAGGTTTTTTCGAATGTATTGATCACTTCTGTCTGGTTTTCGATTTTGGTGGGTTTGAAAATATTTTTGGATTAGTTTTGGCGGGTTTTAAAATATTTTGGCTCTTTGCGCAGAGACGACGGTGCCGGTTGCGGTGCGCTGCGGGGCGCTCCTTCTGCGGAAAGACGCCTGGCAGCGGCACTTGGGACAGCTCCGCGTCTCCGTATTCTGCGTTTCTTGCCTTCTGCATCTCAGCAAAATGCTTTCCCACTAGGTCTAGCAAGGAGAAACTGTGGCAGCTGAGTAGATGTAGCCCGGCCCGCCCTTTGAAGTTGACAAGTTCTTGGCATCTCAGAACCTCAAGGGAAGAGCAAGGTTATCTATGGTAGGCTGGGGCAGAACTAGCAGCAAGCAGAGCAAAGTTGTCCAAGAATAGCTTCCATTGGAATGCTAATGGCAATTGAAGAGGCAGGCCAGTGGCAAGCCACTAGCTTCTAGCAGTTTGAAAGTTGCAGACACAGTGCAGGTGTTTTGCGGCTTCCTTCTTGGCCTCCTAGAAGGTGCCGCACTCTCCGTCTCTTGCTTGCCAATATGTTGCCGTGTTCCTCCTATTGTTTGGTTTGTTTTGATTGGTTTTGATGATCTTTTGGCGGGTTTTCGGAATGTTTTGGTGGTGTTTTAGAATGTTTTGTTTTCTCTTGTGTTGTTTTTATTGTCTTGGAAGGTTTTGGAACGTTTGGATTCGTTTTGGCGGGTTTTAAAATATTTTGGCGGTTGTTTGGAATGTTTTGGTTTGCTTTCATTTGTTTTGATTATGTTTTGGCAAGTTATTGAAAGTTTCGATCACTTCTGACTGGTTTTCTAGTATTTTGGCATCTTTTCAGAATGTTTTGATCAGTTTTAGCAGGTTGTAAACTATTTTGTCAGGTTTTTGGAATGTTTTGGTTGGTTTTGATTTGTTTTTATGATGTTTTGCCAAGTTTTTTGAATGTTTTGATCAGTTCTGGCTGGTTTTCTAATGTTTTGGCAATGTTCAGAATGTTTTGATGAGTTTTGTGGGTCTAAATTATTTTGGCGGTTTTTGGAATATTTTGGTTGTTTTTGATTTGATTTGATGATGTTTTGTCGGGTTTTCGGAATGTTTTGGTTGGGTTTTAGAATGTTTTGTATTCTCTTGAGTTGTTTTTATTCTGTTGGCAGGTTTTGGAATGTTTGGATTGCTTTTGGCAGGTTTTAAAATATTTTGGCGGGTATTTGGAATGTTTTGGCGGGTATTCGGAAGGTTTTGATTAGTTTTGACGGGTTTTGAAATATTTTGGCGGGTTTTTAGAAGGTTTTGATTCTGTTTAGCCCAGTTTTTGGTGTGTTTGGATTAGCTTTGGTGGGCTTTATCATGTTTTGTCAGGTTTTTTCGAATGTATTGATCACTTCTGTCTGGTTTTCTATTTTGGCAGGTTTGAAAATATTTTTGGATTAGTTTTGGCGGGTTTTAAAATATTTTGGCTCTTTGCGCAGAGACGACGGTGCCGGTTGCGGTGCGCTGCGGGGCGCTCCTTCTGCGGAAAGAGGCCTGGCAGCGGCACTTGGGACAGCTCCGCGTCTCCGTATTCTGCGTTTCTTGCCTTCTGCATCTCAGCAAAATGCTTTCCCACTAGGTCTAGCAAGGAGAAACTGTGGCAGCTGAGTAGATGTAGCCCGGCCCTCCCTTTGAAGTTGACAAGTTCTTGGCATCTCAGAACCTCAAGGGAAGAGCAAGGTTATCTATGGTAGGCTGGGGCAGAACTAGCAGCAAGCAGAGCAAAGTTGTCCAAGAATAGCTTCCATTGGAATGCTAATGGCAATTGAAGAGGCAGGCCAGTGGCAAGCCACTAGCTTCTAGCAGTTTGAAAGTTGCAGACACAGTGCAGGTGTTGTGCGGCTTCTTTCTTGGCCTCCTAGAAGGTGCCGCGGTGCCGCGCTCTCCGTCTCTTGCTTGCCAATATGTTGCCGTGTTCCTCCTATTGTTTGGTTTGTTTTGATTTGTTTTGATGATCTTTTGGCGGGTTTTCGGAATGTTTTGGTGGTGTTTTAGAATGTTTTGTTTTCTCTTGTGTTGTTTTTATTGTCTTGGCAGGTTGTGGAACGTTTGGATTCGTTTTGGCGGGTTTTAAAATATTTTGGCGGGTATTTGGAATGTTTTGGTTTGCTTTCATTTGTTTTGATTATGTTTTGGCAAGTTATTGAAAGTTTCGATCACTTCTGACTGGTTTTCTAGTATTTTGGCATCTTTTCAGAATGTTTTGATCAGTTTTAGCAGGTTGTAAACTATTTTGTCAGGTTTTTGGAATGTTTTGGTTGGTTTTGATTTGTTTTTATGATGTTTTGCCAAGTTTTTTGAATGTTTTGATCAGTTCTGGCTGGTTTTCTAATGTTTTGGCAATTTTCAGAATGTTTTGATGAGTTTTGTGGGTCTAAATCATTTTGGCGGTTTTCGGAATATTTTGGTTGGTTTTGATTTGTTTTTATGATGTTTTGTCGGGTTTTCGGAATGTTTTGGTTGGGTTTTAGAATGTTTTGTATTCTCTTGAGTTGTTTTTATTGTCTTGGCAGGTTTTGGAATGTTTGGATTCCTTTTGGCGGGTTTTAAAATATTTTGGCGGGTATTTGGAATGTTTTGGCGGGTATTCGGAATGTTTTGATTAGTTTTGACGGGTTTTGAAATATTTTGGAGGGTTTTTAGAAGGTTTTGATTCTGTTTAGCCCAGTTTTTGGTGTGTTTGGATTAGCTTTGGTGGGCTTTATCATGTTTTGTGAGGTTTTTTCGAATGTATTGATCACTTCTGTCTGGTTTTCTATTTTGGCGGGTTTGAAAATATTTTTGGATGAGTTTTGGCGGGTTTTAAAATATTTTGGCTCTTTGCGCAGAGACGACGGTGCCGGTTGCGGTGCGCTCCGGGGCGCTCCTTCTGCGGAAAGAGGCCTGGCAGCGGCACTTGGGACAGCTCCGCGTCTCCGTATTCTGCGTTTCTTGCCTTCTGCATCTCAGCAAAATGCTTTCCCACTAGGTCTAGCAAGGAGAAACTGTGGCAGCTGAGTAGATGTAGCCCGGCCCGCCCTTTGAAGTTGAAAAGTTCTTGGCATCTCAGAGCCTCAAGGGAAGAGCAAGGTTATCTATGGTAGGCTGGGGCAGAACTAGCAGCAAGCAGAGCAAAGTTGTCCAAGAATAGCTTCCATTGGAATGCTAATGGCAATTGAAGAGGCAGGCCAGTGGCAAGCCACTAGCTTCTAGCAGTTTGAAAGTTGCAGACACAGTGCAGGTGTTGTGCGGCTTCTTTCTTGGCCTCCTAGAAGTTGCCGTGGTGCCGCGCTCTCCGTCTCTTGCTTGCCAATATGTTGCCATGTTCCTCCTATTGTTTGGTTTGTTTTGATTTGTTTTGATGATCTTTTGGCGGGTTTTCGGAATGTTTTGGTGGTGTTTTAGAATGTTTTGTTTTCTCTTGTGTTGTTTTTATTGTCTTGGCAGGTTGTGGAACGTTTGGATTCGTTTTGGCGGGTTTTAAAATATTTTGGCGGGTATTTGGAATGTTTTGGTTTGCTTTCATTTGTTTTGATTATGTTTTGGCAAGTTATTGAAAGTTTCGATCACTTCCGACTGGTTTTCTAGTATTTTGGCATCTTTTCAGAATGTTTTGATCAGTTTTAGAATGTTTTGTATTCTCTTGAGTTGTTTTTATTGTCTTGGCAGGTTTTGGAATGTTTGGATTGCTTTTGGCGGGTTTTAAAATATTTTGGCGGGTATTTGGAATGTTTTGGCGGGTATTCGGAAGGTTTTGATTAGTTTTGACGGGTTTTGAAATATTTTGGCGGGTTTTTAGAAGGTTTTGATTTGTTTTGATTCTGTTTAGCCCAGTTTTTGGTGTGTTTGGATTAGCTTTGGTGGGCTTTATCATGTTTTGTCAGGTTTTTTCGAATGTATTGATCACTTCTGTCTGGTTTTCTATTTTGGCGGGTTTGAAAATATTTTTGGATGAGTTTTGGCGGGTTTGAAAATATTTTGGCTCTTTGCGCAGAGACGACGGTGCCGGTTGCGGTGCGCTCCGGGGCGCTCCTTCTGCGGAAAGACGCCTGGCAGCGGCACTTGGGACAGCTCCGCGTCTCCGTATTCTGCGTTTCTTGCCTTCTGCATCTCAGCAAAATGCTTTCCCACTAGGTCTAGCAAGGAGAAACTGTGGCAGCTGAGTAGATGTAGCCCGGCCCGCCCTTTGAAGTTGACAATTTCTTGGCATCTCAGAACCTCAAGGGAAGAGCAAGGTTATCTATGGTAGGCTGGGGCAGAACTAGCAGCAAGCAGAGCAAAGTTGTCCAAGAATAGCTTCCATTGGAATGCTAATGGCAATTGAAGAGGCAGGCCAGTGGCAAGCCACTATCTTCTAGCAGTTTGAAAGTTGCAGACACAGTGCAGGTGTTGTGCGGCTTCCTTCTTGGCCTCCTAGAAGGTGCCGCGCTCTCCGTCTCTTGCTTGCCAATATGTTGCCGTGTTCCTCCTATTGTTTGGTTTGTTTTGATTTGTTTTGATGATCTTTTGGCGGGTTTTCGGAATGTTTTGGTGGTGTTTTAGAATGTTTTGTTTTCTCTTGTGTTGTTTTTATTGTGTTGGCAGGTTGTGGAACGTTTGGATTCGTTTTGGCGGGTTTTAAAATATTTTGGCGGTTGTTTGGAATGTTTTGGTTTGCTTTCATTTGTTTTGATTATGTTTTGGCAAGTTATTGAAAGTTTCGATCACTTCTGACTGGTTTTCTAGTATTTTGGCATCTTTTCAGAATGTTTTGATCAGTTTTAGCAGGTTGTAAACTATTTTGTCAGGTTTTTGGAATGTTTTGGTTGGTTTTGATTTGTTTTTATGATGTTTTGCCAAGTTTTTTGAATGATTTGATCAGTTCTGGCTGGTTTTCTAATGTTTTGGCAATGTTCAGAATGTTTTGATGAGTTTTGTGGGTCTAAATTGTTTTGGCGGTTTTTGGAATATTTTGGTTGGTTTTGATTTGATTTGATGATGTTTTGTCGGGTTTTCGGAATGTTTTGGTTGGGTTTTAGAATGTTTTGTATTCTCTTGAGTTGTTTTTATTCTGTTGGCAGGTTTTGGAATGTTTGGATTGCTTTTGGCGGGTTTTAAAATATTTGGGCGGGTATTTGGAATGTTTTGGCGGGTATTCGGAATGTTTTGATTTGTTTTGACGGGTTTTGAAATATTTTGGCGGGTTTTTAGAAGGTTTTGATTCTGTTTAGCCCAGTTTTTGGTGTGTTTGGATTAGCTTTGGTGGGCTTTATCATGTTTTGTCAGGTTTTTTCGAATGTATTGATCACTTCTGTCTGGTTTTCGATTTTGGTGGGTTTGAAAATATTTTTGGATGAGTTTTGGCGGGTTTTAAAATATTTTGGCTCTTTGCGCAGAGACGACGGTGCCGGTTGCGGTGCGCTCCGGGGCGCTCCTTCTGCGGAAAGACGCCTGGCAGCGGCACTTGGGACAGCTCCGCGTCTCCGTATTCTGCGTTTCTTGCCTTCTGCATCTCAGCAAAATGCTTTCCCACTAGGTCTAGCAAGGAGAAACTGTGGCAGCTGAGTAGATGTAGCCCGGCCCGCCCTTTGAAGTTGACAAGTTCTTGGCATCTCAGAACCTCAAGGGAAGAGCAAGGTTATCTATGGTAGGCTGGGGCAGAACTAGCAGCAAGCAGAGCAAAGTTGTCCAAGAATAGCTTCCATTGGAATGCTAATGGCAATTGAAGAGGCAGGCCAGTGGCAAGCCACTAGCTTCTAGCAGTTTGAAAGTTGCAGACACAGTGCAGGTGTTGTGCGGCTTCTTTCTTGGCCTCCTAGAAGTTGCCGTGGTGCCGCGCTCTCCGTCTCTTGCTTGCCAATATGTTGCCATGTTCCTCCTATTGTTTGGTTTGTTTTGATTTGTTTTGATGATCTTTTGGCGGGTTTTCGGAATGTTTTGGTGGTGTTTTAGAATGTTTTGTTTTCTCTTGTGTTGTTTTTATTGTCTTGGCAGGTTGTGGAACGTTTGGATTCGTTTTGGTGGGTTTTAAAATATTTTGGCGGGTATTTGGAATGTTTTGGTTTGCTTTCATTTGTTTTGATTATTTTTGGCAAGTTATTGAAAGTTTCGATCACTTCTGACTGGTTTTCTAGTATTTTGGCATCTTTTCAGAATGTTTTGATCAGTTTTAGAATGTTTTGTATTCTCTTGAGTTGTTTTTATTGTGTTGGCAGGTTTTGGAATGTTTGGATTGCTTTTGGCGGGTTTTAAAATATTTTGGCGGGTATTTGGAATGTTTTGGCGGGTATTCGGAAGGTTTTGATTGGTTTTGACGGGTTTTGAAATATTTTGGCGGGTTTTTAGAAGGTTTTGATTTGTTTTGATTCTGTTTAGCCCAGTTTTTGGTGTGTTTGGATTAGCTTTGGTGGGCTTTATCATGTTTTGTCAGGTTTTTTCGAATGTATTGATCACTTCTGTCTGGTTTTCTATTTTGGCGGGTTTGAAAATATTTTTGGATGAGTTTTGGCGGGTTTGAAAATATTTTGGCTCTTTGCGCAGAGACGACGGTGCCGGTTGCGGTGCGCTCCGGGGCGCTCCTTCTGCGGAAAGACGCCTGGCAGCGGCACTTGGGACAGCTCCGCGTCTCCGTATTCTGCGTTTCTTGCCTTCTGCATCTCAGCAAAATGCTTTCCCACTAGGTCTAGCAAGGAGAAACTGTGGCAGCTGAGTAGATGTAGCCCGGCCCGCCCTTTGAAGTTGACAAGTTCTTGGCATCTCAGAACCTCAAGGGAAGAGCAAGGTTATCTATGGTAGGCTGGGGCAGAACTAGCAGCAAGCAGAGCAAAGTTGTCCAAGAATAGCTTCCATTGGAATGCTAATGGCAATTGAAGAGGCAGGCCAGTGGCAAGCCACTATCTTCTAGCAGTTTGAAAGTTGCAGACACAGTGCAGGTGTTGTGCGGCTTCCTTCTTGGCCTCCTAGAAGGTGCCGCGCTCTCCGTCTCTTGCTTGCCAATATGTTGCCGTGTTCCTCCTATTGTTTGGTTTGTTTTGATTTGTTTTGATGATCTTTTGGCGGGTTTTCGGAATGTTTTGGTGGTGTTTTAGAATGTTTTGTTTTCTCTTGTGTTGTTTTTATTGTGTTGGCAGGTTGTGGAACGTTTGGATTCGTTTTGGCGGGTTTTAAAATATTTTGGCGGTTGTTTGGAATGTTTTGGTTTGCTTTCATTTGTTTTGATTATGTTTTGGCAAGTTATTGAAAGTTTCGATCACTTCTGACTGGTTTTCTAGTATTTTGGCATCTTTTCAGAATGTTTTGATCAGTTTTAGCAGGTTGTAAACTATTTTGTCAGGTTTTTGGAATGTTTTGGTTGGTTTTGATTTGTTTTTATGATGTTTTGCCAAGTTTTTTGAATGATTTGATCAGTTCTGGCTGGTTTTCTAATGTTTTGGCAATGTTCAGAATGTTTTGATGAGTTTTGTGGGTCTAAATTGTTTTGGCGGTTTTTGGAATATTTTGGTTGGTTTTGATTTGATTTGATGATGTTTTGTCGGGTTTTCGGAATGTTTTGGTTGGGTTTTAGAATGTTTTGTATTCTCTTGAGTTGTTTTTATTCTGTTGGCAGGTTTTGGAATGTTTGGATTCCTTTTGGCGGGTTTTAAAATATTTGGGCGGGTATTTGGAATGTTTTGGCGGGTATTCGGAATGTTTTGATTTGTTTTGACGGGTTTTGAAATATTTTGGCGGGTTTTTAGAAGGTTTTGATTCTGTTTAGCCCAGTTTTTGGTGTGTTTGGATTAGCTTTGGTGGGCTTTATCATGTTTTGTCAGGTTTTTTCGAATGTATTGATCACTTCTGTCTGGTTTTCTATTTTGGTGGGTTTGAAAATATTTTTGGATTAGTTTTGGCGGGTTTGAAAATATTTTGGCGCTTTGCGCAGAGACGACGGTGCCGGTTGCGGTGCGCTGCGGGGCGCTCCTTCTGCGGAAAGACGCCTGGCAGCGGCACTTGGGACAGCTCCGCGTCTCCGTATTCTGCGTTTCTTGCCTTCTGCATCTCAGCAAAATGCTTTCCCACTAGGTCTAGCAAGGAGAAACTGTGGCAGCTGAGTAGATGTAGCCCGGCCCGCCCTTTGAAGTTGACAAGTTCTTGGCATCTCAGAACCTCAAGGGAAGAGCAAGGTTATCTATGGTAGGCTGGGGCAGAACTAGCAGCAAGCAGAGCAAAGTTGTCCAAGAATAGCTTCCATTGGAATGCTAATGGCAATTGAAGAGGCAGGCCAGTGGCAAGCCACTATCTTCTAGCAGTTTGAAAGTTGCAGACACAGTGCAGGTGTTTTGCGGCTTCCTTCTTGGCCTCCTAGAAGGTGCCGCACTCTCCGTCTCTTGCTTGCCAATATGTTGCCGTGTTCCTCCTATTGTTTGGTTTGTTTTGATTTGTTTTGATGATCTTTTGGCGGGTTTTCGGAATGTTTTGGTGGTGTTTTAGAATGTTTTGTTTTCTCTTGTGTTGTTTTTATTGTCTTGGCAGGTTGTGGAACGTTTGGATTCGTTTTGGCGGGTTTTAAAATATTTTGGCGGTTGTTTGGAATGTTTTGGTTTGCTTTCATTTGTTTTGATTATGTTTTGGCAAGTTATTGAAAGTTTCGATCACTTCTGACTGGTTTTCTAGTATTTTGGCATCTTTTCAGAATGTTTTGATCAGTTTTAGCAGGTTGTAAACTATTTTGTCAGGTTTTTGGAATGTTTTGGTTGGTTTTGATTTGTTTTTATGATGTTTTGCCAAGTTTTTTGAATGTTTTGATCAGTTCTGGCTGGTTTTCTAATGTTTTGGCAATGTTCAGAATGTTTTGATGAGGTTTGTGGGTCTAAATTATTTTGGCGGTTTTTGGAATATTTTGGTTGTTTTTGATTTGATTTGATGATGTTTTGTCGGGTTTTCGGAATGTTTTGGTTGGGTTTTAGAATGTTTTGTATTCTCTTGAGTTGTTTTTATTCTGTTGGCAGGTTTTGGAATGTGTGGATTGCTTTTGGCGGGTTTTAAAATATTTTGGCGGGTATTTGGAATGTTTTGGCGGGTATTCGGAAGGTTTTGATTAGTTTTGACGGGTTTTGAAATATTTTGGCGGGTTTTTAGAAGGTTTTGATTCTGTTTAGCCCAGTTTTTGGTGTGTTTGGATTAGCTTTGGTGGGCTTTATCATGTTTTGTCAGGTTTTTTCGAATGTATTGATCACTTCTGTCTGGTTTTCTATTTTGGTGGGTTTGAAAATATTTTTGGATTAGTTTTGGCGGGTTTTAAAATATTTTGGCTCTTTGCGCAGAGACGACGGTGCCGGTTGCGGTGCGCTGCGGGGCGCTCCTTCTGCGGAAAGACGCCTGGCAGCGGCACTTGGGACAGCTCCGCGTCTCCGTATTCTGCGTTTCTTGCCTTCTGCATCTCAGCAAAATGCTTTCCCACTAGGTCTAGCAAGGAGAAACTGTGGCAGCTGAGTAGATGTAGCCCGGCCCGCCCTTTGAAGTTGACAAGTTCTTGGCATCTCAGAACCTCAAGGGAAGAGCAAGGTTATCTATGGTAGGCTGGGGCAGAACTAGCAGCAAGCAGAGCAAAGTTGTCCAAGAATAGCTTCCATTGGAATGCTAATGGCAATTGAAGAGGCAGGCCAGTGGCAAGCCACTAGCTTCTAGCAGTTTGAAAGTTGCAGACACAGTGCAGGTGTTGTGCGGCTTCCTTCTTGGCCTCCTAGAAGGTGCCGCGGTGCCGCGCTCTCCGTCTCTTGCTTGCCAATATGTTGCCGTGTTCCTCCTATTGTTTGGTTTGTTTTGATTTGTTTTGATGATGTTTTGGCGGGTTTTCGGAATGTTTTGGTGGTGTTTTAGAATGTTTTGTTTTCTCTTGTGTTGTTTTTATTGTCTTGGCAGGTTGTGGAACGTTTGGATTCGTTTTGGCGGGTTTTAAAATATTTTGGCGGGTATTTGGAATGTTTTGGTTTGCTTTCATTTGTTTTGATTATGTTTTGGCAAGTTATTGAAAGTTTTGATCACTTCTGACTGGTTTTCTAGTATTTTGGCATCTTTTCAGAATGTTTTGATCAGTTTTAGCAGGTTGTAAACTATTTTGTCAGGTTTTTGGAATGTTTTGGTTGGTTTTGATTTGTTTTTATGATGTTTTGCCAAGTTTTTTGAATGATTTGATCAGTTCTGGCTGGTTTTCTAATGTTTTGGCAATGTTCAGAATGTTTTGATGAGTTTTGTGGGTCTAAATTATTTTGGCGGTTTTTGGAATATTTTGGTTGTTTTTGATTTGATTTGATGATGTTTTGGCGGGTTTTCGGAATGTTTTGGTTGGGTTTTAGAATGTTTTGTATTCTCTTGAGTTGTTTTTATTCTGTTGGCAGGTTTTGGAATGTTTGGATTCCTTTTGGCGGGTTTTAAAATATTTTGGCGGGTATTTGGAATGTTTTGGCGGGTATTCGGAATGTTTTGATTAGTTTTGACGGGTTTTGAAATATTTTGGAGGGTTTTTAGAAGGTTTTGATTCTGTTTAGCCCAGTTTTTGGTGTGTTTGGATTAGCTTTGGTGGGCTTTATCATGTTTTGTCAGGTTTTTTCGAATGTATTGATCACTTCTGTCTGGTTTTCTATTTTGGTGGGTTTGAAAATATTTTTGGATTAGTTTTGGCGGGTTTTAAACTATTTTGGCTCTTTGCGCAGAGACGATGGTGCCGGTTGCGGTGCGCTCCGGGGCGCTCCTTCTGCGGAAAGACGCCTGGCAGCGGCACTTGGGACAGCTCCGCGTCTCCGTATTCTGCATTTCTTGCCTTCTGCATCTCAGCAAAATGCTTTCCCACTAGGTCTAGCAAGGAGAAACTGTGGCAGCTGAGTAGATGTAGCCCGGCCCGCCCTTTGAAGTTGAAAAGTTCTTGGCATCTCAGAGCCTCAAGGGAAGAGCAAGGTTATCTATGGTAGGCTGGGGCAGAACTAGCAGCAAGCAGAGCAAAGTTGTCCAAGAATAGCTTCCATTGGAATGCTAATGGCAATTGAAGAGGCAGGCCAGTGGCAAGCCACTAGCTTCTAGCAGTTTGAAAGTTGCAGACACAGTGCAGGTGTTTTGCGGCTTCTTTCTTGGCCTCCTAGAAGGTGCCGTGGTGCCGCGCTCTCCGTCTCTTGCTTGCCAATATGTTGCCATGTTCCTCCTATTGTTTGGTTTGTTTTGATTTGTTTTGATGATCTTTTGGCGGGTTTTCGGAATGTTTTGGTGGTGTTTTAGAATGTTTTGTTTTCTCTTGTGTTGTTTTTATTGTCTTGGCAGGTTGTGGAACGTTTGGATTCGTTTTGGTGGGTTTTAAAATATTTTGGCGGGTATTTGGAATGTTTTGGTTTGCTTTCATTTGTTTTGATTATGTTTTGGCAAGTTATTGAAAGTTTCGATCACTTCTGACTGGTTTTCTAGTATTTTGGCATCTTTTCAGAATGTTTTGATCAGTTTTAGAATGTTTTGTATTCTCTTGAGTTGTTTTTATTGTCTTGGCAGGTTTTGGAATGTTTGGATTGCTTTTGGCGGGTTTTAAAATATTTTGGCGGGTATTTGGAATGTTTTGGCGGGTATTCGGAAGGTTTTGATTAGTTTTGACGGGTTTTGAAATATTTTGGCGGGTTTTTAGAAGGTTTTGACTTGTTTTGATTCTGTTTAGCCCAGTTTTTGGTGTGTTTGGATTAGCTTTGGTGGGCTTTATCATGTTTTGTCAGGTTTTTTCGAATGTATTGATCACTTCTGTCTGGTTTTCTATTTTGGTGGGTTTGAAAATATTTTTGGATTAGTTTTGGCGGGTTTGAAAATATTTTGGCTCTTTGCGCAGAGACGACGGTGCCGGTTGCGGTGCGCTGCGGGGCGCTCCTTCTGCGGAAAGACGCCTGGCAGCGGCACTTGGGACAGCTCCGCGTCTCCGTATTCTGCGTTTCTTGCCTTCTGCATCTCAGCAAAATGCTTTCCCACTAGGTCTAGCAAGGAGAAACTGTGCCAGCTGAGTAGATGTAGCCCGGCCCGCCCTTTGAAGTTGACAAGTTCTTGGCATCTCAGAGCCTCAAGGGAAGAGCAAGGTTATCTATGGTAGGCTGGGGCAGAACTAGCAGCAAGCAGAGCAAAGTTGTCCAAGAATAGCTTCCATTGGAATGCTAATGGCAATTGAAGAGGCAGGCCAGTGGCAAGCCACTAGCTTCTAGCAGTTTGAAAGTTGCAGACACAGTGCAGGTGTTTTGCGGCTTCCTTCTTGGCCTCCTAGAAGGTGCCGCACTCTCCGTCTCTTGCTTGCCAATATGTTGCCGTGTTCCTCCTATTGTTTGGTTTGTTTTGATTTGTTTTGATGATCTTTTGGCGGGTTTTCGGAATGTTTTGGTGGTGTTTTAGAATGTTTTGTTTTCTCTTGTGTTGTTTTTATTGTCTTGGAAGGTTTTGGAACATTTGGATTCGTTTTGGCGCGTTTTAAAATATTTTGGCGGTTGTTTGGAATGTTTTGGTTTGCTTTCATTTGTTTTGATTATGTTTTGGCAAGTTATTGAAAGTTTCGATCACTTCTGACTGGTTTTCTAGTATTTTGGCATCTTTTCAGAATGTTTTGATCAGTTTTAGCAGGTTGTAAACTATTTTGTCAGGTTTTTGGAATGTTTTGGTTGGTTTTGATTTGTTTTTATGATGTTTTGCCAAGTTTTTTGAATGATTTGATCAGTTCTGGCTGGTTTTCTAATGTTTTGGCAATGTTCAGAATGTTATGATGAGTTTTGTGGGTCTAAATTATTTTGGCGGTTTTTGGAATATTTTGGTTGTTTTTGATTTGATTTGATGATGTTTTGTCGGGTTTTCGGAATGTTTTGGTTGGGTTTTAGAATGTTTTGTATTCTCTTGAGTTGTTTTTATTCTGTTGGCAGGTTTTGGAATGTGTGGATTGCTTTTGGCGGGTTTTAAAATATTCGGGCGGGTATTTGGAATGTTTTGGCGGGTATTCGGAAGGTTTTGATTAGTTTTGACGGGTTTTGAAATATTTTGGCGGGTTTTTAGAAGGTTTTGATTCTGTTTAGCCCAGTTTTTGGTGTGTTTGGATTAGCTTTGGTGGGCTTTATCATGTTTTGTCAGGTTTTTTCGAATGTATTGATCACTTCTGTCTGGTTTTCTATTTTGGTGGGTTTGAAAATATTTTTGGATTAGTTTTGGCGGGTTTTAAAATATTTTGGCTCTTTGCGCAGAGACGACGGTGCCGGTTGCGGTGCGCTGCGGGGCGCTCCTTCTGCGGAAAGACGCCTGGCAGCGGCACTTGGGACAGCTCCGCGTCTCCGTATTCTGCGTTTCTTGCCTTCTGCATCTCAGCAAAATGCTTTCCCACTAGGTCTAGCAAGGAGAAACTGTGGCAGCTGAGTAGATGTAGCCCGGCCCGCCCTTTGAAGTTGACAAGTTCTTGGCATCTCAGAACCTCAAGGGAAGAGCAAGGTTATCTATGGTAGGCTGGGGCAGAACTAGCAGCAAGCAGAGCAAAGTTGTCCAAGAATAGCTTCCATTGGAATGCTAATGGCAATTGAAGAGGCAGGCCAGTGGCAAGCCACTAGCTTCTAGCAGTTTGAAAGTTGCAGACACAGTGCAGGTGTTGTGCGGCTTCCTTCTTGGCCTCCTAGAAGGTGCCGCACTCTCCGTCTCTTGCTTGCCAATATGTTGCCGTGTTCCTCCTATTGTTTGGTTTGTTTTGATTTGTTTTGATGATCTTTTGGCGGGTTTTCGGAATGTTTTGGTGGTGTTTTAGAATGTTTTGTTTTCTCTTGTGTTGTTTTTATTGTCTTGGCAGGTTGTGGAACGTTTGGATTCGTTTTGGCGGGTTTTAAAATATTTTGGCGGTTGTTTGGAATGTTTTGGTTTGCTTTCATTTGTTTTGATTATGTTTTGGCAAGTTGTTGAAAGTTTTGATCACTTCTGACTGGTTTTCTAGTATTTTGGCATCTTTTCAGAATGTTTTGATCAGTTTTAGCAGGTTGTAAACTATTTTGTCAGGTTTTTGGAATGTTTTGGTTGGTTTTGATTTGTTTTTATGATGTTTTGCCAAGTTTTTTGAATGTTTTGATCAGTTCTGGCTGGTTTTCTAATGTTTTGGCAATGTTCAGAATGTTTTGATGAGTTTTGTGGGTCTAAATTATTTTGGCGGTTTTTGGAATATTTTGGTTGTTTTTGATTTGATTTGATGATGTTTTGGCGGGTTTTCGGAATGTTTTGGTTGGGTTTTAGAATGTTTTGTATTCTCTTGAGTTGTTTTTATTGTCTTGGCAGGTTTTGGAATGTTTGGATTCCTTTTGGCGGGTTTTAAAATATTTTGGCGGGTATTTGGAATGTTTTGGCGGGTATTCGGAATGTTTTGATTAGTTTTGACGGGTTTTGAAATATTTTGGAGGGTTTTTAGAAGGTTTTGATTCTGTTTAGCCCAGTTTTTGGTGTGTTTGGATTAGCTTTGGTGGGCTTTATCATGTTTTGTCAGGTTTTTTCGAATGTATTGATCACTTCTGTCGGGTTTTCTATTTTGGTGGGTTTGAAAATATTTTTGGATTAGTTTTGGCGGGTTTGAAAATATTTTGGCTCTTTGCGCAGAGACGACGGTGCCGGTTGCGGTGCGCTGCGGGGCGCTCCTTCTGCGGAAAGACGCCTGGCAGCGGCACTTGGGACAGCTCCGCGTCTCCGTATTCTGCGTTTCTTGCCTTCTGCATCTCAGCAAAATGCTTTCCCACTAGGTCTAGCAAGGAGAAACTGTGGCAGCTGAGTAGATGTAGCCCGGCCCGCCCTTTGAAGTTGACAAGTTCTTGGCATCTCAGAACCTCAAGGGAAGAGCAAGGTTATCTATGGTAGGCTGGGGCAGAACTAGCAGCAAGCAGAGCAAAGTTGTCCAAGAATAGCTTCCATTGGAATGCTAATGGCAATTGAAGAGGCAGGCCAGTGGCAAGCCACTAGCTTCTAGCAGTTTGAAAGTTGCAGACACAGTGCAGGTGTTGTGCGGCTTCCTTCTTGGCCTCCTAGAAGGTGCCGCGGTGCCGCGCTCTCCGTCTCTTGCTTGCCAATATGTTGCCGTGTTCCTCCTATTGTTTGGTTTGTTTTGATTTGTTTTGATGATCTTTTGGCGGGTTTTCGGAATGTTTTGGTGGTGTTTTAGAATGTTTTGTTTTCTCTTGTGTTATTTTTATTGTCTTGGCAGGTTGTGGAACGTTTGGATTCGTTTTGGCGGGTTTTAAAATATTTTGGCGGGTATTTGGAATGTTTTGGTTTGCTTTCATTTGTTTTGATTATGTTTTGGCAAGTTATTGAAAGTTTCGATCACTTCTGACTGGTTTTCTAGTATTTTGGCATCTTTTCAGAATGTTTTGATCAGTTTTAGCAGGTTGTAAACTATTTTGTCAGGTTTTTGGAATGTTTTGGTTGGTTTTGATTTGTTTTTATGATGTTTTGCCAAGTTTTTTGAATGTTTTGATCAGTTCTGGCTGGTTTTCTAATGTTTTGGCAATTTTCAGAATGTTTTGATGAGTTTTGTGGGTCTAAATCATTTTGGCGGTTTTCGGAATATTTTGGTTGGTTTTGATTTGTTTTTATGATGTTTTGTCGGGTTTTCGGAATGTTTTGGTTGGGTTTTAGAATGTTTTGTATTCTCTTGAGTTGTTTTTATTGTCTTGGCAGGTTTTGGAATGTTTGGATTCCTTTTGGCGGGTTTTAAAATATTTTGGCGGGTATTTGGAATGTTTTGGCGGGTATTCGGAATGTTTTGATTAGTTTTGACGGGTTTTGAAATATTTTGGAGGGTTTTTAGAAGGTTTTGATTCTGTTTAGCCCAGTTTTTGGTGTGTTTGGATTAGCTTTGGTGGGCTTTATCATGTTTTGTCAGGTTTTTTCGAATGTATTGATCACTTCTGTCTGGTTTTCTATTTTGGCGGGTTTGAAAATATTTTTGGATTAGTTTTGGCAGGTTTGAAAATATTTTGGCTCTTTGCGCAGAGACGACGGTGCCGGTTGCGGTGCGCTCCGGGGCGCTCCTTCTGCGGAAAGACGACTGGCAGCGGCACTTGGGACAGCTCCGCGTCTCCGTATTCTGCGTTTCTTGCCTTCTGCATCTCAGCAAAATGCTTTCCCACTAGGTCTAGCAAGGAGAAACTGTGGCAGCTGAGTAGATGTAGCCCGGCCCGCCCTTTGAAGTTGAAAAGTTCTTGGCATCTCAGAGCCTCAAGGGAAGAGCAAGGTTATCTATGGTAGGCTGGGGCAGAACTAGCAGCAAGCAGAGCAAAGTTGTCCAAGAATAGCTTCCATTGGAATGCTAATGGCAATTGAAGAGGCAGGCCAGTGGCAAGCCACTAGCTTCTAGCAGTTTGAAAGTTGCAGACACAGTGCAGGTGTTTTGCGGCTTCTTTCTTGGCCTCCTAGAAGGTGCCGTGGTGCCGCGCTCTCCGTCTCTTGCTTGCCAATATGTTGCCGTGTTCCTCCTATTGTTTGGTTTGTTTTGATTTGTTTTGATGATCTTTTGGCGGGTTTTCGGAATGTTTTGGTGGTGTTTTAGAATGTTTTGTTTTCTCTTGTGTTGTTTTTATTGTCTTGGCAGGTTGTGGAACGTTTGGATTCGTTTTGGTGGGTTTTAAAATATTTTGGCGGGTATTTGGAATGTTTTGGTTTGCTTTCATTTGTTTTGATTATGTTTTGGCAAGTTATTGAAAGTTTCGATCACTTCTGACTGGTTTTCTAGTATTTTGGCATCTTTTCAGAATGTTTTGATCAGTTTTAGCAGGTTGTAAACTATTTTGTCAGGTTTTTGGAATGTTTTGGTTGGTTTTGATTTGTTTTTATGATGTTTTGCCAAGTTTTTTGAATGTTTTGATCAGTTCTGGCTGGTTTTCTAATGTTTTGGCATTTTTTCAGAATGTTTTGATGAGTTTTGTGGGTCTAAATTATTTTGGCGGGTTTTTGGAATATTGTGGTTGGTTTTGATTTGTTTTTATGATGTTTTGTCGGGTTTTCGGAATGTTTTGGTTGGGTTTTAGAATGTTTTGTATTCTCTTGAGTTGTTTTTATTGTCTTGGCAGGTTTTGGAATGTTTGGATTCCTTTTGGCGGGTTTTAAAATATTTTGGCGGGTATTTGGAATGTTTTGGCGGGTATTCGGAATGTTTTGATTAGTTTTGACGGGTTTTGAAATATTTTGGAGGGTTTTTAGAAGGTTTTGATTCTGTTTAGCCCAGTTTTTGGTGTGTTTGGATTAGCTTTGGTGGGCTTTATCATGTTTTGTCAGGTTTTTTCGAATGTATTGATCACTTCTGTCTGGTTTTCTATTTTGGCGGGTTTGAAAATATTTTTGGATGAGTTTTGGCGGGTTTGAAAATATTTTGGCTCTTTGCGCAGAGACGACGGTGCCGGTTGCGGTGCGCTCCGGGGCGCTCCTTCTGCGGAAAGAGGCCTGGCAGCGGCACTTGGGACAGCTCCGCGTCTCCGTATTCTGCGTTTCTTGCCTTCTGCATCTCAGCAAAATGCTTTCCCACTAGGTCTAGCAAGGAGAAACTGTGGCAGCTGAGTAGATGTAGCCCGGCCCGCCCTTTGAAGTTGACAAGTTCTTGGCATCTCAGAGCCTCAAGGGAAGAGCAAGGTTATCTATGGTAGGCTGGGGCAGAACTAGCAGCAAGCAGAGCAAAGTTGTCCAAGAATAGCTTCCATTGGAATGCTAATGGCAATTGAAGAGGCAGGCCAGTGGCAAGCCACTATCTTCTAGCAGTTTGAAAGTTGCAGACACAGTGCAGGTGTTTTGCGGCTTCCTTCTTGGCCTCCTAGAAGGTGCCGCACTCTCCGTCTCTTGCTTGCCAATATGTTGCCGTGTTCCTCCTATTGTTTGGTTTGTTTTGATTTGTTTTGATGATGTTTTGGCGGGTTTTCGGAATGTTTTGGTGGTGTTTTAGAATGTTTTGTTTTCTCTTGTGTTGTTTTTATTGTCTTGGCAGGTTGTGGAACGTTTGGATTCGTTTTGGTGGGTTTTAAAATATTTTGGCGGGTATTTGGAATGTTTTGGTTTGCTTTCATTTGTTTTGATTATGTTTTGGCAAGTTATTGAAAGTTTTGATCACTTCTGACTGGTTTTCTAGTATTTTGGCATCTTTTCAGAATGTTTTGATCAGTTTTAGCAGGTTGTAAACTATTTTGTCAGGTTTTTGGAATGTTTTGGTTGGTTTTGATTTGTTTTTATGATGTTTTGCCAAGTTTTTTGAATGATTTGATCAGTTCTGGCTGGTTTTCTAATGTTTTGGCAATTTTCAGAATGTTTTGATGAGTTTTGTGGGTCTAAATTATTTTGGCGGTTTTCGGAATATTTTGGTTGGTTTTGATTTGTTTTTATGATGTTTTGTCGGGTTTTCGGAATGTTTTGGTTGGGTTTTAGAATGTTTTGTATTCTCTTGAGTTGTTTTTATTGTGTTGGCAGGTTTTGGAATGTTTGGATTGCTTTTGGCGGGTTTTAAAATATTTTGGCGGGTATTTGGAATGTTTTGGCGGGTATTCGGAATGTTTTGATTAGTTTTGACGGGTTTTGAAATATTTTGGCGGGTTTTTAGAAGGTTTTGATTCTGTTTAGCCCAGTTTTTGGTGTGTTTGGATTAGCTTTGGTGGGCTTTATCATGTTTTGTCAGGTTTTTTCGAATGTATTGATCACTTCTGTCTGGTTTTCTATTTTGGCGGGTTTGAAAATATTTTTGGATGAGTTTTGGCGGGTTTGAAAATATTTTGGCTCTGCGCAGAGACGACGGTGCCGGTTGCGGTGCGCTCCGGGGCGCTCCTTCTGCGGAAAGACGCCTGGCAGCGGCACTTGGGACAGCTCCGCGTCTCCGTATTCTGCGTTTCTTGCCTTCTGCATCTCAGCAAAATGCTTTCCCACTAGGTCTAGCAAGGAGAAACTGTGGCAGCTGAGTAGATGTAGCCCGGCCCGCCCTTTGAAGTTGACAAGTTCTTGGCATCTCAGAACCTCAAGGGAAGAGCAAGGTTATCTATGGTAGGCTGGGGCAGAACTAGCAGCAAGCAGAGCAAAGTTGTCCAAGAATAGCTTCCATTGGAATGCTAATGGCAATTGAAGAGGCAGGCCAGTGGCAAGCCACTAGCTTCTAGCAGTTTGAAAGTTGCAGACACAGTGCAGGTGTTGTGCGGCTTCCTTCTTGGCCTCCTAGAAGGTGCCGCGGTGCCGCGCTCTCCGTCTCTTGCTTGCCAATATGTTGCCGTGTTCCTCCTATTGTTTGGTTTGTTTTGATTTGTTTTGATGATGTTTTGGCGGGTTTTCGGAATGTTTTGGTGGTGTTTTAGAATGTTTTGTTTTCTCTTGTGTTGTTTTTATTGTCTTGGCAGGTTGTGGAACGTTTGGATTCGTTTTGGTGGGTTTTAAAATATTTTGGCGGGTATTTGGAATGTTTTGGTTTGCTTTCATTTGTTTTGATTATGTTTTGGCAAGTTATTGAAAGTTTTGATCACTTCTGACTGGTTTTCTAGTATTTTGGCATCTTTTCAGAATGTTTTGATCAGTTTTAGCAGGTTGTAAACTATTTTGTCAGGTTTTTGGAATGTTTTGGTTGGTTTTGATTTGTTTTTATGATGTTTTGCCAAGTTTTTTGAATGTTTTGATCAGTTCTGGCTGGTTTTCTAATGTTTTGGCAATTTTCAGAATGTTTTGATGAGTTTTGTGGGTCTAAATTATTTTGGCGGTTTTCGGAATATTTTGGTTGGTTTTGATTTGTTTTTATGATGTTTTGTCGGGTTTTCGGAATGTTTTGGTTGGGTTTTAGAATGTTTTGTATTCTCTTGAGTTGTTTTTATTGTCTTGGCAGGTTTTGGAATGTTTGGATTGCTTTTGGCGGGTTTTAAAATATTTTGGCGGGTATTTGGAATGTTTTGGCGGGTATTCGGAATGTTTTGATTAGTTTTGACGGGTTTTGAAATATTTTGGAGGGTTTTTAGAAGGTTTTGATTCTGTTTAGCCCAGTTTTTGGTGTGTTTGGATTAGCTTTGGTGGGCTTTATCATGTTTTGTCAGGTTTTTTCGAATGTATTGATCACTTCTGTCTGGTTTTCTATTTTGGCGGGTTTGAAAATATTTTTGGATGAGTTTTGGCGGGTTTGAAAATATTTTGGCTCTTTGCGCAGAGACGACGGTGCCGGTTGCGGTGCGCTGCGGGGCGCTCCTTCTGCGGAAAGAGGCCTGGCAGCGGCACTTGGGACAGCTCCGCGTCTCCGTATTCTGCGTTTCTTGCCTTCTGCATCTCAGCAAAATGCTTTCCCACTAGGTCTAGCAAGGAGAAACTGTGGCAGCTGAGTAGATGTAGCCCGGCCCGCCCTTTGAAGTTGAAAAGTTCTTGGCATCTCAGAGCCTCAAGGGAAGAGCAAGGTTATCTATGGTAGGCTGGGGCAGAACTAGCAGCAAGCAGAGCAAAGTTGTCCAAGAATAGCTTCCATTGGAATGCTAATGGCAATTGAAGAGGCAGGCCAGTGGCAAGCCACTAGCTTCTAGCAGTTTGAAAGTTGCAGACACAGTGCAGGTGTTGTGCGGCTTCCTTCTTGGCCTCCTAGAAGGTGCCGCACTCTCCGTCTCTTGCTTGCCAATATGTTGCCGTGTTCCTCCTATTGTTTGGTTTGTTTTGATTTGTTTTTATGATGTTTTGGCGGGTTTTCGGAATGTTTTGGTGGTGTTTTAGAATGTTTTGTTTTCTCTTGTGTTGTTTTTATTGTCTTGGCAGGTTGTGGAACGTTTGGATTCGTTTTGGCGGGTTTTAAAATATTTTGGCGGGTATTTGGAATGTTTTGGTTTGCTTTCATTTGTTTTGATTATGTTTTGGCAAGTTATTGAAAGTTTCGATCACTTCTGACTGGTTTTCTAGTATTTTGGCATCTTTTCAGAATGTTTTGATCAGTTTTAGCAGGTTGTAAACTATTTTGTCAGGTTTTTGGAATGTTTTGGTTGGTTTTGATTTGTTTTTATGATGTTTTGCCAAGTTTTTTGAATGATTTGATCAGTTCTGGCTGGTTTTCTAATGTTTTGGCAATTTTCAGAATGTTTTGATGAGTTTTGTGGGTCTAAATCATTTTGGCGGTTTTCGGAATATTTTGGTTGGTTTTGATTTGTTTTTATGATGTTTTGTCGGGTTTTCGGAATGTTTTGGTTGGGTTTTAGAATGTTTTGTATTCTCTTGAGTTGTTTTTATTGTCTTGGAAGGTTTTGGAATGTTTGGATTCCTTTTGGCGGGTTTTAAAATATTTTGGCGGGTATTTGGAATGTTTTGGCGGGTATTCGGAATGTTTTGATTAGTTTTGACGGGTTTTGAAATATTTTGGCGGGTTTTTAGAAGGTTTTGATTCTGTTTAGCCCAGTTTTTGGTGTGTTTGGATTAGCTTTGGTGGGCTTTATCATGTTTTGTCAGGTTTTTTCGAATGTATTGATCACTTCTGTGTGGTTTTCTATTTTGGCGGGTTTGAAAATATTTTTGGATGAGTTTTGGCATGTTTTAAAATATTTTGGCTCTTTGCGCAGAGATGACGGTGCCGGTTGCGGTGCGCTCCGGGGCGCTCCTTCTGCGGAAAGACGCCTGGCAGCGGCACTTGGGACAGCTCCGCGTCTCCGTATTCTGCGTTTCTTGCCTTCTGCATCTCAGCAAAATGCTTTCCCACTAGGTCTAGCAAGGAGAAACTGTGGCAGCTGAGTAGATGTAGCCCGGCCCGCCCTTTGAAGTTGAAAAGTTCTTGGCATCTCAGAGCCTCAAGGGAAGAGCAAGGTTATCTATGGTAGGCTGGGGCAGAACTAGCAGCAAGCAGAGCAAAGTTGTCCAAGAATAGCTTCCATTGGAATGCTAATGGCAATTGAAGAGGCAGGCCAGTGGCAAGCCACTAGCTTCTAGCAGTTTGAAAGTTGCAGACACAGTGCAGGTGTTGTGCGGCTTCTTTCTTGGCCTCCTAGAAGGTGCCGTGGTGCCGCGCTCTCCGTCTCTTGCTTGCCAATATGTTGCCATCTTCCTCCTATTGTTTGGTTTGTTTTGATTTGTTTTGATGATCTTTTGGCGGGTTTTCGGAATGTTTTGGTGGTGTTTTAGAATGTTTTGTTTTCTCTTGTGTTGTTTTTATTGTGTTGGCAGGTTGTGGAACGTTTGGATTCGTTTTGGCGGGTTTTAAAATATTTTGGCGGGTATTTGGAATGTTTTGGTTTGCTTTCATTTGTTTTGATTATGTTTTGGCAAGTTATTGAAAGTTTCGATCACTTCTGACTGGTTTTCTAGTATTTTGGCATCTTTTCAGAATGTTTTGATCAGTTTTAGAATGTTTTGTATTCTCTTGAGTTGTTTTTATTGTGTTGGCAGGTTTTGGAATGTTTGGATTGCTTTTGGCGGGTTTTAAAATATTTTGGCGGGTATTTGGAATGTTTTGGCGGGTATTCGGAAGGTTTTGATTAGTTTTGACGGGTTTTGAAATATTTTGGCGGGTTTTTAGAAGGTTTTGACTTGTTTTGATTCTGTTTAGCCCAGTTTTTGGTGTGTTTGGATTAGCTTTGGTGGGCTTTATCATGTTTTGTCAGGTTTTTTCGAATGTATTGATCACTTCTGTCTGGTTTTCTATTTTGGCGGGTTTGAAAATATTTTTGGATGAGTTTTGGCGGGTTTGAAAATATTTTGGCTCTTTGCGCAGAGACGACGGTGCCGGTTGCGGTGCGCTCCGGGGCGCTCCTTCTGCGGAAAGACGCCTGGCAGCGGCACTTGGGACAGCTCCGCGTCTCCGTATTCTGCGTTTCTTGCCTTCTGCATCTCAGCAAAATGCTTTCCCACTAGGTCTAGCAAGGAGAAACTGTGGCAGCTGAGTAGATGTAGCCCGGCCCGCCCTTTGAAGTTGACAAGTTCTTGGCATCTCAGAACCTCAAGGGAAGAGCAAGGTTATCTATGGTAGGCTGGGGCAGAACTAGCAGCAAGCAGAGCAAAGTTGTCCAAGAATAGCTTCCATTGGAATGCTAATGGCAATTGAAGAGGCAGGCCAGTGGCAAGCCACTAGCTTCTAGCAGTTTGAAAGTTGCAGACACAGTGCAGGTGTTGTGCGGCTTCCTTCTTGGCCTCCTAGAAGGTGCCGCGGTGCCGCGCTCTCCGTCTCTTGCTTGCCAATATGTTGCCGTGTTCCTCCTATTGTTTGGTTTGTTTTGATTTGTTTTGATGATCTTTTGGCGGGTTTTCGGAATGTTTTGGTGGTGTTTTAGAATGTTTTGTTTTCTCTTGTGTTGTTTTTATTGTCTTGGCAGGTTGTGGAACGTTTGGATTCGTTTTGGCGGGTTTTAAAATATTTTGGCGGGTATTTGGAATGTTTTGGTTTGCTTTCATTTGTTTTGATTATGTTTTGGCAAGTTATTGAAAGTTTCGATCACTTCTGACTGGTTTTCTAGTATTTTGGCATCTTTTCAGAATGTTTTGATCAGTTTTAGCAGGTTGTAAACTATTTTGTCAGGTTTTTGGAATGTTTTGGTTGGTTTTG
Source organism: Passer domesticus (assembly GCF_036417665.1). Classification (NCBI taxonomy): domain Eukaryota; kingdom Metazoa; phylum Chordata; class Aves; order Passeriformes; family Passeridae; genus Passer; species Passer domesticus. The sequence goes on along the minus strand of NC_087476.1, from coordinate 78,123,438 downwards.
ATTTGTTTTTATGATGTTTTGCCAAGTTTTTTGAATGTTTTGATCAGTTCTGGCTGGTTTTCTAATGTTTTGGCAATTTTCAGAATGTTTTGATGAGTTTTGTGGGTCTAAATTATTTTGGCGGTTTTCGGAATATTTTGGTTGGTTTTGATTTGTTTTTATGATGTTTTGTCGGGTTTTCGGAATGTTTTGGTTGGGTTTTAGAATGTTTTGTATTCTCTTGAGTTGTTTTTATTGTCTTGGCAGGTTTTGGAATGTTTGGATTTGTTTTGGCGGGTTTTAAAATATTTTGGCGGGTATTTGGAATGTTTTGGCGGGTATTCGGAATGTTTTGATTAGTTTTGACGGGTTTTGAAATATTTTGGAGGGTTTTTAGAAGGTTTTGATTCTGTTTAGCCCAGTTTTTGGTGTGTTTGGATTAGCTTTGGTGGGCTTTATCATGTTTTGTCAGGTTTTTTCGAATGTATTGATCACTTCTGTCTGGTTTTCTATTTTGGCGGGTTTGAAAATATTTTTGGATGAGTTTTGGCGGGTTTGAAAATATTTTGGCTCTTTGCGCAGAGATGACGGTGCCGGTTGCGGTGCGCTGCGGGGCGCTCCTTCTGCGGAAAGACGCCTGGCAGCGGCACTTGGGACAGCTCCGCGTCTCCGTATTCTGCGTTTCTTGCCTTCTGCATCTCAGCAAAATGCTTTCCCACTAGGTCTAGCAAGGAGAAACTGTGGCAGCTGAGTAGATGTAGCCCGGCCCGCCCTTTGAAGTTGACAAGTTCTTGGCATCTCAGAACCTCAAGGGAAGAGCAAGGTTATCTATGGTAGGCTGGGGCAGAACTAGCAGCAAGCAGAGCAAAGTTGTCCAAGAATAGCTTCCATTGGAATGCTAATGGCAATTGAAGAGGCAGGCCAGTGGCAAGCCACTAGCTTCTAGCAGTTTGAAAGTTGCAGACACAGTGCAGGTGTTGTGCGGCTTCTTTCTTGGCCTCCTAGAAGGTGCCGCGGTGCCGCGCTCTCCGTCTCTTGCTTGCCAATATGTTGCCGTGTTCCTCCTATTGTTTGGTTTGTTTTGATTTGTTTTGATGATGTTTTGGCGGGTTTTCGGAATGTTTTGGTGGTGTTTTAGAATGTTTTGTTTTCTCTTGTGTTGTTTTTATTGTCTTGGCAGGTTGTGGAACGTTTGGATTCGTTTTGGCGGGTTTTAAAATATTTTGGCGGGTATTTGGAATGTTTTGGTTTGCTTTCATTTGTTTTGATTATGTTTTGGCAAGTTATTGAAAGTTTCGATCACTTCTGACTGGTTTTCTAGTATTTTGGCATCTTTTCAGAATGTTTTGATCTGTTTTAGAATGTTTTGTATTCTCTTGAGTTGTTTTTATTGTCTTGGCAGGTTTTGGAATGTTTGGATTGCTTTTGGCGGGTTTTAAAATATTTTGGCGGGTATTTGGAATGTTTTGGCGGGTATTCGGAAGGTTTTGATTAGTTTTGACGGGTTTTGAAATATTTTGGCGGGTTTTTAGAAGGTTTTGACTTGTTTTGATTCTGTTTAGCCCAGTTTTTGGTGTGTTTGGATTAGCTTTGGTGGGCTTTATCATGTTTTGTCAGGTTTTTTCGAATGTATTGATCACTTCTGTCTGGTTTTCTATTTTGGCGGGTTTGAAAATATTTTTGGATGAGTTTTGGCGGGTTTGAAAATATTTTGGCTCTTTGCGCAGAGACGATGGTGCCGGTTGCGGTGCGCTCCGGGGCGCTCCTTCTGCGGAAAGACGCCTGGCAGCGGCACTTGGGACAGCTCCGCGTCTCCGTATTCTGCGTTTCTTGCCTTCTGCATCTCAGCAAAATGCTTTCCCACTAGGTCTAGCAAGGAGAAACTGTGGCAGCTGAGTAGATGTAGCCCGGCCCGCCCTTTGAAGTTGAAAAGTTCTTGGCATCTCAGAGCCTCAAGGGAAGAGCAAGGTTATCTATGGTAGGCTGGGGCAGAACTAGCAGCAAGCAGAGCAAAGTTGTCCAAGAATAGCTTCCATTGGAATGCTAATGGCAATTGAAGAGGCAGGCCAGTGGCAAGCCACTAGCTTCTAGCAGTTTGAAAGTTGCAGACACAGTGCAGGTGTTGTGCGGCTTCCTTCTTGGCCTCCTAGAAGGTGCCGCGGTGCCGCGCTCTCCGTCTCTTGCTTGCCAATATGTTGCCGTGTTCCTCCTATTGTTTGGTTTGTTTTGATTTGTTTTGATGATGTTTTGGCGGGTTTTCGGAATGTTTTGGTGGTGTTTTAGAATGTTTTGTTTTCTCTTGTGTTGTTTTTATTGTCTTGGCAGGTTGTGGAACGTTTGGATTCGTTTTGGTGGGTTTTAAAATATTTTGGCGGGTATTTGGAATGTTTTGGTTTGCTTTCATTTGTTTTGATTATGTTTTGGCAAGTTATTGAAAGTTTTGATCACTTCTGACTGGTTTTCTAGTATTTTGGCATCTTTTCAGAATGTTTTGATCAGTTTTAGCAGGTTGTAAACTATTTTGTCAGGTTTTTGGAATGTTTTGGTTGGTTTTGATTTGTTTTTATGATGTTTTGCCAAGTTTTTTGAATGATTTGATCAGTTCTGGCTGGTTTTCTAATGTTTTGGCAATTTTCAGAATGTTTTGATGAGTTTTGTGGGTCTAAATCATTTTGGCGGTTTTCGGAATATTTTGGTTGGTTTTGATTTGTTTTTATGATGTTTTGTCGGGTTTTCGGAATGTTTTGGTTGGGTTTTAGAATGTTTTGTTTTCTCTTGTGTTGTTTTTATTGTCTTGGCAGGTTGTGGAACGTTTGGATTAGTTTTGGCGGGTTTTAAAATATTTTGGCGGGCATTTGGAATGTTTTGGTTTGCTTTCATTTGTTTTGATTATGTTTTGGCAAGTTATTGAAAGTTTCGATCACTTCTGACTGGTTTTCTAGTATTTTGGCATCTTTTCAGAATGTTTTGATCAGTTTTAGAATGTTTTGTATTCTCTTGAGTTGTTTTTATTGTGTTGGCAGGTTTTGGAATGTTTGGATTGCTTTTGGCGGGTTTTAAAATATTTTGGCGGGTATTTGGAATGTTTTGGCGGGTATTCGGAAGGTTTTGATTAGTTTTGACGGGTTTTGAAATATTTTGGCGGGTTTTTAGAAGGTTTTGACTTGTTTTGATTCTGTTTAGCCCAGTTTTTGGTGTGTTTGGATTAGCTTTGGTGGGCTTTATCATGTTTTGTCAGGTTTTTTCGAATGTATTGATCACTTCTGTCTGGTTTTCTATTTTGGCGGGTTTGAAAATATTTTTGGATGAGTTTTGGCGGGTTTGAAAATATTTTGGCTCTTTGCGCAGAGACGACGGTGCCGGTTGCGGTGCGCTCCGGGGCGCTCCTTCTGCGGAAAGACGCCTGGCAGCGGCACTTGGGACAGCTCCGCGTCTCCGTATTCTGCGTTTCTTGCCTTCTGCATCTCAGCAAAATGCTTTCCCACTAGGTCTAGCAAGGAGAAACTGTGGCAGCTGAGTAGATGTAGCCCGGCCCGCCCTTTGAAGTTGACAAGTTCTTGGCATCTCAGAACCTCAAGGGAAGAGCAAGGTTATCTATGGTAGGCTGGGGCAGAACTAGCAGCAAGCAGAGCAAAGTTGTCCAAGAATAGCTTCCATTGGAATGCTAATGGCAATTGAAGAGGCAGGCCAGTGGCAAGCCACTAGCTTCTAGCAGTTTGAAAGTTGCAGACACAGTGCAGGTGTTGTGCGGCTTCCTTCTTGGCCTCCTAGAAGGTGCCGCGGTGCCGCGCTCTCCGTCTCTTGCTTGCCAATATGTTGCCGTGTTCCTCCTATTGTTTGGTTTGTTTTGATTTGTTTTGATGATCTTTTGGCGGGTTTTCGGAATGTTTTGGTGGTGTTTTAGAATGTTTTGTTTTCTCTTGTGTTGTTTTTATTGTCTTGGCAGGTTGTGGAACGTTTGGATTCGTTTTGGCGGGTTTTAAAATATTTTGGCGGGTATTTGGAATGTTTTGGTTTGCTTTCATTTGTTTTGATTATGTTTTGGCAAGTTATTGAAAGTTTCGATCACTTCTGACTGGTTTTCTAGTATTTTGGCATCTTTTCAGAATGTTTTGATCAGTTTTAGCAGGTTGTAAACTATTTTGTCAGGTTTTTGGAATGTTTTGGTTGGTTTTGATTTGTTTTTATGATGTTTTGCCAAGTTTTTTGAATGTTTTGATCAGTTCTGGCTGGTTTTCTAATGTTTTGGCAATTTTCAGAATGTTTTGATGAGTTTTGTGGGTCTAAATTATTTTGGCGGTTTTCGGAATATTTTGGTTGGTTTTGATTTGTTTTTATGATGTTTTGTCGGGTTTTCGGAATGTTTTGGTTGGGTTTTAGAATGTTTTGTATTCTCTTGAGTTGTTTTTATTGTCTTGACAGGTTTTGGAATGTTTGGATTTGTTTTGGCGGGTTTTAAAATATTTTGGCGGGTATTTGGAATGTTTTGGCGGGTATTCGGAATGTTTTGATTAGTTTTGACGGGTTTTGAAATATTTTGGAGGGTTTTTAGAAGGTTTTGATTCTGTTTAGCCCAGTTTTTGGTGTGTTTGGATTAGCTTTGGTGGGCTTTATCATGTTTTGTCAGGTTTTTTCGAATGTATTGATCACTTCTGTCTGGTTTTCTATTTTGGCGGGTTTGAAAATATTTTTGGATGAGTTTTGGCGGGTTTGAAAATATTTTGGCTCTTTGCGCAGAGACGACGGTGCCGGTTGCGGTGCGCTGCGGGGCGCTCCTTCTGCGGAAAGACGCCTGGCAGCGGCACTTGGGACAGCTCCGCGTCTCCGTATTCTGCGTTTCTTGCCTTCTGCATCTCAGCAAAATGCTTTCCCACTAGGTCTAGCAAGGAGAAACTGTGGCAGCTGAGTAGATGTAGCCCGGCCCGCCCTTTGAAGTTGACAAGTTCTTGGCATCTCAGAACCTCAAGGGAAGAGCAAGGTTATCTATGGTAGGCTGGGGCAGAACTAGCAGCAAGCAGAGCAAAGTTGTCCAAGAATAGCTTCCATTGGAATGCTAATGGCAATTGAAGAGGCAGGCCAGTGGCAAGCCACTAGCTTCTAGCAGTTTGAAAGTTGCAGACACAGTGCAGGTGTTGTGCGGCTTCTTTCTTGGCCTCCTAGAAGGTGCCGCGGTGCCGCGCTCTCCGTCTCTTGCTTGCCAATATGTTGCCGTGTTCCTCCTATTGTTTGGTTTGTTTTGATTTGTTTTGATGATGTTTTGGCGGGTTTTCGGAATGTTTTGGTGGTGTTTTAGAATGTTTTGTTTTCTCTTGTGTTGTTTTTATTGTCTTGGCAGGTTGTGGAACGTTTGGATTCGTTTTGGCGGGTTTTAAAATATTTTGGCGGGTATTTGGAATGTTTTGGTTTGCTTTCATTTGTTTTGATTATGTTTTGGCAAGTTATTGAAAGTTTCGATCACTTCTGACTGGTTTTCTAGTATTTTGGCATCTTTTCAGAATGTTTTGATCTGTTTTAGAATGTTTTGTATTCTCTTGAGTTGTTTTTATTGTCTTGGCAGGTTTTGGAATGTTTGGATTGCTTTTGGCGGGTTTTAAAATATTTTGGCGGGTATTTGGAATGTTTTGGCGGGTATTCGGAAGGTTTTGATTAGTTTTGACGGGTTTTGAAATATTTTGGCGGGTTTTTAGAAGGTTTTGACTTGTTTTGATTCTGTTTAGCCCAGTTTTTGGTGTGTTTGGATTAGCTTTGGTGGGCTTTATCGTGTTTTGTCAGGTTTTTTCGAATGTATTGATCACTTCTGTCTGGTTTTCTATTTTGGCGGGTTTGAAAATATTTTTGGATGAGTTTTGGCGGGTTTGAAAATATTTTGGCTCTTTGCGCAGAGACGATGGTGCCGGTTGCGGTGCGCTCCGGGGCGCTCCTTCTGCGGAAAGACGCCTGGCAGCGGCACTTGGGACAGCTCCGCGTCTCCGTATTCTGCGTTTCTTGCCTTCTGCATCTCAGCAAAATGCTTTCCCACTAGGTCTAGCAAGGAGAAACTGTGGCAGCTGAGTAGATGTAGCCCGGCCCGCCCTTTGAAGTTGAAAAGTTCTTGGCATCTCAGAGCCTCAAGGGAAGAGCAAGGTTATCTATGGTAGGCTGGGGCAGAACTAGCAGCAAGCAGAGCAAAGTTGTCCAAGAATAGCTTCCATTGGAATGCTAATGGCAATTGAAGAGGCAGGCCAGTGGCAAGCCACTAGCTTCTAGCAGTTTGAAAGTTGCAGACACAGTGCAGGTGTTGTGCGGCTTCCTTCTTGGCCTCCTAGAAGGTGCCGCGGTGCCGCGCTCTCCGTCTCTTGCTTGCCAATATGTTGCCGTGTTCCTCCTATTGTTTGGTTTGTTTTGATTTGTTTTGATGATGTTTTGGCGGGTTTTCGGAATGTTTTGGTGGTGTTTTAGAATGTTTTGTTTTCTCTTGTGTTGTTTTTATTGTCTTGGCAGGTTGTGGAACGTTTGGATTCGTTTTGGTGGGTTTTAAAATATTTTGGCGGGTATTTGGAATGTTTTGGTTTGCTTTCATTTGTTTTGATTATGTTTTGGCAAGTTATTGAAAGTTTCGATCACTTCTGACTGGTTTTCTAGTATTTTGGCATCTTTTCAGAATGTTTTGATCAGTTTTAGCAGGTTGTAAACTATTTTGTCAGGTTTTTGGAATGTTTTGGTTGGTTTTGATTTGTTTTTATGATGTTTTGCCAAGTTTTTTGAATGATTTGATCAGTTCTGGCTGGTTTTCTAATGTTTTGGCAATTTTCAGAATGTTTTGATGAGTTTTGTGGGTCTAAATCATTTTGGCGGTTTTCGGAATATTTTGGTTGGTTTTGATTTGTTTTTATGATGTTTTGTCGGGTTTTCGGAATGTTTTGGTTGGGTTTTAGAATGTTTTGTATTCTCTTGAGTTGTTTTTATTGTGTTGGCAGGTTTTGGAATGTTTGGATTTGTTTTGGCGGGTTTTAAAATATTTTGGCGGGTATTTGGAATGTTTTGGCGGGTATTCGGAAGGTTTTGATTAGTTTTGACGGGTTTTGAAATATTTTGGCGGGTTTTTAGAAGGTTTTGATTTGTTTTGATTCTGTTTAGCCCAGTTTTTGGTGTGTTTGGATTAGCTTTGGTGGGCTTTATCATGTTTTGTCAGGTTTTTTCGAATGTATTGATCACTTCTGTCTGGTTTTCTATTTTGGCGGGTTTGAAAATATTTTTGGATGAGTTTTGGCGGGTTTGAAAATATTTTGGCTCTTTGCGCAGAGACGACGGTGCCGGTTGCGGTGCGCTGCGGGGCGCTCCTTCTGCGGAAAGACGCCTGGCAGCGGCACTTGGGACAGCTCCGCGTCTCCGTATTCTGCGTTTCTTGCCTTCTGCATCTCAGCAAAATGCTTTCCCACTAGGTCTAGCAAGGAGAAACTGTGGCAGCTGAGTAGATGTAGCCCGGCCCGCCCTTTGAAGTTGACAAGTTCTTGGCATCTCAGAACCTCAAGGGAAGAGCAAGGTTATCTATGGTAGGCTGGGGCAGAACTAGCAGCAAGCAGAGCAAAGTTGTCCAAGAATAGCTTCCATTGGAATGCTAATGGCAATTGAAGAGGCAGGCCAGTGGCAAGCCACTAGCTTCTAGCAGTTTGAAAGTTGCAGACACAGTGCAGGTGTTGTGCGGCTTCCTTCTTGGCCTCCTAGAAGGTGCCGCACTCTCCGTCTCTTGCTTGCCAATATGTTGCCATGTTCCTCCTATTGTTTGGTTTGTTTTGATTTGTTTTGATGATCTTTTGGCGGGTTTTCGGAATGTTTTGGTGGTGTTTTAGAATGTTTTGTTTTCTCTTGTGTTGTTTTTATTGTCTTGGCAGGTTGTGGAACGTTTGGATTCGTTTTGGTGGGTTTTAAAATATTTTGGCGGGTATTTGGAATGTTTTGGTTTGCTTTCATTTGTTTTGATTATGTTTTGGCAAGTTATTGAAAGTTTTGATCACTTCTGACTGGTTTTCTAGTATTTTGGCATCTTTTCAGAATGTTTTGATCAGTTTTAGCAGGTTGTAAACTATTTTGTCAGGTTTTTGGAATGTTTTGGTTGGTTTTGATTTGTTTTTATGATGTTTTGCCAAGTTTTTTGAATGATTTGATCAGTTCTGGCTGGTTTTCTAATGTTTTGGCAATTTTCAGAATGTTTTGATGAGTTTTGTGGGTCTAAATCATTTTGGCGGTTTTCGGAATATTTTGGTTGTTTTTGATTTGTTTTTATGATGTTTTGTCGGGTTTTCGGAATGTTTTGGTTGGGTTTTAGAATGTTTTGTATTCTCTTGAGTTGTTTTTATTGTCTTGGCAGGTTTTGGAATGTTTGGATTCCTTTTGGCGGGTTTTAAAATATTTTGGCGGGTATTTGGAATGTTTTGGCGGGTATTCGGAATGTTTTGATTAGTTTTGACGGGTTTTGAAATATTTTGGAGGGTTTTTAGAAGGTTTTGATTCTGTTTAGCCCAGTTTTTGGTGTGTTTGGATTAGCTTTGGTGGGCTTTATCATGTTTTGTCAGGTTTTTTCGAATGTATTGATCACTTCTGTCTGGTTTTCTATTTTGGCGGGTTTGAAAATATTTTTGGATGAGTTTTGGCAGGTTTTAAAATATTTTGGCTCTTTGCGCAGAGACGACGGTGCCGGTTGCGGTGCGCTCCGGGGCGCTCCTTCTGCGGAAAGACGCCTGGCAGCGGCACTTGGGACAGCTCCGCGTCTCCGTATTCTGCGTTTCTTGCCTTCTGCATCTCAGCAAAATGCTTTCCCACTAGGTCTAGCAAGGAGAAACTGTGGCAGCTGAGTAGATGTAGCCCGGCCCGCCCTTTGAAGTTGAAAAGTTCTTGGCATCTCAGAGCCTCAAGGGAAGAGCAAGGTTATCTATGGTAGGCTGGGGCAGAACTAGCAGCAAGCAGAGCAAAGTTGTCCAAGAATAGCTTCCATTGGAATGCTAATGGCAATTGAAGAGGCAGGCCAGTGGCAAGCCACTAGCTTCTAGCAGTTTGAAAGTTGCAGACACAGTGCAGGTGTTGTGCGGCTTCTTTCTTGGCCTCCTAGAAGGTGCCGTGGTGCCGCGCTCTCCGTCTCTTGCTTGCCAATATGTTGCCATGTTCCTCCTATTGTTTGGTTTGTTTTGATTTGTTTTGATGATCTTTTGGCGGGTTTTCGGAATGTTTTGGTGGTGTTTTAGAATGTTTTGTTTTCTCTTGTGTTGTTTTTATTGTCTTGGCAGGTTGTGGAACGTTTGGATTCGTTTTGGTGGGTTTTAAAATATTTTGGCGGGTATTTGGAATGTTTTGGTTTGCTTTCATTTGTTTTGATTATGTTTTGGCAAGTTATTGAAAGTTTGGATCACTTCAGACTGGTTTTCTAGTATTTTGGCATCTTTTCAGAATGTTTTGATCAGTTTTAGAATGTTTTGTATTCTCTTGAGTTGTTTTTATTGTCTTGGCAGGTTTTGGAATGTTTGGATTGCTTTTGGCGGGTTTTAAAATATTTTGGCGGGTATTTGGAATGTTTTGGCGGGTATTCGGATGGTTTTGATTAGTTTTGACGGGTTTTGAAATATTTTGGCGGGTTTTTAGAAGGTTTTGACTTGTTTTGATTCTGTTTAGCCCAGTTTTTGGTGTGTTTGGATTAGCTTTGGTGGGCTTTATCATGTTTTGTCAGGTTTTTTCGAATGTATTGATCACTTCTGTCTGGTTTTCTATTTTGGCGGGTTTGAAAATATTTTTGGATGAGTTTTGGCAGGTTTTAAAATATTTTGGCTCTTTGCGCAGAGACGACGGTGCCGGTTGCGGTGCGCTCCGGGGCGCTCCTTCTGCGGAAAGACGCCTGGCAGCGGCACTTGGGACAGCTCCGCGTCTCCGTATTCTGCGTTTCTTGCCTTCTGCATCTCAGCAAAATGCTTTCCCACTAGGTCTAGCAAGGAGAAACTGTGGCAGCTGAGTAGATGTAGCCCGGCCCGCCCTTTGAAGTTGACAAGTTCTTGGCATCTCAGAACCTCAAGGGAAGAGCAAGGTTATCTATGGTAGGCTGGGGCAGAACTAGCAGCAAGCAGAGCAAAGTTGTCCAAGAATAGCTTCCATTGGAATGCTAATGGCAATTGAAGAGGCAGGCCAGTGGCAAGCCACTAGCTTCTAGCAGTTTGAAAGTTGCAGACACAGTGCAGGTGTTGTGCGGCTTCCTTCTTGGCCTCCTAGAAGGTGCCGCGGTGCCGCGCTCTCCGTCTCTTGCTTGCCAATATGTTGCCGTGTTCCTCCTATTGTTTGGTTTGTTTTGATTTGTTTTGATGATCTTTTGGCGGGTTTTCGGAATGTTTTGGTGGTGTTTTAGAATGTTTTGTTTTCTCTTGTGTTGTTTTTATTGTCTTGGCAGGTTGTGGAACGTTTGGATTCGTTTTGGCGGGTTTTAAAATATTTTGGCGGGTATTTGGAATGTTTTGGTTTGCTTTCATTTGTTTTGATTATGTTTTGGCAAGTTATTGAAAGTTTTGATCACTTCTGACTGGTTTTCTAGTATTTTGGCATCTTTTCAGAATGTTTTGATCAGTTTTAGCAGGTTGTAAACTATTTTGTCAGGTTTTTGGAATGTTTTGGTTGGTTTTGATTTGTTTTTATGATGTTTTGCCAAGTTTTTTGAATGTTTTGATCAGTTCTGGCTGGTTTTCTAATGTTTTGGCAATTTTCAGAATGTTTTGATGAGTTTTGTGGGTCTAAATCATTTTGGCGGTTTTCGGAATATTTTGGTTGGTTTTGATTTGTTTTTATGATGTTTTGTCGGGTTTTCGGAATGTTTTGGTTGGGTTTTAGAATGTTTTGTTTTCTCTTGTGTTGTTTATATTGTCTTGGCAGGTTTTGGAATGTTTGGATTCCTTTTGGCGGGTTTTAAAATATTTTGGCGGGTATTTGGAATGTTTTGGCGGGTATTCGGAATGTTTTGATTAGTTTTGACGGGTTTTGAAATATTTTGGAGGGTTTTTAGAAGGTTTTGATTCTGTTTAGCCCAGTTTTTGGTGTGTTTGGATTAGCTTTGGTGGGCTTTATCATGTTTTGTCAGGTTTTTTCGAATGTATTGATCACTTCTGTCTGGTTTTCGATTTTGGTGGGTTTGAAAATATTTTTGGATTAGTTTTGGCGGGTTTTAAAATATTTTGGCTCTTTGCGCAGAGACGACGGTGCCGGTTGCGGTGCGCTGCGGGGCGCTCCTTCTGCGGAAAGACGCCTGGCAGCGGCACTTGGGACAGCTCCGCGTCTCCGTATTCTGCGTTTCTTGCCTTCTGCATCTCAGCAAAATGCTTTCCCACTAGGTCTAGCAAGGAGAAACTGTGGCAGCTGAGTAGATGTAGCCCGGCCCGCCCTTTGAAGTTGACAAGTTCTTGGCATCTCAGAACCTCAAGGGAAGAGCAAGGTTATCTATGGTAGGCTGGGGCAGAACTAGCAGCAAGCAGAGCAAAGTTGTCCAAGAATAGCTTCCATTGGAATGCTAATGGCAATTGAAGAGGCAGGCCAGTGGCAAGCCACTAGCTTCTAGCAGTTTGAAAGTTGCAGACACAGTGCAGGTGTTTTGCGGCTTCCTTCTTGGCCTCCTAGAAGGTGCCGCACTCTCCGTCTCTTGCTTGCCAATATGTTGCCGTGTTCCTCCTATTGTTTGGTTTGTTTTGATTGGTTTTGATGATCTTTTGGCGGGTTTTCGGAATGTTTTGGTGGTGTTTTAGAATGTTTTGTTTTCTCTTGTGTTGTTTTTATTGTCTTGGAAGGTTTTGGAACGTTTGGATTCGTTTTGGCGGGTTTTAAAATATTTTGGCGGTTGTTTGGAATGTTTTGGTTTGCTTTCATTTGTTTTGATTATGTTTTGGCAAGTTATTGAAAGTTTCGATCACTTCTGACTGGTTTTCTAGTATTTTGGCATCTTTTCAGAATGTTTTGATCAGTTTTAGCAGGTTGTAAACTATTTTGTCAGGTTTTTGGAATGTTTTGGTTGGTTTTGATTTGTTTTTATGATGTTTTGCCAAGTTTTTTGAATGTTTTGATCAGTTCTGGCTGGTTTTCTAATGTTTTGGCAATGTTCAGAATGTTTTGATGAGTTTTGTGGGTCTAAATTATTTTGGCGGTTTTTGGAATATTTTGGTTGTTTTTGATTTGATTTGATGATGTTTTGTCGGGTTTTCGGAATGTTTTGGTTGGGTTTTAGAATGTTTTGTATTCTCTTGAGTTGTTTTTATTCTGTTGGCAGGTTTTGGAATGTTTGGATTGCTTTTGGCAGGTTTTAAAATATTTTGGCGGGTATTTGGAATGTTTTGGCGGGTATTCGGAAGGTTTTGATTAGTTTTGACGGGTTTTGAAATATTTTGGCGGGTTTTTAGAAGGTTTTGATTCTGTTTAGCCCAGTTTTTGGTGTGTTTGGATTAGCTTTGGTGGGCTTTATCATGTTTTGTCAGGTTTTTTCGAATGTATTGATCACTTCTGTCTGGTTTTCTATTTTGGCAGGTTTGAAAATATTTTTGGATTAGTTTTGGCGGGTTTTAAAATATTTTGGCTCTTTGCGCAGAGACGACGGTGCCGGTTGCGGTGCGCTGCGGGGCGCTCCTTCTGCGGAAAGAGGCCTGGCAGCGGCACTTGGGACAGCTCCGCGTCTCCGTATTCTGCGTTTCTTGCCTTCTGCATCTCAGCAAAATGCTTTCCCACTAGGTCTAGCAAGGAGAAACTGTGGCAGCTGAGTAGATGTAGCCCGGCCCTCCCTTTGAAGTTGACAAGTTCTTGGCATCTCAGAACCTCAAGGGAAGAGCAAGGTTATCTATGGTAGGCTGGGGCAGAACTAGCAGCAAGCAGAGCAAAGTTGTCCAAGAATAGCTTCCATTGGAATGCTAATGGCAATTGAAGAGGCAGGCCAGTGGCAAGCCACTAGCTTCTAGCAGTTTGAAAGTTGCAGACACAGTGCAGGTGTTGTGCGGCTTCTTTCTTGGCCTCCTAGAAGGTGCCGCGGTGCCGCGCTCTCCGTCTCTTGCTTGCCAATATGTTGCCGTGTTCCTCCTATTGTTTGGTTTGTTTTGATTTGTTTTGATGATCTTTTGGCGGGTTTTCGGAATGTTTTGGTGGTGTTTTAGAATGTTTTGTTTTCTCTTGTGTTGTTTTTATTGTCTTGGCAGGTTGTGGAACGTTTGGATTCGTTTTGGCGGGTTTTAAAATATTTTGGCGGGTATTTGGAATGTTTTGGTTTGCTTTCATTTGTTTTGATTATGTTTTGGCAAGTTATTGAAAGTTTCGATCACTTCTGACTGGTTTTCTAGTATTTTGGCATCTTTTCAGAATGTTTTGATCAGTTTTAGCAGGTTGTAAACTATTTTGTCAGGTTTTTGGAATGTTTTGGTTGGTTTTGATTTGTTTTTATGATGTTTTGCCAAGTTTTTTGAATGTTTTGATCAGTTCTGGCTGGTTTTCTAATGTTTTGGCAATTTTCAGAATGTTTTGATGAGTTTTGTGGGTCTAAATCATTTTGGCGGTTTTCGGAATATTTTGGTTGGTTTTGATTTGTTTTTATGATGTTTTGTCGGGTTTTCGGAATGTTTTGGTTGGGTTTTAGAATGTTTTGTATTCTCTTGAGTTGTTTTTATTGTCTTGGCAGGTTTTGGAATGTTTGGATTCCTTTTGGCGGGTTTTAAAATATTTTGGCGGGTATTTGGAATGTTTTGGCGGGTATTCGGAATGTTTTGATTAGTTTTGACGGGTTTTGAAATATTTTGGAGGGTTTTTAGAAGGTTTTGATTCTGTTTAGCCCAGTTTTTGGTGTGTTTGGATTAGCTTTGGTGGGCTTTATCATGTTTTGTGAGGTTTTTTCGAATGTATTGATCACTTCTGTCTGGTTTTCTATTTTGGCGGGTTTGAAAATATTTTTGGATGAGTTTTGGCGGGTTTTAAAATATTTTGGCTCTTTGCGCAGAGACGACGGTGCCGGTTGCGGTGCGCTCCGGGGCGCTCCTTCTGCGGAAAGAGGCCTGGCAGCGGCACTTGGGACAGCTCCGCGTCTCCGTATTCTGCGTTTCTTGCCTTCTGCATCTCAGCAAAATGCTTTCCCACTAGGTCTAGCAAGGAGAAACTGTGGCAGCTGAGTAGATGTAGCCCGGCCCGCCCTTTGAAGTTGAAAAGTTCTTGGCATCTCAGAGCCTCAAGGGAAGAGCAAGGTTATCTATGGTAGGCTGGGGCAGAACTAGCAGCAAGCAGAGCAAAGTTGTCCAAGAATAGCTTCCATTGGAATGCTAATGGCAATTGAAGAGGCAGGCCAGTGGCAAGCCACTAGCTTCTAGCAGTTTGAAAGTTGCAGACACAGTGCAGGTGTTGTGCGGCTTCTTTCTTGGCCTCCTAGAAGTTGCCGTGGTGCCGCGCTCTCCGTCTCTTGCTTGCCAATATGTTGCCATGTTCCTCCTATTGTTTGGTTTGTTTTGATTTGTTTTGATGATCTTTTGGCGGGTTTTCGGAATGTTTTGGTGGTGTTTTAGAATGTTTTGTTTTCTCTTGTGTTGTTTTTATTGTCTTGGCAGGTTGTGGAACGTTTGGATTCGTTTTGGCGGGTTTTAAAATATTTTGGCGGGTATTTGGAATGTTTTGGTTTGCTTTCATTTGTTTTGATTATGTTTTGGCAAGTTATTGAAAGTTTCGATCACTTCCGACTGGTTTTCTAGTATTTTGGCATCTTTTCAGAATGTTTTGATCAGTTTTAGAATGTTTTGTATTCTCTTGAGTTGTTTTTATTGTCTTGGCAGGTTTTGGAATGTTTGGATTGCTTTTGGCGGGTTTTAAAATATTTTGGCGGGTATTTGGAATGTTTTGGCGGGTATTCGGAAGGTTTTGATTAGTTTTGACGGGTTTTGAAATATTTTGGCGGGTTTTTAGAAGGTTTTGATTTGTTTTGATTCTGTTTAGCCCAGTTTTTGGTGTGTTTGGATTAGCTTTGGTGGGCTTTATCATGTTTTGTCAGGTTTTTTCGAATGTATTGATCACTTCTGTCTGGTTTTCTATTTTGGCGGGTTTGAAAATATTTTTGGATGAGTTTTGGCGGGTTTGAAAATATTTTGGCTCTTTGCGCAGAGACGACGGTGCCGGTTGCGGTGCGCTCCGGGGCGCTCCTTCTGCGGAAAGACGCCTGGCAGCGGCACTTGGGACAGCTCCGCGTCTCCGTATTCTGCGTTTCTTGCCTTCTGCATCTCAGCAAAATGCTTTCCCACTAGGTCTAGCAAGGAGAAACTGTGGCAGCTGAGTAGATGTAGCCCGGCCCGCCCTTTGAAGTTGACAATTTCTTGGCATCTCAGAACCTCAAGGGAAGAGCAAGGTTATCTATGGTAGGCTGGGGCAGAACTAGCAGCAAGCAGAGCAAAGTTGTCCAAGAATAGCTTCCATTGGAATGCTAATGGCAATTGAAGAGGCAGGCCAGTGGCAAGCCACTATCTTCTAGCAGTTTGAAAGTTGCAGACACAGTGCAGGTGTTGTGCGGCTTCCTTCTTGGCCTCCTAGAAGGTGCCGCGCTCTCCGTCTCTTGCTTGCCAATATGTTGCCGTGTTCCTCCTATTGTTTGGTTTGTTTTGATTTGTTTTGATGATCTTTTGGCGGGTTTTCGGAATGTTTTGGTGGTGTTTTAGAATGTTTTGTTTTCTCTTGTGTTGTTTTTATTGTGTTGGCAGGTTGTGGAACGTTTGGATTCGTTTTGGCGGGTTTTAAAATATTTTGGCGGTTGTTTGGAATGTTTTGGTTTGCTTTCATTTGTTTTGATTATGTTTTGGCAAGTTATTGAAAGTTTCGATCACTTCTGACTGGTTTTCTAGTATTTTGGCATCTTTTCAGAATGTTTTGATCAGTTTTAGCAGGTTGTAAACTATTTTGTCAGGTTTTTGGAATGTTTTGGTTGGTTTTGATTTGTTTTTATGATGTTTTGCCAAGTTTTTTGAATGATTTGATCAGTTCTGGCTGGTTTTCTAATGTTTTGGCAATGTTCAGAATGTTTTGATGAGTTTTGTGGGTCTAAATTGTTTTGGCGGTTTTTGGAATATTTTGGTTGGTTTTGATTTGATTTGATGATGTTTTGTCGGGTTTTCGGAATGTTTTGGTTGGGTTTTAGAATGTTTTGTATTCTCTTGAGTTGTTTTTATTCTGTTGGCAGGTTTTGGAATGTTTGGATTGCTTTTGGCGGGTTTTAAAATATTTGGGCGGGTATTTGGAATGTTTTGGCGGGTATTCGGAATGTTTTGATTTGTTTTGACGGGTTTTGAAATATTTTGGCGGGTTTTTAGAAGGTTTTGATTCTGTTTAGCCCAGTTTTTGGTGTGTTTGGATTAGCTTTGGTGGGCTTTATCATGTTTTGTCAGGTTTTTTCGAATGTATTGATCACTTCTGTCTGGTTTTCGATTTTGGTGGGTTTGAAAATATTTTTGGATGAGTTTTGGCGGGTTTTAAAATATTTTGGCTCTTTGCGCAGAGACGACGGTGCCGGTTGCGGTGCGCTCCGGGGCGCTCCTTCTGCGGAAAGACGCCTGGCAGCGGCACTTGGGACAGCTCCGCGTCTCCGTATTCTGCGTTTCTTGCCTTCTGCATCTCAGCAAAATGCTTTCCCACTAGGTCTAGCAAGGAGAAACTGTGGCAGCTGAGTAGATGTAGCCCGGCCCGCCCTTTGAAGTTGACAAGTTCTTGGCATCTCAGAACCTCAAGGGAAGAGCAAGGTTATCTATGGTAGGCTGGGGCAGAACTAGCAGCAAGCAGAGCAAAGTTGTCCAAGAATAGCTTCCATTGGAATGCTAATGGCAATTGAAGAGGCAGGCCAGTGGCAAGCCACTAGCTTCTAGCAGTTTGAAAGTTGCAGACACAGTGCAGGTGTTGTGCGGCTTCTTTCTTGGCCTCCTAGAAGTTGCCGTGGTGCCGCGCTCTCCGTCTCTTGCTTGCCAATATGTTGCCATGTTCCTCCTATTGTTTGGTTTGTTTTGATTTGTTTTGATGATCTTTTGGCGGGTTTTCGGAATGTTTTGGTGGTGTTTTAGAATGTTTTGTTTTCTCTTGTGTTGTTTTTATTGTCTTGGCAGGTTGTGGAACGTTTGGATTCGTTTTGGTGGGTTTTAAAATATTTTGGCGGGTATTTGGAATGTTTTGGTTTGCTTTCATTTGTTTTGATTATTTTTGGCAAGTTATTGAAAGTTTCGATCACTTCTGACTGGTTTTCTAGTATTTTGGCATCTTTTCAGAATGTTTTGATCAGTTTTAGAATGTTTTGTATTCTCTTGAGTTGTTTTTATTGTGTTGGCAGGTTTTGGAATGTTTGGATTGCTTTTGGCGGGTTTTAAAATATTTTGGCGGGTATTTGGAATGTTTTGGCGGGTATTCGGAAGGTTTTGATTAGTTTTGACGGGTTTTGAAATATTTTGGCGGGTTTTTAGAAGGTTTTGATTTGTTTTGATTCTGTTTAGCCCAGTTTTTGGTGTGTTTGGATTAGCTTTGGTGGGCTTTATCATGTTTTGTCAGGTTTTTTCGAATGTATTGATCACTTCTGTCTGGTTTTCTATTTTGGCGGGTTTGAAAATATTTTTGGATGAGTTTTGGCGGGTTTGAAAATATTTTGGCTCTTTGCGCAGAGACGACGGTGCCGGTTGCGGTGCGCTCCGGGGCGCTCCTTCTGCGGAAAGACGCCTGGCAGCGGCACTTGGGACAGCTCCGCGTCTCCGTATTCTGCGTTTCTTGCCTTCTGCATCTCAGCAAAATGCTTTCCCACTAGGTCTAGCAAGGAGAAACTGTGGCAGCTGAGTAGATGTAGCCCGGCCCGCCCTTTGAAGTTGACAAGTTCTTGGCATCTCAGAACCTCAAGGGAAGAGCAAGGTTATCTATGGTAGGCTGGGGCAGAACTAGCAGCAAGCAGAGCAAAGTTGTCCAAGAATAGCTTCCATTGGAATGCTAATGGCAATTGAAGAGGCAGGCCAGTGGCAAGCCACTATCTTCTAGCAGTTTGAAAGTTGCAGACACAGTGCAGGTGTTGTGCGGCTTCCTTCTTGGCCTCCTAGAAGGTGCCGCGCTCTCCGTCTCTTGCTTGCCAATATGTTGCCGTGTTCCTCCTATTGTTTGGTTTGTTTTGATTTGTTTTGATGATCTTTTGGCGGGTTTTCGGAATGTTTTGGTGGTGTTTTAGAATGTTTTGTTTTCTCTTGTGTTGTTTTTATTGTGTTGGCAGGTTGTGGAACGTTTGGATTCGTTTTGGCGGGTTTTAAAATATTTTGGCGGTTGTTTGGAATGTTTTGGTTTGCTTTCATTTGTTTTGATTATGTTTTGGCAAGTTATTGAAAGTTTCGATCACTTCTGACTGGTTTTCTAGTATTTTGGCATCTTTTCAGAATGTTTTGATCAGTTTTAGCAGGTTGTAAACTATTTTGTCAGGTTTTTGGAATGTTTTGGTTGGTTTTGATTTGTTTTTATGATGTTTTGCCAAGTTTTTTGAATGATTTGATCAGTTCTGGCTGGTTTTCTAATGTTTTGGCAATGTTCAGAATGTTTTGATGAGTTTTGTGGGTCTAAATTGTTTTGGCGGTTTTTGGAATATTTTGGTTGGTTTTGATTTGATTTGATGATGTTTTGTCGGGTTTTCGGAATGTTTTGGTTGGGTTTTAGAATGTTTTGTATTCTCTTGAGTTGTTTTTATTCTGTTGGCAGGTTTTGGAATGTTTGGATTCCTTTTGGCGGGTTTTAAAATATTTGGGCGGGTATTTGGAATGTTTTGGCGGGTATTCGGAATGTTTTGATTTGTTTTGACGGGTTTTGAAATATTTTGGCGGGTTTTTAGAAGGTTTTGATTCTGTTTAGCCCAGTTTTTGGTGTGTTTGGATTAGCTTTGGTGGGCTTTATCATGTTTTGTCAGGTTTTTTCGAATGTATTGATCACTTCTGTCTGGTTTTCTATTTTGGTGGGTTTGAAAATATTTTTGGATTAGTTTTGGCGGGTTTGAAAATATTTTGGCTCTTTGCGCAGAGACGACGGTGCCGGTTGCGGTGCGCTGCGGGGCGCTCCTTCTGCGGAAAGACGCCTGGCAGCGGCACTTGGGACAGCTCCGCGTCTCCGTATTCTGCGTTTCTTGCCTTCTGCATCTCAGCAAAATGCTTTCCCACTAGGTCTAGCAAGGAGAAACTGTGGCAGCTGAGTAGATGTAGCCCGGCCCGCCCTTTGAAGTTGACAAGTTCTTGGCATCTCAGAACCTCAAGGGAAGAGCAAGGTTATCTATGGTAGGCTGGGGCAGAACTAGCAGCAAGCAGAGCAAAGTTGTCCAAGAATAGCTTCCATTGGAATGCTAATGGCAATTGAAGAGGCAGGCCAGTGGCAAGCCACTATCTTCTAGCAGTTTGAAAGTTGCAGACACAGTGCAGGTGTTTTGCGGCTTCCTTCTTGGCCTCCTAGAAGGTGCCGCACTCTCCGTCTCTTGCTTGCCAATATGTTGCCGTGTTCCTCCTATTGTTTGGTTTGTTTTGATTTGTTTTGATGATCTTTTGGCGGGTTTTCGGAATGTTTTGGTGGTGTTTTAGAATGTTTTGTTTTCTCTTGTGTTGTTTTTATTGTCTTGGCAGGTTGTGGAACGTTTGGATTCGTTTTGGCGGGTTTTAAAATATTTTGGCGGTTGTTTGGAATGTTTTGGTTTGCTTTCATTTGTTTTGATTATGTTTTGGCAAGTTATTGAAAGTTTCGATCACTTCTGACTGGTTTTCTAGTATTTTGGCATCTTTTCAGAATGTTTTGATCAGTTTTAGCAGGTTGTAAACTATTTTGTCAGGTTTTTGGAATGTTTTGGTTGGTTTTGATTTGTTTTTATGATGTTTTGCCAAGTTTTTTGAATGTTTTGATCAGTTCTGGCTGGTTTTCTAATGTTTTGGCAATGTTCAGAATGTTTTGATGAGGTTTGTGGGTCTAAATTATTTTGGCGGTTTTTGGAATATTTTGGTTGTTTTTGATTTGATTTGATGATGTTTTGTCGGGTTTTCGGAATGTTTTGGTTGGGTTTTAGAATGTTTTGTATTCTCTTGAGTTGTTTTTATTCTGTTGGCAGGTTTTGGAATGTGTGGATTGCTTTTGGCGGGTTTTAAAATATTTTGGCGGGTATTTGGAATGTTTTGGCGGGTATTCGGAAGGTTTTGATTAGTTTTGACGGGTTTTGAAATATTTTGGCGGGTTTTTAGAAGGTTTTGATTCTGTTTAGCCCAGTTTTTGGTGTGTTTGGATTAGCTTTGGTGGGCTTTATCATGTTTTGTCAGGTTTTTTCGAATGTATTGATCACTTCTGTCTGGTTTTCTATTTTGGTGGGTTTGAAAATATTTTTGGATTAGTTTTGGCGGGTTTTAAAATATTTTGGCTCTTTGCGCAGAGACGACGGTGCCGGTTGCGGTGCGCTGCGGGGCGCTCCTTCTGCGGAAAGACGCCTGGCAGCGGCACTTGGGACAGCTCCGCGTCTCCGTATTCTGCGTTTCTTGCCTTCTGCATCTCAGCAAAATGCTTTCCCACTAGGTCTAGCAAGGAGAAACTGTGGCAGCTGAGTAGATGTAGCCCGGCCCGCCCTTTGAAGTTGACAAGTTCTTGGCATCTCAGAACCTCAAGGGAAGAGCAAGGTTATCTATGGTAGGCTGGGGCAGAACTAGCAGCAAGCAGAGCAAAGTTGTCCAAGAATAGCTTCCATTGGAATGCTAATGGCAATTGAAGAGGCAGGCCAGTGGCAAGCCACTAGCTTCTAGCAGTTTGAAAGTTGCAGACACAGTGCAGGTGTTGTGCGGCTTCCTTCTTGGCCTCCTAGAAGGTGCCGCGGTGCCGCGCTCTCCGTCTCTTGCTTGCCAATATGTTGCCGTGTTCCTCCTATTGTTTGGTTTGTTTTGATTTGTTTTGATGATGTTTTGGCGGGTTTTCGGAATGTTTTGGTGGTGTTTTAGAATGTTTTGTTTTCTCTTGTGTTGTTTTTATTGTCTTGGCAGGTTGTGGAACGTTTGGATTCGTTTTGGCGGGTTTTAAAATATTTTGGCGGGTATTTGGAATGTTTTGGTTTGCTTTCATTTGTTTTGATTATGTTTTGGCAAGTTATTGAAAGTTTTGATCACTTCTGACTGGTTTTCTAGTATTTTGGCATCTTTTCAGAATGTTTTGATCAGTTTTAGCAGGTTGTAAACTATTTTGTCAGGTTTTTGGAATGTTTTGGTTGGTTTTGATTTGTTTTTATGATGTTTTGCCAAGTTTTTTGAATGATTTGATCAGTTCTGGCTGGTTTTCTAATGTTTTGGCAATGTTCAGAATGTTTTGATGAGTTTTGTGGGTCTAAATTATTTTGGCGGTTTTTGGAATATTTTGGTTGTTTTTGATTTGATTTGATGATGTTTTGGCGGGTTTTCGGAATGTTTTGGTTGGGTTTTAGAATGTTTTGTATTCTCTTGAGTTGTTTTTATTCTGTTGGCAGGTTTTGGAATGTTTGGATTCCTTTTGGCGGGTTTTAAAATATTTTGGCGGGTATTTGGAATGTTTTGGCGGGTATTCGGAATGTTTTGATTAGTTTTGACGGGTTTTGAAATATTTTGGAGGGTTTTTAGAAGGTTTTGATTCTGTTTAGCCCAGTTTTTGGTGTGTTTGGATTAGCTTTGGTGGGCTTTATCATGTTTTGTGAGGTTTTTTCGAATGTATTGATCACTTCTGTCTGGTTTTCTATTTTGGTGGGTTTGAAAATATTTTTGGATTAGTTTTGGCGGGTTTTAAACTATTTTGGCTCTTTGCGCAGAGACGATGGTGCCGGTTGCGGTGCGCTCCGGGGCGCTCCTTCTGCGGAAAGACGCCTGGCAGCGGCACTTGGGACAGCTCCGCGTCTCCGTATTCTGCATTTCTTGCCTTCTGCATCTCAGCAAAATGCTTTCCCACTAGGTCTAGCAAGGAGAAACTGTGGCAGCTGAGTAGATGTAGCCCGGCCCGCCCTTTGAAGTTGAAAAGTTCTTGGCATCTCAGAGCCTCAAGGGAAGAGCAAGGTTATCTATGGTAGGCTGGGGCAGAACTAGCAGCAAGCAGAGCAAAGTTGTCCAAGAATAGCTTCCATTGGAATGCTAATGGCAATTGAAGAGGCAGGCCAGTGGCAAGCCACTAGCTTCTAGCAGTTTGAAAGTTGCAGACACAGTGCAGGTGTTTTGCGGCTTCTTTCTTGGCCTCCTAGAAGGTGCCGTGGTGCCGCGCTCTCCGTCTCTTGCTTGCCAATATGTTGCCATGTTCCTCCTATTGTTTGGTTTGTTTTGATTTGTTTTGATGATCTTTTGGCGGGTTTTCGGAATGTTTTGGTGGTGTTTTAGAATGTTTTGTTTTCTCTTGTGTTGTTTTTATTGTCTTGGCAGGTTGTGGAACGTTTGGATTCGTTTTGGTGGGTTTTAAAATATTTTGGCGGGTATTTGGAATGTTTTGGTTTGCTTTCATTTGTTTTGATTATGTTTTGGCAAGTTATTGAAAGTTTCGATCACTTCTGACTGGTTTTCTAGTATTTTGGCATCTTTTCAGAATGTTTTGATCAGTTTTAGAATGTTTTGTATTCTCTTGAGTTGTTTTTATTGTCTTGGCAGGTTTTGGAATGTTTGGATTGCTTTTGGCGGGTTTTAAAATATTTTGGCGGGTATTTGGAATGTTTTGGCGGGTATTCGGAAGGTTTTGATTAGTTTTGACGGGTTTTGAAATATTTTGGCGGGTTTTTAGAAGGTTTTGACTTGTTTTGATTCTGTTTAGCCCAGTTTTTGGTGTGTTTGGATTAGCTTTGGTGGGCTTTATCATGTTTTGTCAGGTTTTTTCGAATGTATTGATCACTTCTGTCTGGTTTTCTATTTTGGTGGGTTTGAAAATATTTTTGGATTAGTTTTGGCGGGTTTGAAAATATTTTGGCTCTTTGCGCAGAGACGACGGTGCCGGTTGCGGTGCGCTGCGGGGCGCTCCTTCTGCGGAAAGACGCCTGGCAGCGGCACTTGGGACAGCTCCGCGTCTCCGTATTCTGCGTTTCTTGCCTTCTGCATCTCAGCAAAATGCTTTCCCACTAGGTCTAGCAAGGAGAAACTGTGCCAGCTGAGTAGATGTAGCCCGGCCCGCCCTTTGAAGTTGACAAGTTCTTGGCATCTCAGAGCCTCAAGGGAAGAGCAAGGTTATCTATGGTAGGCTGGGGCAGAACTAGCAGCAAGCAGAGCAAAGTTGTCCAAGAATAGCTTCCATTGGAATGCTAATGGCAATTGAAGAGGCAGGCCAGTGGCAAGCCACTAGCTTCTAGCAGTTTGAAAGTTGCAGACACAGTGCAGGTGTTTTGCGGCTTCCTTCTTGGCCTCCTAGAAGGTGCCGCACTCTCCGTCTCTTGCTTGCCAATATGTTGCCGTGTTCCTCCTATTGTTTGGTTTGTTTTGATTTGTTTTGATGATCTTTTGGCGGGTTTTCGGAATGTTTTGGTGGTGTTTTAGAATGTTTTGTTTTCTCTTGTGTTGTTTTTATTGTCTTGGAAGGTTTTGGAACATTTGGATTCGTTTTGGCGCGTTTTAAAATATTTTGGCGGTTGTTTGGAATGTTTTGGTTTGCTTTCATTTGTTTTGATTATGTTTTGGCAAGTTATTGAAAGTTTCGATCACTTCTGACTGGTTTTCTAGTATTTTGGCATCTTTTCAGAATGTTTTGATCAGTTTTAGCAGGTTGTAAACTATTTTGTCAGGTTTTTGGAATGTTTTGGTTGGTTTTGATTTGTTTTTATGATGTTTTGCCAAGTTTTTTGAATGATTTGATCAGTTCTGGCTGGTTTTCTAATGTTTTGGCAATGTTCAGAATGTTATGATGAGTTTTGTGGGTCTAAATTATTTTGGCGGTTTTTGGAATATTTTGGTTGTTTTTGATTTGATTTGATGATGTTTTGTCGGGTTTTCGGAATGTTTTGGTTGGGTTTTAGAATGTTTTGTATTCTCTTGAGTTGTTTTTATTCTGTTGGCAGGTTTTGGAATGTGTGGATTGCTTTTGGCGGGTTTTAAAATATTCGGGCGGGTATTTGGAATGTTTTGGCGGGTATTCGGAAGGTTTTGATTAGTTTTGACGGGTTTTGAAATATTTTGGCGGGTTTTTAGAAGGTTTTGATTCTGTTTAGCCCAGTTTTTGGTGTGTTTGGATTAGCTTTGGTGGGCTTTATCATGTTTTGTCAGGTTTTTTCGAATGTATTGATCACTTCTGTCTGGTTTTCTATTTTGGTGGGTTTGAAAATATTTTTGGATTAGTTTTGGCGGGTTTTAAAATATTTTGGCTCTTTGCGCAGAGACGACGGTGCCGGTTGCGGTGCGCTGCGGGGCGCTCCTTCTGCGGAAAGACGCCTGGCAGCGGCACTTGGGACAGCTCCGCGTCTCCGTATTCTGCGTTTCTTGCCTTCTGCATCTCAGCAAAATGCTTTCCCACTAGGTCTAGCAAGGAGAAACTGTGGCAGCTGAGTAGATGTAGCCCGGCCCGCCCTTTGAAGTTGACAAGTTCTTGGCATCTCAGAACCTCAAGGGAAGAGCAAGGTTATCTATGGTAGGCTGGGGCAGAACTAGCAGCAAGCAGAGCAAAGTTGTCCAAGAATAGCTTCCATTGGAATGCTAATGGCAATTGAAGAGGCAGGCCAGTGGCAAGCCACTAGCTTCTAGCAGTTTGAAAGTTGCAGACACAGTGCAGGTGTTGTGCGGCTTCCTTCTTGGCCTCCTAGAAGGTGCCGCACTCTCCGTCTCTTGCTTGCCAATATGTTGCCGTGTTCCTCCTATTGTTTGGTTTGTTTTGATTTGTTTTGATGATCTTTTGGCGGGTTTTCGGAATGTTTTGGTGGTGTTTTAGAATGTTTTGTTTTCTCTTGTGTTGTTTTTATTGTCTTGGCAGGTTGTGGAACGTTTGGATTCGTTTTGGCGGGTTTTAAAATATTTTGGCGGTTGTTTGGAATGTTTTGGTTTGCTTTCATTTGTTTTGATTATGTTTTGGCAAGTTGTTGAAAGTTTTGATCACTTCTGACTGGTTTTCTAGTATTTTGGCATCTTTTCAGAATGTTTTGATCAGTTTTAGCAGGTTGTAAACTATTTTGTCAGGTTTTTGGAATGTTTTGGTTGGTTTTGATTTGTTTTTATGATGTTTTGCCAAGTTTTTTGAATGTTTTGATCAGTTCTGGCTGGTTTTCTAATGTTTTGGCAATGTTCAGAATGTTTTGATGAGTTTTGTGGGTCTAAATTATTTTGGCGGTTTTTGGAATATTTTGGTTGTTTTTGATTTGATTTGATGATGTTTTGGCGGGTTTTCGGAATGTTTTGGTTGGGTTTTAGAATGTTTTGTATTCTCTTGAGTTGTTTTTATTGTCTTGGCAGGTTTTGGAATGTTTGGATTCCTTTTGGCGGGTTTTAAAATATTTTGGCGGGTATTTGGAATGTTTTGGCGGGTATTCGGAATGTTTTGATTAGTTTTGACGGGTTTTGAAATATTTTGGAGGGTTTTTAGAAGGTTTTGATTCTGTTTAGCCCAGTTTTTGGTGTGTTTGGATTAGCTTTGGTGGGCTTTATCATGTTTTGTCAGGTTTTTTCGAATGTATTGATCACTTCTGTCGGGTTTTCTATTTTGGTGGGTTTGAAAATATTTTTGGATTAGTTTTGGCGGGTTTGAAAATATTTTGGCTCTTTGCGCAGAGACGACGGTGCCGGTTGCGGTGCGCTGCGGGGCGCTCCTTCTGCGGAAAGACGCCTGGCAGCGGCACTTGGGACAGCTCCGCGTCTCCGTATTCTGCGTTTCTTGCCTTCTGCATCTCAGCAAAATGCTTTCCCACTAGGTCTAGCAAGGAGAAACTGTGGCAGCTGAGTAGATGTAGCCCGGCCCGCCCTTTGAAGTTGACAAGTTCTTGGCATCTCAGAACCTCAAGGGAAGAGCAAGGTTATCTATGGTAGGCTGGGGCAGAACTAGCAGCAAGCAGAGCAAAGTTGTCCAAGAATAGCTTCCATTGGAATGCTAATGGCAATTGAAGAGGCAGGCCAGTGGCAAGCCACTAGCTTCTAGCAGTTTGAAAGTTGCAGACACAGTGCAGGTGTTGTGCGGCTTCCTTCTTGGCCTCCTAGAAGGTGCCGCGGTGCCGCGCTCTCCGTCTCTTGCTTGCCAATATGTTGCCGTGTTCCTCCTATTGTTTGGTTTGTTTTGATTTGTTTTGATGATCTTTTGGCGGGTTTTCGGAATGTTTTGGTGGTGTTTTAGAATGTTTTGTTTTCTCTTGTGTTATTTTTATTGTCTTGGCAGGTTGTGGAACGTTTGGATTCGTTTTGGCGGGTTTTAAAATATTTTGGCGGGTATTTGGAATGTTTTGGTTTGCTTTCATTTGTTTTGATTATGTTTTGGCAAGTTATTGAAAGTTTCGATCACTTCTGACTGGTTTTCTAGTATTTTGGCATCTTTTCAGAATGTTTTGATCAGTTTTAGCAGGTTGTAAACTATTTTGTCAGGTTTTTGGAATGTTTTGGTTGGTTTTGATTTGTTTTTATGATGTTTTGCCAAGTTTTTTGAATGTTTTGATCAGTTCTGGCTGGTTTTCTAATGTTTTGGCAATTTTCAGAATGTTTTGATGAGTTTTGTGGGTCTAAATCATTTTGGCGGTTTTCGGAATATTTTGGTTGGTTTTGATTTGTTTTTATGATGTTTTGTCGGGTTTTCGGAATGTTTTGGTTGGGTTTTAGAATGTTTTGTATTCTCTTGAGTTGTTTTTATTGTCTTGGCAGGTTTTGGAATGTTTGGATTCCTTTTGGCGGGTTTTAAAATATTTTGGCGGGTATTTGGAATGTTTTGGCGGGTATTCGGAATGTTTTGATTAGTTTTGACGGGTTTTGAAATATTTTGGAGGGTTTTTAGAAGGTTTTGATTCTGTTTAGCCCAGTTTTTGGTGTGTTTGGATTAGCTTTGGTGGGCTTTATCATGTTTTGTCAGGTTTTTTCGAATGTATTGATCACTTCTGTCTGGTTTTCTATTTTGGCGGGTTTGAAAATATTTTTGGATTAGTTTTGGCAGGTTTGAAAATATTTTGGCTCTTTGCGCAGAGACGACGGTGCCGGTTGCGGTGCGCTCCGGGGCGCTCCTTCTGCGGAAAGACGACTGGCAGCGGCACTTGGGACAGCTCCGCGTCTCCGTATTCTGCGTTTCTTGCCTTCTGCATCTCAGCAAAATGCTTTCCCACTAGGTCTAGCAAGGAGAAACTGTGGCAGCTGAGTAGATGTAGCCCGGCCCGCCCTTTGAAGTTGAAAAGTTCTTGGCATCTCAGAGCCTCAAGGGAAGAGCAAGGTTATCTATGGTAGGCTGGGGCAGAACTAGCAGCAAGCAGAGCAAAGTTGTCCAAGAATAGCTTCCATTGGAATGCTAATGGCAATTGAAGAGGCAGGCCAGTGGCAAGCCACTAGCTTCTAGCAGTTTGAAAGTTGCAGACACAGTGCAGGTGTTTTGCGGCTTCTTTCTTGGCCTCCTAGAAGGTGCCGTGGTGCCGCGCTCTCCGTCTCTTGCTTGCCAATATGTTGCCGTGTTCCTCCTATTGTTTGGTTTGTTTTGATTTGTTTTGATGATCTTTTGGCGGGTTTTCGGAATGTTTTGGTGGTGTTTTAGAATGTTTTGTTTTCTCTTGTGTTGTTTTTATTGTCTTGGCAGGTTGTGGAACGTTTGGATTCGTTTTGGTGGGTTTTAAAATATTTTGGCGGGTATTTGGAATGTTTTGGTTTGCTTTCATTTGTTTTGATTATGTTTTGGCAAGTTATTGAAAGTTTCGATCACTTCTGACTGGTTTTCTAGTATTTTGGCATCTTTTCAGAATGTTTTGATCAGTTTTAGCAGGTTGTAAACTATTTTGTCAGGTTTTTGGAATGTTTTGGTTGGTTTTGATTTGTTTTTATGATGTTTTGCCAAGTTTTTTGAATGTTTTGATCAGTTCTGGCTGGTTTTCTAATGTTTTGGCATTTTTTCAGAATGTTTTGATGAGTTTTGTGGGTCTAAATTATTTTGGCGGGTTTTTGGAATATTGTGGTTGGTTTTGATTTGTTTTTATGATGTTTTGTCGGGTTTTCGGAATGTTTTGGTTGGGTTTTAGAATGTTTTGTATTCTCTTGAGTTGTTTTTATTGTCTTGGCAGGTTTTGGAATGTTTGGATTCCTTTTGGCGGGTTTTAAAATATTTTGGCGGGTATTTGGAATGTTTTGGCGGGTATTCGGAATGTTTTGATTAGTTTTGACGGGTTTTGAAATATTTTGGAGGGTTTTTAGAAGGTTTTGATTCTGTTTAGCCCAGTTTTTGGTGTGTTTGGATTAGCTTTGGTGGGCTTTATCATGTTTTGTCAGGTTTTTTCGAATGTATTGATCACTTCTGTCTGGTTTTCTATTTTGGCGGGTTTGAAAATATTTTTGGATGAGTTTTGGCGGGTTTGAAAATATTTTGGCTCTTTGCGCAGAGACGACGGTGCCGGTTGCGGTGCGCTCCGGGGCGCTCCTTCTGCGGAAAGACGCCTGGCAGCGGCACTTGGGACAGCTCCGCGTCTCCGTATTCTGCGTTTCTTGCCTTCTGCATCTCAGCAAAATGCTTTCCCACTAGGTCTAGCAAGGAGAAACTGTGGCAGCTGAGTAGATGTAGCCCGGCCCGCCCTTTGAAGTTGACAAGTTCTTGGCATCTCAGAACCTCAAGGGAAGAGCAAGGTTATCTATGGTAGGCTGGGGCAGAACTAGCAGCAAGCAGAGCAAAGTTGTCCAAGAATAGCTTCCATTGGAATGCTAATGGCAATTGAAGAGGCAGGCCAGTGGCAAGCCACTAGCTTCTAGCAGTTTGAAAGTTGCAGACACAGTGCAGGTGTTGTGCGGCTTCCTTCTTGGCCTCCTAGAAGGTGCCGCGGTGCCGCGCTCTCCGTCTCTTGCTTGCCAATATGTTGCCGTGTTCCTCCTATTGTTTGGTTTGTTTTGATTTGTTTTGATGATCTTTTGGCGGGTTTTCGGAATGTTTTGGTGGTGTTTTAGAATGTTTTGTTTTCTCTTGTGTTATTTTTATTGTCTTGGCAGGTTGTGGAACGTTTGGATTCGTTTTGGCGGGTTTTAAAATATTTTGGCGGGTATTTGG
This sequence comes from Passer domesticus, assembly GCF_036417665.1. NCBI lineage: Eukaryota > Metazoa > Chordata > Aves > Passeriformes > Passeridae > Passer > Passer domesticus. Next base: position 78,094,329 of record NC_087476.1, on the reverse strand, counting down.
AATGTTTTGGTTTGCTTTCATTTGTTTTGATTATGTTTTGGCAAGTTGTTGAAAGTTTTGATCACTTCTTACTGGTTTTCTAGTATTTTGGCATCTTTTCAGAATGTTTTGATCAGTTTTAGCAGGTTGTAAACTATTTTGTCAGGTTTTTGGAATGTTTTGGTTGGTTTTGATTTGTTTTTATGATGTTTTGCCAAGTTTTTTGAATGTTTTGATCAGTTCTGGCTGGTTTTCTAATGTTTTGGCAATGTTCAGAATGTTTTGATGAGTTTTGTGGGTCTAAATCATTTTGGCGGTTTTCGGAATATTTTGGTTGGTTTTGATTTGTTTTTATGATGTTTTGTCGTGTTTTCGGAATGTTTTGGTTGGGTTTTAGAATGTTTTGTATTCTCTTGAGTTGTTTTTATTGTCTTGGCAGGTTTTGGAATGTTTGGATTCCTTTTGGCGGGTTTTAAAATATTTTGGCGGGTATTTGGAATGTTTTGGCGGGTATTCGGAATGTTTTGATTAGTTTTGACGGGTTTTGAAATATTTTGGAGGGTTTTTAGAAGGTTTTGATTCTGTTTAGCCCAGTTTTTGGTGTGTTTGGATTAGCTTTGGTGGGCTTTATCATGTTTTGTCAGGTTTTTTCGAATGTATTGATCACTTCTGTCTGGTTTTCTATTTTGGCGGGTTTGAAAATATTTTTGGATTAGTTTTGGCAGGTTTGAAAATATTTTGGCTCTTTGCGCAGAGACGACGGTGCCGGTTGCGGTGCGCTCCGGGGCGCTCCTTCTGCGGAAAGACGCCTGGCAGCGGCACTTGGGACAGCTCCGCGTCTCCGTATTCTGCGTTTCTTGCCTTCTGCATCTCAGCAAAATGCTTTCCCACTAGGTCTAGCAAGGAGAAACTGTGGCAGCTGAGTAGATGTAGCCCGGCCCGCCCTTTGAAGTTGACAAGTTCTTGGCATCTCAGAACCTCAAGGGAAGAGCAAGGTTATCTATGGTAGGCTGGGGCAGAACTAGCAGCAAGCAGAGCAAAGTTGTCCAAGAATAGCTTCCATTGGAATGCTAATGGCAATTGAAGAGGCAGGCCAGTGGCAAGCCACTAGCTTCTAGCAGTTTGAAAGTTGCAGACACAGTGCAGGTGTTGTGCGGCTTCCTTCTTGGCCTCCTAGAAGGTGCCGCACTCTCCGTCTCTTGCTTGCCAATATGTTGCCGTGTTCCTCCTATTGTTTGGTTTGTTTTGATTTGTTTTGATGAACTTTTGGCGGGTTTTCGGAATGTTTTGGTGGTGTTTTAGAATGTTTTGTTTTCTCTTGTGTTGTTTTTATTGTCTTGGAAGGTTTTGGAACGTTTGGATTCGTTTTGGCGGGTTTTAAAATATTTTGGCGGGTGTTTGGAATGTTTTGGTTTGCTTTCATTTGTTTTGATTATGTTTTGGCAAGTTATTGAAAGTTTCGATCACTTCTGACTGGTTTTCTAGTATTTTGGCATCTTTTCAGAATGTTTTGATCAGTTTTAGCAGGTTGTAAACTATTTTGTCAGGTTTTTGGAATGTTTTGGTTGGTTTTGATTTGTTTTTATGATGTTTTGCCAAGTTTTTTGAATGATTTGATCAGTTCTGGCTGGTTTTCTAATGTTTTGGCAATGTTCAGAATGTTTTGATGAGGTTTGTGGGTCTAAATTATTTTGGCGGTTTTTGGAATATTTTGGTTGGTTTTGATTTGATTTGATGATGTTTTGTCGGGTTTTCGGAATGTTTTGGTTGGGTTTTAGAATGTTTTGTATTCTCTTGAGTTGTTTTTATTGTGTTGGCAGGTTTTGGAATGTTTGGATTCCTTTTGGCGGGTTTTAAAATATTTTGGCGGGTATTTGGAATGTTTTGGCGGGTATTCGGAATGTTTTGATTAGTTTTGACGGGTTTTGAAATATTTTGGAGGGTTTTTAGAAGGTTTTGATTCTGTTTAGCCCAGTTTTTGGTGTGTTTGGATTAGCTTTGGTGGGCTTTATCATGTTTTGTCAGGTTTTTTCGAATGTATTGATCACTTCTGTCTGGTTTTCTATTTTGGCGGGTTTGAAAATATTTTTGGATTAGTTTTGGCAGGTTTGAAAATATTTTGGCTCTTTGCGCAGAGACGACGGTGCCGGTTGCGGTGCGCTGCGGGGCGCTCCTTCTGCGGAAAGACGCCTGGCAGCGGCACTTGGGACAGCTCCGCGTCTCCGTATTCTGCGTTTCTTGCCTTCTGCATCTCAGCAAAATGCTTTCCCACTAGGTCTAGCAAGGAGAAACTGTGGCAGCTGAGTAGATGTAGCCCGGCCCGCCCTTTGAAGTTGACAAGTTCTTGGCATCTCAGAACCTCAAGGGAAGAGCAAGGTTATCTATGGTAGGCTGGGGCAGAACTAGCAGCAAGCAGAGCAAAGTTGTCCAAGAATAGCTTCCATTGGAATGCTAATGGCAATTGAAGAGGCAGGCCAGTGGCAAGCCACTAGCTTCTAGCAGTTTGAAAGTTGCAGACACAGTGCAGGTGTTTTGCGGCTTCCTTCTTGGCCTCCTAGAAGGTGCCGCACTCTCCGTCTCTTGCTTGCCAATATGTTGCCGTGTTCCTCCTATTGTTTGGTTTGTTTTGATTTGTTTTGATGATCTTTTGGCGGGTTTTCGGAATGTTTTGGTGGTGTTTTAGAATGTTTTGTTTTCTCTTGTGTTGTTTTTATTGTCTTGGAAGGTTTTGGAACGTTTGGATTCGTTTTGGCGGGTTTTAAAATATTTTGGCGGGTGTTTGGAATGTTTTGGTTTGCTTTCATTTGTTTTGATTATGTTTTGGCAAGTTATTGAAAGTTTCGATCACTTCTGACTGGTTTTCTAGTATTTTGGCATCTTTTCAGAATGTTTTGATCAGTTTTAGCAGGTTGTAAACTATTTTGTCAGGTTTTTGGAATGTTTTGGTTGGTTTTGATTTGTTTTTATGATGTTTTGCCAAGTTTTTTGAATGTTTTGATCAGTTCTGGCTGGTTTTCTAATGTTTTGGCAATGTTCAGAATGTTTTGATGAGGTTTGTGGGTCTAAATTATTTTGGCGGTTTTTGAAATATTTTGGTTGGTTTTGATTTGATTTGATGATGTTTTGGCGGGTTTTCGGAATGTTTTGGTTGGGTTTTAGAATGTTTTGTATTCTCTTGAGTTGTTTTTATTGTCTTGGCAGGTTTTGGAATGTTTGGATTGCTTTTGGCGGGTTTTAAAATATTTTGGCGGGTATTTGGAATGTTTTGGCGGGTATTCGGAAGGTTTTGATTAGTTTTGACGGGTTTTGAAATATTTTGGCGGGTTTTTAGAAGGTTTTGATTCTGTTTAGCCCAGTTTTTGGTGTGTTTGGATTAGCTTTGGTGGGCTTTATCATGTTTTGTGAGGTTTTTTCGAATGTATTGATCACTTCTGTCTGGTTTTCTATTTTGGCGGGTTTGAAAATATTTTTGGATGAGTTTTCGCGGGTTTGAAAATATTTTGGCTCTTTGCGCAGAGACGACGGTGCCGGTTGCGGTGCGCTCCGGGGCGCTCCTTCTGCGGAAAGACGCCTGGCAGCGGCACTTGGGACAGCTCCGCGTCTCCGTATTCTGCGTTTCTTGCCTTCTGCATCTCAGCAAAATGCTTTCCCACTAGGTCTAGCAAGGAGAAACTGTGGCAGCTGAGTAGATGTAGCCCGGCCCGCCCTTTGAAGTTGACAAGTTCTTGGCATCTCAGAACCTCAAGGGAAGAGCAAGGTTATCTATGGTAGGCTGGGGCAGAACTAGCAGCAAGCAGAGCAAAGTTGTCCAAGAATAGCTTCCATTGGAATGCTAATGGCAATTGAAGAGGCAGGCCAGTGGCAAGCCACTAGCTTCTAGCAGTTTGAAAGTTGCAGACACAGTGCAGGTGTTGTGCGGCTTCCTTCTTGGCCTCCTGGAAGGTGCCGCGGTGCCGCGCTCTCCGTCTCTTGCTTGCCAATATGTTGCCGTGTTCCTCCTAATGTTTGGTTTGTTTTGATTTGTTTTGATGATGTTTTGGCGGGTTTTCGGAATGTTTTGGTGGTGTTTTAGAATGTTTTGTTTTCTCTTGTGTTGTTTTTATTGTCTTGGCAGGTTGTGGAACGTTTGGATTCGTTTTGGCGGGTTTTAAAATATTTTGGCGGGTATTTGGAATGTTTTGGTTTGCTTTCATTTGTTTTGATTATGTTTTGGCAAGTTGTTGAAAGTTTTGATCACTTCTGACTGGTTTTCTAGTATTTTGGCATCTTTTCAGAATGTTTTGATCAGTTTTAGCAGGTTGTAAACTATTTTGTCAGGTTTTTGGAATGTTTTGGTTGGTTTTGATTTGTTTTTATGATGTTTTGCCAAGTTTTTTGAATGTTTTGATCAGTTCTGGCTGGTTTTCTAATGTTTTGGCATTTTTTCAGAATGTTTTGATGAGTTTTGTGGGTCTAAATCATTTTGGCGGTTTTCGGAATATTTTGGTTGGTTTTGATTTGTTTTTATGATGTTTTGTCGGGTTTTCGGAATGTTTTGGTTGGGTTTTAGAATGTTTTGTATTCTCTTGAGTTGTTTTTATTGTCTTGGCAGGTTTTGGAATGTTTGGATTCCTTTTGGCGGGTTTTAAAATATTTTGGCGGGTATTTGGAATGTTTTGGCGGGTATTCGGAATGTTTTGATTAGTTTTGACGGGTTTTGAAATATTTTGGAGGGTTTTTAGAAGGTTTTGATTCTGTTTAGCCCAGTTTTTGGTGTGTTTGGATTAGCTTTGGTGGGCTTTATCATGTTTTGTCAGGTTTTTTCGAATGTATTGATCACTTCTGTCTGGTTTTCTATTTTGGCGGGTTTGAAAATATTTTTGGATGAGTTTTGGCAGGTTTTAAAATATTTTGGCTCTTTGCGCAGAGACGACGGTGCCGGTTGCGGTGCGCTGCGGGGCGCTCCTTCTGCGGAAAGACGCCTGGCAGCGGCACTTGGGACAGCTCCGCGTCTCCGTATTCTGTGTTTCTTGCCTTCTGCATCTCAGCAAAATGCTTTCCCACTAGGTCTAGCAAGGAGAAACTGTGGCAGCTGAGTAGATGTAGCCCGGCCCGCCCTTTGAAGTTGACAAGTTCTTGGCATCTCAGAGCCTCAAGGGAAGAGCAAGGTTATCTATGGTAGGCTGGGGCAGAACTAGCAGCAAGCAGAGCAAAGTTGTCCAAGAATAGCTTCCATTGGAATGCTAATGGCAATTGAAGAGGCAGGCCAGTGGCAAGCCACTATCTTCTAGCAGTTTGAAAGTTGCAGACACAGTGCAGGTGTTTTGCGGCTTCCTTCTTGGCCTCCTAGAAGGTGCCGCACTCTCCGTCTCTTGCTTGCCAATATGTTGCCGTGTTCCTCCTATTGTTTGGTTTGTTTTGATTTGTTTTGATGATCTTTTGGCGGGTTTTCGGAATGTTTTGGTGGTGTTTTAGAATGTTTTGTTTTCTCTTGTGTTGTTTTTATTGTCTTGGAAGGTTTTGGAACGTTTGGATTCGTTTTGGCGGGTTTTAAAATATTTTGGCGGGTGTTTGGAATGTTTTGGTTTGCTTTCATTTGTTTTGATTATGTTTTGGCAAGTTATTGAAAGTTTCGATCACTTCTGACTGGTTTTCTAGTATTTTGGCATCTTTTCAGAATGTTTTGATCAGTTTTAGCAGGTTGTAAACTATTTTGTCAGGTTTTTGGAATGTTTTGGTTGGTTTTGATTTGTTTTTATGATGTTTTGCCAAGTTTTTTGAATGTTTTGATCAGTTCTGGCTTGTTTTCTAATGTTTTGGCATTTTTTCAGAATGTTTTGATGAGTTTTGTGGGTCTAAATTATTTTGGCGGGTTTTCGGAATATTGTGGTTGGTTTTGATTTGTTTTTATGATGTTTTGTCGGGTTTTCGGAATGTTTTGGTTGGGTTTTAGAATGTTTTGTATTGTCTTGAGTTGTTTTTATTGTGTTGGCAGGTTTTGGAATGTTTGGATTCCTTTTGGCGGGTTTTAAAATATTTTGGCGGGTATTTGGAATGTTTTGGCGGGTATTCGGAATGTTTTGATTAGTTTTGACGGGTTTTGAAATATTTTGGCGGGTTTTTAGAAGGTTTTGATTCTGTTTAGCCCAGTTTTTGGTGTGTTTGGATTAGCTTTGGTGGGCTTTATCATGTTTTGTGAGGTTTTTTCGAATGTATTGATCACTTCTGTCTGGTTTTCTATTTTGGCGGGTTTGAAAATATTTTTGGATGAGTTTTGGCAGGTTTGAAAATATTTTGGCTCTTTGCGCAGAGACGACGGTGCCGGTTGCGGTGCGCTGCGGGGCGCTCCTTCTGCGGAAAGACGCCTGGCAGCGGCACTTGGGACAGCTCCGCGTCTCTGTATTCTGCGTTTCTTGCCTTCTGCATCTCAGCAAAATGCTTTCCCACTAGGTCTAGCAAGGAGAAACTGTGGCAGCTGAGTAGATGTAGCCCGGCCCGCCCTTTGAAGTTGACACGTTCTTGGCATCTCAGAACCTCAAGGGAAGAGCAAGGTTATCTATGGTAGGCTGGGGCAGAACTAGCAGCAAGCAGAGCAAAGTTGTCCAAGAATAGCTTCCATTGGAATGCTAATGGCAATTGAAGAGGCAGGCCAGTGGCAAGCCACTAGCTTCTAGCAGTTTGAAAGTTGCAGACACAGTGCAGGTGTTGTGCGGCTTCCTTCTTGGCCTCCTGGAAGGTGCCGCGGTGCCGCGCTCTCCGTCTCTTGCTTGCCAATATGTTGCCGTGTTCCTCCTATTGTTTGGTTTGTTTTGATTTGTTTTGATGATGTTTTGGCGGGTTTTCGGAATGTTTTGGTGGTGTTTTAGAATGTTTTGTTTTCTCTTGTGTTGTTTTTATTGTCTTGGCAGGTTGTGGAACGTTTGGATTCGTTTTGGCGGGTTTTAAAATATTTTGGCGGGTATTTGGAATGTTTTGGTTTGCTTTCATTTGTTTTGATTATGTTTTGGCAAGTTGTTGAAAGTTTTGATCACTTCTGACTGGTTTTCTAGTATTTTGGCATCTTTTCAGAATGTTTTGATCAGTTTTAGCAGGTTGTAAACTATTTTGTCAGGTTTTTGGAATGTTTTGGTTGGTTTTGATTTGTTTTTATGATGTTTTGCCAAGTTTTTTGAATGTTTTGATCAGTTCTGGCTGGTTTTCTAATGTTTTGGCAATTTTCAGAATGTTTTGATGAGTTTTGTGGGTCTAAATCATTTTGGCGGTTTTCGGAATATTTTGGTTGGTTTTGATTTGTTTTTATGATGTTTTGTCGGGTTTCCGGAATGTTTTGGTTGGGTTTTAGAATGTTTTGTATTGTCTTGAGTTGTTTTTATTGTCTTGGCAGGTTTTGGAATGTTTGGATTGCTTTTGGCGGGTTTTAAAATATTTTGGCGGGTATTTGGAATGTTTTGGCGGGTATTCGGAATGTTTTGATTAGTTTTGACGGGTTTTGAAATATTTTGGAGGGTTTTTAGAAGGTTTTGATTCTGTTTAGCCCAGGTTTTGGTGTGTTTGGATTAGCTTTGGTGGGCTTTATCATGTTTTGTCAGGTTTTTTCGAATGTATTGATCACTTCTGTCTGGTTTTCTATTTTGGCGGGTTTGAAAATATTTTTGGATGAGTTTTGGCAGGTTTGAAAATATTTTGGCTCTTTGCGCAGAGACGACGGTGCCGGTTGCGGTGCGCTGCGGGGCGCTCCTTCTGCGGAAAGACGCCTGGCAGCGGCACTTGGGACAGCTCCGCGTCTCCGTATTCTGCGTTTCTTGCCTTCTGCATCTCAGCAAAATGCTTTCCCACTAGGTCTAGCAAGGAGAAACTGTGGCAGCTGAGTAGATGTAGCCCGGCCCGCCCTTTGAAGTTGAAAAGTTCTTGGCATCTCAGAACCTCAAGGGAAGAGCAAGGTTATCTATGGTAGGCTGGGGCAGAACTAGCAGCAAGCAGAGCAAAGTTGTCCAAGAATAGCTTCCATTGGAATGCTAATGGCAATTGAAGAGGCAGGCCAGTGGCAAGCCACTAGCTTCTAGCAGTTTGAAAGTTGCAGACACAGTGCAGGTGTTTTGCGGCTTCTTTCTTGGCCTCCTAGAAGGTGCCGTGGTGCCGCGCTCTCCGTCTCTTGCTTGCCAATATGTTGCCGTGTTCCTCCTATTGTTTGGTTTGTTTTGATTTGTTTTGATGATCTTTTGGCGGGTTTTCGGAATGTTTTGGTGGTGTTTTAGAATGTTTTGTTTTCTCTTGTGTTGTTTTTATTGTCTTGGCAGGTTGTGGAACGTTTGGATTCGTTTTGGTGGGTTTTAAAATATTTTGGCGGGTATTTGGAATGTTTTGGTTTGCTTTCATTTGTTTTGATTATGTTTTGGCAAGTTATTGAAAGTTTCGATCACTTCTGACTGGTTTTCTAGTATTTTGGCATCTTTTCAGAATGTTTTGATCAGTTTTAGCAGGTTGTAAACTATTTTGTCAGGTTTTTGGACTGTTTTGGTTGGTTTTGATTTGTTTTTATGATGTTTTGCCAAGTTTTTTGAATGTTTTGATCAGTTCTGGCTGGTTTTCTAATGTTTTGGCATTTTTTCAGAATGTTTTGATGAGTTTTGTGGGTCTAAATTATTTTGGCGGGTTTTCGGAATATTGTGGTTGGTTTTGATTTGTTTTTATGATGTTTTGTCGGGTTTTCGGAATGTTTTGGTTGGGTTTTAGAATGTTTTGTATTCTCTTGAGTTGTTTTTATTGTCTTGGCAGGTTTTGGAATGTTTGGATTCCTTTTGGCGGGTTTTAAAATATTTTGGCGGGTATTTGGAATGTTTTGGCGGGTATTCGGAATGTTTTGATTAGTTTTGATGGGTTTTGAAATATTTTGGAGGGTTTTTAGAAGGTTTTGATTCTGTTTAGCCCAGTTTTTGGTGTGTTTGGATTAGCTTTGGTGGGCTTTATCATGTTTTGTCAGGTTTTTTCGAATGTATTGATCACTTCTGTCTGGTTTTCTATTTTGGCGGGTTTGAAAATATTTTTGGATTAGTTTTGGCAGGTTTGAAAATATTTTGGCTCTTTGCGCAGAGACGACGGTGCCGGTTGCGGTGCGCTCCGGGGCGCTCCTTCTGCGGAAAGACGCCTGGCAGCGGCACTTGGGACAGCTCCGCGTCTCCGTATTCTGCGTTTCTTGCCTTCTGCATCTCAGCAAAATGCTTTCCCACTAGGTCTAGCAAGGAGAAACTGTGGCAGCTGAGTAGATGTAGCCCGGCCCGCCCTTTGAAGTTGACAAGTTCTTGGCATCTCAGAACCTCAAGGGAAGAGCAAGGTTATCTATGGTAGGCTGGGGCAGAACTAGCAGCAAGCAGAGCAAAGTTGTCCAAGAATAGCTTCCATTGGAATGCTAATGGCAATTGAAGAGGCAGGCCAGTGGCAAGCCACTAGCTTCTAGCAGTTTGAAAGTTGCAGACACAGTGCAGGTGTTTTGCGGCTTCCTTCTTGGCCTCCTAGAAGGTGCCGCACTCTCCGTCTCTTGCTTGCCAATATGTTGCCGTGTTCCTCCTATTGTTTGGTTTGTTTTGATTTGTTTTGATGATCTTTTGGCGGGTTTTCGGAATGTTTTGGTGGTGTTTTAGAATGTTTTGTTTTCTCTTGTGTTGTTTTTATTGTCTTGGAAGGTTTTGGAACGTTTGGATTCGTTTTGGCGGGTTTTAAAATATTTTGGCGGGTGTTTGGAATGTTTTGGTTTGCTTTCATTTGTTTTGATTATGTTTTGGCAAGTTGTTGAAAGTTTTGATCACTTCTGACTGGTTTTCTAGTATTTTGGCATCTTTTCAGAATGTTTTGATCAGTTTTAGCAGGTTGTAAACTATTTTGTCAGGTTTTTGGAATGTTTTGGTTGGTTTTGATTTGTTTTTATGATGTTTTGCCAAGTTTTTTGAATGTTTTGATCAGTTCTGGCTGGTTTTCTAATGTTTTGGCAATGTTCAGAATGTTTTGATGAGGTTTGTGGGTCTAAATTATTTTGGCGGGTTTTGGAATATTTTGGTTGGTTTTGATTTGATTTGATGATGTTTTGTCGGGTTTTCGGAATGTTTTGGTTGGGTTTTAGAATGTTTTGTATTCTCTTGAGTTGTTTTTATTGTGTTGGCAGGTTTTGGAATGTTTGGATTCCTTTTGGCGGGTTTTAAAATATTTTGGCGGGTATTTGGAATGTTTTGGCGGGTATTCGGAATGTTTTGATTAGTTTTGACGGGTTTTGAAATATTTTGGAGGGTTTTTAGAAGGTTTTGATTCTGTTTAGCCCAGTTTTTGGTGTGTTTGGATTAGCTTTGGTGGGCTTTATCATGTTTTGTCAGGTTTTTTCGAATGTATTGATCACTTCTGTCTGGTTTTCTATTTTGGCGGGTTTGAAAATATTTTTGGATTAGTTTTGGCAGGTTTGAAAATATTTTGGCTCTTTGCGCAGAGACGACGGTGCCGGTTGCGGTGCGCTCCGGGGCGCTCCTTCTGCGGAAAGACGCCTGGCAGCGGCACTTGGGACAGCTCCGCGTCTCCGTATTCTGCGTTTCTTGCCTTCTGCATCTCAGCAAAATGCTTTCCCACTAGGTCTAGCAAGGAGAAACTGTGGCAGCTGAGTAGATGTAGCCCGGCCCGCCCTTTGAAGTTGACAAGTTCTTGGCATCTCAGAACCTCAAGGGAAGAGCAAGGTTATCTATGGTAGGCTGGGGCAGAACTAGCAGCAAGCAGAGCAAAGTTGTCCAAGAATAGCTTCCATTGGAATGCTAATGGCAATTGAAGAGGCAGGCCAGTGGCAAGCCACTAGCTTCTAGCAGTTTGAAAGTTGCAGACACAGTGCAGGTGTTTTGCGGCTTCCTTCTTGGCCTCCTAGAAGGTGCCGCACTCTCCGTCTCTTGCTTGCCAATATGTTGCCGTGTTCCTCCTATTGTTTGGTTTGTTTTGATTTGTTTTGATGATCTTTTGGCGGGTTTTCGGAATGTTTTGGTGGTGTTTTAGAATGTTTTGTTTTCTCTTGTGTTGTTTTTATTGTCTTGGAAGGTTTTGGAACGTTTGGATTCGTTTTGGCGGGTTTTAAAATATTTTGGCGGGTGTTTGGAATGTTTTGGTTTGCTTTCATTTGTTTTGATTATGTTTTGGCAAGTTATTGAAAGTTTCGATCACTTCTGACTGGTTTTCTAGTATTTTGGCATCTTTTCAGAATGTTTTGATCAGTTTTAGCAGGTTGTAAACTATTTTGTCAGGTTTTTGGAATGTTTTGGTTGGTTTTGATTTGTTTTTATGATGTTTTGCCAAGTTTTTTGAATGTTTTGATCAGTTCTGGCTGGTTTTCTAATGTTTTGGCAATGTTCAGAATGTTTTGATGAGGTTTGTGGGTCTAAATTATTTTGGCGGTTTTCGGAATATTTTGGTTGGTTTTGATTTGATTTGATGATATTTTGGCGGGTTTTCGGAATGTTTTGGTTGGGTTTTAGAATGTTTTGTATTCTCTTGAGTTGTTTTTATTGTGTTGGCAGGTTTTGGAATGTTTGGATTCCTTTTGGCGGGTTTTAAAATATTTTGGCGGGTATTTGGAATGTTTTGGCGGGTATTCGGAATGTTTTGATTAGTTTTGACGGGTTTTGAAATATTTTGGCGGGTTTTTAGAAGGTTTTGATTCTGTTTAGCCCAGTTTTTGGTGTGTTTGGATTAGCTTTGGTGGGCTTTATCATGTTTTGTCAGGTTTTTTCGAATGTATTGATCACTTCTGTCTGGTTTTCTATTTTGGCGGGTTTGAAAATATTTTTGGATGAGTTTTGGCGGGTTTGAAAATATTTTGGCTCTTTGCGCAGAGACGACGGTGCCGGTTGCGGTGCGCTGCGGGGCGCTCCTTCTGCGGAAAGACGCCTGGCAGCGGCACTTGGGACAGCTCCGCGTCTCCGTATTCTGCGTTTCTTGCCTTCTGCATCTCAGCAAAATGCTTTCCCACTAGGTCTAGCAAGGAGAAACTGTGGCAGCTGAGTAGATGTAGCCCGGCCCGCCCTTTGAAGTTGACAAGTTCTTGGCATCTCAGAACCTCAAGGGAAGAGCAAGGTTATCTATGGTAGGCTGGGGCAGAACTAGCAGCAAGCAGAGCAAAGTTGTCCAAGAATAGCTTCCATTGGAATGCTAATGGCAATTGAAGAGGCAGGCCAGTGGCAAGCCACTAGCTTCTAGCAGTTTGAAAGTTGCAGACACAGTGCAGGTGTTGTGCGGCTTCCTTCTTGGCCTCCTAGAAGGTGCCGCGGTGCCGCGCTCTCCGTCTCTTGCTTGCCAATATGTTGCCGTGTTCCTCCTATTGTTTGGTTTGTTTTGATTTGTTTTGATGATCTTTTGGCGGGTTTTCGGAATGTTTTGGTGGTGTTTTAGAATGTTTTGTTTTCTCTTGTGTTGTTTTTATTGTCTTGGCAGGTTGTGGAACGTTTGGATTCCTTTTGGCGGGTTTTAAAATATTTTGGCGGGTATTTGGAATCTTTTGGTTTGCTTTCATTTGTTTTGATTATGTTTTGGCAAGTTGTTGAAAGTTTTGATCACTTCTGACTGGTTTTCTAGTATTTTGGCATCTTTTCAGAATGTTTTGATCAGTTTTAGCAGGTTGTAAACTATTTTGTCAGGTTTTTGGAATGTTTTGGTTGGTTTTGATTTGTTTTTATGATGTTTTGCCAAGTTTTTTGAATGTTTTGATCAGTTCTGGCTGGTTTTCTAATGTTTTGGCAATGTTCAGAATGTTTTGATGAGGTTTGTGGGTCTAAATTATTTTGGCGGTTTTTGGAATATTTTGGTTGGTTTTGATTTGATTTGATGATATTTTGGCGGGTTTTCGGAATGTTTTGGTTGGGTTTTAGAATGTTTTGTATTCTCTTGAGTTGTTTTTATTGTGTTGGCAGGTTTTGGAATGTTTGGATTCCTTTTGGCGGGTTTTAAAATATTTTGGCGGGTATTTGGAATGTTTTGGCGGGTATTCGGAATGTTTTGATTAGTTTTGACGGGTTTTGAAATATTTTGGCGGGTTTTTAGAAGGTTTTGATTCTGTTTAGCCCAGTTTTTGGTGTGTTTGGATTAGCTTTGGTGGGCTTTATCATGTTTTGTGAGGTTTTTTCGAATGTATTGATCACTTCTGTCTGGTTTTCTATTTTGGCGGGTTTGAAAATATTTTTGGATGAGTTTTGGCGGGTTTGAAAATATTTTGGCTCTTTGCGCAGAGACGACGGTGCCGGTTGCGGTGCGCTCCGGGGCGCTCCTTCTGCGGAAAGACGCCTGGCAGCGGCACTTGGGACAGCTCCGCGTCTCCGTATTCTGCGTTTCTTGCCTTCTGCATCTCAGCAAAATGCTTTCCCACTAGGTCTAGCAAGGAGAAACTGTGGCAGCTGAGTAGATGTAGCCCGGCCCGCCCTTTGAAGTTGACAAGTTCTTGGCATCTCAGAACCTCAAGGGAAGAGCAAGGTTATCTATGGTAGGCTGGGGCAGAACTAGCAGCAAGCAGAGCAAAGTTGTCCAAGAATAGCTTCCATTGGAATGCTAATGGCAATTGAAGAGGCAGGCCAGTGGCAAGCCACTAGCTTCTAGCAGTTTGAAAGTTGCAGACACAGTGCAGGTGTTGTGCGGCTTCCTTCTTGGCCTCCTAGAAGGTGCCGCGGTGCCGCGCTCTCCGTCTCTTGCTTGCCAATATGTTGCCGTGTTCCTCCTATTGTTTGGTTTGTTTTGATTTGTTTTGATGATGTTTTGGCGGGTTTTCGGAATGTTTTGGTGGTGTTTTAGAATGTTTTGTTTTCTCTTGTGTTGTTTTTATTGTCTTGGCAGGTTGTGGAACGTTTGGATTCCTTTTGGCGGGTTTTAAAATATTTTGGCGGGTATTTGGAATCTTTTGGTTTGCTTTCATTTGTTTTGATTATGTTTTGGCAAGTTGTTGAAAGTTTTGATCACTTCTGACTGGTTTTCTAGTATTTTGGCATCTTTTCAGAATGTTTTGATCAGTTTTAGCAGGTTGTAAACTATTTTGTCAGGTTTTTGGAATGTTTTGGTTGGTTTTGATTTGTTTTTATGATGTTTTGCCAAGTTTTTTGAATGTTTTGATCAGTTCTGGCTGGTTTTCTAATGTTTTGGCATTTTTTCAGAATGTTTTGATGAGTTTTGTGGGTCTAAATCATTTTGGCGGTTTTCGGAATATTTTGGTTGGTTTTGATTTGTTTTTATGATGTTTTGTCGGGTTTTCGGAATGTTTTGGTTGGGTTTTAGAATGTTTTGTATTCTCTTGAGTTGTTTTTATTGTCTTGGCAGGTTTTGGAATGTTTGGATTCCTTTTGGCGGGTTTTAAAATATTTTGGCGGGTATTTGGAATGTTTTGGCGGGTATTCGGAAGGTTTTGATTAGTTTTGACGGGTTTTGAAATATTTTGGAGGGTTTTTAGAAGGTTTTGATTCTGTTTAGCCCAGTTTTTGGTGTGTTTGGATTAGCTTTGGTGGGCTTTATCATGTTTTGTCAGGTTTTTTCGAATGTATTGATCACTTCTGTCTGGTTTTCTATTTTGGCGGGTTTGAAAATATTTTTGGATGAGTTTTGGCAGGTTTTAAAATATTTTGGCTCTTTGCGCAGAGACGACGGTGCCGGTTGCGGTGCGCTGCGGGGCGCTCCTTCTGCGGAAAGACGCCTGGCAGCGGCACTTGGGACAGCTCCGCGTCTCCGTATTCTGCGTTTCTTGCCTTCTGCATCTCAGCAAAATGCTTTCCCACTAGGTCTAGCAAGGAGAAACTGTGGCAGCTGAGTAGATGTAGCCCGGCCCGCCCTTTGAAGTTGACAAGTTCTTGGCATCTCAGAGCCTCAAGGGAAGAGCAAGGTTATCTATGGTAGGCTGGGGCAGAACTAGCAGCAAGCAGAGCAAAGTTGTCCAAGAATAGCTTCCATTGGAATGCTAATGGCAATTGAAGAGGCAGGCCAGTGGCAAGCCACTATCTTCTAGCAGTTTGAAAGTTGCAGACACAGTGCAGGTGTTTTGCGGCTTCCTTCTTGGCCTCCTAGAAGGTGCCGCACTCTCCGTCTCTTGCTTGCCAATATGTTGCCGTGTTCCTCCTATTGTTTGGTTTGTTTTGATTTGTTTTGATGATCTTTTGGCGGGTTTTCGGAATGTTTTGGTGGTGTTTTAGAATGTTTTGTTTTCTCTTGTGTTGTTTTTATTGTCTTGGAAGGTTTTGGAACGTTTGGATTCGTTTTGGCGGGTTTTAAAATATTTTGGCGGGTATTTGGAATGTTTTGGTTTGCTTTCATTTGTTTTGATTATGTTTTGGCAAGTTATTGAAAGTTTCGATCACTTCTGACTGGTTTTCTAGTATTTTGGCATCTTTTCAGAATGTTTTGATCAGTTTTAGCAGGTTGTAAACTATTTTGTCAGGTTTTTGGAATGTTTTGGTTGGTTTTGATTTGTTTTTATGATGTTTTGCCAAGTTTTTTGAATGTTTTGATCAGTTCTGGCTGGTTTTCTAATGTTTTGGCAATGTTCAGAATGTTTTGATGAGTTTTGTGGGTCTAAATTATTTTGGCGGGTTTTCGGAATATTGTGGTTGGTTTTGATTTGTTTTTATGATGTTTTGTCGGGTTTTCGGAATGTTTTGGTTGGGTTTTAGAATGTTTTGTATTCTCTTGAGTTGTTTTTATTGTGTTGGCAGGTTTTGGAATGTTTGGATTCCTTTTGGCGGGTTTTAAAATATTTTGGCGGGTATTTGGAATGTTTTGGCGGGTATTCGGAATGTTTTGATTAGTTTTGACGGGTTTTGAAATATTTTGGCGGGTTTTTAGAAGGTTTTGATTCTGTTTAGCCCAGTTTTTGGTGTGTTTGGATTAGCTTTGGTGGGCTTTATCATGTTTTGTGAGGTTTTTTCGAATGTATTGATCACTTCTGTCTGGTTTTCTATTTTGGCGGGTTTGAAAATATTTTTGGATGAGTTTTGGCAGGTTTGAAAATATTTTGGCTCTTTGCGCAGAGACGACGGTGCCGGTTGCGGTGCGCTGCGGGGCGCTCCTTCTGCGGAAAGACGCCTGGCAGCGGCACTTGGGACAGCTCCGCGTCTCCGTATTCTGCGTTTCTTGCCTTCTGCATCTCAGCAAAATGCTTTCCCACTAGGTCTAGCAAGGAGAAACTGTGGCAGCTGAGTAGATGTAGCCCGGCCCGCCCTTTGAAGTTGACAAGTTCTTGGCATCTCAGAACCTCAAGGGAAGAGCAAGGTTATCTATGGTAGGCTGGGGCAGAACTAGCAGCAAGCAGAGCAAAGTTGTCCAAGAATAGCTTCCATTGGAATGCTAATGGCAATTGAAGAGGCAGGCCAGTGGCAAGCCACTAGCTTCTAGCAGTTTGAAAGTTGCAGACACAGTGCAGGTGTTGTGCGGCTTCCTTCTTGGCCTCCTGGAAGGTGCCGCGGTGCCGCGCTCTCCGTCTCTTGCTTGCCAATATGTTGCCGTGTTCCTCCTATTGTTTGGTTTGTTTTGATTTGTTTTGATGATGTTTTGGCGGGTTTTCGGAATGTTTTGGTGGTGTTTTAGAATGTTTTGTTTTCTCTTGTGTTGTTTTTATTGTCTTGGCAGGTTGTGGAACGTTTGGATTCGTTTTGGCGGGTTTTAAAATATTTTGGCGGGTATTTGGAATGTTTTGGTTTGCTTTCATTTGTTTTGATTATGTTTTGGCAAGTTGTTGAAAGTTTTGATCACTTCTGACTGGTTTTCTAGTATTTTGGCATCTTTTCAGAATGTTTTGATCAGTTTTAGCAGGTTGTAAACTATTTTGTCAGGTTTTTGGAATGTTTTGGTTGGTTTTGATTTGTTTTTATGATGTTTTGCCAAGTTTTTTGAATGTTTTGATCAGTTCTGGCTGGTTTTCTAATGTTTTGGCAATTTTCAGAATGTTTTGATGAGTTTTGTGGGTCTAAATCATTTTGGCGGTTTTCGGAATATTTTGGTTGGTTTTGATTTGTTTTTATGATGTTTTGTCGGGTTTTCGGAATGTTTTGGTTGGGTTTTAGAATGTTTTGTATTCTCTTGAGTTGTTTTTATTGTCTTGGCAGGTTTTGGAATGTTTGGATTGCTTTTGGCGGGTTTTAAAATATTTTGGCGGGTATTTGGAATGTTTTGGCGGGTATTCGGAATGTTTTGATTAGTTTTGACGGGTTTTGAAATATTTTGGAGGGTTTTTAGAAGGTTTTGATTCTGTTTAGCCCAGTTTTTGGTGTGTTTGGATTAGCTTTGGTGGGCTTTATCATGTTTTGTCAGGTTTTTTCGAATGTATTGATCACTTCTGTCTGGTTTTCTATTTTGGCGGGTTTGAAAATATTTTTGGATGAGTTTTGGCAGGTTTGAAAATATTTTGGCTCTTTGCGCAGAGACGACGGTGCCGGTTGCGGTGCGCTGCGGGGCGCTCCTTCTGCGGAAAGACGCCTGGCAGCGGCACTTGGGACAGCTCCGCGTCTCCGTATTCTGCGTTTCTTGCCTTCTGCATCTCAGCAAAATGCTTTCCCACTAGGTCTAGCAAGGAGAAACTGTGGCAGCTGAGTAGATGTAGCCCGGCCCGCCCTTTGAAGTTGACAAGTTCTTGGCATCTCAGAACCTCAAGGGAAGAGCAAGGTTATCTATGGTAGGCTGGGGCAGAACTAGCAGCAAGCAGAGCAAAGTTGTCCAAGAATAGCTTCCATTGGAATGCTAATGGCAATTGAAGAGGCAGGCCAGTGGCAAGCCACTAGCTTCTAGCAGTTTGAAAGTTGCAGACACAGTGCAGGTGTTTTGCGGCTTCTTTCTTGGCCTCCTAGAAGGTGCCGTGGTGCCGCGCTCTCCGTCTCTTGCTTGCCAATATGTTGCCGTGTTCCTCCTATTGTTTGGTTTGTTTTGATTTGTTTTGATGATCTTTTGGCGGGTTTTCGGAATGTTTTGGTGGTGTTTTAGAATGTTTTGTTTTCTCTTGTGTTGTTTTTATTGTCTTGGCAGGTTGTGGAACGTTTGGATTCGTTTTGGTGGGTTTTAAAATATTTTGGCGGGTATTTGGAATGTTTTGGTTTGCTTTCATTTGTTTTGATTATGTTTTGGCAAGTTATTGAAAGTTTCGATCACTTCTGACTGGTTTTCTAGTATTTTGGCATCTTTTCAGAATGTTTTGATCAGTTTTAGCAGGTTGTAAACTATTTTGTCAGGTTTTTGGAATGTTTTGGTTGGTTTTGATTTGTTTTTATGATGTTTTGCCAAGTTTTTTGAATGTTTTGATCAGTTCTGGCTGGTTTTCTAATGTTTTGGCATTTTTTCAGAATGTTTTGATGAGTTTTGTGGGTCTAAAATATTTTGGCGGGTTTTGGAATATTTTGGTTGGTTTTGATTTGATTTGATGATGTTTTGTCGGGTTTTCGGAATGTTTTGGTTGGGTTTTAGAATGTTTTGTATTCTCTTGAGTTGTTTTTATTGTCTTGGCAGGTTTTGGAATGTTTGGATTGCTTTTGGCGGGTTTTAAAATATTTTGGCGGGTATTTGGAATGTTTTGGCGGGTATTCGGAATGTTTTGATTAGTTTTGACGGGTTTTGAAATATTTTGGCGGGTTTTTAGAAGGTTTTGATTCTGTTTAGCCCAGTTTTTGGTGTGTTTGGATTAGCTTTGGTGGGCTTTATCATGTTTTGTGAGGTTTTTTCGAATGTATTGATCACTTCTGTCTGGTTTTCTATTTTGGCGGGTTTGAAAATATTTTTGGATGAGTTTTGGCGGGTTTGAAAATATTTTGGCTCTTTGCGCAGAGACGACGGTGCCGGTTGCGGTGCGCTCCGGGGCGCTCCTTCTGCGGAAAGACGCCTGGCAGCGGCACTTGGGACAGCTCCGCGTCTCCGTATTCTGCGTTTCTTGCCTTCTGCATCTCAGCAAAATGCTTTCCCACTAGGTCTAGCAAGGAGAAACTGTGGCAGCTGAGTAGATGTAGCCCGGCCCGCCCTTTGAAGTTGACAAGTTCTTGGCATCTCAGAACCTCAAGGGAAGAGCAAGGTTATCTATGGTAGGCTGGGGCAGAACTAGCAGCAAGCAGAGCAAAGTTGTCCAAGAATAGCTTCCATTGGAATGCTAATGGCAATTGAAGAGGCAGGCCAGTGGCAAGCCACTATCTTCTAGCAGTTTGAAAGTTGCAGACACAGTGCAGGTGTTGTGCGGCTTCCTTCTTGGCCTCCTAGAAGGTGCCGCGGTGCCGCGCTCTCCGTCTCTTGCTTGCCAATATGTTGCCGTGTTCCTCCTATTGTTTGGTTTGTTTTGATTTGTTTTGATGATGTTTTGGCGGGTTTTCGGAATGTTTTGGTGGTGTTTTAGAATGTTTTGTTTTCTCTTGTGTTGTTTTTATTGTCTTGGAAGGTTTTGGAACGTTTGGATTCGTTTTGGCGGGTTTTAAAATATTTTGGCGGGTGTTTGGAATGTTTTGGTTTGCTTTCATTTGTTTTGATTATGTTTTGGCAAGTTATTGAAAGTTTCGATCACTTCTGACTGGTTTTCTAGTATTTTGGCATCTTTTCAGAATGTTTTGATCAGTTTTAGCAGGTTGTAAACTATTTTGTCAGGTTTTTGGAATGTTTTGGTTGGTTTTGATTTGTTTTTATGATGTTTTGCCAAGTTTTTTGAATGTTTTGATCAGTTCTGGCTGGTTTTCTAATGTTTTGGCAATGTTCAGAATGTTTTGATGAGGTTTGTGGGTCTAAATTATTTTGGCGGTTTTTGGAATATTTTGGTTGGTTTTGATTTGATTTGATGATGTTTTGTCGGGTTTTCGGAATGTTTTGGTTGGGTTTTAGAATGTTTTGTATTCTCTTGAGTTGTTTTTATTATCTTGGCAGGTTTTGGAATCTTTGGATTCCTTTTGGCGGGTTTTAAAATATTTTGGCGGGTATTTGGAATGTTTTGGCGGGTATTCGGAATGTTTTGATTAGTTTTGACGGGTTTTGAAATATTTTGGCGGGTTTTTAGAAGGTTTTGATTCTGTTTAGCCCAGTTTTTGGTGTGTTTGGATTAGCTTTGGTGGGCTTTATCATGTTTTGTCAGGTTTTTTCGAATGTATTGATCACTTCTGTCTGGTTTTCTATTTTGGCGGGTTTGAAAATATTTTTGGATGAGTTTTGGCGGGTTTGAAAATATTTTGGCTCTTTGCGCAGAGACGACGGTGCCAGTTGCGGTGCGCTCCGGGGCGCTCCTTCTGCGGAAAGACGCCTGGCAGCGGCACTTGGGACAGCTCCGCGTCTCCGTATTCTGCGTTTCTTGCCTTCTGCATCTCAGCAAAATGCTTTCCCACTAGGTCTAGCAAGGAGAAACTGTGGCAGCTGAGTAGATGTAGCCCGGCCCGCCCTTTGAAGTTGACAAGTTCTTGGCATCTCAGAACCTCAAGGGAAGAGCAAGGTTATCTATGGTAGGCTGGGGCAGAACTAGCAGCAAGCAGAGCAAAGTTGTCCAAGAATAGCTTCCATTGGAATGCTAATGGCAATTGAAGAGGCAGGCCAGTGGCAAGCCACTATCTTCTAGCAGTTTGAAAGTTGCAGACACAGTGCAGGTGTTGTGCGGCTTCCTTCTTGGCCTCCTAGAAGGTGCCGCGGTGCCGCGCTCTCCGTCTCTTGCTTGCCAATATGTTGCCGTGTTCCTCCTATTGTTTGGTTTGTTTTGATTTGTTTTGATGATGTTTTGGCGGGTTTTCGGAATGTTTTGGTGGTGTTTTAGAATGTTTTGTTTTCTCTTGTGTTGTTTTTATTGTCTTGGCAGGTTGTGGAACGTTTGGATTCGTTTTGGCGGGTTTTAAAATATTTTGGCGGGTATTTGGAATGTTTTGGTTTGCTTTCATTTGTTTTGATTATGTTTTGGCAAGTTATTGAAAGTTTTGATCACTTCTGACTGGTTTTCTAGTATTTTGGCATCTTTTCAGAATGTTTTGATCAGTTTTAGCAGGTTGTAAACTATTTTGTCAGGTTTTTGGAATGTTTTGGTTGGTTTTGATTTGTTTTTATGATGTTTTGCCAAGTTTTTTGAATGTTTTGATCAGTTCTGGCTGGTTTTCTAATGTTTTGGCATTTTTTCAGAATGTTTTGATGAGTTTTGTGGGTCTAAATTATTTTGGCGGGTTTTCGGAATATTGTGGTTGGTTTTGATTTGTTTTTATGATGTTTTGTCGGGTTTTCGGAATGTTTTGGTTGGGTTTTAGAATGTTTTGTATTCTCTTGAGTTGTTTTTATTGTCTTGGCAGGTTTTGGAATGTTTGGATTCCTTTTGGCGGGTTTTAAAATATTTTGGCGGGTATTTGGAATGTTTTGGCGGGTATTCGGAATGTTTTGATTAGTTTTGACGGGTTTTGAAATATTTTGGAGGGTTTTTAGAAGGTTTTGATTCTGTTTAGCCCAGTTTTTGGTGTGTTTGGATTAGCTTTGGTGGGCTTTATCATGTTTTGTCAGGTTTTTTCGAATGTATTGATCACTTCTGTCTGGTTTTCTATTTTGGCGGGTTTGAAAATATTTTTGGATTAGTTTTGGCAGGTTTGAAAATATTTTGGCTCTTTGCGCAGAGACGACGGTGCCGGTTGCGGTGCGCTCCGGGGCGCTCCTTCTGCGGAAAGACGCCTGGCAGCGGCACTTGGGACAGCTCCGCGTCTCCGTATTCTGCGTTTCTTGCCTTCTGCATCTCAGCAAAATGCTTTCCCACTAGGTCTAGCAAGGAGAAACTGTGGCAGCTGAGTAGATGTAGCCCGGCCCGCCCTTTGAAGTTGACAAGTTCTTGGCATCTCAGAACCTCAAGGGAAGAGCAAGGTTATCTATGGTAGGCTGGGGCAGAACTAGCAGCAAGCAGAGCAAAGTTGTCCAAGAATAGCTTCCATTGGAATGCTAATGGCAATTGAAGAGGCAGGCCAGTGGCAAGCCACTATCTTCTAGCAGTTTGAAAGTTGCAGACACAGTGCAGGTGTTTTGCGGCTTCCTTCTTGGCCTCCTAGAAGGTGCTGCACTCTCCGTCTCTTGCTTGCCAATATGTTGCCGTGTTCCTCCTATTGTTTGGTTTGTTTTGATTTGTTTTGATGATCTTTTGGCGGGTTTTCGGAATGTTTTGGTGGTGTTTTAGAATGTTTTGTTTTCTCTTGTGTTGTTTTTATTGTCTTGGAAGGTTTTGGAACGTTTGGATTCGTTTTGGCGGGTTTTAAAATATTTTGGCGGGTGTTTGGAATGTTTTGGTTTGCTTTCATTTGTTTTGATTATGTTTTGGCAAGTTATTGAAAGTTTCGATCACTTCTGACTGGTTTTCTAGTATTTTGGCATCTTTTCAGAATGTTTTGATCAGTTTTAGCAGGTTGTAAACTATTTTGTCAGGTTTTTGGAATGTTTTGGTTGGTTTTGATTTGTTTTTATGATGTTTTGCCAAGTTTTTTGAATGTTTTGATCAGTTCTGGCTGGTTTTCTAATGTTTTGGCAATGTTCAGAATGTTTTGATGAGGTTTGTGGGTCTAAATTATTTTGGCGGTTTTTGGAATATTTTGGTTGGTTTTGATTTGATTTGATGATGTTTTGTCGGGTTTTCGGAATGTTTTGGTTGGGTTTTAGAATGTTTTGTATTCTCTTGAGTTGTTTTTATTGTCTTGGCAGGTTTTGGAATGTTTGGATTGCTTTTGGCGGGTTTTAAAATATTTTGGCGGGTATTTGGAATGTTTTGGCGGGTATTCGGAATGTTTTGATTAGTTTTGACGGGTTTTGAAATATTTTGGCGGGTTTTTAGAAGGTTTTGATTCTGTTTAGCCCAGTTTTTGGTGTGTTTGGATTAGCTTTGGTGGGCTTTATCATGTTTTGTGAGGTTTTTTCGAATGTATTGATCACTTCTGTCTGGTTTTCTATTTTGGCGGGTTTGAAAATATTTTTGGATGAGTTTTGGCGGGTTTGAAAATATTTTGGCTCTTTGCGCAGAGACGACGGTGCCGGTTGCGGTGCGCTCCGGGGCGCTCCTTCTGCGGAAAGACGCCTGGCAGCGGCACTTGGGACAGCTCCGCGTCTCCGTATTCTGCGTTTCTTGCCTTCTGCATCTCAGCAAAATGCTTTCCCACTAGGTCTAGCAAGGAGAAACTGTGGCAGCTGAGTAGATGTAGCCCGGCCCGCCCTTTGAAGTTGACAAGTTCTTGGCATCTCAGAACCTCAAGGGAAGAGCAAGGTTATCTATGGTAGGCTGGGGCAGAACTAGCAGCAAGCAGAGCAAAGTTGTCCAAGAATAGCTTCCATTGGAATGCTAATGGCAATTGAAGAGGCAGGCCAGTGGCAAGCCACTAGCTTCTAGCAGTTTGAAAGTTGCAGACACAGTGCAGGTGTTGTGCGGCTTCCTTCTTGGCCTCCTAGAAGGTGCCGCGGTGCCGCGCTCTCCGTCTCTTGCTTGCCAATATGTTGCCGTGTTCCTCCTATTGTTTGGTTTGTTTTGATTTGTTTTGATGATCTTTTGGCGGGTTTTCGGAATGTTTTGGTGGTGTTTTAGAATGTTTTGTTTTCTCTTGTGTTGTTTTTATTGTCTTGGCAGGTTGTGGAACGTTTGGATTCGTTTTGGCGGGTTTTAAAATATTTTGGCAGGTATTTGGAATGTTTTGGTTTGCTTTCATTTGTTTTGATTATGTTTTGGCAAGTTGTTGAAAGTTTTGATCACTTCTGACTGGTTTTCTAGTATTTTGGCATCTTTTCAGAATGTTTTGATCAGTTTTAGAATGTTTTGTATTCTCTTGAGTTGTTTTTATTGTCTTGGCAGGTTTTGGAATGTTTGGATTGCTTTTGGCGGGTTTTAAAATATTTTGGCGGGTATTTGGAATGTTTTGGCGGGTATTCGGAAGGTTTTGATTAGTTTTGACAGGTTTTGAAATATTTTGGCGGGTTTTTAGAAGGTTTTGACTTGTTTTGATTCTGTTTAGCCCAGTTTTTGGTGTGTTTGGATTAGCTTTGGTGGGCTTTATCATGTTTTGTCAGGTTTTTTCGAATGTATTGATCACTTCTGTCTGGTTTTCTATTTTGGCGGGTTTGAAAATATTTTTGGATGAGTTTTGGCGGGTTTGAAAATATTTTGGCTCTTTGCGCAGAGACAACGGTGCCGGTTGCGGTGCTCTCCGGGGCGCTCCTTCTGCGGAAAGACGCCTGGCAGCGGCACTTGGGACAGCTCCGCGTCTCCGTATTCTGCGTTTCTTGCCTTCTGCATCTCAGCAAAATGCTTTCCCACTAGGTCTAGCAAGGAGAAACTGTGGCAGCTGAGTAGATGTAGCCCGGCCCGCCCTTTGAAGTTGACAAGTTCTTGGCATCACAGAACCTCAAGGGAAGAGCAAGATTATCTATGGTAGGCTGGGGCAGAACTAGCAGCAAGCAGAGCAAAGTTGTCCAAGAATAGCTTCCATTGGAATGCTAATGGCAATTGAAGAGGCAGGCCAGTGGCAAGCCACTAGCTTCTAGCAGTTTGAAAGTTGCAGACACAGTGCAGGTGTTTTGCGGCTTCCTTCTTGGCCTCCTAGAAGGTGCCGCACTCTCCGTCTCTTGCTTGCCAATATGTTGCCATGTTCCTCCTATTGTTTGGTTTGTTTTGATTTGTTTTGATGATCTTTTGGCGGGTTTTCGGAATGTTTTGGTGGTGTTTTAGAATGTTTTGTTTTCTCTTGTGTTGTTTTTATTGTCTTGGCAGGTTGTGGAACGTTTGGATTCGTTTTGGCGGGTTTTAAAATATTTTGGCGGGTATTTGGAATGTTTTGGTTTGCTTTCATTTGTTTTGATTATGTTTTGGCAAGTTATTGAAAGTTTCGATCACTTCCGACTGGTTTTCTAGTATTTTGGCATCTTTTCAGAATGTTTTGATCAGTTTTAGCAGGTTGTAAACTATTTTGTCAGGTTTTTGGAATGTTTTGGTTGGTTTTGATTTGTTTTTATGATGTTTTGCCAAGTTTTTTGAATGTTTTGATCAGTTCTGGCTGGTTTTCTAATGTTTTGGCATTTTTTCAGAATGTTTTGATGAGTTTTGTGGGTCTAAATTATTTTGGCGGGTTTTCGGAATATTGTGGTTGGTTTTGATTTGTTTTTATGATGTTTTGTCGGGTTTTCGGAATGTTTTGGTTGGGTTTTAGAATGTTTTGTATTCTCTTGAGTTGTTTTTATTGTCTTGGCAGGTTTTGGAATGTTTGGATTCCTTTTGGCGGGTTTTAAAATATTTTGGCGGGTATTTGGAATGTTTTGGCGGGTATTCGGAATGTTTTGATTAGTTTTGACGGGTTTTGAAATATTTTGGAGGGTTTTTAGAAGGTTTTGATTCTGTTTAGCCCAGTTTTTGGTGTGTTTGGATTAGCTTTGGTGGGCTTTATCATGTTTTGTGAGGTTTTTTCGAATGTATTGATCACTTCTGTCTGGTTTTCTATTTTGGCGGGTTTGAAAATATTTTTGGATTAGTTTTGGCAGGTTTGAAAATATTTTGGCTCTTTGCGCAGAGACGACGGTGCCGGTTGCGGTGCGCTCCGGGGCGCTCCTTCTGCGGAAAGACGCCTGGCAGCGGCACTTGGGACAGCTCCGCGTCTCCGTATTCTGCGTTTCTTGCCTTCTGCATCTCAGCAAAATGCTTTCCCACTAGGTCTAGCAAGGAGAAACTGTGGCAGCTGAGTAGATGTAGCCCGGCCCGCCCTTTGAAGTTGACAAGTTCTTGGCATCTCAGAACCTCAAGGGAAGAGCAAGGTTATCTATGGTAGGCTGGGGCAGAACTAGCAGCAAGCAGAGCAAAGTTGTCCAAGAATAGCTTCCATTGGAATGCTAATGGCAATTGAAGAGGCAGGCCAGTGGCAAGCCACTATCTTCTAGCAGTTTGAAAGTTGCAGACACAGTGCAGGTGTTTTGCGGCTTCCTTCTTGGCCTCCTAGAAGGTGCTGCACTCTCCGTCTCTTGCTTGCCAATATGTTGCCGTGTTCCTCCTATTGTTTGGTTTGTTTTGATTTGTTTTGATGATCTTTTGGCGGGTTTTCGGAATGTTTTGGTGGTGTTTTAGAATGTTTTGTTTTCTCTTGTGTTGTTTTTATTGTCTTGGAAGGTTTTGGAACGTTTGGATTCGTTTTGGCGGGTTTTAAAATATTTTGGCGGGTGTTTGGAATGTTTTGGTTTGCTTTCATTTGTTTTGATTATGTTTTGGCAAGTTATTGAAAGTTTCGATCACTTCTGACTGGTTTTCTAGTATTTTGGCATCTTTTCAGAATGTTTTGATCAGTTTTAGCAGGTTGTAAACTATTTTGTCAGGTTTTTGGAATGTTTTGGTTGGTTTTGATTTGTTTTTATGATGTTTTGCCAAGTTTTTTGAATGTTTTGATCAGTTCTGGCTGGTTTTCTAATGTTTTGGCAATGTTCAGAATGTTTTGATGAGGTTTGTGGGTCTAAATTATTTTGGCGGTTTTTGGAATATTTTGGTTGGTTTTGATTTGATTTGATGATGTTTTGTCGGGTTTTCGGAATGTTTTGGTTGGGTTTTAGAATGTTTTGTATTCTCTTGAGTTGTTTTTATTGTCTTGGCAGGTTTTGGAATGTTTGGATTGCTTTTGGCGGGTTTTAAAATATTTTGGCGGGTATTTGGAATGTTTTGGCGGGTATTCGGAATGTTTTGATTAGTTTTGACGGGTTTTGAAATATTTTGGCGGGTTTTTAGAAGGTTTTGATTCTGTTTAGCCCAGTTTTTGGTGTGTTTGGATTAGCTTTGGTGGGCTTTATCATGTTTTGTCAGGTTTTTTCGAATGTATTGATCACTTCTGTCTGGTTTTCTATTTTGGCGGGTTTGAAAATATTTTTGGATGAGTTTTGGTGGGTTTGAAAATATTTTGGCTCTTTGCGCAGAGACGACGGTGCCGGTTGCGGTGCGCTGCGGGGCGCTCCTTCTGCGGAAAGACGCTTGGCAGCGGCACTTGGGACAGCTCCGCGTCTCCGTATTCTGCGTTTCTTGCCTTCTGCATCTCAGCAAAATGCTTTCCCACTAGGTCTAGCAAGGAGAAACTGTGGCAGCTGAGTAGATGTAGCCCGGCCCGCCCTTTGAAGTTGACAAGTTCTTGGCATCTCAGAACCTCAAGGGAAGAGCAAGGTTATCTATGGTAGGCTGGGGCAGAACTAGCAGCAAGCAGAGCAAAGTTGTCCAAGAATAGCTTCCATTGGAATGCTAATGGCAATTGAAGAGGCAGGCCAGTGGCAAGCCACTAGCTTCTAGCAGTTTGAAAGTTGCAGACACAGTGCAGGTGTTGTGCGGCTTCCTTCTTGGCCTCCTAGAAGGTGCCGCGGTGCCGCGCTCTCCGTCTCTTGCTTGCCAATATGTTGCCGTGTTCCTCCTATTGTTTGGTTTGTTTTGATTTGTTTTGATGATCTTTTGGCGGGTTTTCGGAATGTTTTGGTGGTGTTTTAGAATGTTTTGTTTTCTCTTGTGTTGTTTTTATTGTGTTGGCAGGTTGTGGAACGTTTGGATTCGTTTTGGCGGGTTTTAAAATATTTTGGCAGGTATTTGGAATGTTTTGGTTTGCTTTCATTTGTTTTGATTATGTTTTGGCAAGTTGTTGAAAGTTTTGATCACTTCTGACTGGTTTTCTAGTATTTTGGCATCTTTTCAGAATGTTTTGATCAGTTTTAGAATGTTTTGTATTCTCTTGAGTTGTTTTTATTGTCTTGGCAGGTTTTGGAATGTTTGGATTGCTTTTGGCGGGTTTTAAAATATTTTGGCGGGTATTTGGAATGTTTTGGCGGGTATTCGGAAGGTTTTGATTAGTTTTGACGGGTTTTGAAATATTTTGGCGGGTTTTTAGAAGGTTTTGACTTGTTTTGATTCTGTTTAGCCCAGTTTTTGGTGTGTTTGGATTAGCTTTGGTGGGCTTTATCATGTTTTGTCAGGTTTTTTCAAATGTATTGATCACTTCTGTCTGGTTTTCTATTTTGGCGGGTTTGAAAATATTTTTGGATGAGTTTTGGCGGGTTTGAAAATATTTTGGCTCTTTGCGCAGAGACAACGGTGCCGGTTGCGGTGCTCTCCGGGGCGCTCCTTCTGCGGAAAGACGCCTGGCAGCGGCACTTGGGACAGCTCCGCGTCTCCGTATTCTGCGTTTCTTGCCTTCTGCATCTCAGCAAAATGCTTTCCCACTAGGTCTAGCAAGGAGAAACTGTGGCAGCTGAGTAGATGTAGCCCGGCCCGCCCTTTGAAGTTGACAAGTTCTTGGCATCACAGAACCTCAAGGGAAGAGCAAGATTATCTATGGTAGGCTGGGGCAGAACTAGCAGCAAGCAGAGCAAAGTTGTCCAAGAATAGCTTCCATTGGAATGCTAATGGCAATTGAAGAGGCAGGCCAGTGGCAAGCCACTAGCTTCTAGCAGTTTGAAAGTTGCAGACACAGTGCAGGTGTTTTGCGGCTTCCTTCTTGGCCTCCTAGAAGGTGCCGCACTCTCCGTCTCTTGCTTGCCAATATGTTGCCATGTTCCTCCTATTGTTTGGTTTGTTTTGATTTGTTTTGATGATCTTTTGGCGGGTTTTCGGAATGTTTTGGTGGTGTTTTAGAATGTTTTGTTTTCTCTTGTGTTGTTTTTATTGTCTTGGCAGGTTGTGGAACGTTTGGATTCGTTTTGGCGGGTTTTAAAATATTTTGGCGGGTATTTGGAATGTTTTGGTTTGCTTTCATTTGTTTTGATTATGTTTTGGCAAGTTATTGAAAGTTTCGATCACTTCCGACTGGTTTTCTAGTATTTTGGCATCTTTTCAGAATGTTTTGATCAGTTTTAGCAGGTTGTAAACTATTTTGTCAGGTTTTTGGAATGTTTTGGTTGGTTTTGATTTGTTTTTATGATGTTTTGCCAAGTTTTTTGAATGTTTTGATCAGTTCTGGCTGGTTTTCTAATGTTTTGGCATTTTTTCAGAATGTTTTGATGAGTTTTGTGGGTCTAAATTATTTTGGCGGGTTTTCGGAATATTGTGGTTGGTTTTGATTTGTTTTTATGATGTTTTGTCGGGTTTTCGGAATGTTTTGGTTGGGTTTTAGAATGTTTTGTATTCTCTTGAGTTGTTTTTATTCTGTTGGCAGGTTTTGGAATGTTTGGATTGCTTTTGGCGGGTTTTAAAATATTTTGGCGGGTATTTGGAATGTTTTGGCGGGTATTCGGAATGTTTTGATTAGTTTTGACGGGTTTTGAAATATTTTGGAGGGTTTTTAGAAGGTTTTGATTCTGTTTAGCCCAGTTTTTGGTGTGTTTGGATTAGCTTTGGTGGGCTTTATCATGTTTTGTGAGGTTTTTTCGAATGTATTGATCACTTCTGTCTGGTTTTCTATTTTGGCGGGTTTGAAAATATTTTTGGATTAGTTTTGGCAGGTTTGAAAATATTTTGGCTCTTTGCGCAGAGACGACGGTGCCGGTTGCGGTGCGCTCCGGGGCGCTCCTTCTGCGGAAAGACGCCTGGCAGCGGCACTTGGGACAGCTCCGCGTCTCCGTATTCTGCGTTTCTTGCCTTCTGCATCTCAGCAAAATGCTTTCCCACTAGGTCTAGCAAGGAGAAACTGTGGCAGCTGAGTAGATGTAGCCCGGCCCTCCCTTTGAAGTTGACAAGTTCTTGGCATCTCAGAACCTCAAGGGAAGAGCAAGGTTATCTATGGTAGGCTGGGGCAGAACTAGCAGCAAGCAGAGCAAAGTTGTCCAAGAATAGCTTCCATTGGAATGCTAATGGCAATTGAAGAGGCAGGCCAGTGGCAAGCCACTATCTTCTAGCAGTTTGAAAGTTGCAGACACAGTGCAGGTGTTTTGCGGCTTCCTTCTTGGCCTCCTAGAAGGTGCTGCACTCTCCGTCTCTTGCTTGCCAATATGTTGCCGTGTTCCTCCTATTGTTTGGTTTGTTTTGATTTGTTTTGATGATCTTTTGGCGGGTTTTCGGAATGTTTTGGTGGTGTTTTAGAATGTTTTGTTTTCTCTTGTGTTGTTTTTATTGTCTTGGAAAGTTTTGGAACGTTTGGATTCGTTTTGGCGGGTTTTAAAATATTTTGGCGGGTGTTTGGAATGTTTTGGTTTGCTTTCATTTGTTTTGATTATGTTTTGGCAAGTTATTGAAAGTTTCGATCACTTCTGACTGGTTTTCTAGTATTTTGGCATCTTTTCAGAATGTTTTGATCAGTTTTAGCAGGTTGTAAACTATTTTGTCAGGTTTTTGGAATGTTTTGGTTGGTTTTGATTTGTTTTTATGATGTTTTGCCAAGTTTTTTGAATGTTTTGATCAGTTCTGGCTGGTTTTCTAATGTTTTGGCAATGTTCAGAATGTTTTGATGAGGTTTGTGGGTCTAAATTATTTTGGCGGTTTTTGGAATATTTTGGTTGGTTTTGATTTGATTTGATGATGTTTTGTCGGGTTTTCGGAATGTTTTGGTTGGGTTTTAGAATGTTTTGTATTCTCTTGAGTTGTTTTTATTGTCTTGGCAGGTTTTGGAATGTTTGGATTGCTTTTGGCGGGTTTTAAAATATTTTGGCGGGTATTTGGAATGTTTTGGCGGGTATTCGGAATGTTTTGATTAGTTTTGACGGGTTTTGAAATATTTTGGCGGGTTTTTAGAAGGTTTTGATTCTGTTTAGCCCAGTTTTTGGTGTGTTTGGATTAGCTTTGGTGGGCTTTATCATGTTTTGTCAGGTTTTTTCGAATGTATTGATCACTTCTGTCTGGTTTTCTATTTTGGCGGGTTTGAAAATATTTTTGGATGAGTTTTGGCGGGTTTGAAAATATTTTGGCTCTTTGCGCAGAGACGACGGTGCCGGTTGCGGTGCGCTGCGGGGCGCTCCTTCTGCGGAAAGACGCCTGGCAGCGGCACTTGGGACAGCTCCGCGTCTCCGTATTCTGCGTTTCTTGCCTTCTGCATCTCAGCAAAATGCTTTCCCACTAGGTCTAGCAAGGAGAAACTGTGGCAGCTGAGTAGATGTAGCCCGGCCCGCCCTTTGAAGTTGACAAGTTCTTGGCATCTCAGAACCTCAAGGGAAGAGCAAGGTTATCTATGGTAGGCTGGGGCAGAACTAGCAGCAAGCAGAGCAAAGTTGTCCAAGAATAGCTTCCATTGGAATGCTAATGGCAATTGAAGAGGCAGGCCAGTGGCAAGCCACTAGCTTCTAGCAGTTTGAAAGTTGCAGACACAGTGCAGGTGTTGTGCGGCTTCCTTCTTGGCCTCCTAGAAGGTGCCGCGGTGCCGCGCTCTCCGTCTCTTGCTTGCCAATATGTTGCCGTGTTCCTCCTATTGTTTGGTTTGTTTTGATTTGTTTTGATGATCTTTTGGCGGGTTTTCGGAATGTTTTGGTGGTGTTTTAGAATGTTTTGTTTTCTCTTGTGTTGTTTTTATTGTGTTGGCAGGTTGTGGAACGTTTGGATTCGTTTTGGCGGGTTTTAAAATATTTTGGCAGGTATTTGGAATGTTTTGGTTTGCTTTCATTTGTTTTGATTATGTTTTGGCAAGTTGTTGAAAGTTTTGATCACTTCTGACTGGTTTTCTAGTATTTTGGCATCTTTTCAGAATGTTTTGATCAGTTTTAGAATGTTTTGTATTCTCTTGAGTTGTTTTTATTGTCTTGGCAGGTTTTGGAATGTTTGGATTGCTTTTGGCGGGTTTTAAAATATTTTGGCGGGTATTTGGAATGTTTTGGCGGGTATTCGGAAGGTTTTGATTAGTTTTGACGGGTTTTGAAATATTTTGGCGGGTTTTTAGAAGGTTTTGACTTGTTTTGATTCTGTTTAGCCCAGTTTTTGGTGTGTTTGGATTAGCTTTGGTGGGCTTTATCATGTTTTGTCAGGTTTTTTCGAATGTATTGATCACTTCTGTCTGGTTTTCTATTTTGGCGGGTTTGAAAATATTTTTGGATGAGTTTTGGCGGGTTTGAAAATATTTTGGCTCTTTGCGCAGAGACAACGGTGCCGGTTGCGGTGCTCTCCGGGGCGCTCCTTCTGCGGAAAGACGCCTGGCAGCGGCACTTGGGACAGCTCCGCGTCTCCGTATTCTGCGTTTCTTGCCTTCTGCATCTCAGCAAAATGCTTTCCCACTAGGTCTAGCAAGGAGAAACTGTGGCAGCTGAGTAGATGTAGCCCGGCCCGCCCTTTGAAGTTGACAAGTTCTTGGCATCACAGAACCTCAAGGGAAGAGCAAGATTATCTATGGTAGGCTGGGGCAGAACTAGCAGCAAGCAGAGCAAAGTTGTCCAAGAATAGCTTCCATTGGAATGCTAATGGCAATTGAAGAGGCAGGCCAGTGGCAAGCCACTAGCTTCTAGCAGTTTGAAAGTTGCAGACACAGTGCAGGTGTTTTGCGGCTTCCTTCTTGGCCTCCTAGAAGGTGCCGCACTCTCCGTCTCTTGCTTGCCAATATGTTGCCATGTTCCTCCTATTGTTTGGTTTGTTTTGATTTGTTTTGATGATCTTTTGGCGGGTTTTCGGAATGTTTTGGTGGTGTTTTAGAATGTTTTGTTTTCTCTTGTGTTGTTTTTATTGTCTTGGCAGGTTGTGGAACGTTTGGATTCGTTTTGGCGGGTTTTAAAATATTTTGGCGGGTATTTGGAAGGTTTTGGTTTGCTTTCATTTGTTTTGATTATGTTTTGGCAAGTTATTGAAAGTTTCGATCACTTCCGACTGGTTTTCTAGTATTTTGGCATCTTTTCAGAATGTTTTGATCAGTTTTAGCAGGTTGTAAACTATTTTGTCAGGTTTTTGGAATGTTTTGGTTGGTTTTGATTTGTTTTTATGATGTTTTGCCAAGTTTTTTGAATGTTTTGATCAGTTCTGGCTGGTTTTCTAATGTTTTGGCATTTTTTCAGAATGTTTTGATGAGTTTTGTGGGTCTAAATTATTTTGGCGGGTTTTCGGAATATTGTGGTTGGTTTTGATTTGTTTTTATGATGTTTTGTCGGGTTTTCGGAATGTTTTGGTTGGGTTTTAGAATGTTTTGTATTCTCTTGAGTTGTTTTTATTGTCTTGGCAGGTTTTGGAATGTTTGGATTCCTTTTGGCGGGTTTTAAAATATTTTGGCGGGTATTTGGAATGTTTTGGCGGGTATTCGGAATGTTTTGATTAGTTTTGACGGGTTTTGAAATATTTTGGAGGGTTTTTAGAAGGTTTTGATTCTGTTTAGCCCAGTTTTTGGTGTGTTTGGATTAGCTTTGGTGGGCTTTATCATGTTTTGTGAGGTTTTTTCGAATGTATTGATCACTTCTGTCTGGTTTTCTATTTTGGCGGGTTTGAAAATATTTTTGGATTAGTTTTGGCAGGTTTGAAAATATTTTGGCTCTTTGCGCAGAGACGACGGTGCCGGTTGCGGTGCGCTCCGGGGCGCTCCTTCTGCGGAAAGACGCCTGGCAGCGGCACTTGGGACAGCTCCGCGTCTCCGTATTCTGCGTTTCTTGCCTTCTGCATCTCAGCAAAATGCTTTCCCACTAGGTCTAGCAAGGAGAAACTGTGGCAGCTGAGTAGATGTAGCCCGGCCCGCCCTTTGAAGTTGACAAGTTCTTGGCATCTCAGAACCTCAAGGGAAGAGCAAGGTTATCTATGGTAGGCTGGGGCAGAACTAGCAGCAAGCAGAGCAAAGTTGTCCAAGAATAGCTTCCATTGGAATGCTAATGGCAATTGAAGAGGCAGGCCAGTGGCAAGCCACTATCTTCTAGCAGTTTGAAAGTTGCAGACACAGTGCAGGTGTTTTGCGGCTTCCTTCTTGGCCTCCTAGAAGGTGCTGCACTCTCCGTCTCTTGCTTGCCAATATGTTGCCGTGTTCCTCCTATTGTTTGGTTTGTTTTGATTTGTTTTGATGATCTTTTGGCGGGTTTTCGGAATGTTTTGGTGGTGTTTTAGAATGTTTTGTTTTCTCTTGTGTTGTTTTTATTGTGTTGGCAGGTTGTGGAACGTTTGGATTCGTTTTGGCGGGTTTTAAAATATTTTGGCAGGTATTTGGAATGTTTTGGTTTGCTTTCATTTGTTTTGATTATGTTTTGGCAAGTTGTTGAAAGTTTTGATCACTTCTGACTGGTTTTCTAGTATTTTGGCATCTTTTCAGAATGTTTTGATCAGTTTTAGAATGTTTTGTATTCTCTTGAGTTGTTTTTATTGTCTTGGCAGGTTTTGGAATGTTTGGATTGCTTTTGGCGGGTTTTAAAATATTTTGGCGGGTATTTGGAATGTTTTGGCGGGTATTCGGAAGGTTTTGATTAGTTTTGACGGGTTTTGAAATATTTTGGCGGGTTTTTAGAAGGTTTTGACTTGTTTTGATTCTGTTTAGCCCAGTTTTTGGTGTGTTTGGATTAGCTTTGGTGGGCTTTATCATGTTTTGTCAGGTTTTTTCGAATGTATTGATCACTTCTGTCTGGTTTTCTATTTTGGCGGGTTTGAAAATATTTTTGGATGAGTTTTGGCGGGTTTGAAAATATTTTGGCTCTTTGCGCAGAGACAACGGTGCCGGTTGCGGTGCTCTCCGGGGCGCTCCTTCTGCGGAAAGACGCCTGGCAGCGGCACTTGGGACAGCTCCGCGTCTCCGTATTCTGCGTTTCTTGCCTTCTGCATCTCAGCAAAATGCTTTCCCACTAGGTCTAGCAAGGAGAAACTGTGGCAGCTGAGTAGATGTAGCCCGGCCCGCCCTTTGAAGTTGACAAGTTCTTGGCATCACAGAACCTCAAGGGAAGAGCAAGATTATCTATGGTAGGCTGGGGCAGAACTAGCAGCAAGCAGAGCAAAGTTGTCCAAGAATAGCTTCCATTGGAATGCTAATGGCAATTGAAGAGGCAGGCCAGTGGCAAGCCACTAGCTTCTAGCAGTTTGAAAGTTGCAGACACAGTGCAGGTGTTTTGCGGCTTCCTTCTTGGCCTCCTAGAAGGTGCCGCACTCTCCGTCTCTTGCTTGCCAATATGTTGCCATGTTCCTCCTATTGTTTGGTTTGTTTTGATTTGTTTTGATGATCTTTTGGCGGGTTTTCGGAATGTTTTGGTGGTGTTTTAGAATGTTTTGTTTTCTCTTGTGTTGTTTTTATTGTCTTGGCAGGTTGTGGAACGTTTGGATTCGTTTTGGCGGGTTTTAAAATATTTTGGCGGGTATTTGGAAGGTTTTGGTTTGCTTTCATTTGTTTTGATTATGTTTTGGCAAGTTATTGAAAGTTTCGATCACTTCCGACTGGTTTTCTAGTATTTTGGCATCTTTTCAGAATGTTTTGATCAGTTTTAGCAGGTTGTAAACTATTTTGTCAGGTTTTTGGAATGTTTTGGTTGGTTTTGATTTGTTTTTATGATGTTTTGCCAAGTTTTTTGAATGTTTTGATCAGTTCTGGCTGGTTTTCTAATGTTTTGGCATTTTTTCAGAATGTTTTGATGAGTTTTGTGGGTCTAAATTATTTTGGCGGGTTTTCGGAATATTGTGGTTGGTTTTGATTTGTTTTTATGATGTTTTGTCGGGTTTTCGGAATGTTTTGGTTGGGTTTTAGAATGTTTTGTATTCTCTTGAGTTGTTTTTATTGTCTTGGCAGGTTTTGGAATGTTTGGATTCCTTTTGGCGGGTTTTAAAATATTTTGGCGGGTATTTGGAATGTTTTGGCGGGTATTCGGAATGTTTTGATTAGTTTTGACGGGTTTTGAAATATTTTGGAGGGTTTTTAGAAGGTTTTGATTCTGTTTAGCCCAGTTTTTGGTGTGTTTGGATTAGCTTTGGTGGGCTTTATCATGTTTTGTGAGGTTTTTTCGAATGTATTGATCACTTCTGTCTGGTTTTCTATTTTGGCGGGTTTGAAAATATTTTTGGATTAGTTTTGGCAGGTTTGAAAATATTTTGGCTCTTTGCGCAGAGACGACGGTGCCGGTTGCGGTGCGCTCCGGGGCGCTCCTTCTGCGGAAAGACGCCTGGCAGCGGCACTTGGGACAGCTCCGCGTCTCCGTATTCTGCGTTTCTTGCCTTCTGCATCTCAGCAAAATGCTTTCCCACTAGGTCTAGCAAGGAGAAACTGTGGCAGCTGAGTAGATGTAGCCCGGCCCGCCCTTTGAAGTTGACAAGTTCTTGGCATCTCAGAACCTCAAGGGAAGAGCAAGGTTATCTATGGTAGGCTGGGGCAGAACTAGCAGCAAGCAGAGCAAAGTTGTCCAAGAATAGCTTCCATTGGAATGCTAATGGCAATTGAAGAGGCAGGCCAGTGGCAAGCCACTATCTTCTAGCAGTTTGAAAGTTGCAGACACAGTGCAGGTGTTTTGCGGCTTCCTTCTTGGCCTCCTAGAAGGTGCTGCACTCTCCGTCTCTTGCTTGCCAATATGTTGCCGTGTTCCTCCTATTGTTTGGTTTGTTTTGATTTGTTTTGATGATCTTTTGGCGGGTTTTCGGAATGTTTTGGTGGTGTTTTAGAATGTTTTGTTTTCTCTTGTGTTGTTTTTATTGTCTTGGAAGGTTTTGGAACGTTTGGATTCGTTTTGGCGGGTTTTAAAATATTTTGGCGGGTGTTTGGAATGTTTTGGTTTGCTTTCATTTGTTTTGATTATGTTTTGGCAAGTTATTGAAAGTTTCGATCACTTCTGACTGGTTTTCTAGTATTTTGGCATCTTTTCAGAATGTTTTGATCAGTTTTAGCAGGTTGTAAACTATTTTGTCAGGTTTTTGGAATGTTTTGGTTGGTTTTGATTTGTTTTTATGATGTTTTGCCAAGTTTTTTGAATGTTTTGATCAGTTCTGGCTGGTTTTCTAATGTTTTGGCAATGTTCAGAATGTTTTGATGAGGTTTGTGGGTCTAAATTATTTTGGCGGTTTTTGGAATATTTTGGTTGGTTTTGATTTGATTTGATGATGTTTTGTCGGGTTTTCGGAATGTTTTGGTTGGGTTTTAGAATGTTTTGTATTCTCTTGAGTTGTTTTTATTGTCTTGGCAGGTTTTGGAATGTTTGGATTGCTTTTGGCGGGTTTTAAAATATTTTGGCGGGTATTTGGAATGTTTTGGCGGGTATTCGGAATGTTTTGATTAGTTTTGACGGGTTTTGAAATATTTTGGCGGGTTTTTAGAAGGTTTTGATTCTGTTTAGCCCAGTTTTTGGTGTGTTTGGATTAGCTTTGGTGGGCTTTATCATGTTTTGTCAGGTTTTTTCGAATGTATTGATCACTTCTGTCTGGTTTTCTATTTTGGCGGGTTTGAAAATATTTTTGGATGAGTTTTGGTGGGTTTGAAAATATTTTGGCTCTTTGCGCAGAGACGACGGTGCCGGTTGCGGTGCGCTGCGGGGCGCTCCTTCTGCGGAAAGACGCTTGGCAGCGGCACTTGGGACAGCTCCGCGTCTCCGTATTCTGCGTTTCTTGCCTTCTGCATCTCAGCAAAATGCTTTCCCACTAGGTCTAGCAAGGAGAAACTGTGGCAGCTGAGTAGATGTAGCCCGGCCCGCCCTTTGAAGTTGACAAGTTCTTGGCATCTCAGAACCTCAAGGGAAGAGCAAGGTTATCTATGGTAGGCTGGGGCAGAACTAGCAGCAAGCAGAGCAAAGTTGTCCAAGAATAGCTTCCATTGGAATGCTAATGGCAATTGAAGAGGCAGGCCAGTGGCAAGCCACTAGCTTCTAGCAGTTTGAAAGTTGCAGACACAGTGCAGGTGTTGTGCGGCTTCCTTCTTGGCCTCCTAGAAGGTGCCGCGGTGCCGCGCTCTCCGTCTCTTGCTTGCCAATATGTTGCCGTGTTCCTCCTATTGTTTGGTTTGTTTTGATTTGTTTTGATGATCTTTTGGCGGGTTTTCGGAATGTTTTGGTGGTGTTTTAGAATGTTTTGTTTTCTCTTGTGTTGTTTTTATTGTGTTGGCAGGTTGTGGAACGTTTGGATTCGTTTTGGCGGGTTTTAAAATATTTTGGCAGGTATTTGGAATGTTTTGGTTTGCTTTCATTTGTTTTGATTATGTTTTGGCAAGTTGTTGAAAGTTTTGATCACTTCTGACTGGTTTTCTAGTATTTTGGCATCTTTTCAGAATGTTTTGATCAGTTTTAGAATGTTTTGTATTCTCTTGAGTTGTTTTTATTGTCTTGGCAGGTTTTGGAATGTTTGGATTGCTTTTGGCGGGTTTTAAAATATTTTGGCGGGTATTTGGAATGTTTTGGCGGGTATTCGGAAGGTTTTGATTAGTTTTGACGGGTTTTGAAATATTTTGGCGGGTTTTTAGAAGGTTTTGACTTGTTTTGATTCTGTTTAGCCCAGTTTTTGGTGTGTTTGGATTAGCTTTGGTGGGCTTTATCATGTTTTGTCAGGTTTTTTCGAATGTATTGATCACTTCTGTCTGGTTTTCTATTTTGGCGGGTTTGAAAATATTTTTGGATGAGTTTTGGCGGGTTTGAAAATATTTTGGCTCTTTGCGCAGAGACAACGGTGCCGGTTGCGGTGCTCTCCGGGGCGCTCCTTCTGCGGAAAGACGCCTGGCAGCGGCACTTGGGACAGCTCCGCGTCTCCGTATTCTGCGTTTCTTGCCTTCTGCATCTCAGCAAAATGCTTTCCCACTAGGTCTAGCAAGGAGAAACTGTGGCAGCTGAGTAGATGTAGCCCGGCCCGCCCTTTGAAGTTGACAAGTTCTTGGCATCACAGAACCTCAAGGGAAGAGCAAGATTATCTATGGTAGGCTGGGGCAGAACTAGCAGCAAGCAGAGCAAAGTTGTCCAAGAATAGCTTCCATTGGAATGCTAATGGCAATTGAAGAGGCAGGCCAGTGGCAAGCCACTAGCTTCTAGCAGTTTGAAAGTTGCAGACACAGTGCAGGTGTTTTGCGGCTTCCTTCTTGGCCTCCTAGAAGGTGCTGCACTCTCCGTCTCTTGCTTGCCAATATGTTGCCGTGTTCCTCCTATTGTTTGGTTTGTTTTGATTTGTTTTGATGATATTTTGGCGGGTTTTCGGAATGTTTTGGTGGTGTTTTAGAATGTTTTGTTTTCTCTTGTGTTGTTTTTATTGTCTTGGAAGGTTTTGGAACGTTTGGATTCGTTTTGGCGGGTTTTAAAATATTTTGGCGGGTGTTTGGAATGTTTTGGTTTGCTTTCATTTGTTTTGATTATGTTTTGGCAAGTTATTGAAAGTTTCGATCACTTCTGACTGGTTTTCTAGTATTTTGGCATCTTTTCAGAATGTTTTGATCAGTTTTAGCAGGTTGTAAACTATTTTGTCAGGTTTTTGGAATGTTTTGGTTGGTTTTGATTTGTTTTTATGATGTTTTGCCAAGTTTTTTGAATGTTTTGATCAGTTCTGGCTGGTTTTCTAATGTTTTGGCAATGTTCAGAATGTTTTGATGAGGTTTGTGGGTCTAAATTATTTTGGCGGTTTTTGGAATATTTTGGTTGGTTTTGATTTGATTTGATGATGTTTTGTCGGGTTTTCGGAATGTTTTGGTTGGGTTTTAGAATGTTTTGTATTCTCTTGAGTTGTTTTTATTGTCTTGGCAGGTTTTGGAATGTTTGGATTGCTTTTGGCGGGTTTTAAAATATTTTGGCGGGTATTTGGAATGTTTTGGCGGGTATTCGGAATGTTTTGATTAGTTTTGACGGGTTTTGAAATATTTTGGCGGGTTTTTAGAAGGTTTTGATTCTGTTTAGCCCAGTTTTTGGTGTGTTTGGATTAGCTTTGGTGGGCTTTATCATGTTTTGTCAGGTTTTTTCGAATGTATTGATCACTTCTGTCTGGTTTTCTATTTTGGCGGGTTTGAAAATATTTTTGGATGAGTTTTGGTGGGTTTGAAAATATTTTGGCTCTTTGCGCAGAGACGACGGTGCCGGTTGCGGTGCGCTGCGGGGCGCTCCTTCTGCGGAAAGACGCTTGGCAGCGGCACTTGGGACAGCTCCGCGTCTCCGTATTCTGCGTTTCTTGCCTTCTGCATCTCAGCAAAATGCTTTCCCACTAGGTCTAGCAAGGAGAAACTGTGGCAGCTGAGTAGATGTAGCCCGGCCCGCCCTTTGAAGTTGACAAGTTCTTGGCATCTCAGAACCTCAAGGGAAGAGCAAGGTTATCTATGGTAGGCTGGGGCAGAACTAGCAGCAAGCAGAGCAAAGTTGTCCAAGAATAGCTTCCATTGGAATGCTAATGGCAATTGAAGAGGCAGGCCAGTGGCAAGCCACTATCTTCTAGCAGTTTGAAAGTTGCAGACACAGTGCAGGTGTTTTGCGGCTTCCTTCTTGGCCTCCTAGAAGGTGCTGCACTCTCCGTCTCTTGCTTGCCAATATGTTGCCGTGTTCCTCCTATTGTTTGGTTTGTTTTGATTTGTTTTGATGATCTTTTGGCGGGTTTTCGGAATGTTTTGGTGGTGTTTTAGAATGTTTTGTTTTCTCTTGTGTTGTTTTTATTGTGTTGGCAGGTTGTGGAACGTTTGGATTCGTTTTGGCGGGTTTTAAAATATTTTGGCAGGTATTTGGAATGTTTTGGTTTGCTTTCATTTGTTTTGATTATGTTTTGGCAAGTTGTTGAAAGTTTTGATCACTTCTGACTGGTTTTCTAGTATTTTGGCATCTTTTCAGAATGTTTTGATCAGTTTTAGAATGTTTTGTATTCTCTTGAGTTGTTTTTATTGTCTTGGCAGGTTTTGGAATGTTTGGATTGCTTTTGGCGGGTTTTAAAATATTTTGGCGGGTATTTGGAATGTTTTGGCGGGTATTCGGAAGGTTTTGATTAGTTTTGACGGGTTTTGAAATATTTTGGCGGGTTTTTAGAAGGTTTTGACTTGTTTTGATTCTGTTTAGCCCAGTTTTTGGTGTGTTTGGATTAGCTTTGGTGGGCTTTATCATGTTTTGTCAGGTTTTTTCGAATGTATTGATCACTTCTGTCTGGTTTTCTATTTTGGCGGGTTTGAAAATATTTTTGGATGAGTTTTGGCGGGTTTGAAAATATTTTGGCTCTTTGCGCAGAGACAACGGTGCCGGTTGCGGTGCTCTCCGGGGCGCTCCTTCTGCGGAAAGACGCCTGGCAGCGGCACTTGGGACAGCTCCGCGTCTCCGTATTCTGCGTTTCTTGCCTTCTGCATCTCAGCAAAATGCTTTCCCACTAGGTCTAGCAAGGAGAAACTGTGGCAGCTGAGTAGATGTAGCCCGGCCCGCCCT
This sequence comes from Passer domesticus, assembly GCF_036417665.1. Lineage (NCBI taxonomy): Eukaryota > Metazoa > Chordata > Aves > Passeriformes > Passeridae > Passer > Passer domesticus. Next base: position 78,053,316 of record NC_087476.1, on the reverse strand, counting down.
TTGAAGTTGACAAGTTCTTGGCATCACAGAACCTCAAGGGAAGAGCAAGATTATCTATGGTAGGCTGGGGCAGAACTAGCAGCAAGCAGAGCAAAGTTGTCCAAGAATAGCTTCCATTGGAATGCTAATGGCAATTGAAGAGGCAGGCCAGTGGCAAGCCACTAGCTTCTAGCAGTTTGAAAGTTGCAGACACAGTGCAGGTGTTTTGCGGCTTCCTTCTTGGCCTCCTAGAAGGTGCCGCACTCTCCGTCTCTTGCTTGCCAATATGTTGCCATGTTCCTCCTATTGTTTGGTTTGTTTTGATTTGTTTTGATGATCTTTTGGCGGGTTTTCGGAATGTTTTGGTGGTGTTTTAGAATGTTTTGTTTTCTCTTGTGTTGTTTTTATTGTCTTGGCAGGTTGTGGAACGTTTGGATTCGTTTTGGCGGGTTTTAAAATATTTTGGCGGGTATTTGGAAGGTTTTGGTTTGCTTTCATTTGTTTTGATTATGTTTTGGCAAGTTATTGAAAGTTTCGATCACTTCCGACTGGTTTTCTAGTATTTTGGCATCTTTTCAGAATGTTTTGATCAGTTTTAGCAGGTTGTAAACTATTTTGTCAGGTTTTTGGAATGTTTTGGTTGGTTTTGATTTGTTTTTATGATGTTTTGCCAAGTTTTTTGAATGTTTTGATCAGTTCTGGCTGGTTTTCTAATGTTTTGGCATTTTTTCAGAATGTTTTGATGAGTTTTGTGGGTCTAAATTATTTTGGCGGGTTTTCGGAATATTGTGGTTGGTTTTGATTTGTTTTTATGATGTTTTGTCGGGTTTTCGGAATGTTTTGGTTGGGTTTTAGAATGTTTTGTATTCTCTTGAGTTGTTTTTATTGTCTTGGCAGGTTTTGGAATGTTTGGATTCCTTTTGGCGGGTTTTAAAATATTTTGGCGGGTATTTGGAATGTTTTGGCGGGTATTCGGAATGTTTTGATTAGTTTTGACGGGTTTTGAAATATTTTGGAGGGTTTTTAGAAGGTTTTGATTCTGTTTAGCCCAGTTTTTGGTGTGTTTGGATTAGCTTTGGTGGGCTTTATCATGTTTTGTCAGGTTTTTTCGAATGTATTGATCACTTCTGTCTGGTTTTCTATTTTGGCGGGTTTGAAAATATTTTTGGATTAGTTTTGGCAGGTTTGAAAATATTTTGGCTCTTTGCGCAGAGACGACGGTGCCGGTTGCGGTGCGCTCCGGGGCGCTCCTTCTGCGGAAAGACGCCTGGCAGCGGCACTTGGGACAGCTCCGCGTCTCCGTATTCTGCGTTTCTTGCCTTCTGCATCTCAGCAAAATGCTTTCCCACTAGGTCTAGCAAGGAGAAACTGTGGCAGCTGAGTAGATGTAGCCCGGCCCGCCCTTTGAAGTTGACAAGTTCTTGGCATCTCAGAACCTCAAGGGAAGAGCAAGGTTATCTATGGTAGGCTGGGGCAGAACTAGCAGCAAGCAGAGCAAAGTTGTCCAAGAATAGCTTCCATTGGAATGCTAATGGCAATTGAAGAGGCAGGCCAGTGGCAAGCCACTAGCTTCTAGCAGTTTGAAAGTTGCAGACACAGTGCAGGTGTTTTGCGGCTTCCTTCTTGGCCTCCTAGAAGGTGCCGCACTCTCCGTCTCTTGCTTGCCAATATGTTGCCGTGTTCCTCCTATTGTTTGGTTTGTTTTGATTTGTTTTGATGATCTTTTGGCGGGTTTTCGGAATGTTTTGGTGGTGTTTTAGAATGTTTTGTTTTCTCTTGTGTTGTTTTTATTGTCTTGGAAGGTTTTGGAACGTTTGGATTCGTTTTGGCGGGTTTTAAAATATTTTGGCGGGTGTTTGGAATGTTTTGGTTTGCTTTCATTTGTTTTGATTATGTTTTGGCAAGTTATTGAAAGTTTCGATCACTTCTGACTGGTTTTCTAGTATTTTGGCATCTTTTCAGAATGTTTTGATCAGTTTTAGCAGGTTGTAAACTATTTTGTCAGGTTTTTGGAATGTTTTGGTTGGTTTTGATTTGTTTTTATGATGTTTTGCCAAGTTTTTTGAATGTTTTGATCAGTTCTGGCTGGTTTTCTAATGTTTTGGCAATGTTCAGAATGTTTTGATGAGGTTTGTGGGTCTAAATTATTTTGGCGGTTTTTGGAATATTTTGGTTGGTTTTGATTTGATTTGATGATGTTTTGTCGGGTTTTCGGAATGTTTTGGTTGGGTTTTAGAATGTTTTGTATTCTCTTGAGTTGTTTTTATTGTCTTGGCAGGTTTTGGAATGTTTGGATTGCTTTTGGCGGGTTTTAAAATATTTTGGCGGGTATTTGGAATGTTTTGGCGGGTATTCGGAATGTTTTGATTAGTTTTGACGGGTTTTGAAATATTTTGGCGGGTTTTTAGAAGGTTTTGATTCTGTTTAGCCCAGTTTTTGGTGTGTTTGGATTAGCTTTGGTGGGCTTTATCATGTTTTGTCAGGTTTTTTCGAATGTATTGATCACTTCTGTCTGGTTTTCTATTTTGGCGGGTTTGAAAATATTTTTGGATGAGTTTTGGTGGGTTTGAAAATATTTTGGCTCTTTGCGCAGAGACGACGGTGCCGGTTGCGGTGCGCTGCGGGGCGCTCCTTCTGCGGAAAGACGCTTGGCAGCGGCACTTGGGACAGCTCCGCGTCTCCGTATTCTGCGTTTCTTGCCTTCTGCATCTCAGCAAAATGCTTTCCCACTAGGTCTAGCAAGGAGAAACTGTGGCAGCTGAGTAGATGTAGCCCGGCCCGCCCTTTGAAGTTGACAAGTTCTTGGCATCTCAGAACCTCAAGGGAAGAGCAAGGTTATCTATGGTAGGCTGGGGCAGAACTAGCAGCAAGCAGAGCAAAGTTGTCCAAGAATAGCTTCCATTGGAATGCTAATGGCAATTGAAGAGGCAGGCCAGTGGCAAGCCACTAGCTTCTAGCAGTTTGAAAGTTGCAGACACAGTGCAGGTGTTGTGCGGCTTCCTTCTTGGCCTCCTAGAAGGTGCCGCGGTGCCGCGCTCTCCGTCTCTTGCTTGCCAATATGTTGCCGTGTTCCTCCTATTGTTTGGTTTGTTTTGATTTGTTTTGATGATCTTTTGGCGGGTTTTCGGAATGTTTTGGTGGTGTTTTAGAATGTTTTGTTTTCTCTTGTGTTGTTTTTATTGTGTTGGCAGGTTGTGGAACGTTTGGATTCGTTTTGGCGGGTTTTAAAATATTTTGGCAGGTATTTGGAATGTTTTGGTTTGCTTTCATTTGTTTTGATTATGTTTTGGCAAGTTGTTGAAAGTTTTGATCACTTCTGACTGGTTTTCTAGTATTTTGGCATCTTTTCAGAATGTTTTGATCAGTTTTAGAATGTTTTGTATTCTCTTGAGTTGTTTTTATTGTCTTGGCAGGTTTTGGAATGTTTGGATTGCTTTTGGCGGGTTTTAAAATATTTTGGCGGGTATTTGGAATGTTTTGGCGGGTATTCGGAAGGTTTTGATTAGTTTTGACGGGTTTTGAAATATTTTGGCGGGTTTTTAGAAGGTTTTGACTTGTTTTGATTCTGTTTAGCCCAGTTTTTGGTGTGTTTGGATTAGCTTTGGTGGGCTTTATCATGTTTTGTCAGGTTTTTTCGAATGTATTGATCACTTCTGTCTGGTTTTCTATTTTGGCGGGTTTGAAAATATTTTTGGATGAGTTTTGGCGGGTTTGAAAATATTTTGGCTCTTTGCGCAGAGACAACGGTGCCGGTTGCGGTGCTCTCCGGGGCGCTCCTTCTGCGGAAAGACGCCTGGCAGCGGCACTTGGGACAGCTCCGCGTCTCCGTATTCTGCGTTTCTTGCCTTCTGCATCTCAGCAAAATGCTTTCCCACTAGGTCTAGCAAGGAGAAACTGTGGCAGCTGAGTAGATGTAGCCCGGCCCGCCCTTTGAAGTTGACAAGTTCTTGGCATCACAGAACCTCAAGGGAAGAGCAAGATTATCTATGGTAGGCTGGGGCAGAACTAGCAGCAAGCAGAGCAAAGTTGTCCAAGAATAGCTTCCATTGGAATGCTAATGGCAATTGAAGAGGCAGGCCAGTGGCAAGCCACTAGCTTCTAGCAGTTTGAAAGTTGCAGACACAGTGCAGGTGTTTTGCGGCTTCCTTCTTGGCCTCCTAGAAGGTGCTGCACTCTCCGTCTCTTGCTTGCCAATATGTTGCCGTGTTCCTCCTATTGTTTGGTTTGTTTTGATTTGTTTTGATGATCTTTTGGCGGGTTTTCGGAATGTTTTGGTGGTGTTTTAGAATGTTTTGTTTTCTCTTGTGTTGTTTTTATTGTCTTGGAAGGTTTTGGAACGTTTGGATTCGTTTTGGCGGGTTTTAAAATATTTTGGCGGGTGTTTGGAATGTTTTGGTTTGCTTTCATTTGTTTTGATTATGTTTTGGCAAGTTATTGAAAGTTTCGATCACTTCTGACTGGTTTTCTAGTATTTTGGCATCTTTTCAGAATGTTTTGATCAGTTTTAGCAGGTTGTAAACTATTTTGTCAGGTTTTTGGAATGTTTTGGTTGGTTTTGATTTGTTTTTATGATGTTTTGCCAAGTTTTTTGAATGTTTTGATCAGTTCTGGCTGGTTTTCTAATGTTTTGGCAATGTTCAGAATGTTTTGATGAGGTTTGTGGGTCTAAATTATTTTGGCGGTTTTTGGAATATTTTGGTTGGTTTTGATTTGATTTGATGATGTTTTGTCGGGTTTTCGGAATGTTTTGGTTGGGTTTTAGAATGTTTTGTATTCTCTTGAGTTGTTTTTATTGTCTTGGCAGGTTTTGGAATGTTTGGATTGCTTTTGGCGGGTTTTAAAATATTTTGGCGGGTATTTGGAATGTTTTGGCGGGTATTCGGAATGTTTTGATTAGTTTTGACGGGTTTTGAAATATTTTGGCGGGTTTTTAGAAGGTTTTGATTCTGTTTAGCCCAGTTTTTGGTGTGTTTGGATTAGCTTTGGTGGGCTTTATCATGTTTTGTCAGGTTTTTTCGAATGTATTGATCACTTCTGTCTGGTTTTCTATTTTGGCGGGTTTGAAAATATTTTTGGATGAGTTTTGGTGGGTTTGAAAATATTTTGGCTCTTTGCGCAGAGACGACGGTGCCGGTTGCGGTGCGCTGCGGGGCGCTCCTTCTGCGGAAAGACGCTTGGCAGCGGCACTTGGGACAGCTCCGCGTCTCCGTATTCTGCGTTTCTTGCCTTCTGCATCTCAGCAAAATGCTTTCCCACTAGGTCTAGCAAGGAGAAACTGTGGCAGCTGAGTAGATGTAGCCCGGCCCGCCCTTTGAAGTTGACAAGTTCTTGGCATCTCAGAACCTCAAGGGAAGAGCAAGGTTATCTATGGTAGGCTGGGGCAGAACTAGCAGCAAGCAGAGCAAAGTTGTCCAAGAATAGCTTCCATTGGAATGCTAATGGCAATTGAAGAGGCAGGCCAGTGGCAAGCCACTAGCTTCTAGCAGTTTGAAAGTTGCAGACACAGTGCAGGTGTTGTGCGGCTTCCTTCTTGGCCTCCTAGAAGGTGCCGCGGTGCCGCGCTCTCCGTCTCTTGCTTGCCAATATGTTGCCGTGTTCCTCCTATTGTTTGGTTTGTTTTGATTTGTTTTGATGATCTTTTGGCGGGTTTTCGGAATGTTTTGGTGGTGTTTTAGAATGTTTTGTTTTCTCTTGTGTTGTTTTTATTGTCTTGGCAGGTTGTGGAACGTTTGGATTCGTTTTGGCGGGTTTTAAAATATTTTGGCAGGTATTTGGAATGTTTTGGTTTGCTTTCATTTGTTTTGATTATGTTTTGGCAAGTTGTTGAAAGTTTTGATCACTTCTGACTGGTTTTCTAGTATTTTGGCATCTTTTCAGAATGTTTTGATCAGTTTTAGAATGTTTTGTATTCTCTTGAGTTGTTTTTATTGTCTTGGCAGGTTTTGGAATGTTTGGATTGCTTTTGGCGGGTTTTAAAATATTTTGGCGGGTATTTGGAATGTTTTGGCGGGTATTCGGAAGGTTTTGATTAGTTTTGACGGGTTTTGAAATATTTTGGCGGGTTTTTAGAAGGTTTTGACTTGTTTTGATTCTGTTTAGCCCAGTTTTTGGTGTGTTTGGATTAGCTTTGGTGGGCTTTATCATGTTTTGTCAGGTTTTTTCGAATGTATTGATCACTTCTGTCTGGTTTTCTATTTTGGCGGGTTTGAAAATATTTTTGGATGAGTTTTGGCGGGTTTGAAAATATTTTGGCTCTTTGCGCAGAGACAACGGTGCCGGTTGCGGTGCTCTCCGGGGCGCTCCTTCTGCGGAAAGACGCCTGGCAGCGGCACTTGGGACAGCTCCGCATCTCCGTATTCTGCGTTTCTTGCCTTCTGCATCTCAGCAAAATGCTTTCCCACTAGGTCTAGCAAGGAGAAACTGTGGCAGCTGAGTAGATGTAGCCCGGCCCGCCCTTTGAAGTTGACAAGTTCTTGGCATCACAGAACCTCAAGGGAAGAGCAAGATTATCTATGGTAGGCTGGGGCAGAACTAGCAGCAAGCAGAGCAAAGTTGTCCAAGAATAGCTTCCATTGGAATGCTAATGGCAATTGAAGAGGCAGGCCAGTGGCAAGCCACTAGCTTCTAGCAGTTTGAAAGTTGCAGACACAGTGCAGGTGTTTTGCGGCTTCCTTCTTGGCCTCCTAGAAGGTGCCGCACTCTCCGTCTCTTGCTTGCCAATATGTTGCCATGTTCCTCCTATTGTTTGGTTTGTTTTGATTTGTTTTGATGATCTTTTGGCGGGTTTTCGGAATGTTTTGGTGGTGTTTTAGAATGTTTTGTTTTCTCTTGTGTTGTTTTTATTGTCTTGGCAGGTTGTGGAACGTTTGGATTCGTTTTGGCGGGTTTTAAAATATTTTGGCGGGTATTTGGAATGTTTTGGTTTGCTTTCATTTGTTTTGATTATGTTTTGGCAAGTTATTGAAAGTTTCGATCACTTCTGACTGGTTTTCTAGTATTTTGGCATCTTTTCAGAATGTTTTGATCAGTTTTAGCAGGTTGTAAACTATTTTGTCAGGTTTTTGGAATGTTTTGGTTGGTTTTGATTTGTTTTTATGATGTTTTGCCAAGTTTTTTGAATGTTTTGATCAGTTCTGGCTGGTTTTCTAATGTTTTGGCATCTTTTCAGAATGTTTTGATGAGTTTTGTGGGTCTAAATTATTTTGGCGGGTTTTCGGAATATTGTGGTTGGTTTTGATTTGTTTTTATGATGTTTTGTCGGGTTTTCGGAATGTTTTGGTTGGGTTTTAGAATGTTTTGTATTCTCTTGAGTTGTTTTTATTCTGTTGGCAGGTTTTGGAATGTTTGGATTGCTTTTGGCGGGTTTTAAAATATTTTGGCGGGTATTTGGAATGTTTTGGCGGGTATTCGGAATGTTTTGATTAGTTTTGACGGGTTTTGAAATATTTTGGAGGGTTTTTAGAAGGTTTTGATTCTGTTTAGCCCAATTTTTTGTGTGTTTGGATTAGCTTTGGTGGGCTTTATCATGTTTTGTCAGGTTTTTTCGAATGTATTGATCACTTCTGTCTGGTTTTCTATTTTGGCGGGTTTGAAAATATTTTTGGATGAGTTTTGGCAGGTTTGAAAATATTTTGGCTCTTTGCGCAGAGACGACGGTGCCGGTTGCGGTGCGCTCCGGGGCGCTCCTTCTGCGGAAAGACGCCTGGCAGCGGCACTTGGGACAGCTCCGCGTCTCCGTATTCTGCGTTTCTTGCCTTCTGCATCTCAGCAAAATGCTTTCCCACTAGGTCTAGCAAGGAGAAACTGTGGCAGCTGAGTAGATGTAGCCCGGCCCGCCCTTTGAAGTTGACAAGTTCTTGGCATCTCAGAACCTCAAGGGAAGAGCAAGGTTATCTATGGTAGGCTGGGGCAGAACTAGCAGCAAGCAGAGCAAAGTTGTCCAAGAATAGCTTCCATTGGAATGCTAATGGCAATTGAAGAGGCAGGCCAGTGGCAAGCCACTAGCTTCTAGCAGTTTGAAAGTTGCAGACACAGTGCAGGTGTTTTGCGGCTTCCTTCTTGGCCTCCTAGAAGGTGCCGCACTCTCCGTCTCTTGCTTGCCAATATGTTGCCGTGTTCCTCCTATTGTTTGGTTTGTTTTGATTTGTTTTGATGATCTTTTGGCGGGTTTTCGGAATGTTTTGGTGGTGTTTTAGAATGTTTTGTTTTCTCTTGTGTTGTTTTTATTGTCTTGGCAGGTTGTGGAACGTTTGGATTCGTTTTGGCGGGTTTTAAAATATTTGGGCGGGTATTTGGAATGTTTTGGTTTGCTTTCATTTGTTTTGATTATGTTTTGGCAAGTTATTGAAAGTTTCGATCACTTCTGACTGGTTTTCTAGTATTTTGGGATCTTTTCAGAATGTTTTGATCAGTTTTAGAATGTTTTGTATTCTCTTGAGTTGTTTTTATTTTCTTGGCAGGTTTTGGAATGTTTGGATTGCTTTTGGCGGGTTTTAAAATATTTTGGCGGGTATTTGGAATGTTTTGGCGGGTATTCGGAAGGTTTTGATTAGTTTTGACGGGTTTTGAAATATTTTGGCGGGTTTTTAGAAGGTTTTGACTTGTTTTGATTCTGTTTAGCCCAGTTTTTGGTGTGTTTGGATTAGCTTTGGTGGGCTTTATCATGTTTTGTCAGGTTTTTTCGAATGTATTGATCACTTCTGTCTGGTTTTCTATTTTGGCGGGTTTGAAAATATTTTTGGATTAGTTTTGGCAGGTTTGAAAATATTTTGGCTCTTTGCGCAGAGACGACGGTGCCGGTTGCGGTGCGCTCCGGGGCGCTCCTTCTGCGGAAAGACGCCTGGCAGCGGCACTTGGGACAGCTCCGCGTCTCCGTATTCTGCGTTTCTTGCCTTCTGCATCTCAGCAAAATGCTTTCCCACTAGGTCTAGCAAGGAGAAACTGTGGCAGCTGAGTAGATGTAGCCCGGCCCGCCCTTTGAAGTTGACAAGTTCTTGGCATCTCAGAACCTCAAGGGAAGAGCAAGGTTATCTATGGTAGGCTGGGGCAGAACTAGCAGCAAGCAGAGCAAAGTTGTCCAAGAATAGCTTCCATTGGAATGCTAATGGCAATTGAAGAGGCAGGCCGGTGGCAAGCCACTAGCTTCTAGCAGTTTGAAAGTTGCAGACACAGTGCAGGTGTTTTGCGGCTTCCTTCTTGGCCTCCTAGAAGGTGCCGCACTCTCCGTCTCTTGCTTGCCAATATGTTGCCGTGTTCCTCCTATTGTTTGGTTTGTTTTGATTTGTTTTGATGATGTTTTGGCGGGTTTTCGGAATGTTTTGGTGGTGTTTTAGAATGTTTTGTTTTCTCTTGTGTTGTTTTTATTGTCTTGGCAGGTTGTGGAACGTTTGGATTCGTTTTGGTGGGTTTTAAAATATTTTGGCGGGTATTTGGAATGTTTTGGTTTGCTTTCATTTGTTTTGATTATGTTTTGGCAAGTTATTGAAAGTTTCGATCACTTCTGACTGGTTTTCTAGTATTTTGGCATCTTTTCAGAATGTTTTGATCAGTTTTAGCAGGTTGTAAACTATTTTGTCAGGTTTTTGGAATGTTTTGGTTGGTTTTGATTTGTTTTTATGATGTTTTGCCAAGTTTTTTGAATGTTTTGATCAGTTCTGGCTGGTTTTCTAATGTTTTGGCATTTTTTCAGAATGTTTTGATGAGTTTTGTGGGTCTAAATTATTTTGGCGGGTTTTCGGAATATTGTGGTTGGTTTTGATTTGTTTTTATGATGTTTTGTCGGGTTTTCGGAATGTTTTGGTTGGGTTTTAGAATGTTTTGTATTCTCTTGAGTTGTTTTTATTGTCTTGGCAGGTTTTGGAATGTTTGGATTCCTTTTGGCGGGTTTTAAAATATTTTGGCGGGTATTTGGAATGTTTTGGCGGGTATTCGGAATGTTTTGATTAGTTTTGACGGGTTTTGAAATATTTTGGAGGGTTTTTAGAAGGTTTTGATTCTGTTTAGCCCAGTTTTTGGTGTGTTTGGATTAGCTTTGGTGGGCTTTATCATGTTTTGTCAGGTTTTTTCGAATGTATTGATCACTTCTGTCTGGTTTTCTATTTTGGCGGGTTTGAAAATATTTTTGGATTAGTTTTGGCAGGTTTGAAAATATTTTGGCTCTTTGCGCAGAGACGACGGTGCCGGTTGCGGTGCGCTCCGGGGCGCTCCTTCTGCGGAAAGACGCCTGGCAGCGGCACTTGGGACAGCTCCGCGTCTCCGTATTCTGCGTTTCTTGCCTTCTGCATCTCAGCAAAATGCTTTCCCACTAGGTCTAGCAAGGAGAAACTGTGGCAGCTGAGTAGATGTAGCCCGGCCCGCCCTTTGAAGTTGACAAGTTCTTGGCATCTCAGAACCTCAAGGGAAGAGCAAGGTTATCTATGGTAGGCTGGGGCAGAACTAGCAGCAAGCAGAGCAAAGTTGTCCAAGAATAGCTTCCATTGGAATGCTAATGGCAATTGAAGAGGCAGGCCAGTGGCAAGCCACTAGCTTCTAGCAGTTTGAAAGTTGCAGACACAGTGCAGGTGTTTTGCGGCTTCCTTCTTGGCCTCCTAGAAGGTGCTGCACTCTCCGTCTCTTGCTTGCCAATATGTTGCCGTGTTCCTCCTATTGTTTGGTTTGTTTTGATTTGTTTTGATGATCTTTTGGCGGGTTTTCGGAATGTTTTGGTGGTGTTTTAGAATGTTTTGTTTTCTCTTGTGTTGTTTTTATTGTCTTGGAAGGTTTTGGAACGTTTGGATTCGTTTTGGCGGGTTTTAAAATATTTTGGCGGGTGTTTGGAATGTTTTGGTTTGCTTTCATTTGTTTTGATTATGTTTTGGCAAGTTATTGAAAGTTTCGATCACTTCTGACTGGTTTTCTAGTATTTTGGCATCTTTTCAGAATGTTTTGATCAGTTTTAGCAGGTTGTAAACTATTTTGTCAGGTTTTTGGAATGTTTTGGTTGGTTTTGATTTGTTTTTATGATGTTTTGCCAAGTTTTTTGAATGTTTTGATCAGTTCTGGCTGGTTTTCTAATGTTTTGGCAATGTTCAGAATGTTTTGATGAGGTTTGTGGGTCTAAATTATTTTGGCGGTTTTTGGAATATTTTGGTTGGTTTTGATTTGATTTGATGATGTTTTGTCGGGTTTTCGGAATGTTTTGGTTGGGTTTTAGAATGTTTTGTATTCTCTTGAGTTGTTTTTATTGTCTTGGCAGGTTTTGGAATGTTTGGATTGCTTTTGGCGGGTTTTAAAATATTTTGGCGGGTATTTGGAATGTTTTGGCGGGTATTCGGAATGTTTTGATTAGTTTTGACGGGTTTTGAAATATTTTGGCGGGTTTTTAGAAGGTTTTGATTCTGTTTAGCCCAGTTTTTGGTGTGTTTGGATTAGCTTTGGTGGGCTTTATCATGTTTTGTCAGGTTTTTTCGAATGTATTGATCACTTCTGTCTGGTTTTCTATTTTGGCGGGTTTGAAAATATTTTTGGATGAGTTTTGGCGGGTTTGAAAATATTTTGGCTCTTTGCGCAGAGACGACGGTGCCGGTTGCGGTGCGCTCCGGGGCGCTCCTTCTGCGGAAAGACGCCTGGCAGCGGCACTTGGGACAGCTCCGCGTCTCCGTATTCTGCGTTTCTTGCCTTCTGCATCTCAGCAAAATGCTTTCCCACTAGGTCTAGCAAGGAGAAACTGTGGCAGCTGAGTAGATGTAGCCCGGCCCGCCCTTTGAAGTTGACAAGTTCTTGGCATCTCAGAGCCTCAAGGGAAGAGCAAGGTTATCTATGGTAGGCTGGGGCAGAACTAGCAGCAAGCAGAGCAAAGTTGTCCAAGAATAGCTTCCATTGGAATGCTAATGGCAATTGAAGAGGCAGGCCAGTGGCAAGCCACTAGCTTCTAGCAGTTTGAAAGTTGCAGACACAGTGCAGGTGTTGTGCGGCTTCCTTCTTGGCCTCCTAGAAGGTGCCGCGGTGCCGCGCTCTCCGTCTCTTGCTTGCCAATATGTTGCCGTGTTCCTCCTATTGTTTGGTTTGTTTTGATTTGTTTTGATGATCTTTTGGCGGGTTTTCGGAATGTTTTGGTGGTGTTTTAGAATGTTTTGTTTTCTCTTGTGTTGTTTTTATTGTGTTGGCAGGTTGTGGAACGTTTGGATTCGTTTTGGCGGGTTTTAAAATATTTTGGCAGGTATTTGGAATGTTTTGGTTTGCTTTCATTTGTTTTGATTATGTTTTGGCAAGTTGTTGAAAGTTTTGATCACTTCTGACTGGTTTTCTAGTATTTTGGCATCTTTTCAGAATGTTTTGATCAGTTTTAGAATGTTTTGTATTCTCTTGAGTTGTTTTTATTGTCTTGGCAGGTTTTGGAATGTTTGGATTGCTTTTGGCGGGTTTTAAAATATTTTGGCGGGTATTTGGAATGTTTTGGCGGGTATTCGGAAGGTTTTGATTAGTTTTGACGGGTTTTGAAATATTTTGGCGGGTTTTTAGAAGGTTTTGACTTGTTTTGATTCTGTTTAGCCCAGTTTTTGGTGTGTTTGCATTAGCTTTGGTGGGCTTGATCATGTTTTGTCAGGTTTTTTCGAATGTATTGATCACTTCTGTCTGGTTTTCTATTTTGGCGGGTTTGAAAATATTTTTGGATTAGTTTTGGCGGGTTTGAAAATATTTTGGCTCTTTGCGCAGAGACAACGGTGCCGGTTGCGGTGCTCTCCGGGGCGCTCCTTCTGCGGAAAGACGCCTGGCAGCGGCACTTGGGACAGCTCCGCGTCTCCGTATTCTGCGTTTCTTGCCTTCTGCATCTCAGCAAAATGCTTTCCCACTAGGTCTAGCAAGGAGAAACTGTGGCAGCTGAGTAGATGTAGCCCGGCCCGCCCTTTGAAGTTGACAAGTTCTTGGCATCACAGAACCTCAAGGGAAGAGCAAGATTATCTATGGTAGGCTGGGGCAGAACTAGCAGCAAGCAGAGCAAAGTTGTCCAAGAATAGCTTCCATTGGAATGCTAATGGCAATTGAAGAGGCAGGCCAGTGGCAAGCCACTAGCTTCTAGCAGTTTGAAAGTTGCAGACACAGTGCAGGTGTTTTGCGGCTTCCTTCTTGGCCTCCTAGAAGGTGCCGCACTCTCCGTCTCTTGCTTGCCAATATGTTGCCATGTTCCTCCTATTGTTTGGTTTGTTTTGATTTGTTTTGATGATCTTTTGGCGGGTTTTCGGAATGTTTTGGTGGTGTTTTAGAATGTTTTGTTTTCTCTTGTGTTGTTTTTATTGTCTTGGCAGGTTGTGGAACGTTTGGATTCGTTTTGGCGGGTTTTAAAATATTTTGGCGGGTATTTGGAATGTTTTGGTTTGCTTTCATTTGTTTTGATTATGTTTTGGCAAGTTATTGAAAGTTTCGATCACTTCTGACTGGTTTTCTAGTATTTTGGCATCTTTTCAGAATGTTTTGATCAGTTTTAGCAGGTTGTAAACTATTTTGTCAGGTTTTTGGAATGTTTTGGTTGGTTTTGATTTGTTTTTATGATGTTTTGCCAAGTTTTTTGAATGTTTTGATCAGTTCTGGCTGGTTTTCTAATGTTTTGGCATTTTTTCAGAATGTTTTGATGAGTTTTGTGGGTCTAAATTATTTTGGCGGGTTTTCGGAATATTGTGGTTGGTTTTGATTTGTTTTGATGATGTTTTGGCGGGTTTTCGGAATGTTTTGGTTGGGTTTTAGAATGTTTTGTATTCTCTTGAGTTGTTTTTATTCTGTTGGCAGGTTTTGGAATGTTTGGATTGCTTTTGGCGGGTTTTAAAATATTTTGGCGGGTATTTGGAATGTTTTGGCGGGTATTCGGAATGTTTTGATTAGTTTTGACGGGTTTTGAAATATTTTGGAGGGTTTTTAGAAGGTTTTGATTCTGTTTAGCCCAGTTTTTGGTGTGTTTGGATTAGCTTTGGTGGGCTTTATCATGTTTTGTCAGGTTTTTTCGAATGTATTGATCACTTCTGTCTGGTTTTCTATTTTGGCGGGTTTGAAAATATTTTTGGATTAGTTTTGGCGGGTTTGAAAATATTTTGGCTCTTTGCGCAGAGACGACGGTGCCGGTTGCGGTGCGCTCCGGGGCGCTCCTTCTGCGGAAAGACGCCTGGCAGCGGCACTTGGGACAGCTCCGCGTCTCCGTATTCTGCGTTTCTTGCCTTCTGCATCTCAGCAAAATGCTTTCCCACTAGGTCTAGCAAGGAGAAACTGTGGCAGCTGAGTAGATGTAGCCCGGCCCGCCCTTTGAAGTTGACAAGTTCTTGGCATCTCAGAACCTCAAGGGAAGAGCAAGGTTATCTATGGTAGGCTGGGGCAGAACTAGCAGCAAGCAGAGCAAAGTTGTCCAAGAATAGCTTCCATTGGAATGCTAATGGCAATTGAAGAGGCAGGCCAGTGGCAAGCCACTATCTTCTAGCAGTTTGAAAGTTGCAGACACAGTGCAGGTGTTTTGCGGCTTCCTTCTTGGCCTCCTAGAAGGTGCTGCACTCTCCGTCTCTTGCTTGCCAATATGTTGCCGTGTTCCTCCTATTGTTTGGTTTGTTTTGATTTGTTTTGATGATCTTTTGGCGGGTTTTCGGAATGTTTTGGTGGTGTTTTAGAATGTTTTGTTTTCTCTTGTGTTGTTTTTATTGTCTTGGAAGGTTTTGGAACGTTTGGATTCGTTTTGGCGGGTTTTAAAATATTTTGGCGGGTGTTTGGAATGTTTTGGTTTGCTTTCATTTGTTTTGATTATGTTTTGGCAAGTTATTGAAAGTTTCGATCACTTCTGACTGGTTTTCTAGTATTTTGGCATCTTTTCAGAATGTTTTGATCAGTTTTAGCAGGTTGTAAACTATTTTGTCAGGTTTTTGGAATGTTTTGGTTGGTTTTGATTTGTTTTTATGATGTTTTGCCAAGTTTTTTGAATGTTTTGATCAGTTCTGGCTGGTTTTCTAATGTTTTGGCAATGTTCAGAATGTTTTGATGAGGTTTGTGGGTCTAAATTATTTTGGCGGTTTTTGGAATATTTTGGTTGGTTTTGATTTGATTTGATGATGTTTTGTCGGGTTTTCGGAATGTTTTGGTTGGGTTTTAGAATGTTTTGTATTCTCTTGAGTTGTTTTTATTGTCTTGGCAGGTTTTGGAATGTTTGGATTGCTTTTGGCGGGTTTTAAAATATTTTGGCGGGTATTTGGAATGTTTTGGCGGGTATTCGGAATGTTTTGATTAGTTTTGACGGGTTTTGAAATATTTTGGCGGGTTTTTAGAAGGTTTTGATTCTGTTTAGCCCAGTTTTTGGTGTGTTTGGATTAGCTTTGGTGGGCTTTATCATGTTTTGTCAGGTTTTTTCGAATGTATTGATCACTTCTGTCTGGTTTTCTATTTTGGCGGGTTTGAAAATATTTTTGGATGAGTTTTGGCGGGTTTGAAAATATTTTGGCTCTTTGCGCAGAGACGACGGTGCCGGTTGCGGTGCGCTCCGGGGCGCTCCTTCTGCGGAAAGACGCCTGGCAGTGGCACTTGGGACAGCTCCGCGTCTCCGTATTCTGCGTTTCTTGCCTTCTGCATCTCAGCAAAATGCTTTCCCACTAGGTCTAGCAAGGAGAAACTGTGGCAGCTGAGTAGATGTAGCCCGGCCCGCCCTTTGAAGTTGACAAGTTCTTGGCATCTCAGAGCCTCAAGGGAAGAGCAAGGTTATCTATGGTAGGCTGGGGCAGAACTAGCAGCAAGCAGAGCAAAGTTGTCCAAGAATAGCTTCCATTGGAATGCTAATGGCAATTGAAGAGGCAGGCCAGTGGCAAGCCACTAGCTTCTAGCAGTTTGAAAGTTGCAGACACAGTGCAGGTGTTGTGCGGCTTCCTTCTTGGCCTCCTAGAAGGTGCCGCGGTGCCGCGCTCTCCGTCTCTTGCTTGCCAATATGTTGCCGTGTTCCTCCTATTGTTTGGTTTGTTTTGATTTGTTTTGATGATCTTTTGGCGGGTTTTCGGAATGTTTTGGTGGTGTTTTAGAATGTTTTGTTTTCTCTTGTGTTGTTTTTATTGTCTTGGCAGGTTGTGGAACGTTTGGATTCGTTTTGGCGGGTTTTAAAATATTTTGGCGGGTATTTGGAATGTTTTGGTTTGCTTTCATTTGTTTTGATTATGTTTTGGCAAGTTATTGAAAGTTTCGATCACTTCCGACTGGTTTTCTAGTATTTTGGCATCTTTTCAGAATGTTTTGATCAGTTTTAGCAGGTTGTAAACTATTTTGTCAGGTTTTTGGAATGTTTTGGTTGGTTTTGATTTGTTTTTATGATGTTTTGCCAAGTTTTTTGAATGTTTTGATCAGTTCTGGCTGGTTTTCTAATGTTTTGGCATTTTTTCAGAATGTTTTGATGAGTTTTGTGGGTCTAAATTATTTTGGCGGGTTTTCGGAATATTTTGGTTGGTTTTGATTTGTTTTTATGATGTTTTGTCGGGTTTTCGGAATGTTTTGGTTGGGTTTTAGAATGTTTTGTATTCTCTTGAGTTGTTTTTATTGTCTTGGCAGGTTTTGGAATGTTTGGATTCCTTTTGGCGGGTTTTAAAATATTTTGGCGGGTATTTGGAATGTTTTGGCGGGTATTCGGAATGTTTTGATTAGTTTTGACGGGTTTTGAATTATTTTGGAGGGTTTTTAGAAGGTTTTGATTCTGTTTAGCCCAGTTTTTGGTGTGTTTGGATTAGCTTTGGTGGGCTTTATCATGTTTTGTGAGGTTTTTTCGAATGTATTGATCACTTCTGTCTGGTTTTCTATTTTGGCGGGTTTGAAAATATTTTTGGATTAGTTTTGGCAGGTTTGAAAATATTTTGGCTCTTTGCGCAGAGACGACGGTGCCGGTTGCGGTGCGCTCCGGGGCGCTCCTTCTGCGGAAAGACGCCTGGCAGCGGCACTTGGGACAGCTCCGCGTCTCCGTATTCTGCGTTTCTTGCCTTCTGCATCTCAGCAAAATGCTTTCCCACTAGGTCTAGCAAGGAGAAACTGTGGCAGCTGAGTAGATGTAGCCCGGCCCGCCCTTTGAAGTTGACAAGTTCTTGGCATCTCAGAACCTCAAGGGAAGAGCAAGGTTATCTATGGTAGGCTGGGGCAGAACTAGCAGCAAGCAGAGCAAAGTTGTCCAAGAATAGCTTCCATTGGAATGCTAATGGCAATTGAAGAGGCAGGCCAGTGGCAAGCCACTATCTTCTAGCAGTTTGAAAGTTGCAGACACAGTGCAGGTGTTTTGCGGCTTCCTTCTTGGCCTCCTAGAAGGTGCTGCACTCTCCGTCTCTTGCTTGCCAATATGTTGCCGTGTTCCTCCTATTGTTTGGTTTGTTTTGATTTGTTTTGATGATCTTTTGGCGGGTTTTCGGAATGTTTTGGTGGTGTTTTAGAATGTTTTGTTTTCTCTTGTGTTGTTTTTATTGTCTTGGAAGGTTTTGGAACGTTTGGATTCGTTTTGGCGGGTTTTAAAATATTTTGGCGGGTGTTTGGAATGTTTTGGTTTGCTTTCATTTGTTTTGATTATGTTTTGGCAAGTTATTGAAAGTTTCGATCACTTCTGACTGGTTTTCTAGTATTTTGGCATCTTTTCAGAATGTTTTGATCAGTTTTAGCAGGTTGTAAACTATTTTGTCAGGTTTTTGGAATGTTTTGGTTGGTTTTGATTTGTTTTTATGATGTTTTGCCAAGTTTTTTGAATGTTTTGATCAGTTCTGGCTGGTTTTCTAATGTTTTGGCAATGTTCAGAATGTTTTGATGAGGTTTGTGGGTCTAAATTATTTTGGCGGTTTTTGGAATATTTTGGTTGGTTTTGATTTGATTTGATGATGTTTTGTCGGGTTTTCGGAATGTTTTGGTTGGGTTTTAGAATGTTTTGTATTCTCTTGAGTTGTTTTTATTGTCTTGGCAGGTTTTGGAATGTTTGGATTGCTTTTGGCGGGTTTTAAAATATTTTGGCGGGTATTTGGAATGTTTTGGCGGGTATTCGGAATGTTTTGATTAGTTTTGACGGGTTTTGAAATATTTTGGCGGGTTTTTAGAAGGTTTTGATTCTGTTTAGCCCAGTTTTTGGTGTGTTTGGATTAGCTTTGGTGGGCTTTATCATGTTTTGTCAGGTTTTTTCGAATGTATTGATCACTTCTGTCTGGTTTTCTATTTTGGCGGGTTTGAAAATATTTTTGGATGAGTTTTGGTGGGTTTGAAAATATTTTGGCTCTTTGCGCAGAGACGACGGTGCCGGTTGCGGTGCGCTGCGGGGCGCTCCTTCTGCGGAAAGACGCCTGGCAGCGGCACTTGGGACAGCTCCGCGTCTCCGTATTCTGCGTTTCTTGCCTTCTGCATCTCAGCAAAATGCTTTCCCACTAGGTCTAGCAAGGAGAAACTGTGGCAGCTGAGTAGATGTAGCCCGGCCCGCCCTTTGAAGTTGACAAGTTCTTGGCATCTCAGAACCTCAAGGGAAGAGCAAGGTTATCTATGGTAGGCTGGGGCAGAACTAGCAGCAAGCAGAGCAAAGTTGTCCAAGAATAGCTTCCATTGGAATGCTAATGGCAATTGAAGAGGCAGGCCAGTGGCAAGCCACTAGCTTCTAGCAGTTTGAAAGTTGCAGACACAGTGCAGGTGTTGTGCGGCTTCCTTCTTGGCCTCCTAGAAGGTGCCGCGGTGCCGCGCTCTCCGTCTCTTGCTTGCCAATATGTTGCCGTGTTCCTCCTATTGTTTGGTTTGTTTTGATTTGTTTTGATGATGTTTTGGCGGGTTTTCGGAATGTTTTGGTGGTGTTTTAGAATGTTTTGTTTTCTCTTGTGTTGTTTTTATTGTGTTGGCAGGTTGTGGAACGTTTGGATTCGTTTTGGCGGGTTTTAAAATATTTTGGCAGGTATTTGGAATGTTTTGGTTTGCTTTCATTTGTTTTGATTATGTTTTGGCAAGTTGTTGAAAGTTTTGATCACTTCTGACTGGTTTTCTAGTATTTTGGCATCTTTTCAGAATGTTTTGATCAGTTTTAGAATGGTTTGTATTCTCTTGAGTTGTTTTTATTGTCTTGGCAGGTTTTGGAATGTTTGGATTGCTTTTGGCGGGTTTTAAAATATTTTGGCGGGTATTTGGAATGTTTTGGCGGGTATTCGGAAGGTTTTGATTAGTTTTGACGGGTTTTGAAATATTTTGGCGGGTTTTTAGAAGGTTTTGACTTGTTTTGATTCTGTTTAGCCCAGTTTTTGGTGTGTTTGGATTAGCTTTGGTGGGCTTTATCGTGTTTTGTCAGGTTTTTTCGAATGTATTGATCACTTCTGTCTGGTTTTCTATTTTGGCGGGTTTGAAAATATTTTTGGATTAGTTTTGGCGGGTTTGAAAATATTTTGGCTCTTTGCACAGAGACAACGGTGCCGGTTGCGGTGCTCTCCGGGGCGCTCCTTCTGCGGAAAGACGCCTGGCAGCGGCACTTGGGACAGCTCCGCGTCTCCGTATTCTGCGTTTCTTGCCTTCTGCATCTCAGCAAAATGCTTTCCCACTAGGTCTAGCAAGGAGAAACTGTGGCAGCTGAGTAGATGTAGCCCGGCCCGCCCTTTGAAGTTGACAAGTTCTTGGCATCACAGAACCTCAAGGGAAGAGCAAGATTATCTATGGTAGGCTGGGGCAGAACTAGCAGCAAGCAGAGCAAAGTTGTCCAAGAATAGCTTCCATTGGAATGCTAATGGCAATTGAAGAGGCAGGCCAGTGGCAAGCCACTAGCTTCTAGCAGTTTGAAAGTTGCAGACACAGTGCAGGTGTTTTGCGGCTTCCTTCTTGGCCTCCTAGAAGGTGCCGCACTCTCCGTCTCTTGCTTGCCAATATGTTGCCATGTTCCTCCTATTGTTTGGTTTGTTTTGATTTGTTTTGATGATCTTTTGGCGGGTTTTCGGAATGTTTTGGTGGTGTTTTAGAATGTTTTGTTTTCTCTTGTGTTGTTTTTATTGTCTTGGCAGGTTGTGGAACGTTTGGATTCGTTTTGGCGGGTTTTAAAATATTTGGGCGGGTATTTGGAATGTTTTGGTTTGCTTTCATTTGTTTTGATTATGTTTTGGCAAGTTATTGAAAGTTTTGATCACTTCTGACTGGTTTTCTAGTATTTTGGCATCTTTTCAGAATGTTTTGATCAGTTTTAGCAGGTTGTAAACTATTTTGTCAGGTTTTTGGAATGTTTTGGTTGGTTTTGATTTGTTTTTATGATGTTTTGCCAAGTTTTTTGAATGTTTTGATCAGTTCTGGCTGGTTTTCTAATGTTTTGGCATTTTTTCAGAATGTTTTGATGAGTTTTGTGGGTCTAAATTATTTTGGCGGGTTTTCGGAATATTGTGGTTGGTTTTGATTTGTTTTTATGATGTTTTGTCGGGTTTTCGGAATGTTTTGGTTGGGTTTTAGAATGTTTTGTATTCTCTTGAGTTGTTTTTATTCTGTTGGCAGGTTTTGGAATGTTTGGATTGCTTTTGGCGGGTTTTAAAATATTTTGGCGGGTATTTGGAATGTTTTGGCGGGTATTCGGAATGTTTTGATTAGTTTTGACGGGTTTTGAAATATTTTGGAGGGTTTTTAGAAGGTTTTGGTTCTGTTTAGCCCAGTTTTTGGTGTGTTTGGATTAGCTTTGGTGGGCTTTATCATGTTTTGTCAGGTTTTTTCGAATGTATTGATCACTTCTGTCTGGTTTTCTATTTTGGCGGGTTTGAAAATATTTTTGGATTAGTTTTGGCGGGTTTGAAAATATTTTGGCTCTTTGCGCAGAGACGACGGTGCCGGTTGCGGTGCGCTCCGGGGCGCTCCTTCTGCGGAAAGACGCCTGGCAGCGGCACTTGGGACAGCTCCGCGTCTCCGTATTCTGCGTTTCTTGCCTTCTGCATCTCAGCAAAATGCTTTCCCACTAGGTCTAGCAAGGAGAAACTGTGGCAGCTGAGTAGATGTAGCCCGGCCCGCCCTTTGAAGTTGACAAGTTCTTGGCATCTCAGAACCTCAAGGGAAGAGCAAGGTTATCTATGGTAGGCTGGGGCAGAACTAGCAGCAAGCAGAGCAAAGTTGTCCAAGAATAGCTTCCATTGGAATGCTAATGGCAATTGAAGAGGCAGGCCAGTGGCAAGCCACTAGCTTCTAGCAGTTTGAAAGTTGCAGACACAGTGCAGGTGTTTTGCGGCTTCCTTCTTGGCCTCCTAGAAGGTGCCGCACTCTCCGTCTCTTGCTTGCCAATATGTTGCCGTGTTCCTCCTATTGTTTGGTTTGTTTTGATTTGTTTTGATGATCTGTTGGCGGGTTTTCGGAATGTTTTGGTGGTGTTTTAGAATGTTTTGTTTTCTCTTGTGTTGTTTTTATTGTCTTGGCAGGTTGTGGAACGTTTGGATTCGTTTTGGCGGGTTTTAAAATATTTGGGCGGGTATTTGGAATGTTTTGGTTTGCTTTCATTTGTTTTGATTATGTTTTGGCAAGTTATTGAAAGTTTCGATCACTTCCGACTGGTTTTCTAGTATTTTGGCATCTTTTCAGAATGTTTTGATCAGTTTTAGAATGTTTTGTATTCTCTTGAGTTGTTTTTATTTTCTTGGCAGGTTTTGGAATGTTTGGATTGCTTTTGGCGGGTTTTAAAATATTTTGGTGGGTATTTGGAATGTTTTGGCGGGTATTCGGAAGGTTTTGATTAGTTTTGACGGGTTTTGAAATATTTTGGCGGGTTTTTAGAAGGTTTTGACTTGTTTTGATTCTGTTTAGCCCAGTTTTTGGTGTGTTTGGATTAGCTTTGGTGGGCTTTATCATGTTTTGTCAGGTTTTTTCGAATGTATTGATCACTTCTGTCTGGTTTTCTATTTTGGCGGGTTTGAAAATATTTTTGGATGAGTTTTGGTGGGTTTGAAAATATTTTGGCTCTTTGCGCAGAGACGACGGTGCCGGTTGCGGTGCGCTGCGGGGCGCTCCTTCTGCGGAAAGACGCCTGGCAGCGGCACTTGGGACAGCTCCGCGTCTCCGTATTCTGCGTTTCTTGCCTTCTGCATCTCAGCAAAATGCTTTCCCACTAGGTCTAGCAAGGAGAAACTGTGGCAGCTGAGTAGATGTAGCCCGGCCCGCCCTTTGAAGTTGACAAGTTCTTGGCATCTCAGAACCTCAAGGGAAGAGCAAGGTTATCTATGGTAGGCTGGGGCAGAACTAGCAGCAAGCAGAGCAAAGTTGTCCAAGAATAGCTTCCATTGGAATGCTAATGGCAATTGAAGAGGCAGGCCAGTGGCAAGCCACTAGCTTCTAGCAGTTTGAAAGTTGCAGACACAGTGCAGGTGTTGTGCGGCTTCCTTCTTGGCCTCCTAGAAGGTGCCGCGGTGCCGCGCTCTCCGTCTCTTGCTTGCCAATATGTTGCCGTGTTCCTCCTATTGTTTGGTTTGTTTTGATTTGTTTTGATGATGTTTTGGCGGGTTTTCGGAATGTTTTGGTGGTGTTTTAGAATGTTTTGTTTTCTCTTGTGTTGTTTTTATTGTGTTGGCAGGTTGTGGAACGTTTGGATTCGTTTTGGCGGGTTTTAAAATATTTTGGCAGGTATTTGGAATGTTTTGGTTTGCTTTCATTTGTTTTGATTATGTTTTGGCAAGTTGTTGAAAGTTTTGATCACTTCTGACTGGTTTTCTAGTATTTTGGCATCTTTTCAGAATGTTTTGATCAGTTTTAGAATGGTTTGTATTCTCTTGAGTTGTTTTTATTGTCTTGGCAGGTTTTGGAATGTTTGGATTGCTTTTGGCGGGTTTTAAAATATTTTGGCGGGTATTTGGAATGTTTTGGCGGGTATTCGGAAGGTTTTGATTAGTTTTGACGGGTTTTGAAATATTTTGGCGGGTTTTTAGAAGGTTTTGACTTGTTTTGATTCTGTTTAGCCCAGTTTTTGGTGTGTTTGGATTAGCTTTGGTGGGCTTTATCATGTTTTGTCAGGTTTTTTCGAATGTATTGATCACTTCTGTCTGGTTTTCTATTTTGGCGGGTTTGAAAATATTTTTGGATTAGTTTTGGCGGGTTTGAAAATATTTTGGCTCTTTGCACAGAGACAACGGTGCCGGTTGCGGTGCTCTCCGGGGCGCTCCTTCTGCGGAAAGACGCCTGGCAGCGGCACTTGGGACAGCTCCGCGTCTCCGTATTCTGCGTTTCTTGCCTTCTGCATCTCAGCAAAATGCTTTCCCACTAGGTCTAGCAAGGAGAAACTGTGGCAGCTGAGTAGATGTAGCCCGGCCCGCCCTTTGAAGTTGACAAGTTCTTGGCATCACAGAACCTCAAGGGAAGAGCAAGATTATCTATGGTAGGCTGGGGCAGAACTAGCAGCAAGCAGAGCAAAGTTGTCCAAGAATAGCTTCCATTGGAATGCTAATGGCAATTGAAGAGGCAGGCCAGTGGCAAGCCACTAGCTTCTAGCAGTTTGAAAGTTGCAGACACAGTGCAGGTGTTTTGCGGCTTCCTTCTTGGCCTCCTAGAAGGTGCCGCACTCTCCGTCTCTTGCTTGCCAATATGTTGCCATGTTCCTCCTATTGTTTGGTTTGTTTTGATTTGTTTTGATGATCTTTTGGCGGGTTTTCGGAATGTTTTGGTGGTGTTTTAGAATGTTTTGTTTTCTCTTGTGTTGTTTTTATTGTCTTGGCAGGTTGTGGAACGTTTGGATTCGTTTTGGCGGGTTTTAAAATATTTTGGCGGGTATTTGGAATGTTTTGGTTTGCTTTCATTTGTTTTGATTATGTTTTGGCAAGTTATTGAAAGTTTTGATCACTTCTGACTGGTTTTCTAGTATTTTGGCATCTTTTCAGAATGTTTTGATCAGTTTTAGCAGGTTGTAAACTATTTTGTCAGGTTTTTGGAATGTTTTGGTTGGTTTTGATTTGTTTTTATGATGTTTTGCCAAGTTTTTTGAATGTTTTGATCAGTTCTGGCTGGTTTTCTAATGTTTTGGCATTTTTTCAGAATGTTTTGATGAGTTTTGTGGGTCTAAATTATTTTGGCGGGTTTTCGGAATATTGTGGTTGGTTTTGATTTGTTTTTATGATGTTTTGTCGGGTTTTCGGAATGTTTTGGTTGGGTTTTAGAATGTTTTGTATTCTCTTGAGTTGTTTTTATTCTGTTGGCAGGTTTTGGAATGTTTGGATTGCTTTTGGCGGGTTTTAAAATATTTTGGCGGGTATTTGGAATGTTTTGGCGGGTATTCGGAATGTTTTGATTAGTTTTGACGGGTTTTGAAATATTTTGGAGGGTTTTTAGAAGGTTTTGGTTCTGTTTAGCCCAGTTTTTGGTGTGTTTGGATTAGCTTTGGTGGGCTTTATCATGTTTTGTCAGGTTTTTTCGAATGTATTGATCACTTCTGTCTGGTTTTCTATTTTGGCGGGTTTGAAAATATTTTTGGATTAGTTTTGGCGGGTTTGAAAATATTTTGGCTCTTTGCGCAGAGACGACGGTGCCGGTTGCGGTGCGCTGCGGGGCGCTCCTTCTGCGGAAAGACGCCTGGCAGCGGCACTTGGGACAGCTCCGCGTCTCCGTATTCTGCGTTTCTTGCCTTCTGCATCTCAGCAAAATGCTTTCCCACTAGGTCTAGCAAGGAGAAACTGTGGCAGCTGAGTAGATGTAGCCCGGCCCGCCCTTTGAAGTTGACAAGTTCTTGGCATCTCAGAACCTCAAGGGAAGAGCAAGGTTATCTATGGTAGGCTGGGGCAGAACTAGCAGCAAGCAGAGCAAAGTTGTCCAAGAATAGCTTCCATTGGAATGCTAATGGCAATTGAAGAGGCAGGCCAGTGGCAAGCCACTAGCTTCTAGCAGTTTGAAAGTTGCAGACACAGTGCAGGTGTTTTGCGGCTTCCTTCTTGGCCTCCTAGAAGGTGCCGCACTCTCCGTCTCTTGCTTGCCAATATGTTGCCGTGTTCCTCCTATTGTTTGGTTTGTTTTGATTTGTTTTGATGATCTGTTGGCGGGTTTTCGGAATGTTTTGGTGGTGTTTTAGAATGTTTTGTTTTCTCTTGTGTTGTTTTTATTGTCTTGGCAGGTTGTGGAACGTTTGGATTCGTTTTGGCGGGTTTTAAAATATTTTGGCGGGTATTTGGAATGTTTTGGTTTGCTTTCATTTGTTTTGATTATGTTTTGGCAAGTTATTGAAAGTTTCGATCACTTCCGACTGGTTTTCTAGTATTTTGGCATCTTTTCAGAATGTTTTGATCAGTTTTAGAATGTTTTGTATTCTCTTGAGTTGTTTTTATTTTCTTGGCAGGTTTTGGAATGTTTGGATTGCTTTTGGCGGGTTTTAAAATATTTTGGTGGGTATTTGGAATGTTTTGGCGGGTATTCGGAAGGTTTTGATTAGTTTTGACGGGTTTTGAAATATTTTGGCGGGTTTTTAGAAGGTTTTGACTTGTTTTGATTCTGTTTAGCCCAGTTTTTGGTGTGTTTGGATTAGCTTTGGTGGGCTTTATCATGTTTTGTCAGGTTTTCTCGAATGTATTGATCACTTCTGTCTGGTTTTCTATTTTGGTGGGTTTGAAAATATTTTTGGATTAGTTTTGGCGGGTTTGAAAATATTTTGGCTCTTTGCGCAGAGACGACGGTGCCGGTTGCGGTGCGCTGCGGGGCGCTCCTTCTGCGGAAAGACGCCTGGCAGCGGCACTTGGGACAGCTCCGCGTCTCCGTATTCTGCGTTTCTTGCCTTCTGCATCTCAGCAAAATGCTTTCCCACTAGGTCTAGCAAGGAGAAACTGTGGCAGCTGAGTAGATGTAGCCCGGCCCACCCTTTGAAGTTGACAAGTTCTTGGCATCTCAGAACCTCAGGGGAAGAGCAAGGTTATCTATGGTAGGCTGGGGCAGAACTAGCAGCAAGCAGAGCAAAGTTGTCCAAGAATAGCTTCCATTGGAATGCTAATGGCAATTGAAGAGGCAGGCCAGTGGCAAGCCACTATCTTCTAGCAGTTTGAAAGTTGCAGACACAGTGCAGGTGTTGTGCGGCTTCCTTCTTGGCCTCCTGGAAGGTGCCGCACTCTCCGTCTCTTGCTTGCCAATATGTTGCCGTGTTCCTCTTATTGTTTGGTTTGTTTTGATTTGTTTTGATGATCTTTTGGCGGGTTTTCGGAATGTTTTGGTGGTGTTTTAGAATGTTTTGTTTTCTCTTGTGTTGTTTTTATTGTCTTGGCAGGTTGTGGAACGTTTGGATTCGTTTTGGCGGGTTTTAAAATATTTTGGCGGGTATTTGGAATGTTTTGGTTTGCTTTCATTTGTTTTGATTATGTTTTGGCAAGTTATTGAAAGTTTTGATCATTTCTGACTGGTTTTCTAGTATTTTGGCATCTTTTCAGAATGTTTTGATCAGTTTTGGCAGGTTGTAAACTATTTTGTCAGGTTTTTGGAATGTTTTGGTTGGTTTTGATTTGTTTTTATGATGTTTTGCCAAGTTTTTTGAATGTTTTGATCAGTTCTGGCTGGTTTTCTAATGTTTTGGCATTTTTTCAGAACGTTTTGATGAGTTTTGTGGGTCTAAATTATTTTGGCGGGTTTTCGGAATATTTTGGTTGGTTTTGATTTGTTTTTATGATGTTTTGGCGGGTTTTTGGAATGTTTTGGTTGGGTTTTAGAATGTTTTGTATTCTCTTGAGTTGTTTTTATTGTGTTGGCAGGTTTTGGAATGTTTGGATTGCTTTTGGCGGGTTTTAAAATATTTTGGCGGGTATTTGGAATGTTTTGGCGGGTATTCGGAATGTTTTGATTAGTTTTGACGGGTTTTGAAATATTTTGGTGGGTTTTTAGAAGGTTTTGATTCTGTTTAGCCCAGTTTTTGGTGTGTTTGGATTAGCTTTGGTGGGCTTTATCATGTTTTGTCAGGTTTTTTCGAATGTATTGATCACTTCTGTCTGGTTTTCTATTTTGGCGGGTTTGAAAATATTTTTGGATTAGTTTTGGCGGGTTTGAAAATATTTTGGCT
Organism: Passer domesticus; assembly: GCF_036417665.1. NCBI lineage: Eukaryota > Metazoa > Chordata > Aves > Passeriformes > Passeridae > Passer > Passer domesticus. The sequence continues at coordinate 78,026,405 of NC_087476.1, read as the reverse complement.
CTTTGCGCAGAGACGACGGTGCCGGTTGCGGTGCGCTGCGGGGCGCTCCTTCTGCGGAAAGACGCCTGGCAGCGGCACTTGGGACAGCTCCGCGTCTCCGTATTCTGCGTTTCTTGCCTTCTGCATCTCAGCAAAATGCTTTCCCACTAGGTCTAGCAAGGAGAAACTGTGGCAGCTGAGTAGATGTAGCCCGGCCCACCCTTTGAAGTTGACAAGTTCTTGGCATCTCAGAACCTCAGGGGAAGAGCAAGGTTATCTATGGTAGGCTGGGGCAGAACTAGCAGCAAGCAGAGCAAAGTTGTCCAAGAATAGCTTCCATTGGAATGCTAATGGCAATTGAAGAGGCAGGCCAGTGGCAAGCCACTAGCTTCTAGCAGTTTGAAAGTTGCAGACACAGTGCAGGTGTTGTGCGGCTTCCTTCTTCGCCTCCTAGAAGGTGCCGTGGTGCCGCGCTCTCCGTCTCTTGCTTGCCAATATGTTGCCGTGTTCCTCCTATTGTTTGGTTTGTTTTGATTTGTTTTGATGATGTTTTGGCGGGTTTTCGGAATGTTTTGGTGGTGTTTTAGAATGTTTTGTTTTCTCTTGTGTTGTTTTTATTGTCTTGGAAGGTTTTGGAACTTTTGGATTCGATTTGGCGGGTTTTAAAATATTTTGGCGGGTATTTGGAATGTTTTGGTTTGCTTTCATTTGTTTTGATTATGTTTTGGCAAGTTATTGAAAGTTTCGATCACTTCTGACTGGTTTTCTAGTATTTTGGCATCTTTTCAGAATGTTTTGATCAGTTTTGGCAGGTTGTAAACTATTTTGTCAGGTTTTTGGAATGTTTTGGTTGGTTTTGATTTGTTTTTATGATGTTTTGCCAAGTTTTTTGAATGTTTTGATCAGTTCTGGCTGGTTTTCTAATGTTTTGGCATATTTTCAGAATGTTTTGATGAGTTTTGTGGGTCTAAATCATTTTGGCGGGTTTTCGGAATATTTTGGTTGGTTTTGATTTGTTTTTATGATGTTTTGGCGGGTTTTCGGAATGTTTTGGTTGGGTTTTAGAATGTTTTGTATTCTCTTGAGTTGTTTTTATTGTCTTGGCCGGTATTTGGAATGTTTTGGTTTGCTTTCATTTGTTTTGATTATTTTTGGCAAGTTATTGAAAGTTTCGATCACTTCTGACTGGTTTTCTAGTATTTTGGCATCTTTTCAGAATGTTTTGATCAGTTTTAGAATGTTTTGTATTCTCTTGAGTTGTTTTTATTGTCTTGGCAGGTTTTGGAATGTTTGGATTGCTTTTGGCGGGTTTTAAAATATTTTGGCGGGTATTTGGAATGTTTTGGCGGGTATTCGGAAGGTTTTGATTAGCTTTGACGGGTTTTGAAATATTTTGGCGGGTTTTTAGAAGGTTTTGATTCTGTTTAGCCCAGTTTTTGGTGTGTTTGGATTAGCTTTGGTGGGCTTTATCATGTTTTGTCAGGTTTTTTCGAATGTATTGATCACTTCTGTCTGGTTTTCTATTTTGGCGGGTTTGAAAATATTTTTGGATGAGTTTTGGCGGGTTTGAAAATATTTTGGCTCTTTGCGCAGAGACAACGGTGCCGGTTGCGGTGCTCTCCGGGGCGCTCCTTCTGCGGAAAGACGCCTGGCAGCGGCACTTGGGACAGCTCCGCGTCTCCGTATTCTGCGTTTCTTGCCTTCTGCATCTCAGCAAAATGCTTTCCCACTAGGTCTAGCAAGGAGAAACTGTGGCAGCTGAGTAGATGTAGCCCGGCCCGCCCTTTGAAGTTGACAAGTTCTTGGCATCTCAGAACCTCAAGGGAAGAGCAAGGTTATCTATGGTAGGCTGGGGCAGAACTAGCAGCAAGCAGAGCAAAGTTGTCCAAGAATAGCTTCCATTGGAATGCTAATGGCAATTGAAGAGGCAGGCCAGTGGCAAGCCACTATCTTCTAGCAGTTTGAAAGTTGCTGACACAGTACAGTGTTGTGCGGCTTCTTTCTTGGCCTCCTAGAAGGTGCCGTGGTGCCGCGCTCTCCGTCTCTTGCTTGCCAATATGTTGCCGTGTTCCTCCTATTGTTTGGTTTGTTTTGATTTGTTTTGATGATCTTTTGGCGGGTTTTCGGAATGTTTTGGTGGTGTTTTAGAATGTTTTGTTTTCTCTTGTGTTGTTTTTATTGTCTTGGCAGGTTGTGGAACGTTTGGATTCGTTTTGGCGGGTTTTAAAATATTTGGGCGGGTATTTGGAATGTTTTGGTTTGCTTTCATTTGTTTTGATTATGTTTTGGCAAATTATTGAAAGTTTTGATCACTTCTGACTGGTTTTCTAGTATTTTGGCATCTTTTCAGAATGTTTTGATCAGTTTTAGCAGGTTGTAAACTATTTTGTCAGGTTTTTGGAATGTTTTGGTTGGTTTTGATTTGTTTTTATGATGTTTTGCCAAGTTTTTTGAATGTTTTGATCAGTTCTGGCTGGTTTTCTAATGTTTTGGCATTTTTTCAGAACGTTTTGATGAGTTTTGTGGGTCTAAATCATTTTGGCGGGTTTTCGGAATATTTTGGTTGGTTTTGATTTGTTTTTATGATGTTTTGGTGGGTTTTCGGAATGTTTTGGTTGGGTTTTAGAATGTTTTGTATTCTCTTGAGTTGTTTTTATTGTGTTGGCAGGTTTTGGAATGTTTGGATTGCTTTTGGCGGGTTTTAAAATATTTTGGCGGGTATTTGGAATGTTTTGGCGGGTATTCGGAAGGTTTTGATTAGTTTTGACGGGTTTTGAAATATTTTGGCGGGTTTTTAGAAGGTTTTGATTCTGTTTAGCCCAGTTTTTGGTGTGTTTGGATTAGCTTTGGTGGGCTTTATCATGTTTTGTCAGGTTTTTTCGAATGTATTGATCACTTCTGTCTGGTTTTCTATTTTGGCGGGTTTGAAAATATTTTTGGATTAGTTTTGGCGGGTTTGAAAATATTTTGGCTCTTTGCGCAGAGACGACGGTGCCGGTTGCGGTGCGCTCCGGGGCGCTCCTTCTGCGGAAAGACGCCTGGCAGCGGCACTTGGGACAGCTCCGCGTCTCCGTATTCTGCGTTTCTTGCCTTCTGCATCTCAGCAAAATGCTTTCCCACTAGGTCTAGCAAGGAGAAACTGTGGCAGCTGAGTAGATGTAGCCCGGCCCACCCTTTGAAGTTGACAAGTTCTTGGCATCTCAGAACCTCAGGGGAAGAGCAAGGTTATCTATGGTAGGCTGGGGCAGAACTAGCAGCAAGCAGAGCAAAGTTGTCCAAGAATAGCTTCCATTGGAATGCTAATGGCAATTGAAGAGGCAGGCCAGTGGCAAGCCACTAGCTTCTAGCAGTTTGAAAGTTGCAGACACAGTGCAGGTGTTGTGCGGCTTCCTTCTTCGCCTCCTAGAAGGTGCCGTGGTGCCGCGCTCTCCGTCTCTTGCTTGCCAATATGTTGCCGTGTTCCTCCTATTGTTTGGTTTGTTTTGATTTGTTTTGATGATCTTTTGGCGGGTTTTCGGAATGTTTTGGTGGTGTTTTAGAATGTTTTGTTTTCTCTTGTGTTGTTTTTATTGTCTTGGCAGGTTTTGGAACGTTTGGATTCGATTTGGCGGGTTTTAAAATATTTGGGCGGGTATTTGGAATGTTTTGGTTTGCTTTCATTTGTTTTGATTATGTTTTGGCAAGTTATTGAAAGTTTCGATCACTTCTGACTGGTTTTCTAGTATTTTGGCATCTTTTCAGAATGTTTTGATCAGTTTTAGCAGGTTGTAAACTATTTTGTCAGGTTTTTGGAATGTTTTGGTTGGTTTTGATTTGTTTTTATGATGTTTTGCCAAGTTTTTTGAATGTTTTGATCAGTTCTGGCTGGTTTTCTAATGTTTTGGCATATTTTCAGAATGTTTTGATGAGTTTTGTGGGTCTAAATCATTTTGGCGGGTTTTCGGAATATTTTGGTTGGTTTTGATTTGTTTTTATGATGTTTTGGCGGGTTTTCGGAATGTTTTGGTTGGGTTTTAGAACGTTTTGTATTCTCTTGAGTTGTTTTTATTGTGTTGGCAGGTTTTGGAATGTTTGGATTGCTTTTGGCGGGTTTTAAAATATTTTGGCGGGTATTTGGAATGTTTTGGCGGGTATTCGGAATGTTTTGATTAGTTTTGACGGGTTTTGAAATATTTTGGCGGATTTTGAGAAGGTTTTGATTCTGTTTAGCCCAGTTTTTGGTGTGTTTGGATTAGCTTTGGTGGGCTTTATCATGTTTTGTCAGGTTTTTTCGAATGTATTGATCACTTCTGTCTGGTTTTCTATTTTGGCGGGTTTGAAAATATTTTTGGATTAGTTTTGGCGGGTTTGAAAATATTTTGGCTCTTTGCGCAGAGACGACGGTGCCGGTTGCGGTGCGCTGCGGGGCGCTCCTTCTGCGGAAAGAGGCCTGGCAGCGGCACTTGGGACAGCTCCGCGTCTCCGTATTCTGCGTTTCTTGCCTTCTGCATCTCAGCAAAATGCTTTCCCACTAGGTCTAGCAAGGAGAAACTGTGGCAGCTGAGTAGATGTAGCCCGGCCCGCCCTTTGAAGTTGACAAGTTCTTGGCATCTCAGAGCCTCAAGGGAAGAGCAAGGTTATCTATGGTAGGCTGGGGCAGAACTAGCAGCAAGCAGAGCAAAGTTGTCCAAGAATAGCTTCCATTGGAATGCTAATGGCAATTGAAGAGGCAGGCCAGTGGCAAGCCACTAGCTTCTAGCAGTTTGAAAGTTGCAGACACAGTGCAGGTGTTTTGCGGCTTCCTTCTTGGCCTCCTAGAAGGTGCCGCACTCTCCGTCTCTTGCTTGCCAATATGTTGCCGTGTTCCTCCTATTGTTTGGTTTGTTTTGATTTGTTTTGATGATCTTTTGGCGGGTTTTCGGAATGTTTTGGTGGTGTTTTAGAATGTTTTGTTTTCTCTTGTGTTGTTTTTATTGTCTTGGCAGGTTGTGGAACGTTTGGATTCGTTTTGGTGGGTTTTAAAATATTTTGGCGGGTATTTGGAATGTTTTGGTTTGCTTTCATTTGTTTTGATTATTTTTGGCAAGTTATTGAAAGTTTCGATCACTTCTGACTGGTTTTCTAGTATTTTGGCATCTTTTCAGAATGTTTTGATCAGTTTTAGAATGTTTTGTATTCTCTTGAGTTGTTTTTATTGTCTTGGCAGGTTTTGGAATGTTTGGATTGCTTTTGGCGGGTTTTAAAATATTTTGGCGGGTATTTGGAATGTTTTGGCGGGTATTCGGAAGGTTTTGATTAGTTTTGACGGGTTTTGAAATATTTTGGCGGGTTTTTAGAAGGTTTTGATTCTGTTTAGCCCAGTTTTTGGTGTGTTTGGATTAGCTTTGGTGGGCTTTATCATGTTTTGTCAGGTTTTTTCGAATGTATTGATCACTTCTGTCTGGTTTTCTATTTTGGCGGGTTTGAAAATATTTTTGGATTAGTTTTGGCGGGTTTGAAAATATTTTGGCTCTTTGCGCAGAGACGACGGTGCCGGTTGCGGTGCGCTCCGGGGCGCTCCTTCTGCGGAAAGACGCCTGGCAGCGGCACTTGGGACAGCTCCGCGTCTCCGTATTCTGCGTTTCTTGCCTTCTGCATCTCAGCAAAATGCTTTCCCACTAGGTCTAGCAAGGAGAAACTGTGGCAGCTGAGTAGATGTAGCCCGGCCCACCCTTTGAAGTTGACAAGTTTTTGGCATCTCAGAACCTCAGGGGAAGAGCAAGGTTATCTATGGTAGGCTGGGGCAGAACTAGCAGCAAGCAGAGCAAAGTTGTCCAAGAATAGCTTCCATTGGAATGCTAATGGCAATTGAAGAGGCAGGCCAGTGGCAAGCCACTAGCTTCTAGCAGTTTGAAAGTTGCAGACACAGTGCAGGTGTTGTGCGGCTTCCTTCTTGGCCTCCTAGAAGGTGCCGTGGTGCCGCGCTCTCCGTCTCTTGCTTGCCAATATGTTGCCGTGTTCCTCCTATTGTTTGGTTTGTTTTGATTTGTTTTGATGATCTTTTGGCGGGTTTTCGGAATGTTTTGGTGGTGTTTTAGAATGTTTTGTTTTCTCTTGTGTTGTTTTTATTGTCTTGGAAGGTTTTGGAACGTTTGGATTCGATTTGGCGGGTTTTAAAATATTTTGGCGGGTATTTGGAATGTTTTGGTTTGCTTTCATTTGTTTTGATTATGTTTTGGCAAGTTATTGAAAGTTTTGATCACTTCTGACTGGTTTTCTAGTATTTTGGCATCTTTTCAGAATGTTTTGATCAGTTTTAGCAGGTTGTAAACTATTTTGTCAGGTTTTTGGAATGTTTTGGTTGGTTTTGATTTGTTTTTATGATGTTTTGGCGGGTTTTCGGAATGTTTTGGTTGGGTTTTAGAATGTTTTGTATTCTCTTGAGTTGTTTTTATTGTCTTGGCAGGTTTTGGAATGTTTGGATTGCTTTTGGCGGGTTTTAAAATATTTTGGCGGGTATTTGGAATGTTTTGGCGGGTATTCGGATGGTTTTGATTAGTTTTGACGGGTTTTGAAATATTTTGGCAGGTTTTTAGAAGGTTTTGATTCTGTTTAGCCCAGTTTTTGGTGTGTTTGGATTAGCTTTGGTGGGCTTTATCATGTTTTGTGAGGTTTTTTCGAATGTATTGATCACTTCTGTCTGGTTTTCTATTTTGGCGGGTTTGAAAATATTTTTGGATTAGTTTTGGCAGGTTTGAAAATATTTTGGCTCTTTGCGCAGAGACGACGGTGCCGGTTGCGGTGCGCTCCGGGGCGCTCCTTCTGCGGAAAGACGCCTGGCAGCGGCACTTGGGACAGCTCCGCGTCTCCGTATTCTGCGTTTCTTGCCTTCTGCATCTCAGCAAAATGCTTTCCCACAAGGTCTAGCAAGGAGAAACTGTGGCAGCTGAGTAGATGTAGCCCGGCCCGCCCTTTGAAGTTGACAAGTTCTTGGCATCTCAGAACCTCAAGGGAAGAGCAAGGTTATCTATGGTAGGCTGGGGCAGAACTAGCAGCAAGCAGAGCAAAGTTGTCCAAGAATAGCTTCCATTGGAATGCTAATGGCAATTGAAGAGGCAGGCCAGTGGCAAGCCACTAGCTTCTAGCAGTTTGAAAGTTGCAGACACAGTGCAGGTGTTGTGCGGCTTCCTTCTTGGCCTCCTAGAAGGTGCCGCACTCTCCGTCTCTTGCTTGCCAATATGTTGCCGTGTTCCTCCTATTGTTTGGTTTGTTTTGATTTGTTTTGATGATCTTTTGGCGGGTTTTCGGAATGTTTTGGTGGTGTTTTAGAATGTTTTGTTTTCTCTTGTGTTGTTTTTATTGTCTTGGCAGGTTGTGGAACGTTTGGATTCGTTTTGGCGGGTTTTAAAATATTTTGGCGGGTATTTGGAATGTTTTGGTTTGCTTTCATTTGTTTTGATTATGTTTTGGCAAGTTATTGAAAGTTTCGATCACTTCCGACTGGTTTTCTAGTATTTTGGCATCTTTTCAGAATGTTTTGATCAGTTTTGGCATGTTGTAAACTATTTTGTCAGGTTTTTGGAATGTTTTGGTTGGTTTTGATTTGTTTTTATGATGTTTTGCCAAGTTTTTTGAATGTTTTGATCAGTTCTGGCTGGTTTTCTAATGTTTTGGCATTTTTTCAGAATGTTTTGATGAGTTTTGTGGGTCTAAATCATTTTGGCGAGTTTTCGGAATATTTTGGTTGGTTTTGATTTGTTTTTATGATGTTTTGGCGGGTTTTTGGAATGTTTTGGTTGGGTTTTAGAATGTTTTGTATTCTCTTGAGTTGTTTTTATTGTGTTGGCAGGTTTTGGAATGTTTGGATTGCTTTTGGCGGGTTTTAAAATATTTTGGCGGGTATTTGGAATGTTTTGGCGGGTATTCGGAATGTTTTGATTAGTTTTGACGGGTTTTGAAATATTTTGGCGGGTTTGAAAATATTTTGACTTGTTTTGATTCTGTTTAGCCCAGTTTTTGGTGTGTTTGGATTAGCTTTGGTGGGCTTTATCATGTTTTGTCAGGTTTTTTCGAATGTATTGATCACTTCTGTCTGGTTTTCTATTTTGGCGGGTTTGAAAATATTTTTGGATTAGTTTTGGCGGGTTTGAAAATATTTTGGCTCTTTGCGCAGAGACGACGGTGCTGGTTGCGGTGCGCTCCGGGGCGCTCCTTCTGCGGAAAGACGCCTGGCAGCGGCACTTGGGACAGCTCCGCGTCTCCGTATTCTGCGTTTCTTGCCTTCTGCATCTCAGCAAAATGCTTTGCCACTAGGTCTAGCAAGGAGAAACTGTGGCAGCTGAGTAGATGTAGCCCGGCCCACCCTTTGAAGTTGACAAGTTCTTGGCATCTCAGAACCTCAAGGGAAGAGCAAGGTTATCTATGGTAGGCTGGGGCAGAACTAGCAGCAAGCAGAGCAAAGTTGTCCAAGAATAGCTTCCATTGGAATGCTAATGGCAATTGAAGAGGCAGGCCAGTGGCAAGCCACTATCTTCTAGCAGTTTGAAAGTTGCAGACACAGTGCAGGTGTTGTGCGGCTTCCTTCTTGGCCTCCTAGAAGGTGCCGTGGTGCCGCGCTCTCCGTCTCTTGCTTGCCAATATGTTGCCGTGTTCCTCCTATTGTTTGGTTTGTTTTGATTTGTTTTGATGATCTTTTGGCGGGTTTTCGGAATGTTTTGGTGGTGTTTTAGAATGTTTTGTTTTCTCTTGTGTTGTTTTTATTGTCTTGGCAGGTTGTGGAACGTTTGGATTCGTTTTGGCGGGTTTTAAAATATTTTGGCGGGTATTTGGAATGTTTTGGTTTGCTTTCATTTGTTTTGATTATGTTTTGGCAAATTATTGAAAGTTTTGATCACTTCTGACTGGTTTTCTAGTATTTTGGCATCTTTTCAGAATGTTTTGATCAGTTTTAGCAGGTTGTAAACTATTTTGTCAGGTTTTTGGAATGTTTTGGTTGGTTTTGATTTGTTTTTATGATGTTTTGCCAAGTTTTTTGAATGTTTTGATCAGTTCTGGCTGGTTTTCTAATGTTTTGGCATTTTTTCAGAACGTTTTGATGAGTTTGTGGGTCTAAATCATTTTGGCGGGTTTTCGGAATATTTTGGTTGGTTTTGATTTGTTTTTATGATGTTTTGGTGGGTTTTCGGAATGTTTTGGTTGGGTTTTAGAATGTTTTGTATTCTCTTGAGTTGTTTTTATTGTGTTGGCAGGTTTTGGAATGTTTGGATTGCTTTTGGCGGGTTTTAAAATATTTTGGCGGGTATTTGGAATGTTTTGGCGGGTATTCGGAAGGTTTTGATTAGTTTTGACGGGTTTTGAAATATTTTGGCGGGTTTTTAGAAGGTTTTGATTCTGTTTAGCCCAGTTTTTGGTGTGTTTGGATTAGCTTTGGTGGGCTTTATCATGTTTTGTCAGGTTTTTTCGAATGTATTGATCACTTCTGTCTGGTTTTCTATTTTGGCGGGTTTGAAAATATTTTTGGATTAGTTTTGGCGGGTTTGAAAATATTTTGGCTCTTTGCGCAGAGACGACGGTGCCGGTTGCGGTGCGCTGCGGGGCCCTCCCTCTGCGGAAAGACGCCTGGCAGCGGCACTTGGGACAGCTCCGCGTCTCCGTATTCTGCGTTTCTTGCCTTCTGCATCTCAGCAAAATGCTTTCCCACTAGGTCTAGCAAGGAGAAACTGTGGCAGCTGAGTAGATGTAGCCCGGCCCACCCTTTGAAGTTGACAAGTTCTTGGCATCTCAGAACCTCAGGGGAAGAGCAAGGTTATCTATGGTAGGCTGGGGCAGAACTAGCAGCAAGCAGAGCAAAGTTGTCCAAGAATAGCTTCCATTGGAATGCTAATGGCAATTGAAGAGGCAGGCCAGTGGCAAGCCACTAGCTTCTAGCAGTTTGAAAGTTGCAGACACAGTGCAGGTGTTGTGCGGCTTCCTTCTTCGCCTCCTAGAAGGTGCCGTGGTGCCGCGCTCTCCGTCTCTTGCTTGCCAATATGTTGCCGTGTTCCTCCTATTGTTTGGTTTGTTTTGATTTGTTTTGATGATCTTTTGGCGGGTTTTCGGAATGTTTTGGTGGTGTTTTAGAATGTTTTGTTTTCTCTTGTGTTGTTTTTATTGTCTTGGCAGGTTTTGGAATGTTTGGATTCCTTTTGGCGGGTTTTAAAATATTTTGGCGGGTATTTGGAATGTTTTGGCGGGTATTCGGAAGGTTTTGATTAGTTTTGACGGGTTTTGAAATATTTTGGCAGGTTTTTAGAAGGTTTTGATTCTGTTTAGCCCAGTTTTTGGTGTGTTTGCATTAGCTTTGGTGGGCTTTATCATGTTTTGTCAGGTTTTTTCGAATGTATTGATCACTTCTGTCTGGTTTTCTATTTTGGCGGGTTTGAAAATATTTTTGGATTAGTTTTGGTGGGTTTGAAAATATTTTGGCTCTTTGCGCAGAGATGACGGTGCCGGTTGCGGTGCGCTCCGGGGCGCTCCTTCTGCGGAAAGACGCCTGGCAGCGGCACTTGGGACAGCTCTGCGTCTCCGTATTCTGCGTTTCTTGCCTTCTGCATCTCAGCAAAATGCTTTCCCACTAGGTCTAGCAAGGAGAAACTGTGGCAGCTGAGTAGATGTAGCCCGGCCCACCCTTTGAAGTTGACAAGTTCTTGGCATCTCAGAACCTCAAGGGAAGAGCAAGGTTATCTATGGTAGGCTGGGGCAGAACTAGCAGCAAGCAGAGCAAAGTTGTCCAAGAATAGCTTCCATTGGAATGCTAATGGCAATTGAAGAGGCAGGCCAGTGGCAAGCCACTATCTTCTAGCAGTTTGAAAGTTGCTGACACAGTACAGTGTTGTGCGGCTTCTTTCTTGGCCTCCTAGAAGGTGCCGTGGTGCCGCGCTCTCCGTCTCTTGCTTGCCAATATGTTGCCGTGTTCCTCCTATTGTTTGGTTTGTTTTGATTTGTTTTGATGATCTTTTGGCGGGTTTTCGGAATGTTTTGGTGGTGTTTTAGAATGTTTTGTTTTCTCTTGTGTTGTTTTTATTGTCTTGGCAGGTTGTGGAACGTTTGGATTCGTTTTGGCGGGTTTTAAAATATTTGGGCGGGTATTTGGAATGTTTTGGTTTGCTTTCATTTGTTTTGATTATGTTTTGGCAAATTATTGAAAGTTTTGATCACTTCTGACTGGTTTTCTAGTATTTTGGCATCTTTTCAGAATGTTTTGATCAGTTTTAGCAGGTTGTAAACTATTTTGTCAGGTTTTTGGAATGTTTTGGTTGGTTTTGATTTGTTTTTATGATGTTTTGCCAAGTTTTTTGAATGTTTTGATCAGTTCTGGCTGGTTTTCTAATGTTTTGGCATTTTTTCAGAACGTTTTGATGAGTTTTGTGGGTCTAAATCATTTTGGCGGGTTTTCGGAATATTTTGGTTGGTTTTGATTTGTTTTTATGATGTTTTGGTGGGTTTTCGGAATGTTTTGGTTGGGTTTTAGAATGTTTTGTATTCTCTTGAGTTGTTTTTATTGTGTTGGCAGGTTTTGGAATGTTTGGATTGCTTTTGGCGGGTTTTAAAATATTTTGGCGGGTATTTGGAATGTTTTGGCGGGTATTCGGAAGGTTTTGATTAGTTTTGACGGGTTTTGAAATATTTTGGCGGGTTTTTAGAAGGTTTTGATTCTGTTTAGCCCAGTTTTTGGTGTGTTTGGATTAGCTTTGGTGGGCTTTATCATGTTTTGTCAGGTTTTTTCGAATGTATTGATCACTTCTGTCTGGTTTTCTATTTTGGCGGGTTTGAAAATATTTTTGGATTAGTTTTGGCGGGTTTGAAAATATTTTGGCTCTTTGCGCAGAGACGACGGTGCCGGTTGCGGTGCGCTGCGGGGCCCTCCCTCTGCGGAAAGACGCCTGGCAGCGGCACTTGGGACAGCTCCGCGTCTCCGTATTCTGCGTTTCTTGCCTTCTGCATCTCAGCAAAATGCTTTCCCACTAGGTCTAGCAAGGAGAAACTGTGGCAGCTGAGTAGATGTAGCCCGGCCCACCCTTTGAAGTTGACAAGTTCTTGGCATCTCAGAACCTCAGGGGAAGAGCAAGGTTATCTATGGTAGGCTGGGGCAGAACTAGCAGCAAGCAGAGCAAAGTTGTCCAAGAATAGCTTCCATTGGAATGCTAATGGCAATTGAAGAGGCAGGCCAGTGGCAAGCCACTAGCTTCTAGCAGTTTGAAAGTTGCAGACACAGTGCAGGTGTTGTGCGGCTTCCTTCTTCGCCTCCTAGAAGGTGCCGTGGTGCCGCGCTCTCCGTCTCTTGCTTGCCAATATGTTGCCGTGTTCCTCCTATTGTTTGGTTTGTTTTGATTTGTTTTGATGATCTTTTGGCGGGTTTTCGGAATGTTTTGGTGGTGTTTTAGAATGTTTTGTTTTCTCTTGTGTTGTTTTTATTGTCTTGGAAGGTTTTGGAACGTTTGGATTCGATTTGGCGGGTTTTAAAATATTTTGGCGGGTGTTTGGAATGTTTTGGTTTGCTTTCATTTGTTTTGATTATGTTTTGGCAAGTTATTGAAAGTTTCGATCACTTCTGACTGGTTTTCTAGTATTTTGGCATCTTTTCAGAATGTTTTGATCAGTTTTAGCAGGTTGTAAACTATTTTGTCAGGTTTTTGGAATGTTTTGGTTGGTTTTGATTTGTTTTTATGATGTTTTGCCAAGTTTTTTGAATGTTTTGATCAGTTCTGGCTGGTTTTCTAATGTTTTGGCATATTTTCAGAATGTTTTGATGAGTTTTGTGGGTCTAAATCATTTTGGCGGGTTTTCGGAATATTTTGGTTGGTTTTGATTTGTTTTTATGATGTTTTGGCGGGTTTTCGGAATGTTTTGGTTGGGTTTTAGAACGTTTTGTATTCTCTTGAGTTGTTTTTATTGTGTTGGCAGGTTTTGGAATGTTTGGATTGCTTTTGGCGGGTTTTAAAATATTTTGGCGGGTATTTGGAATGTTTTGGCGGGTATTCGGAATGTTTTGATTAGTTTTGACGGGTTTTGAAATATTTTGGCGGATTTTGAGAAGGTTTTGATTCTGTTTAGCCCAGTTTTTGGTGTGTTTGGATTAGCTTTGGTGGGCTTTATCATGTTTTGTCAGGTTTTTTCGAATGTATTGATCACTTCTGTCTGGTTTTCTATTTTGGCGGGTTTGAAAATATTTTTGGATTAGTTTTGGCGGGTTTGAAAATATTTTGGCTCTTTGCGCAGAGACGACGGTGCCGGTTGCGGTGCGCTGCGGGGCGCTCCTTCTGCGGAAAGACGCCTGGCAGCGGCACTTGGGACAGCTCCGCGTCTCCGTATTCTGCGTTTCTTGCCTTCTGCATCTCAGCAAAATGCTTTCCCACTAGGTCTAGCAAGGAGAAACTGTGGCAGCTGAGTAGATGTAGCCCGGCCCGCCCTTTGAAGTTGACAAGTTCTTGGCATCTCAGAGCCTCAAGGGAAGAGCAAGGTTATCTATGGTAGGCTGGGGCAGAACTAGCAGCAAGCAGAGCAAAGTTGTCCAAGAATAGCTTCCATTGGAATGCTAATGGCAATTGAAGAGGCAGGCCAGTGGCAAGCCACTAGCTTCTAGCAGTTTGAAAGTTGCAGACACAGTGCAGGTGTTTTGCGGCTTCCTTCTTGGCCTCCTAGAAGGTGCCGCACTCTCCGTCTCTTGCTTGCCAATATGTTGCCGTGTTCCTCCTATTGTTTGGTTTGTTTTGATTTGTTTTGATGATCTTTTGGCGGGTTTTCGGAATGTTTTGGTGGTGTTTTAGAATGTTTTGTTTTCTCTTGTGTTGTTTTTATTGTCTTGGCAGGTTGTGGAACGTTTGGATTCGTTTTGGTGGGTTTTAAAATATTTTGGCGGGTATTTGGAATGTTTTGGTTTGCTTTCATTTGTTTTGATTATTTTTGGCAAGTTATTGAAAGTTTCGATCACTTCTGACTGGTTTTCTAGTATTTTGGCATCTTTTCAGAATGTTTTGATCAGTTTTAGAATGTTTTGTATTCTCTTGAGTTGTTTTTATTGTCTTGGCAGGTTTTGGAATGTTTGGATTGCTTTTGGCGGGTTTTAAAATATTTTGGCGGGTATTTGGAATGTTTTGGCGGGTATTCGGAAGGTTTTGATTAGTTTTGACGGGTTTTGAAATATTTTGGCGGGTTTTTAGAAGGTTTTGATTCTGTTTAGCCCAGTTTTTGGTGTGTTTGGATTAGCTTTGGTGGGCTTTATCATGTTTTGTCAGGTTTTTTCGAATGTATTGATCACTTCTGTCTGGTTTTCTATTTTGGCGGGTTTGAAAATATTTTTGGATTAGTTTTGGCGGGTTTGAAAATATTTTGGCTCTTTGCGCAGAGACGACGGTGCCGGTTGCGGTGCGCTGCGGGGCGCTCCTTCTGCGGAAAGACGCCTGGCAGCGGCACTTGGGACAGCTCCGCGTCTCCGTATTCTGCGTTTCTTGCCTTCTGCATCTCAGCAAAATGCTTTCCCACTAGGTCTAGCAAGGAGAAACTGTGGCAGCTGAGTAGATGTAGCCCGGCCCGCCCTTTGAAGTTGACAAGTTCTTGGCATCTCAGAGCCTCAAGGGAAGAGCAAGGTTATCTATGGTAGGCTGGGGCAGAACTAGCAGCAAGCAGAGCAAAGTTGTCCAAGAATAGCTTCCATTGGAATGCTAATGGCAATTGAAGAGGCAGGCCAGTGGCAAGCCACTAGCTTCTAGCAGTTTGAAAGTTGCAGACACAGTGCAGGTGTTTTGCGGCTTCCTTCTTGGCCTCCTAGAAGGTGCCGCACTCTCCGTCTCTTGCTTGCCAATATGTTGCCGTGTTCCTCCTATTGTTTGGTTTGTTTTGATTTGTTTTGATGATCTTTTGGCGGGTTTTCGGAATGTTTTGGTGGTGTTTTAGAATGTTTTGTTTTCTCTTGTGTTGTTTTTATTGTCTTGGCAGGTTGTGGAACGTTTGGATTCGTTTTGGTGGGTTTTAAAATATTTTGGCGGGTATTTGGAATGTTTTGGTTTGCTTTCATTTGTTTTGATTATTTTTGGCAAGTTATTGAAAGTTTCGATCACTTCTGACTGGTTTTCTAGTATTTTGGCATCTTTTCAGAATGTTTTGATCAGTTTTAGAATGTTTTGTATTCTCTTGAGTTGTTTTTATTGTCTTGGCAGGTTTTGGAATGTTTGGATTGCTTTTGGCGGGTTTTAAAATATTTTGGCGGGTATTTGGAATGTTTTGGCGGGTATTCGGAAGGTTTTGATTAGTTTTGACGGGTTTTGAAATATTTTGGCGGGTTTTTAGAAGGTTTTGATTCTGTTTAGCCCAGTTTTTGGTGTGTTTGGATTAGCTTTGGTGGGCTTTATCATGTTTTGTCAGGTTTTTTCGAATGTATTGATCACTTCTGTCTGGTTTTCTATTTTGGCGGGTTTGAAAATATTTTTGGATTAGTTTTGGCGGGTTTGAAAATATTTTGGCTCTTTGCGCAGAGACGACGGTGCCGGTTGCGGTGCGCTCCGGGGCGCTCCTTCTGCGGAAAGACGCCTGGCAGCGGCACTTGGGACAGCTCCGCGTCTCCGTATTCTGCGTTTCTTGCCTTCTGCATCTCAGCAAAATGCTTTCCCACTAGGTCTAGCAAGGAGAAACTGTGGCAGCTGAGTAGATGTAGCCCGGCCCACCCTTTGAAGTTGACAAGTTTTTGGCATCTCAGAACCTCAGGGGAAGAGCAAGGTTATCTATGGTAGGCTGGGGCAGAACTAGCAGCAAGCAGAGCAAAGTTGTCCAAGAATAGCTTCCATTGGAATGCTAATGGCAATTGAAGAGGCAGGCCAGTGGCAAGCCACTAGCTTCTAGCAGTTTGAAAGTTGCAGACACAGTGCAGGTGTTGTGCGGCTTCCTTCTTGGCCTCCTAGAAGGTGCCGTGGTGCCGCGCTCTCCGTCTCTTGCTTGCCAATATGTTGCCGTGTTCCTCCTATTGTTTGGTTTGTTTTGATTTGTTTTGATGATCTTTTGGCGGGTTTTCGGAATGTTTTGGTGGTGTTTTAGAATGTTTTGTTTTCTCTTGTGTTGTTTTTATTGTCTTGGAAGGTTTTGGAACGTTTGGATTCGATTTGGCGGGTTTTAAAATATTTTGGCGGGTATTTGGAATGTTTTGGTTTGCTTTCATTTGTTTTGATTATGTTTTGGCAAGTTATTGAAAGTTTCGATCACTTCTGACTGGTTTTCTAGTATTTTGGCATCTTTTCAGAATGTTTTGATCAGTTTTAGCAGGTTGTAAACTATTTTGTCAGGTTTTTGGAATGTTTTGGTTGGTTTTGATTTGTTTTTATGATGTTTTGCCAAGTTTTTTGAATGTTTTGATCAGTTCTGGCTGGTTTTCTAATGTTTTGGCATATTTTCAGAATGTTTTGATGAGTTTTGTGGGTCTAAATCATTTTGGCGGGTTTTCGGAATATTTTGGTTGGTTTTGATTTGTTTTTATGATATTTTGGCGGGTTTTCGGAATGTTTTGGTTGGGTTTTAGAACGTTTTGTATTCTCTTGAGTTGTTTTTATTGTGTTGGCAGGTTTTGGAATGTTTGGATTGCTTTTGGCGGGTTTTAAAATATTTTGGCGGGTATTTGGAATGTTTTGGCGGGTATTCGGAATGTTTTGATTAGTTTTGACGGGTTTTGAAATGTTTTGGCGGATTTTGAGAAGGTTTTGATTCTGTTTAGCCCAGTTTTTGGTGTGTTTGGATTAGCTTTGGTGGGCTTTATCATGTTTTGTCAGGTTTTTTCGAATGTATTGATCACTTCTGTCTGGTTTTCTATTTTGGCGGGTTTGAAAATATTTTTGGATGTGTTTTGGCGGGTTTGAAAATATTTTGGCTCTTTGCGCAGAGACGACGGTGCCGGTTGCGGTGCGCTCCGGGGCGCTCCTTCTGCGGAAAGACGCCTGGCAGCGGCACTTGGGACAGCTCCGCGTCTCCGTATTCTGCGTTTCTTGCCTTCTGCATCTCAGCAAAATGCTTTCCCACTAGGTCTAGCAAGGAGAAACTGTGGCAGCTGAGTAGATGTAGCCCGGCCCGCCCTTTGAAGTTGACAAGTTCTTGGCATCTCAGAGCCTCAAGGGAAGAGCAAGGTTATCTATGGTAGGCTGGGGCAGAACTAGCAGCAAGCAGAGCAAAGTTGTCCAAGAATAGCTTCCATTGGAATGCTAATGGCAATTGAAGAGGCAGGCCAGTGGCAAGCCACTAGCTTCTAGCAGTTTGAAAGTTGCAGACACAGTGCAGGTGTTGTGCGGCTTCCTTCTTGGCCTCCTAGAAGGTGCCGCGCTCTCCGTCTCTTGCTTGCCAATATGTTGCCGTGTTCCTCCTATTGTTTGGTTTGTTTTGATTTGTTTTGATGATCTTTTGGCGGGTTTTCGGAATGTTTTGGTGGTGTTTTAGAATGTTTTGTTTTCTCTTGTGTTGTTTTTATTGTCTTGGCAGGTTGTGGAACGTTTGGATTCGTTTTGGCGGGTTTTAAAATATTTTGGCGGGTATTTGGAATGTTTTGGTTTGCTTTCATTTGTTTTGATTATGTTTTGGCAAGTTATTGAAAGTTTTGATCACTTCTGACTGGTTTTCTAGTATTTTGGCATCTTTTCAGAATGTTTTGATCAGTTTTAGAATGTTTTGTATTCTCTTGAGTTGTTTTTATTGTCTTGGCAGGTTTTGGAATGTTTGGATTGCTTTTGGCGGGTTTTAAAATATTTTGGCGGGTATTTGGAATGTTTTGGCGGGTATTCGGAAGGTTTTGATTAGTTTTGACGGGTTTTGAAATATTTTGGCGGGTTTTTAGAAGGTTTTGATTCTGTTTAGCCCAGTTTTTGGTGTGTTTGGATTAGCTTTGGTGGGCTTTATCATGTTTTGTCAGGTTTTTTCGAATGTATTGATCACTTCTGTCTGGTTTTCTATTTTGGCGGGTTTGAAAATATTTTTGGATGAGTTTTGGCGGGTTTGAAAATATTTTGGCTCTTTGCGCAGAGACGACGGTGCCGGTTGCGGTGCGCTCCGGGGCGCTCCTTCTGCGGAAAGACGCCTGGCAGCGGCACTTGGGACAGCTCCGCGTCTCCGTATTCTGCGTTTCTTGCCTTCTGCATCTCAGCAAAATGCTTTCCCACTAGGTCTAGCAAGGAGAAACTGTGGCAGCTGAGTAGATGTAGCCCGGCCCACCCTTTGAAGTTGACAAGTTTTTGGCATCTCAGAACCTCAGGGGAAGAGCAAGGTTATCTATGGTAGGCTGGGGCAGAGCTAGCAGCAAGCAGAGCAAAGTTGTCCAAGAATAGCTTCCATTGGAATGCTAATGGCAATTGAAGAGGCAGGCCAGTGGCAAGCCACTAGCTTCTAGCAGTTTGAAAGTTGCAGACACAGTGCAGGTGTTGTGCGGCTTCCTTCTTGGCCTCCTAGAAGGTGCCGCACTCTCCGTCTCTTGCTTGCCAATATGTTGCCGTGTTCCTCCTATTGTTTGGTTTGTTTTGATTTGTTTTGATGATGTTTTGGCGGGTTTTCGGAATGTTTTGGTGGTGTTTTAGAATGTTTTGTTTTCTCTTGTGTTGTTTTTATTGTCTTGGCAGGTTGTGGAACGTTTGGATTCGTTTTGGCGGGTTTTAAAATATTTTGGCGGGTATTTGGAATGTTTTGGTTTGCTTTCATTTGTTTTGATTATGTTTTGGCAAGTTATTGAAAGTTTTGATCACTTCTGACTGGTTTTCTAGTATTTTGGCATCTTTTCAGAATGTTTTGATCAGTTTTGGCAGGTTGTAAACTATTTTGTCAGGTTTTTGGAATGTTTTGGTTGGTTTTGATTTGTTTTTATGATGTTTTGCCAAGTTTTTTGAATGTTTTGATCAGTTCTGGCTGGTTTTCTAATGTTTTGGCATTTTTTCAGAACGTTTTGATGAGTTTTGTGGGTCTAAATTATTTTGGCGGGTTTTCGGAATATTTTGGTTGGTTTTGATTTGTTTTTATGATGTTTTGGCGGGTTTTCGGAATGTTTTGGTTGGGTTTTAGAATGTTTTGTATTCTCTTGAGTTGTTTTTATTGTCTTGGCAGGTTTTGGAATGTTTGGATTGCTTTTGGCGGGTTTTAAAATATTTTGGCGGGTATTTGGAATGTTTTGGCGGGTATTCGGAATGTTTTGATTAGTTTTGACGGGTTTTGAAATATTTTGGCGGGTTTGAAAATATTTTGACTTGTTTTGATTCTGTTTAGCCCAGTTTTTGGTGTGTTTGGATTAGCTTTGGTGGGCTTTATCATGTTTTGTCAGGTTTTTTCGAATGTATTGATCACTTCTGTCTGGTTTTCTATTTTGGCGGGTTTGAAAATATTTTTGGATGTGTTTTGGCGGGTTTGAAAATATTTTGGCTCTTTGCGCAGAGACGACGGTGCCGGTTGCGGTGCGCTGCGGGGCGCTCCTTCTGCGGAAAGACGCCTGGCAGCGGCACTTGGGACAGCTCCGCGTCTCCGTATTCTGCGTTTCTTGCCTTCTGCATCTCAGCAAAATGCTTTCCCACTAGGTCTAGCAAGGAGAAACTGTGGCAGCTGAGTAGATGTAGCCCGGCCCGCCCTTTGAAGTTGACAAGTTCTTGGCATCTCAGAGCCTCAAGGGAAGAGCAAGGTTATCTATGGTAGGCTGGGGCAGAACTAGCAGCAAGCAGAGCAAAGTTGTCCAAGAATAGCTTCCATTGGAATGCTAATGGCAATTGAAGAGGCAGGCCAGTGGCAAGCCACTAGCTTCTAGCAGTTTGAAAGTTGCAGACACAGTGCAGGTGTTGTGCGGCTTCCTTCTTGGCCTCCTAGAAGGTGCCGCGCTCTCCGTCTCTTGCTTGCCAATATGTTGCCGTGTTCCTCCTATTGTTTGGTTTGTTTTGATTTGTTTTGATGATGTTTTGGCGGGTTTTCGGAATGTTTTGGTGGTGTTTTAGAATGTTTTGTTTTCTCTTGTGTTGTTTTTATTGTCTTGGCAGGTTGTGGAACGTTTGGATTCGTTTTGGCGGGTTTTAAAATATTTTGGCGGGTATTTGGAATGTTTTGGTTTGCTTTCATTTGTTTTGATTATGTTTTGGCAAGTTATTGAAAGTTTTGATCACTTCTGACTGGTTTTCTAGTATTTTGGCATCTTTTCAGAATGTTTTGATCAGTTTTGGCAGGTTGTAAACTATTTTGTCAGGTTTTTGGAATGTTTTGGTTGGTTTTGATTTGTTTTTATGATGTTTTGCCAAGTTTTTTGAATGTTTTGATCAGTTCTGGCTGGTTTTCTAATGTTTTGGCATATTTTCAGAAAGTTTTGATGAGTTTTGTGGGTCTAAATCATTTTGGCGGGTTTTCGGAATATTTTGGTTGGTTTTGATTTGTTTTTATGATGTTTTGGCGGGTTTTCGGAATGTTTTGGTTGGGTTTTAGAATGTTTTGTATTCTCTTGAGTTGTTTTTATTGTGTTGGCAGGTTTTGGAATGTTTGGATTGCTTTTGGCGGGTTTTAAAATATTTTGGCGGGTATTTGGAATGTTTTGGCGGGTATTCGGAATGTTTTGATTAGTTTTGACGGGTTTTGAAATATTTTGGCGGGTTTTTAGAAGGTTTTGATTCTGTTTAGCCCAGTTTTTGGTGTGTTTGGATTAGCTTTGGTGGGCTTTATCATGTTTTGTCAGGTTTTTTCGAATGTATTGATCACTTCTGTCTGGTTTTCTATTTTGGCGGGTTTGAAAATATTTTTGGATTAGTTTTGGCGGGTTTGAAAATATTTTGGCTCTTTGCGCAGAGACGACGGTGCCGGTTGCGGTGCGCTCAGGGGCGCTCCTTCTGCGGAAAGACGCCTGGCAGCGGCACTTGGGACAGCTCCGCGTCTCCGTATTCTGCGTTTCTTGCCTTCTGCATCTCAGCAAAATGCTTTCCCACTAGGTCTAGCAAGGAGAAACTGTGGCAGCTGAGTAGATGTAGCCCGGCCCACCCTTTGAAGTTGACAAGTTTTTGGCATCTCAGAACCTCAGGGGAAGAGCAAGGTTATCTATGGTAGGCTGGGGCAGAACTAGCAGCAAGCAGAGCAAAGTTGTCCAAGAATAGCTTCCATTGGAATGCTAATGGCAATTGAAGAGGCAGGCCAGTGGCAAGCCACTAGCTTCTAGCAGTTTGAAAGTTGCAGACACAGTGCAGGTGTTGTGCGGCTTCCTTCTTGGCCTCCTAGAAGGTGCCGTGGTGCCGCGCTCTCCGTCTCTTGCTTGCCAATATGTTGCCGTGTTCCTCCTATTGTTTGGTTTGTTTTGATTTGTTTTGATGATGTTTTGGCGGGTTTTCGGAATGTTTTGGTGGTGTTTTAGAATGTTTTGTTTTCTCTTGTGTTGTTTTTATTGTCTTGGCAGGTTTTGGAACGTTTGGATTCGATTTGGCGGGTTTTAAAATATTTTGGCGGGTATTTGGAATGTTTTGGTTTGCTTTCATTTGTTTTGATTATGTTTTGGCAAGTTATTGAAAGTTTGGATCACTTCAGACTGGTTTTCTAGTATTTTGGCATCTTTTCAGAATGTTTTGATCAGTTTTAGCAGGTTGTAAACTATTTTGTCAGGTTTTTGGAATGTTTTGGTTGGTTTTGATTTGTTTTTATGATGTTTTGCAAAGTTTTTTGAATGTTTTGATCAGTTCTGGCTGGTTTTCTAATGTTTTGGCATATTTTCAGAAAGTTTTGATGAGTTTTGTGGGTCTAAATCATTTTGGCGGGTTTTCGGAATATTTTGGTTGGTTTTGATTTGTTTTTATGATGTTTTGGCGGGTTTTCGGAATGTTTTGGTTGGGTTTTAGAATGTTTTGTATTCTCTTGAGTTGTTTTTATTGTGTTGGCAGGTTTTGGAATGTTTGGATTCCTTTTGGCGGGTTTTAAAATATTTTGGCGGGTATTTGGAATGTTTTGGCGGGTATTCGGAATGTTTTGATTAGTTTTGACGGGTTTTGAAATATTTTGGCGGGTTTTTAGAAAGTTTTGACTTGTTTTGATTCTGTTTAGCCCAGTTTTTGGTGTGTTTGGATTAGCTTTGGTGGGCTTTATCAGGTTTTGTCAGGTTTTTTCGAATGTATTGATCACTTCTCTCTGGTTTTCTATTTTGGCAGGTTTGAAAATATTTTTGGATTAGTTTTGGCGGGTTTGAAAATATTTTGGCTCTTTGCGCAGAGACGACGGTGCCGGTTGCGGTGCGCTCCGGGGCGCTCCTTCTGCGGAAAGACGCCTGGCAGCGGCACTTGGGACAGCTCCGCGTCTCCGTATTGTGCGTTTCTTGCCTTCTGCATCTCAGCAAAATGCTTTCCCACTAGGTCTAGCAAGGAGAAACTGTGGCAGCTGAGTAGATGTAGCCCGGCCCGCCCTTTGAAGTTGACAAGTTCTTGGCATCTCAGAGCCTCAAGGGAAGAGCAAGGTTATCTATGGTAGGCTGGGGCAGAACTAGCAGCAAGCAGAGCAAAGTTGTCCAAGAATAGCTTCCATTGGAATGCTAATGGCAATTGAAGAGGCAGGCCAGTGGCAAGCCACTAGCTTCTAGCAGTTGGAAAGTTGCTGACACAGTGCAGGTGTTGTGCGGCTTCTTTCTTGGCCTCCTAGAAGGTGCCGTGGTGCCGCGCTCTCCGTCTCTTGCTTGCCAATATGTTGCCGTGTTCCTCCTATTGTTTGGTTTGTTTTGATTTGTTTTGATGATGTTTTGGCGGGTTTTCGGAATGTTTTGGTGGTGTTTTAGAATGTTTTGTTTTCTCTTGTGTTGTTTTTATTGTGTTGGCAGGTTTTGGAACGTTTGGATTAGTTTTGGTGGGTTTTAAAATATTTTGGCGGGTATTTGGAATGTTTTGGTTTGCTTTCATTTGTTTTGATTATGTTTTGGCAAGTTATTGAAAGTTTCGATCACTTCTGACTGGTTTTCTAGTATTTTGGCATCTTTTCAGAATGTTTTGATCAGTTTTGGCAGGTTGTAAACTATTTTGTCAGGTTTTTGGAATGTTTTGGTTGGTTTTGATTTGTTTTTATGATGTTTTGCCAAGTTTTTTGAATGATTTGATCAGTTCTGGCTGGTTTTCTAATGTTTTGGCATATTTTCAGAATGTTTTGATGAGTTTTGTGGGTCTAAATCATTTTGGCGGGTTTTCGGAATATTTTGGTTGGTTTTGATTTGTTTTTATGATGTTTTGGCGGGTTTTCGGAATGTTTTGGTTGGGTTTTAGAATGTTTTGTATTCTCTTGAGTTGTTTTTATTGTGTTGGCAGGTTTTGGAATGTTTGGATTTTGTTTGGCGGGTTTTAAAATATTTTGGCGGGTATTTGGAATGTTTTGGCGGGTATTCGGAATGTTTTGATTAGTTTTGACGGGTTTTGAAATATTTTGGCAGGTTTTTAGAAGGTTTTGATTCTGTTTAGCCCAGTTTTTGGTGTGTTTGGATTAGCTTTGGTGGGCTTTATCATGTTTTGTCAGGTTTTTTCGAATGTATTGATCACTTCTGTCTGGTTTTCTATTTTGGCGGGTTTGAAAATATTTTTGGATGTGTTTTGGCGGGTTTGAAAATATTTTGGCTCTTTGCGCAGAGACGACGGTGCCGGTTGCGGTGCGCTGCGGGGCGCTCCTTCTGCGGAAAGACGCCTGGCAGCGGCACTTGGGACAGCTCCGCGTCTCCGTATTCTGCGTTTCTTGCCTTCTGCATCTCAGCAAAATGCTTTCCCACTAGGTCTAGCAAGGAGAAACTGTGGCAGCTGAGTAGATGTAGCCCGGCCCACCCTTTGAAGTTGACAAGTTTTTGGCATCTCAGAACCTCAGGGGAAGAGCAAGGTTATCTATGGTAGGCTGGGGCAGAACTAGCAGCAAGCAGAGCAAAGTTGTCCAAGAATAGCTTCCATTGGAATGCTAATGGCAATTGAAGAGGCAGGCCAGTGGCAAGCCACTAGCTTCTAGCAGTTTGAAAGTTGCAGACACAGTGCAGGTGTTGTGCGGCTTCCTTCTTGGCCTCCTAGAAGGTGCCGTGGTGCCGCGCTCTCCGTCTCTTGCTTGCCAATATGTTGCCGTGTTCCTCCTATTGTTTGGTTTGTTTTGATTTGTTTTGATGATGTTTTGGCGGGTTTTCGGAATGTTTTGGTGGTGTTTTAGAATGTTTTGTTTTCTCTTGTGTTGTTTTTATTGTCTTGGCAGGTTTTGGAACGTTTGGATTAGTTTTGGTGGGTTTTAAAATATTTTGGCGGGTATTTGGAATGTTTTGGTTTGCTTTCATTTGTTTTGATTATGTTTTGGCAAGTTATTGAAAGTTTGGATCACTTCTGACTGGTTTTCTAGTATTTTGGCATCTTTTCAGAATGTTTTGATCAGTTTTAGCAGGTTGTAAACTATTTTGTCAGGTTTTTGGAATGTTTTGGTTGGTTTTGATTTGTTTTTATGATGTTTTGCAAAGTTTTTTGAATGTTTTGATCAGTTCTGGCTGGTTTTCTAATGTTTTGGCATATTTTCAGAAAGTTTTGATGAGTTTTGTGGGTCTAAATCATTTTGGCGGGTTTTCGGAATATTTTGGTTGGTTTTGATTTGTTTTTATGATGTTTTGTCGGGTTTTCGGAATGTTTTGGTTGGGTTTTAGAATGTTTTGTATTCTCTTGAGTTGTTTTTATTGTCTTGGCAGGTTTTGGAATGTTTGGATTCCTTTTGGCGGGTTTTAAAATATTTTGGCGGGTATTTGGAATGTTTTGGCGGGTATTCGGAATGTTTTGATTAGTTTTGTCGGGTTTTGAAATATTTTGGCGGGTTTTTAGAAAGTTTTGACTTGTTTTGATTCTGTTTAGCCCAGTTTTTGGTGTGTTTGGATTAGCTTTGGTGGGCTTTATCAGGTTTTGTCAGGTTTTTTCGAATGTATTGATCACTTCTCTCTGGTTTTCTATTTTGGCAGGTTTGAAAATATTTTTGGATTAGTTTTGGCGGGTTTGAAAATATTTTGGCTCTTTGCGCAGAGACGACGGTGCCGGTTGCGGTGCGCTCCGGGGCGCTCCTTCTGCGGAAAGACGCCTGGCAGCGGCACTTGGGACAGCTCCGCGTCTCCGTATTCTGCGTTTCTTGCCTTCTGCATCTCAGCAAAATGCTTTCCCACTAGGTCTAGCAAGGAGAAACTGTGGCAGCTGAGTAGATGTAGCCCGGCCCGCCCTTTGAAGTTGACAAGTTCTTGGCATCTCAGAGCCTCAAGGGAAGAGCAAGGTTATCTATGGTAGGCTGGGGCAGAACTAGCAGCAAGCAGAGCAAAGTTGTCCAAGAATAGCTTCCATTGGAATGCTAATGGCAATTGAAGAGGCAGGCCAGTGGCAAGCCACTAGCTTCTAGCAGTTGGAAAGTTGCTGACACAGTGCAGGTGTTGTGCGGCTTCTTTCTTGGCCTCCTAGAAGGTGCCGTGGTGCCGCGCTCTCCGTCTCTTGCTTGCCAATATGTTGCCGTGTTCCTCCTATTGTTTGGTTTGTTTTGATTTGTTTTGATGATGTTTTGGCGGGTTTTCGGAATGTTTTGGTGGTGTTTTAGAATGTTTTGTTTTCTCTTGTGTTGTTTTTATTGTCTTGGCAGGTTGTGGAACGTTTGGATTCGTTTTGGCGGGTTTTAAAATATTTGGGCGGGTATTTGGAATGTTTTGGTTTGCTTTCATTTGTTTTGATTATGTTTTGGCAAGTTATTGAAAGTTTTGATCACTTCTGACTGGTTTTCTAGTATTTTGGCATCTTTTCAGAATGTTTTGATCAGTTTTAGCAGGTTGTAAACTATTTTGTCAGGTTTTTGGAATGTTTTGGTTGGTTTTGATTTGTTTTTATGATGTTTTGCCAAGTTTTTTGAATGTTTTGATCAGTTCTGGCTGGTTTTCTAATGTTTTGGCATTTTTTCAGAACGTTTTGATGAGTTTTGTGGGTCTAAATTATTTTGGCGGGTTTTCGGAATATTTTGGTTGGTTTTGATTTGTTTTTATGATGTTTTGGTGGGTTTTCGGAATGTTTTGGTTGGGTTTTAGAATGTTTTGTATTCTCTTGAGTTGTTTTTATTGTGTTGGCAGGTTTTGGAATGTTTGGATTGCTTTTGGCGGGTTTTAAAATATTTTGGCGGGTATTTGGAATGTTTTGGCGGGTATTCGGAATGTTTTGATTAGTTTTGACGGGTTTTGAAATATTTTGGCGGGTTTTTAGAAGGTTTTGATTCTGTTTAGCCCAGTTTTTGGTGTGTTTGGATTAGCTTTGGTGGGCTTTATCATGTTTTGTCAGGTTTTTTCGAATGTATTGATCACTTCTGTCTGGTTTTCTATTTTGGCGGGTTTGAAAATATTTTTGGATTAGTTTTGGCGGGTTTGAAAATATTTTGGCTCTTTGCGCAGAGACAACGGTGCCGGTTGCGGTGCGCTGCGGGGCGCTCCTTCTGCGGAAAGACGCCTGGCAGCGGCACTTGGGACAGCTCCGCGTCTCCGTATTCTGCGTTTCTTGCCTTCTGCATCTCAGCAAAATGCTTTCCCACTAGGTCTAGCAAGGAGAAACTGTGGCAGCTGAGTAGATGTAGCCCGGCCCACCCTTTGAAGTTGACAAGTTTTTGGCATCTCAGAACCTCAGGGGAAGAGCAAGGTTATCTATGGTAGGCTGGGGCAGAACTAGCAGCAAGCAGAGCAAAGTTGTCCAAGAATAGCTTCCATTGGAATGCTAATGGCAATTGAAGAGGCAGGCCAGTGGCAAGCCACTAGCTTCTAGCAGTTTGAAAGTTGCAGACACAGTGCAGGTGTTTTGCGGCTTCCTTCTTGGCCTCCTAGAAGGTGCCGTGGTGCCGCGCTCTCCGTCTCTTGCTTGCCAATATGTTGCCGTGTTCCTCCTATTGTTTGGTTTGTTTTGATTTGTTTTGATGATGTTTTGGCGGGTTTTCGGAATGTTTTGGTGGTGTTTTAGAATGTTTTGTTTTCTCTTGTGTTGTTTTTATTGTCTTGGCAGGTTTTGGAACGTTTGGATTAGTTTTGGTGGGTTTTAAAATATTTTGGCGGGTATTTGGAATGTTTTGGTTTGCTTTCATTTGTTTTGATTATGTTTTGGCAAGTTATTGAAAGTTTGGATCACTTCAGACTGGTTTTCTAGTATTTTGGCATCTTTTCAGAATGTTTTGATCAGTTTTAGCAGGTTGTAAACTATTTTGTCAGGTTTTTGGAATGTTTTGGTTGGTTTTGATTTGTTTTTATGATGTTTTGCAAAGTTTTTTGAATGTTTTGATCAGTTCTGGCTGGTTTTCTAATGTTTTGGCATATTTTCAGAAAGTTTTGATGAGTTTTGTGGGTCTAAATCATTTTGGCGGGTTTTCGGAATATTTTGGTTGGTTTTGATTTGTTTTTATGATGTTTTGTCGGGTTTTCGGAATGTTTTGGTTGGGTTTTAGAATGTTTTGTATTCTCTTGAGTTGTTTTTATTGTCTTGGCAGGTTTTGGAATGTTTGGATTCCTTTTGGCGGGTTTTAAAATATTTTGGCGGGTATTTGGAATGTTTTGGCGGGTATTCGGAATGTTTTGATTAGTTTTGTCGGGTTTTGAAATATTTTGGCGGGTTTTTAGAAAGTTTTGACTTGTTTTGATTCTGTTTAGCCCAGTTTTTGGTGTGTTTGGATTAGCTTTGGTGGGCTTTATCAGGTTTTGTCAGGTTTTTTCGAATGTATTGATCACTTCTCTCTGGTTTTCTATTTTGGCAGGTTTGAAAATATTTTTGGATTAGTTTTGGCGGGTTTGAAAATATTTTGGCTCTTTGCGCAGAGACGACGGTGCCGGTTGCGGTGCGCTCCGGGGCGCTCCTTCTGCGGAAAGACGCCTGGCAGCGGCACTTGGGACAGCTCCGCGTCTCCGTATTCTGCGTTTCTTGCCTTCTGCATCTCAGCAAAATGCTTTCCCACTAGGTCTAGCAAGGAGAAACTGTGGCAGCTGAGTAGATGTAGCCCGGCCCGCCCTTTGAAGTTGACAAGTTCTTGGCATCTCAGAGCCTCAAGGGAAGAGCAAGGTTATCTATGGTAGGCTGGGGCAGAACTAGCAGCAAGCAGAGCAAAGTTGTCCAAGAATAGCTTCCATTGGAATGCTAATGGCAATTGAAGAGGCAGGCCAGTGGCAAGCCACTAGCTTCTAGCAGTTGGAAAGTTGCTGACACAGTGCAGGTGTTGTGCGGCTTCTTTCTTGGCCTCCTAGAAGGTGCCGTGGTGCCGCGCTCTCCGTCTCTTGCTTGCCAATATGTTGCCGTGTTCCTCCTATTGTTTGGTTTGTTTTGATTTGTTTTGATGATGTTTTGGCGGGTTTTCGGAATGTTTTGGTGGTGTTTTAGAATGTTTTGTTTTCTCTTGTGTTGTTTTTATTGTGTTGGCAGGTTGTGGAACGTTTGGATTCGTTTTGGCGGGTTTTAAAATATTTGGGCGGGTATTTGGAATGTTTTGGTTTGCTTTCATTTGTTTTGATTATGTTTTGGCAAGTTATTGAAAGTTTTGATCACTTCTGACTGGTTTTCTAGTATTTTGGCATCTTTTCAGAATGTTTTGATCAGTTTTAGCAGGTTGTAAACTATTTTGTCAGGTTTTTGGAATGTTTTGGTTGGTTTTGATTTGTTTTTATGATGTTTTGCCAAGTTTTTTGAATGTTTTGATCAGTTCTGGCTGGTTTTCTAATGTTTTGGCATTTTTTCAGAACGTTTTGATGAGTTTTGTGGGTCTAAATTATTTTGGCGGGTTTTCGGAATATTTTGGTTGGTTTTGATTTGTTTTTATGATGTTTTGGTGGGTTTTCGGAATGTTTTGGTTGGGTTTTAGAATGTTTTGTATTCTCTTGAGTTGTTTTTATTGTGTTGGCAGGTTTTGGAATGTTTGGATTGCTTTTGGCGGGTTTTAAAATATTTTGGCGGGTATTTGGAATGTTTTGGCGGGTATTCGGAATGTTTTGATTAGTTTTGACGGGTTTTGAAATATTTTGGCGGGTTTTTAGAAGGTTTTGATTCTGTTTAGCCCAGTTTTTGGTGTGTTTGGATTAGCTTTGGTGGGCTTTATCATGTTTTGTCAGGTTTTTTCGAATGTATTGATCACTTCTGTCTGGTTTTCTATTTTGGCGGGTTTGAAAATATTTTTGGATTAGTTTTGGCGGGTTTGAAAATATTTTGGCTCTTTGCGCAGAGACAACGGTGCCGGTTGCGGTGCGCTGCGGGGCGCTCCTTCTGCGGAAAGACGCCTGGCAGCGGCACTTGGGACAGCTCCGCGTCTCCGTATTCTGCGTTTCTTGCCTTCTGCATCTCAGCAAAATGCTTTCCCACTAGGTCTAGCAAGGAGAAACTGTGGCAGCTGAGTAGATGTAGCCCGGCCCACCCTTTGAAGTTGACAAGTTTTTGGCATCTCAGAACCTCAGGGGAAGAGCAAGGTTATCTATGGTAGGCTGGGGCAGAACTAGCAGCAAGCAGAGCAAAGTTGTCCAAGAATAGCTTCCATTGGAATGCTAATGGCAATTGAAGAGGCAGGCCAGTGGCAAGCCACTATCTTCTAGCAGTTTGAAAGTTGCAGACACAGTGCAGGTGTTGTGCGGCTTCCTTCTTGGCCTCCTAGAAGGTGCCGTGGTGCCGCGCTCTCCGTCTCTTGCTTGCCAATATGTTGCCGTGTTCCTCCTATTGTTTGGTTTGTTTTGATTTGTTTTGATGATGTTTTGGCGGGTTTTCGGAATGTTTTGGTGGTGTTTTAGAATGTTTTGTTTTCTCTTGTGTTGTTTTTATTGTCTTGGAAGGTTTTGGAACTTTTGGATTCGATTTGGCGGGTTTTAAAATATTTTGGCGGGTATTTGGAATGTTTTGGTTTGCTTTCATTTGTTTTGATTATGTTTTGGCAAGTTATTGAAAGTTTCGATCACTTCTGACTGGTTTTCTAGTATTTTGGCATCTTTTCAGAATGTTTTGATCAGTTTTAGCAGGTTGTAAACTATTTTGTCAGGTTTTTGGAATGTTTTGGTTGGTTTTGATTTGTTTTTATGATGTTTTTCAAAGTTTTTTGAATGTTTTGATCAGTTCTGGCTGGTTTTCTAATGTTTTGGCATATTTTCAGAAAGTTTTGATGAGTTTTGTGGGTCTAAATCATTTTGGCGGGTTTTCGGAATATTTTGGTTGGTTTTGATTTGTTTTTATGATGTTTTGGCGGGTTTTCGGAATGTTTTGGTTGGGTTTTAGAATGTTTTGTATTCTCTTGAGTTGTTTTTATTGTGTTGGCAGGTTTTGGAATGTTTGGATTCCTTTTGGCGGGTTTTAAAATATTTTGGCGGGTATTTGGAATGTTTTGGCGGGTATTCGGAATGTTTTGATTAGTTTTGACGGGTTTTGAAATATTTTGGCGGGTTTTTAGAAAGTTTTGACTTTTTTTGATTCTGTTTAGCCCAGTTTTTGGTGTGTTTGGATTAGCTTTGGTGGGCTTTATCAGGTTTTGTCAGGTTTTTTCGAATGTATTGATCACTTCTCTCTGGTTTTCTATTTTGGCAGGTTTGAAAATATTTTTGGATTAGTTTTGGCGGGTTTGAAAATATTTTGGCTCTTTGCGCAGAGACGACGGTGCCGGTTGCGGTGTGCTCCGGGGCGCTCCTTCTGCGGAAAGACGCCTGGCAGCGGCACTTGGGACAGCTCCGCGTCTCCGTATTCTGCGTTTCTTGCCTTCTGCATCTCAGCAAAATGCTTTCCCACTAGATCTAGCAAGGAGAAACTGTGGCAGCTGAGTAGATGTAGCCCGGCCCGCCCTTTGAAGTTGACAAGTTCTTGGCATCTCAGAACCTCAAGGGAAGAGCAAGGTTATCTATGGTAGGCTGGGGCAGAACTAGCAGCAAGCAGAGCAAAGTTGTCCAAGAACAGCTTCCATTGGAATGCTAATGGCAATTGAAGAGGCAGGCCGGTGGCAAGCCACTATCTTCTAGCAGTTTGAAAGTTGCAGACACAGTGCAGGTGTTGTGCGGCTTCCTTCTTGGCCTCCTAGAAGGTGCCGTGGTGCCGCGCTCTCCGTCTCTTGCTTGCCAATATGTTGCCGTGTTCCTCCTATTGTTTGGTTTGTTTTGATTTGTTTTGATGATGTTTTGGCGGGTTTTCGGAATGTTTTGGTGGTGTTTTAGAATGTTTTGTTTTCTCTTGTGTTGTTTTTATTGTCTTGGAAGGTTTTGGAATGTTTGGATTCCTTTTGGCGGGTTTTAAAATATTTTGGCGGGTATTTGGAATGTTTTGGCGGGTATTCGGAAGGTTTTGATTAGTTTTGACGGGTTTTGAAATATTTTGGCAGGTTTTTAGAAGGTTTTGATTCTGTTTAGCCCAGTTTTTGGTGTGTTTGGATTAGCTTTGGTGGGCTTTATCATGTTTTGTCAGGTTTTTTCGAATGTATTGATCACTTCTGTCTGGTTTTCTATTTTGGCGGGTTTGAAAATATTTTTGGATTAGTTTTGGCGGGTTTGAAAATATTTTGGCTCTTTGCGCAGAGACGACGGTGCCGGTTGCGGTGCGCTCCGGGGCGCTCCTTCTGCGGAAAGACGCCTGGCAGCGGCACTTGGGACAGCTCCGCGTCTCCGTATTCTGCGTTTCTTGCCTTCTGCATCTCAGCAAAATGCTTTCCCACTAGGTCTAGCAAGGAGAAACTGTGGCAGCTGAGTAGATGTAGCCCGGCCCACCCTTTGAAGTTGAAAAGTTCTTGGCATCTCAGAACCTCAAGGGAAGAGCAAGGTTATCTATGGTAGGCTGGGGCAGAACTAGCAGCAAGCAGAGCAAAGTTGTCCAAGAATAGCTTCCATTGGAATGCTAATGGCAATTGAAGAGGCAGGCCAGTGGCAAGCCACTATCTTCTAGCAGTTTGAAAGTTGCAGACACAGTGCAGGTGTTGTGCGGCTTCCTTCTTGGCCTCCTAGAAGGTGCCGTGGTGCCGCGCTCTCCGTCTCTTGCTTGCCAATATGTTGCCGTGTTCCTCCTATTGTTTGGTTTGTTTTGATTTGTTTTGATGATGTTTTGGCGGGTTTTCGGAATGTTTTGGTGGTGTTTTAGAATGTTTTGTTTTCTCTTGTGTTGTTTTTATTGTCTTGGAAGGTTTTGGAACGTTTGGATTCGATTTGGCGGGTTTTAAAATATTTTGGCGGGTATTTGGAATGTTTTGGTTTGCTTTCATTTGTTTTGATTATGTTTTGGCAAGTTATTGAAAGTTTCGATCACTTCAGACTGGTTTTCTAGTATTTTGGCATCTTTTCAGAATGTTTTGATCAGTTTTGGCAGGTTGTAAACTATTTTGTCAGGTTTTTGGAATGTTTTGGTTGGTTTTGATTTGTTTTTATGATGTTTTGCCAAGTTTTTTGAATGTTTTGATCAGTTCTGGCTGGTTTTCTAATGTTTTGGCATATTTTCAGAATGTTTTGATGAGTTTTGTGGGTCTAAATCGTTTTGGCGGGTTTTCGGAATATTTTGGTTGGTTTTGATTTGTTTTTATGATGTTTTGGCGGGTTTTCGGAATGTTTTGGTTGGGTTTTAGAATGTTTTGTATTCTCTTGAGTTGTTTTTATTGTCTTGGCAGGTTTTGGAATGTTTGGATTGCTTTTGGCGGGTTTTAAAATATTTTGGCGGGTATTTGGAATGTTTTGGCGGGTATTCGGAATGTTTTGATTAGTTTTGACGCGTTTTGAAATATTTTGGCAGGTTTTTAGAAGGTTTTGATTCTGTTTAGCCCAGTTTTTGGTGTGTTTGGATTAGCTTTGGTGGGCTTTATCATGTTTTGTCAGGTTTTTTCGAATGTATTGATCACTTCTGTCTGGTTTTCTATTTTGGCGGGTTTGAAAATATTTTTGGATTAGTTTTGGCGGGTTTGAAAATATTTTGGCTCTTTGCGCAGAGACAACGGTGCCGGTTGCGGTGCGCTCCGGGGCGCTCCTTCTGCGGAAAGACGCCTGGCAGCGGCACTTGGGACAGCTCCGCGTCTCCGTATTCTGCGTTTCTTGCCTTCTGCATCTCAGCAAAATGCTTTCCCACTAGGTCTAGCAAGGAGAAACTGTGGCAGCTGAGTAGATGTAGCCCGGCCCACCCTTTGAAGTTGACAAGTTTTTGGCATCTCAGAACCTCAGGGGAAGAGCAAGGTTATCTATGGTAGGCTGGGGCAGAACTAGCAGCAAGCAGAGCAAAGTTGTCCAAGAATAGCTTCCATTGGAATGCTAATGGCAATTGAAGAGGCAGGCCAGTGGCAAGCCACTATCTTCTAGCAGTTTGAAAGTTGCAGACACAGTGCAGGTGTTGTGCGGCTTCCTTCTTGGCCTCCTAGAAGGTGCCGTGGTGCCGCGCTCTCCGTCTCTTGCTTGCCAATATGTTGCCGTGTTCCTCCTATTGTTTGGTTTGTTTTGATTTGTTTTGATGATGTTTTGGCGGGTTTTCGGAATGTTTTGGTGGTGTTTTAGAATGTTTTGTTTTCTCTTGTGTTGTTTTTATTGTCTTGGAAGGTTTTGGAACTTTTGGATTCGATTTGGCGGGTTTTAAAATATTTTGGCGGGTATTTGGAATGTTTTGGTTTGCTTTCATTTGTTTTGATTATGTTTTGGCAAGTTATTGAAAGTTTCGATCACTTCTGACTGGTTTTCTAGTATTTTGGCATCTTTTCAGAATGTTTTGATCAGTTTTAGCAGGTTGTAAACTATTTTGTCAGGTTTTTGGAATGTTTTGGTTGGTTTTGATTTGTTTTTATGATGTTTTTCAAAGTTTTTTGAATGTTTTGATCAGTTCTGGCTGGTTTTCTAATGTTTTGGCATATTTTCAGAAAGTTTTGATGAGTTTTGTGGGTCTAAATCATTTTGGCGGGTTTTCGGAATATTTTGGTTGGTTTTGATTTGTTTTTATGATGTTTTGGCGGGTTTTCGGAATGTTTTGGTTGGGTTTTAGAATGTTTTGTATTCTCTTGAGTTGTTTTTATTGTGTTGGCAGGTTTTGGAATGTTTGGATTCCTTTTGGCGGGTTTTAAAATATTTTGGCGGGTATTTGGAATGTTTTGGCGGGTATTCGGAATGTTTTGATTAGTTTTGACGGGTTTTGAAATATTTTGGCGGGTTTTTAGAAAGTTTTGACTTTTTTTGATTCTGTTTAGCCCAGTTTTTGGTGTGTTTGGATTAGCTTTGGTGGGCTTTATCAGGTTTTGTCAGGTTTTTTCGAATGTATTGATCACTTCTATCTGGTTTTCTATTTTGGCAGGTTTGAAAATATTTTTGGATTAGTTTTGGCGGGTTTGAAAATATTTTGGCTCTTTGCGCAGAGACGACGGTGCCGGTTGCGGTGTGCTCCGGGGCGCTCCTTCTGCGGAAAGACGCCTGGCAGCGGCACTTGGGACAGCTCCGCGTCTCCGTATTCTGCGTTTCTTGCCTTCTGCATCTCAGCAAAATGCTTTCCCACTAGATCTAGCAAGGAGAAACTGTGGCAGCTGAGTAGATGTAGCCCGGCCCGCCCTTTGAAGTTGACAAGTTCTTGGCATCTCAGAACCTCAAGGGAAGAGCAAGGTTATCTATGGTAGGCTGGGGCAGAACTAGCAGCAAGCAGAGCAAAGTTGTCCAAGAACAGCTTCCATTGGAATGCTAATGGCAATTGAAGAGGCAGGCCGGTGGCAAGCCACTATCTTCTAGCAGTTTGAAAGTTGCAGACACAGTGCAGGTGTTGTGCGGCTTCCTTCTTGGCCTCCTAGAAGGTGCCGTGGTGCCGCGCTCTCCGTCTCTTGCTTGCCAATATGTTGCCGTGTTCCTCCTATTGTTTGGTTTGTTTTGATTTGTTTTGATGATGTTTTGGCGGGTTTTCGGAATGTTTTGGTGGTGTTTTAGAATGTTTTGTTTTCTCTTGTGTTGTTTTTATTGTCTTGGAAGGTTTTGGAATGTTTGGATTCCTTTTGGCGGGTTTTAAAATATTTTGGCGGGTATTTGGAATGTTTTGGCGGGTATTCGGAAGGTTTTGATTAGTTTTGACGGGTTTTGAAATATTTTGGCAGGTTTTTAGAAGGTTTTGATTCTGTTTAGCCCAGTTTTTGGTGTGTTTGGATTAGCTTTGGTGGGCTTTATCATGTTTTGTCAGGTTTTTTCGAATGTATTGATCACTTCTGTCTGGTTTTCTATTTTGGCGGGTTTGAAAATATTTTTGGATTAGTTTTGGCGGGTTTGAAAATATTTTGGCTCTTTGCGCAGAGACGACGGTGCCGGTTGCGGTGCGCTGCGGGGCGCTCCTTCTGCGGAAAGACGCCTGGCAGCGGCACTTGGGACAGCTCCGCGTCTCCGTATTCTGCGTTTCTTGCCTTCTGCATCTCAGCAAAATGCTTTCCCACTAGGTCTAGCAAGGAGAAACTGTGGCAGCTGAGTAGATGTAGCCCGGCCCACCCTTTGAAGTTGACAAGTTCTTGGCATCTCAGAACCTCAAGGGAAGAGCAAGGTTATCTATGGTAGGCTGGGGCAGAACTAGCAGCAAGCAGAGCAAAGTTGTCCAAGAATAGCTTCCATTGGAATGCTAATGGCAATTGAAGAGGCAGGCCAGTGGCAAGCCACTATCTTCTAGCAGTTTGAAAGTTGCAGACACAGTGCAGGTGTTGTGCGGCTTCCTTCTTGGCCTCCTAGAAGGTGCCGTGGTGCTGCGCTCTCCGTCTCTTGCTTGCCAATATGTTGCCGTGTTCCTCCTATTGTTTGGTTTGTTTTGATTTGTTTTGATGATGTTTTGGCGGGTTTTCGGAATGTTTTGGTGGTGTTTTAGAATGTTTTGTTTTCTCTTGTGTTGTTTTTATTGTCTTGGAAGGTTTTGGAACGTTTGGATTCGATTTGGCGGGTTTTAAAATATTTTGGCGGGTATTTGGAATGTTTTGGTTTGCTTTCATTTGTTTTGATTATGTTTTGGCAAGTTATTGAAAGTTTCGATCACTTCAGACTGGTTTTCTAGTATTTTGGCATCTTTTCAGAATGTTTTGATCAGTTTTGGCAGGTTGTAAACTATTTTGTCAGGTTTTTGGAATGTTTTGGTTGGTTTTGATTTGTTTTTATGATGTTTTGCCAAGTTTTTTGAATGTTTTGATCAGTTCTGGCTGGTTTTCTAATGTTTTGGCATATTTTCAGAATGTTTTGATGAGTTTTGTGGGTCTAAATCGTTTTGGCGGGTTTTCGGAATATTTTGGTTGGTTTTGATTTGTTTTTATGATGTTTTGGCGGGTTTTCGGAATGTTTTGGTTGGGTTTTAGAATGTTTTGTATTCTCTTGAGTTGTTTTTATTGTCTTGGCAGGTTTTGGAATGTTTGGATTGCTTTTGGCGGGTTTTAAAATATTTTGGCGGGTATTTGGAATGTTTTGGCGGGTATTCGGAATGTTTTGATTAGTTTTGACGGGTTTTGAAATATTTTGGCGGGTTTTTAGAAGGTTTTGATTCTGTTTAGCCCAGTTTTTGGTGTGTTTGGATTAGCTTTGGTGGGCTTTATCATGTTTTGTCAGGTTTTTTCGAATGTATTGATCACTTCTGTCTGGTTTTCTATTTTGGCGGGTTTGAAAATATTTTTGGATTAGTTTTGGCGGGTTTGAAAATATTTTGGCTCTTTGCGCAGAGACGACGGTGCCGGTTGCGGTGCGCTGCGGGGCGCTCCTTCTGCGGAAAGACGCCTGGCAGCGGCACTTGGGACAGCTCCGCGTCTCCGTATTCTGCGTTTCTTGCCTTCTGCATCTCAGCAAAATGCTTTCCCACTAGGTCTAGCAAGGAGAAACTGTGGCAGCTGAGTAGATGTAGCCCGGCCCACCCTTTGAAGTTGACAAGTTTTTGGCATCTCAGAACCTCAGGGGAAGAGCAAGGTTATCTATGGTAGGCTGGGGCAGAACTAGCAGCAAGCAGAGCAAAGTTGTCCAAGAATAGCTTCCATTGGAATGCTAATGGCAATTGAAGAGGCAGGCCAGTGGCAAGCCACTATCTTCTAGCAGTTTGAAAGTTGCAGACACAGTGCAGGTGTTGTGCGGCTTCCTTCTTGGCCTCCTAGAAGGTGCCGTGGTGCCGCGCTCTCCGTCTCTTGCTTGCCAATATGTTGCCGTGTTCCTCCTATTGTTTGGTTTGTTTTGATTTGTTTTGATGATGTTTTGGCGGGTTTTCGGAATGTTTTGGTGGTGTTTTAGAATGTTTTGTTTTCTCTTGTGTTGTTTTTATTGTCTTGGAAGGTTTTGGAACGTTTGGATTCGATTTGGCGGGTTTTAAAATATTTTGGCGGGTATTTGGAATGTTTTGGTTTGCTTTCATTTGTTTTGATTATGTTTTGGCAAGTTATTGAAAGTTTCGATCACTTCTGACTGGTTTTCTAGTATTTTGGCATCTTTTCAGAATGTTTTGATCAGTTTTAGCAGGTTGTAAACTATTTTGTCAGGTTTTTGGAATGTTTTGGTTGGTTTTGATTTGTTTTTATGATGTTTTTCAAAGTTTTTTGAATGTTTTGATCAGTTCTGGCTGGTTTTCTAATGTTTTGGCATATTTTCAGAAAGTTTTGATGAGTTTTGTGGGTCTAAATCATTTTGGCGGGTTTTCGGAATATTTTGGTTGGTTTTGATTTGTTTTTATGATGTTTTGGCGGGTTTTCGGAATGTTTTGGTTGGGTTTTAGAATGTTTTGTATTCTCTTGAGTTGTTTTTATTGTGTTGGCAGGTTTTGGAATGTTTGGATTCCTTTTGGCGGGTTTTAAAATATTTTGGCGGGTATTTGGAATGTTTTGGCGGGTATTCGGAATGTTTTGATTAGTTTTGACGGGTTTTGAAATATTTTGGCGGGTTTTTAGAAAGTTTTGACTTTTTTTGATTCTGTTTAGCCCAGTTTTTGGTGTGTTTGGATTAGCTTTGGTGGGCTTTATCAGGTTTTGTCAGGTTTTTTCGAATGTATTGATCACTTCTCTCTGGTTTTCTATTTTGGCAGGTTTGAAAATATTTTTGGATTAGTTTTGGCGGGTTTGAAAATATTTTGGCTCTTTGCGCAGAGACGACGGTGCCGGTTGCGGTGTGCTCCGGGGCGCTCCTTCTGCGGAAAGACGCCTGGCAGCGGCACTTGGGACAGCTCCGCGTCTCCGTATTCTGCGTTTCTTGCCTTCTGCATCTCAGCAAAATGCTTTCCCACTAGATCTAGCAAGGAGAAACTGTGGCAGCTGAGTAGATGTAGCCCGGCCCGCCCTTTGAAGTTGACAAGTTCTTGGCATCTCAGAACCTCAAGGGAAGAGCAAGGTTATCTATGGTAGGCTGGGGCAGAACTAGCAGCAAGCAGAGCAAAGTTGTCCAAGAACAGCTTCCATTGGAATGCTAATGGCAATTGAAGAGGCAGGCCGGTGGCAAGCCACTATCTTCTAGCAGTTTGAAAGTTGCAGACACAGTGCAGGTGTTGTGCGGCTTCCTTCTTGGCCTCCTAGAAGGTGCCGTGGTGCCGCGCTCTCCGTCTCTTGCTTGCCAATATGTTGCCGTGTTCCTCCTATTGTTTGGTTTGTTTTGATTTGTTTTGATGATGTTTTGGCGGGTTTTCGGAATGTTTTGGTGGTGTTTTAGAATGTTTTGTTTTCTCTTGTGTTGTTTTTATTGTCTTGGAAGGTTTTGGAATGTTTGGATTCCTTTTGGCGGGTTTTAAAATATTTTGGCGGGTATTTGGAATGTTTTGGCGGGTATTCGGAAGGTTTTGATTAGTTTTGACGGGTTTTGAAATATTTTGGCAGGTTTTTAGAAGGTTTTGATTCTGTTTAGCCCAGTTTTTGGTGTGTTTGGATTAGCTTTGGTGGGCTTTATCATGTTTTGTCAGGTTTTTTCGAATGTATTGATCACTTCTGTCTGGTTTTCTATTTTGGCGGGTTTGAAAATATTTTTGGATTAGTTTTGGCGGGTTTGAAAATATTTTGGCTCTTTGCGCAGAGACGACGGTGCCGGTTGCGGTGCGCTCCGGGGCGCTCCTTCTGCGGAAAGACGCCTGGCAGCGGCACTTGGGACAGCTCCGCGTCTCCGTATTCTGCGTTTCTTGCCTTCTGCATCTCAGCAAAATGCTTTCCCACTAGGTCTAGCAAGGAGAAACTGTGGCAGCTGAGTAGATGTAGCCCGGCCCACCCTTTGAAGTTGAAAAGTTCTTGGCATCTCAGAACCTCAAGGGAAGAGCAAGGTTATCTATGGTAGGCTGGGGCAGAACTAGCAGCAAGCAGAGCAAAGTTGTCCAAGAATAGCTTCCATTGGAATGCTAATGGCAATTGAAGAGGCAGGCCAGTGGCAAGCCACTATCTTCTAGCAGTTTGAAAGTTGCAGACACAGTGCAGGTGTTGTGCGGCTTCCTTCTTGGCCTCCTAGAAGGTGCCGTGGTGCCGCGCTCTCCGTCTCTTGCTTGCCAATATGTTGCCGTGTTCCTCCTATTGTTTGGTTTGTTTTGATTTGTTTTGATGATGTTTTGGCGGGTTTTCGGAATGTTTTGGTGGTGTTTTAGAATGTTTTGTTTTCTCTTGTGTTGTTTTTATTGTCTTGGAAGGTTTTGGAACGTTTGGATTCGATTTGGCGGGTTTTAAAATATTTTGGCGGGTATTTGGAATGTTTTGGTTTGCTTTCATTTGTTTTGATTATGTTTTGGCAAGTTATTGAAAGTTTCGATCACTTCTGACTGGTTTTCTAGTATTTTGGCATCTTTTCAGAATGTTTTGATCAGTTTTGGCAGGTTGTAAACTATTTTGTCAGGTTTTTGGAATGTTTTGGTTGGTTTTGATTTGTTTTTATGATGTTTTGCCAAGTTTTTTGAATGTTTTGATCAGTTCTGGCTGGTTTTCTAATGTTTTGGCATATTTTCAGAATGTTTTGATGAGTTTTGTGGGTCTAAATCGTTTTGGCGGGTTTTCGGAATATTTTGGTTGGTTTTGATTTGTTTTTATGATGTTTTGGCGGGTTTTCGGAATGTTTTGGTTGGGTTTTAGAATGTTTTGTATTCTCTTGAGTTGTTTTTATTGTCTTGGCAGGTTTTGGAATGTTTGGATTGCTTTTGGCGGGTTTTAAAATATTTTGGCGGGTATTTGGAATGTTTTGGCGGGTATTCGGAATGTTTTGATTAGTTTTGACGCGTTTTGAAATATTTTGGCAGGTTTTTAGAAGGTTTTGATTCTGTTTAGCCCAGTTTTTGGTGTGTTTGGATTAGCTTTGGTGGGCTTTATCATGTTTTGTCAGGTTTTTTCGAATGTATTGATCACTTCTGTCTGGTTTTCTATTTTGGCGGGTTTGAAAATATTTTTGGATTAGTTTTGGCGGGTTTGAAAATATTTTGGCTCTTTGCGCAGAGACAACGGTGCCGGTTGCGGTGCGCTCCGGGGCGCTCCTTCTGCGGAAAGACGCCTGGCAGCGGCACTTGGGACAGCTCCGCGTCTCCGTATTCTGCGTTTCTTGCCTTCTGCATCTCAGCAAAATGCTTTCCCACTAGGTCTAGCAAGGAGAAACTGTGGCAGCTGAGTAGATGTAGCCCGGCCCACCCTTTGAAGTTGACAAGTTTTTGGCATCTCAGAACCTCAGGGGAAGAGCAAGGTTATCTATGGTAGGCTGGGGCAGAACTAGCAGCAAGCAGAGCAAAGTTGTCCAAGAATAGCTTCCATTGGAATGCTAATGGCAATTGAAGAGGCAGGCCAGTGGCAAGCCACTATCTTCTAGCAGTTTGAAAGTTGCAGACACAGTGCAGGTGTTGTGCGGCTTCCTTCTTGGCCTCCTAGAAGGTGCCGTGGTGCCGCGCTCTCCGTCTCTTGCTTGCCAATATGTTGCCGTGTTCCTCCTATTGTTTGGTTTGTTTTGATTTGTTTTGATGATGTTTTGGCGGGTTTTCGGAATGTTTTGGTGGTGTTTTAGAATGTTTTGTTTTCTCTTGTGTTGTTTTTATTGTCTTGGAAGGTTTTGGAACTTTTGGATTCGATTTGGCGGGTTTTAAAATATTTTGGCGGGTATTTGGAATGTTTTGGTTTGCTTTCATTTGTTTTGATTATGTTTTGGCAAGTTATTGAAAGTTTCGATCACTTCTGACTGGTTTTCTAGTATTTTGGCATCTTTTCAGAATGTTTTGATCAGTTTTAGCAGGTTGTAAACTATTTTGTCAGGTTTTTGGAATGTTTTGGTTGGTTTTGATTTGTTTTTATGATGTTTTTCAAAGTTTTTTGAATGTTTTGATCAGTTCTGGCTGGTTTTCTAATGTTTTGGCATATTTTCAGAAAGTTTTGATGAGTTTTGTGGGTCTAAATCATTTTGGCGGGTTTTCGGAATATTTTGGTTGGTTTTGATTTGTTTTTATGATGTTTTGGCGGGTTTTCGGAATGTTTTGGTTGGGTTTTAGAATGTTTTGTATTCTCTTGAGTTGTTTTTATTGTGTTGGCAGGTTTTGGAATGTTTGGATTCCTTTTGGCGGGTTTTAAAATATTTTGGCGGGTATTTGGAATGTTTTGGCGGGTATTCGGAATGTTTTGATTAGTTTTGACGCGTTTTGAAATATTTTGGCAGGTTTTTAGAAGGTTTTGATTCTGTTTAGCCCAGTTTTTGGTGTGTTTGGATTAGCTTTGGTGGGCTTTATCATGTTTTGTCAGGTTTTTTCGAATGTATTGATCACTTCTGTCTGGTTTTCTATTTTGGCGGGTTTGAAAATATTTTTGGATTAGTTTTGGCGGGTTTGAAAATATTTTGGCTCTTTGCGCAGA
This sequence comes from Passer domesticus, assembly GCF_036417665.1. NCBI lineage: Eukaryota > Metazoa > Chordata > Aves > Passeriformes > Passeridae > Passer > Passer domesticus. The sequence goes on along the minus strand of NC_087476.1, from coordinate 77,984,783 downwards.
GACAACGGTGCCGGTTGCGGTGCGCTCCGGGGCGCTCCTTCTGCGGAAAGACGCCTGGCAGCGGCACTTGGGACAGCTCCGCGTCTCCGTATTCTGCGTTTCTTGCCTTCTGCATCTCAGCAAAATGCTTTCCCACTAGGTCTAGCAAGGAGAAACTGTGGCAGCTGAGTAGATGTAGCCCGGCCCACCCTTTGAAGTTGACAAGTTTTTGGCATCTCAGAACCTCAGGGGAAGAGCAAGGTTATCTATGGTAGGCTGGGGCAGAACTAGCAGCAAGCAGAGCAAAGTTGTCCAAGAATAGCTTCCATTGGAATGCTAATGGCAATTGAAGAGGCAGGCCAGTGGCAAGCCACTATCTTCTAGCAGTTTGAAAGTTGCAGACACAGTGCAGGTGTTGTGCGGCTTCCTTCTTGGCCTCCTAGAAGGTGCCGTGGTGCCGCGCTCTCCGTCTCTTGCTTGCCAATATGTTGCCGTGTTCCTCCTATTGTTTGGTTTGTTTTGATTTGTTTTGATGATGTTTTGGCGGGTTTTCGGAATGTTTTGGTGGTGTTTTAGAATGTTTTGTTTTCTCTTGTGTTGTTTTTATTGTCTTGGAAGGTTTTGGAACTTTTGGATTCGATTTGGCGGGTTTTAAAATATTTTGGCGGGTATTTGGAATGTTTTGGTTTGCTTTCATTTGTTTTGATTATGTTTTGGCAAGTTATTGAAAGTTTCGATCACTTCTGACTGGTTTTCTAGTATTTTGGCATCTTTTCAGAATGTTTTGATCAGTTTTAGCAGGTTGTAAACTATTTTGTCAGGTTTTTGGAATGTTTTGGTTGGTTTTGATTTGTTTTTATGATGTTTTTCAAAGTTTTTTGAATGTTTTGATCAGTTCTGGCTGGTTTTCTAATGTTTTGGCATATTTTCAGAAAGTTTTGATGAGTTTTGTGGGTCTAAATCATTTTGGCGGGTTTTCGGAATATTTTGGTTGGTTTTGATTTGTTTTTATGATGTTTTGGCGGGTTTTCGGAATGTTTTGGTTGGGTTTTAGAATGTTTTGTATTCTCTTGAGTTGTTTTTATTGTGTTGGCAGGTTTTGGAATGTTTGGATTCCTTTTGGCGGGTTTTAAAATATTTTGGCGGGTATTTGGAATGTTTTGGCGGGTATTCGGAATGTTTTGATTAGTTTTGACGGGTTTTGAAATATTTTGGCGGGTTTTTAGAAAGTTTTGACTTTTTTTGATTCTGTTTAGCCCAGTTTTTGGTGTGTTTGGATTAGCTTTGGTGGGCTTTATCAGGTTTTGTCAGGTTTTTTCGAATGTATTGATCACTTCTATCTGGTTTTCTATTTTGGCAGGTTTGAAAATATTTTTGGATTAGTTTTGGCGGGTTTGAAAATATTTTGGCTCTTTGCGCAGAGACGACGGTGCCGGTTGCGGTGCGCTCCGGGGCGCTCCTTCTGCGGAAAGACGCCTGGCAGCGGCACTTGGGACAGCTCCGCGTCTCCGTATTCTGCGTTTCTTGCCTTCTGCATCTCAGCAAAATGCTTTCCCACTAGATCTAGCAAGGAGAAACTGTGGCAGCTGAGTAGATGTAGCCCGGCCCGCCCTTTGAAGTTGACAAGTTCTTGGCATCTCAGAACCTCAAGGGAAGAGCAAGGTTATCTATGGTAGGCTGGGGCAGAACTAGCAGCAAGCAGAGCAAAGTTGTCCAAGAACAGCTTCCATTGGAATGCTAATGGCAATTGAAGAGGCAGGCCGGTGGCAAGCCACTATCTTCTAGCAGTTTGAAAGTTGCAGACACAGTGCAGGTGTTGTGCGGCTTCCTTCTTGGCCTCCTAGAAGGTGCCGTGGTGCCGCGCTCTCCGTCTCTTGCTTGCCAATATGTTGCCGTGTTCCTCCTATTGTTTGGTTTGTTTTGATTTGTTTTGATGATGTTTTGGCGGGTTTTCGGAATGTTTTGGTGGTGTTTTAGAATGTTTTGTTTTCTCTTGTGTTGTTTTTATTGTCTTGGAAGGTTTTGGAACGTTTGGATTCGATTTGGCGGGTTTTAAAATATTTTGGCGGGTATTTGGAATGTTTTGGTTTGCTTTCATTTGTTTTGATTATGTTTTGGCAAGTTATTGAAAGTTTCGATCACTTCAGACTGGTTTTCTAGTATTTTGGCATCTTTTCAGAATGTTTTGATCATTTTTGGCAGGTTGTAAACTATTTTGTCAGGTTTTTGGAATGTTTTGGTTGGTTTTGATTTGTTTTTATGATGTTTTGCCAAGTTTTTTGAATGTTTTGATCAGTTCTGGCTGGTTTTCTAATGTTTTGGCATATTTTCAGAATGTTTTGATGAGTTTTGTGGGTCTAAATCGTTTTGGCGGGTTTTCGGAATATTTTGGTTGGTTTTGATTTGTTTTTATGATGTTTTGGCGGGTTTTCGGAATGTTTTGGTTGGGTTTTAGAATGTTTTGTATTCTCTTGAGTTGTTTTTATTGTCTTGGCAGGTTTTGGAATGTTTGGATTGCTTTTGGCGGGTTTTAAAATATTTTGGCGGGTATTTGGAATGTTTTGGCGGGTATTCGGAATGTTTTGATTAGTTTTGACGCGTTTTGAAATATTTTGGCAGGTTTTTAGAAGGTTTTGATTCTGTTTAGCCCAGTTTTTGGTGTGTTTGGATTAGCTTTGGTGGGCTTTATCATGTTTTGTCAGGTTTTTTCGAATGTATTGATCACTTCTGTCTGGTTTTCTATTTTGGCGGGTTTGAAAATATTTTTGGATTAGTTTTGGCGGGTTTGAAAATATTTTGGCTCTTTGCGCAGAGATGACGGTGCCGGTTGCGGTGCGCTCCGGGGCGCTCCTTCTGCGGAAAGACGCCTGGCAGCGGCACTTGGGACAGCTCCGCGTCTCCGTATTCTGCGTTTCTTGCCTTCTGCATCTCAGCAAAATGCTTTCCCACTAGGTCTAGCAAGGAGAAACTGTGGCAGCTGAGTAGATGTAGCCCGGCCCACCCTTTGAAGTTGACAAGTTCTTGGCATCTCAGAACCTCAAGGGAAGAGCAAGGTTATCTATGGTAGGCTGGGGCAGAACTAGCAGCAAGCAGAGCAAAGTTGTCCAAGAATAGCTTCCATTGGAATGCTAATGGCAATTGAAGAGGCAGGCCAGTGGCAAGCCACTATCTTCTAGCAGTTTGAAAGTTGCAGACACAGTGCAGGTGTTGTGCGGCTTCCTTCTTGGCCTCCTAGAAGGTGCCGTGGTGCCGCGCTCTCCGTCTCTTGCTTGCCAATATGTTGCCGTGTTCCTCCTATTGTTTGGTTTGTTTTGATTTGTTTTGATGATGTTTTGGCGGGTTTTCGGAATGTTTTGGTGGTGTTTTAGAATGTTTTGTTTTCTCTTGTGTTGTTTTTATTGTCTTGGAAGGTTTTGGAACGTTTGGATTCGATTTGGCGGGTTTTAAAATATTTTGGCGGGTATTTGGAATGTTTTGGTTTGCTTTCATTTGTTTTGATTATGTTTTGGCAAGTTATTGAAAGTTTCGATCACTTCAGACTGGTTTTCTAGTATTTTGGCATCTTTTCAGAATGTTTTGATCAGTTTTGGCAGGTTGTAAACTATTTTGTCAGGTTTTTGGAATGTTTTGGTTGGTTTTGATTTGTTTTTATGATGTTTTGCCAAGTTTTTTGAATGTTTTGATCAGTTCTGGCTGGTTTTCTAATGTTTTGGCATATTTTCAGAATGTTTTGATGAGTTTTGTGGGTCTAAATCGTTTTGGCGGGTTTTCGGAATATTTTGGTTGGTTTTGATTTGTTTTTATGATGTTTTGGCGGGTTTTCGGAATGTTTTGTTTGGGTTTTAGAATGTTTTGTATTCTCTTGAGTTGTTTTTATTGTCTTGGCAGGTTTTGGAATGTTTGGATTGCTTTTGGCGGGTTTTAAAATATTTTGGCGGGTATTTGGAATGTTTTGGCGGGTATTCGGAATGTTTTGATTAGTTTTGACGCGTTTTGAAATATTTTGGCAGGTTTTTAGAAGGTTTTGATTCTGTTTAGCCCAGTTTTTGGTGTGTTTGGATTAGCTTTGGTGGGCTTTATCATGTTTTGTCAGGTTTTTTCGAATGTATTGATCACTTCTGTCTGGTTTTCTATTTTGGCGGGTTTGAAAATATTTTTGGATGTGTTTTGGCGGGTTTGAAAATATTTTGGCTCTTTGCGCAGAGACGACGGTGCCGGTTGCGGTGTGCTCCGGGGCGCTCCTTCTGCGGAAAGACGCCTGGCAGCGGCACTTGGGACAGCTCCGCGTCTCCGTATTCTGCGTTTCTTGCCTTCTGCATCTCAGCAAAATGCTTTCCCACTAGATCTAGCAAGGAGAAACTGTGGCAGCTGAGTAGATGTAGCCCGGCCCGCCCTTTGAAGTTGACAAGTTCTTGGCATCTCAGAACCTCAAGGGAAGAGCAAGGTTATCTATGGTAGGCTGGGGCAGAACTAGCAGCAAGCAGAGCAAAGTTGTCCAAGAACAGCTTCCATTGGAATGCTAATGGCAATTGAAGAGGCAGGCCGGTGGCAAGCCACTATCTTCTAGCAGTTTGAAAGTTGCAGACACAGTGCAGGTGTTGTGCGGCTTCCTTCTTGGCCTCCTAGAAGGTGCCGTGGTGCCGCGCTCTCCGTCTCTTGCTTGCCAATATGTTGCCGTGTTCCTCCTATTGTTTGGTTTGTTTTGATTTGTTTTGATGATGTTTTGGCGGGTTTTCGGAATGTTTTGGTGGTGTTTTAGAATGTTTTGTTTTCTCTTGTGTTGTTTTTATTGTCTTGGCAGGTTTTGGAACGTTTGGATTCCTTTTGGCGGGTTTTAAAATATTTTGGCGGGTATTTGGAATGTTTTGGCGGGTATTCGGAAGGTTTTGATTAGTTTTGACGGGTTTTGAAATATTTTGGCAGGTTTTTAGAAGGTTTTGATTCTGTTTAGCCCAGTTTTTGGTGTGTTTGGATTAGCTTTGGTGGGCTTTATCATGTTTTGTCAGGTTTTTTCGAATGTATTGATCACTTCTGTCTGGTTTTCTATTTTGGCGGGTTTGAAAATATTTTTGGATTAGTTTTGGCGGGTTTGAAAATATTTTGGCTCTTTGCGCAGAGACGACGGTGCCGGTTGCGGTGCGCTCCGGGGCGCTCCTTCTGCGGAAAGACGCCTGGCAGCGGCACTTGGGACAGCTCCGCGTCTCCGTATTCTGCGTTTCTTGCCTTCTGCATCTCAGCAAAATGCTTTCCCACTAGGTCTAGCAAGGAGAAACTGTGGCAGCTGAGTAGATGTAGCCCGGCCCACCCTTTGAAGTTGACAAGTTCTTGGCATCTCAGAACCTCAAGGGAAGAGCAAGGTTATCTATGGTAGGCTGGGGCAGAACTAGCAGCAAGCAGAGCAAAGTTGTCCAAGAATAGCTTCCATTGGAATGCTAATGGCAATTGAAGAGGCAGGCCAGTGGCAAGCCACTATCTTCTAGCAGTTTGAAAGTTGCAGACACAGTGCAGGTGTTGTGCGGCTTCCTTCTTGGCCTCCTAGAAGGTGCCGTGGTGCCGCGCTCTCCGTCTCTTGCTTGCCAATATGTTGCCGTGTTCCTCCTATTGTTTGGTTTGTTTTGATTTGTTTTGATGATGTTTTGGCGGGTTTTCGGAATGTTTTGGTGGTGTTTTAGAATGTTTTGTTTTCTCTTGTGTTGTTTTTATTGTCTTGGAAGGTTTTGGAACGTTTGGATTCGATTTGGCGGGTTTTAAAATATTTTGGCGGGTATTTGGAATGTTTTGGTTTGCTTTCATTTGTTTTGATTATGTTTTGGCAAGTTATTGAAAGTTTCGATCACTTCTGACTGGTTTTCTAGTATTTTGGCATCTTTTCAGAATGTTTTGATCAGTTTTGGCAGGTTGTAAACTATTTTGTCAGGTTTTTGGAATGTTTTGGTTGGTTTTGATTTGTTTTTATGATGTTTTGCCAAGTTTTTTGAATGTTTTGATCAGTTCTGGCTGGTTTTCTAATGTTTTGGCATATTTTCAGAATGTTTTGATGAGTTTTGTGGGTCTAAATCGTTTTGGCGGGTTTTCGGAATATTTTGGTTGGTTTTGATTTGTTTTTATGATGTTTTGGCGGGTTTTCGGAATGTTTTGGTTGGGTTTTAGAATGTTTTGTATTCTCTTGAGTTGTTTTTATTGTGTTGGCAGGTTTTGGAATGTTTGGATTCCTTTTGGCGGGTTTTAAAATATTTTGGCGGGTATTTGGAATGTTTTGGCGGGTATTCGGAATGTTTTGATTAGTTTTGACGGGTTTTGAAATATTTTGGAGGGTTTTTAGAAAGTTTTGACTTTTTTTGATTCTGTTTAGCCCAGTTTTTGGTGTGTTTGGATTAGCTTTGTTGGGCTTTATCCGGTTTTGTCAGGTTTTTTCGAATGTATTGATCACTTCTCTCTGGTTTTCTATTTTGGCAGGTTTGAAAATATTTTTGGATTAGTTTTGGCGGGTTTGAAAATATTTTGGCTCTTTGCGCAGAGACGACGGTGCCGGTTGCGGTGCGCTGCGGGGCGCTCCTTCTGCGGAAAGACGCCTGGCAGCGGCACTTGGGACAGCTCCGCGTCTCCGTATTCTGCGTTTCTTGCCTTCTGCATCTCAGCAAAATGCTTTCCCACTAGGTCTAGCAAGGAGAAACTGTGGCAGCTGAGTAGATGTAGCCCGGCCCGCCCTTTGAAGTTGAAAAGTTCTTGGCATCTCAGAGCCTCAAGGGAAGAGCAAGGTTATCTATGGTAGTTTGGGGCAGAACTAGCAGCAAGCAGAGCAAAGTTGTCCAAGAATAGCTTCCATTGGAATGCTAATGGCAATTGAAGAGGCAGGCCAGTGGCAAGCCACTAGCTTCTAGCAGTTGGAAAGTTGCTGACACAGTGCAGGTGTTGTGCGGCTTCTTTCTTGGCCTCCTAGAAGGTGCCGTGGTGCCGCGCTCTCCGTCTCTTGCTTGCCAATATGTTGCCCTGTTCCTCCTATTGTTTGGTTTGTTTTGATTTGTTTTGATGATCTTTTGGCGGGTTTTCGGAATGTTTTGGTGGTGTTTTAGAATGTTTTGTTTTCTCTTGTGTTGTTTTTATTGTCTTGGCAGGTTGTGGAACGTTTGGATTCGTTTTGGCGGGTTTTAAAATATTTTGGCGGGTATTTGGAATGTTTTGGTTTGCTTTCATTTGTTTTGATTATGTTTTGGCAAGTTATTGAAAGTTTCGATCACTTCTGACAGGTTTTCTAGTATTTTGGCATCTTTTCAGAATGTTTTGATCAGTTTTGGCAGGTTGTAAACTATTTTGTCAGGTTTTTGGAATGTTTTGGTTGGTTTTGATTTGTTTTTATGGTGTTTTGCCAAGTTTTTTGAATGATTTGATCAGTTCTGGCTGGTTTTCTAATGTTTTGGCATATTTTCAGAATGTTTTGATGAGTTTTGTGGGTCTAAATCATTTTGGCGGGTTTTCGGAATATTTTGGTTGGTTTTGATTTGTTTTGATGATGTTTTGTCGGGTTTTCGGAATGTTTTGGTTGGGTTTTAGAATGTTTTGTATTCTCTTGAGTTGTTTTTATTGTGTTGGCAGGTTTTGGAATGTTTGGATTGCTTTTGGCGGGTTTTAAAATATTTTGGCGGGTATTTGGAATGTTTTGGCGGGTATTCGGAATGTTTTGATTAGTTTTGACGCGTTTTGAAATATTTTGGCAGGTTTTTAGAAGGTTTTGATTCTGTTTAGCCCAGTTTTTGGTGTGTTTGGATTAGCTTTGGTGGGCTTTATCATGTTTTGTCAGGTTTTTTCGAATGTATTGATCACTTCTGTCTGGTTTTCTATTTTGGCGGGTTTGAAAATATTTTTGGATTAGTTTTGGCGGGTTTGAAAATATTTTGGCTCTTTGCGCAGAGACGACGGTGCCGGTTGCGGTGCGCTCCGGGGCGCTCCTTCTGCGGAAAGACGCCTGGCAGCGGCACTTGGGACAGCTCCGCGTCTCCGTATTCTGCGTTTCTTGCCTTCTGCATCTCAGCAAAATGCTTTCCCACTAGGTCTAGCAAGGAGAAACTGTGGCAGCTGAGTAGATGTAGCCCGGCCCACCCTTTGAAGTTGACAAGTTCTTGGCATCTCAGAACCTCAAGGGAAGAGCAAGGTTATCTATGGTAGGCTGGGGCAGAACTAGCAGCAAGCAGAGCAAAGTTGTCCAAGAATAGCTTCCATTGGAATGCTAATGGCAATTGAAGAGGCAGGCCAGTGGCAAGCCACTAGCTTCTAGCAGTTTGAAAGTTGCAGACACAGTGCAGGTGTTGTGCGGCTTCCTTCTTGGCCTCCTAGAAGGTGCCGTGGTGCCGCGCTCTCCGTCTCTTGCTTGCCAATATGTTGCCGTGTTCCTCCTATTGTTTGGTTTGTTTTGATTTGTTTTGATGATGTTTTGGCGGGTTTTCGGAATGTTTTGGTGGTGTTTTAGAATGTTTTGTTTTCTCTTGTGTTGTTTTTATTGTCTTGGAAGGTTTTGGAACGTTTGGATTCGATTTGGCGGGTTTTAAAATATTTTGGCGGGTATTTGGAATGTTTTGGTTTGCTTTCATTTGTTTTGATTATGTTTTGGCAAGTTATTGAAAGTTTCGATCACTTCTGACTGGTTTTCTAGTATTTTGGCATCTTTTCAGAATGTTTTGATCAGTTTTGGCAGGTTGTAAACTATTTTGTCAGGTTTTTGGAATGTTTTGGTTGGTTTTGATTTGTTTTTATGATGTTTTGCCAAGTTTTTTGAATGTTTTGATCAGTTCTGGCTGGTTTTCTAATGTTTTGGCATATTTTCAGAATGTTTTGATGAGTTTTGTGGGTCTAAATCGTTTTGGCGGGTTTTCGGAATATTTTGGTTGGTTTTGATTTGTTTTTATGATGTTTTGGCGGGTTTTCGGAATGTTTTGGTTGGGTTTTAGAATGTTTTGTATTCTCTTGAGTTGTTTTTATTGTGTTGGCAGGTTTTGGAATGTTTGGATTGCTTTTGGCGGGTTTTAAAATATTTTGGCGGGTATTTGGAATGTTTTGGCGGGTATTCGGAATGTTTTGATTAGTTTTGACGCGTTTTGAAATATTTTGGCAGGTTTTTAGAAGGTTTTGATTCTGTTTAGCCCAGTTTTTGGTGTGTTTGGATTAGCTTTGGTGGGCTTTATCATGTTTTGTCAGGTTTTTTCGAATGTATTGATCACTTCTGTCTGGTTTTCTATTTTGGCGGGTTTGAAAATATTTTTGGATGTGTTTTGGCGGGTTTGAAAATATTTTGGCTCTTTGCGCAGAGACGACGGTGCCGGTTGCGGTGCGCTCCGGGGCGCTCCTTCTGCGGAAAGACGCCTGGCAGCGGCACTTGGGACAGCTCCGCGTCTCCGTATTCTGCGTTTCTTGCCTTCTGCATCTCAGCAAAATGCTTTCCCACTAGGTCTAGCAAGGAGAAACTGTGGCAGCTGAGTAGATGTAGCCCGGCCCGCCCTTTGAAGTTGACAAGTTCTTGGCATCTCAGAACCTCAAGGGAAGAGCAAGGTTATCTATGGTAGGCTGGGGCAGAACTAGCAGCAAGCAGAGCAAAGTTGTCCAAGAATAGCTTCCATTGGAATGCTAATGGCAATTGAAGAGGCAGGCCAGTGGCAAGCCACTAGCTTCTAGCAGTTTGAAAGTTGCAGACACAGTGCAGGTGTTGTGCGGCTTCCTTCTTGGCCTCCTAGAAGGTGCCGTGGTGCCGCGCTCTCCGTCTCTTGCTTGCCAATATGTTGCCGTGTTCCTCCTATTGTTTGGTTTGTTTTGATTTGTTTTGATGATCTTTTGGCGGGTTTTCGGAATGTTTTGGTGGTGTTTTAGAATGTTTTGTTTTCTCTTGTGTTGTTTTTATTGTGTTGGCAGGTTGTGGAACGTTTGGATTCGTTTTGGCGGGTTTTAAAATATTTTGGCGGGTATTTGGAATGTTTTGGTTTGCTTTCATTTGTTTTGATTATGTTTTGGCAAGTTATTGAAAGTTTCGATCACTTCAGACTGGTTTCCTAGTATTTTGGCATCTTTTCAGAATGTTTTGATCAGTTTTGGCAGGTTGTAAACTATTTTGTCAGGTTTTTGGAATGTTTTGGTTGGTTTTGATTTGTTTTTATGATGTTTTGCCAAGTTTTTTGAATGTTTTGATCAGTTCTGGCTGGTTTTCTAATGTTTTGGCATTTTTTCAGAATGTTTTGATGAGTTTTGTGGGTCTAAATTATTTTGGCGGGTTTTCGGAATATTTTGGTTGGTTTTGATTTGTTTTTATGATGTTTTGGCGGGTTTTCGGAATGTTTTGTTTGGGTTTTAGAATGTTTTGTATTCTCTTGAGTTGTTTTTATGGTGTTGGCAGGTTTTGGAATGTTTGGATTGCTTTTGGCGGGTTTTAAAATATTTTGGCGGGTATTTGGAATGTTTTGGCGGGTATTCGGAATGTTTTGATTAGTTTTGACGGGTTTTGAAATATTTTGGCGGATTTTGAGAAGGTTTTGATTCTGTTTAGCCCAGTTTTTGGTGTGTTTGGATTAGCTTTGGTGGGCTTTATCATGTTTTGTCAGGTTTTTTCGAATGTATTGATCACTTCTGTCTGGTTTTCTATTTTGGCGGGTTTGAAAATATTTTTGGATGTGTTTTGGCGGGTTTGAAAATATTTTGGCTCTTTGCGCAGAGACGACGGTGCCGGTTGCGGTGCGCTCCGGGGCGCTCCTTCTGCGGAAAGACGCCTGGCAGCGGCACTTGGGACAGCTCCGCGTCTCCGTATTCTGCGTTTCTTGCCTTCTGCATCTCAGCAAAATGCTTTCCCACTAGGTCTAGCAAGGAGAAACTGTGGCAGCTGAGTAGATGTAGCCCGGCCCGCCCTTTGAAGTTGACAAGTTCTTGGCATCTCAGAGCCTCAAGGGAAGAGCAAGGTTATCTATGGTAGGCTGGGGCAGAACTAGCAGCAAGCAGAGCAAAGTTGTCCAAGAATAGCTTCCATTGGAATGCTAATGGCAATTGAAGAGGCAGGCCAGTGGCAAGCCACTAGCTTCTAGCAGTTGGAAAGTTGCTGACACAGTGCAGGTGTTGTGCGGCTTCTTTCTTGGCCTCCTAGAAGGTGCCGTGGTGCCGCGCTCTCCGTCTCTTGCTTGCCAATATGTTGCCGTGTTCCTCCTATTGTTTGGTTTGTTTTGATTTGTTTTGATGATCTTTTGGCGGGTTTTCGGAATGTTTTGGTGGTGTTTTAGAATGTTTTGTTTTCTCTTGTGTTGTTTTTATTGTGTTGGCAGGTTGTGGAACGTTTGGATTAGTTTTGGCGGGTTTTAAAATATTTTGGCGGGTATTTGGAATGTTTTGGTTTGCTTTCATTTGTTTTGATTATGTTTTGGCAAGTTATTGAAAGTTTCGATCACTTCAGACTGGTTTTCTAGTATTTTGGCATCTTTTCAGAATGTTTTGATCAGTTTTGGCAGGTTGTAAACTATTTTGTCAGGTTTTTGGAATGTTTTGGTTGGTTTTGATTTGTTTTTATGATGTTTTGCCAAGTTTTTTGAATGTTTTGATCAGTTCTGGCTGGTTTTCTAATGTTTTGGCATATTTTCAGAATGTTTTGATGAGTTTTGTGGGTCTAAATCGTTTTGGCGGGTTTTCGGAATATTTTGGTTGGTTTTGATTTGTTTTTATGATGTTTTGGCGGGTTTTCGGAATGTTTTGGTTGGGTTTTAGAATGTTTTGTATTCTCTTGAGTTGTTTTTATTGTGTTGGCAGGTTTTGGAATGTTTGGATTGCTTTTGGCGGGTTTTAAAATATTTTGGCGGGTATTTGGAATGTTTTGGCGGGTATTCGGAATGTTTTGATTAGTTTTGACGCGTTTTGAAATATTTTGGCAGGTTTTTAGAAGGTTTTGATTCTGTTTAGCCCAGTTTTTGGTGTGTTTGGATTAGCTTTGGTGGGCTTTATCATGTTTTGTCAGGTTTTTTCGAATGTATTGATCACTTCTGTCTGGTTTTCTATTTTGGCGGGTTTGAAAATATTTTTGGATGTGTTTTGGCGGGTTTGAAAATATTTTGGCTCTTTGCGCAGAGACGACGGTGCCGGTTGCGGTGCGCTCCGGGGCGCTCCTTCTGCGGAAAGACGCCTGGCAGCGGCACTTGGGACAGCTCCGCGTCTCCGTATTCTGCGTTTCTTGCCTTCTGCATCTCAGCAAAATGCTTTCCCACTAGGTCTAGCAAGGAGAAACTGTGGCAGCTGAGTAGATGTAGCCCGGCCCGCCCTTTGAAGTTGACAAGTTCTTGGCATCTCAGAACCTCAAGGGAAGAGCAAGGTTATCTATGGTAGGCTGGGGCAGAACTAGCAGCAAGCAGAGCAAAGTTGTCCAAGAATAGCTTCCATTGGAATGCTAATGGCAATTGAAGAGGCAGGCCAGTGGCAAGCCACTAGCTTCTAGCAGTTTGAAAGTTGCAGACACAGTGCAGGTGTTGTGCGGCTTCCTTCTTGGCCTCCTAGAAGGTGCCGTGGTGCCGCGCTCTCCGTCTCTTGCTTGCCAATATGTTGCCGTGTTCCTCCTATTGTTTGGTTTGTTTTGATTTGTTTTGATGATCTTTTGGCGGGTTTTCGGAATGTTTTGGTGGTGTTTTAGAATGTTTTGTTTTCTCTTGTGTTGTTTTTATTGTGTTGGCAGGTTGTGGAACGTTTGGATTAGTTTTGGCGGGTTTTAAAATATTTTGGCGGGTATTTGGAATGTTTTGGTTTGCTTTCATTTGTTTTGATTATGTTTTGGCAAGTTATTGAAAGTTTCGATCACTTCAGACTGGTTTCCTAGTATTTTGGCATCTTTTCAGAATGTTTTGATCAGTTTTGGCAGGTTGTAAACTATTTTGTCAGGTTTTTGGAATGTTTTGGTTGGTTTTGATTTGTTTTTATGATGTTTTGCCAAGTTTTTTGAATGTTTTGATCAGTTCTGGCTGGTTTTCTAATGTTTTGGCATTTTTTCAGAATGTTTTGATGAGTTTTGTGGGTCTAAATTATTTTGGCGGGTTTTCGGAATATTTTGGTTGGTTTTGATTTGTTTTTATGATGTTTTGGCGGGTTTTCGGAATGTTTTGTTTGGGTTTTAGAATGTTTTGTATTCTCTTGAGTTGTTTTTATGGTGTTGGCAGGTTTTGGAATGTTTGGATTGCTTTTGGCGGGTTTTAAAATATTTTGGCGGGTATTTGGAATGTTTTGGCGGGTATTCGGAATGTTTTGATTAGTTTTGACGGGTTTTGAAATATTTTGGCGGATTTTGAGAAGGTTTTGATTCTGTTTAGCCCAGTTTTTGGTGTGTTTGGATTAGCTTTGGTGGGCTTTATCATGTTTTGTCAGGTTTTTTCGAATGTATTGATCACTTCTGTCTGGTTTTCTATTTTGGCGGGTTTGAAAATATTTTTGGATGTGTTTTGGCGGGTTTGAAAATATTTTGGCTCTTTGCGCAGAGACGACGGTGCCGGTTGCGGTGCGCTCCGGGGCGCTCCTTCTGCGGAAAGACGCCTGGCAGCGGCACTTGGGACAGCTCCGCGTCTCCGTATTCTGCGTTTCTTGCCTTCTGCATCTCAGCAAAATGCTTTCCCACTAGGTCTAGCAAGGAGAAACTGTGGCAGCTGAGTAGATGTAGCCCGGCCCGCCCTTTGAAGTTGACAAGTTCTTGGCATCTCAGAGCCTCAAGGGAAGAGCAAGGTTATCTATGGTAGGCTGGGGCAGAACTAGCAGCAAGCAGAGCAAAGTTGTCCAAGAATAGCTTCCATTGGAATGCTAATGGCAATTGAAGAGGCAGGCCAGTGGCAAGCCACTAGCTTCTAGCAGTTGGAAAGTTGCTGACACAGTGCAGGTGTTGTGCGGCTTCTTTCTTGGCCTCCTAGAAGGTGCCGTGGTGCCGCGCTCTCCGTCTCTTGCTTGCCAATATGTTGCCGTGTTCCTCCTATTGTTTGGTTTGTTTTGATTTGTTTTGATGATCTTTTGGCGGGTTTTCGGAATGTTTTGGTGGTGTTTTAGAATGTTTTGTTTTCTCTTGTGTTGTTTTTATTGTGTTGGCAGGTTGTGGAACGTTTGGATTAGTTTTGGCGGGTTTTAAAATATTTTGGCGGGTATTTGGAATGTTTTGGTTTGCTTTCATTTGTTTTGATTATGTTTTGGCAAGTTATTGAAAGTTTCGATCACTTCAGACTGGTTTCCTAGTATTTTGGCATCTTTTCAGAATGTTTTGATCAGTTTTGGCAGGTTGTAAACTATTTTGTCAGGTTTTTGGAATGTTTTGGTTGGTTTTGATTTGTTTTTATGATGTTTTGCCAAGTTTTTTGAATGTTTTGATCAGTTCTGGCTGGTTTTCTAATGTTTTGGCATTTTTTCAGAATGTTTTGATGAGTTTTGTGGGTCTAAATTATTTTGGCGGGTTTTCGGAATATTTTGGTTGGTTTTGATTTGTTTTTATGATGTTTTGGCGGGTTTTCGGAATGTTTTGGTTGGGTTTTAGAATGTTTTGTATTCTCTTGAGTTGTTTTTATTGTGTTGGCAGGTTTTGGAATGTTTGGATTGCTTTTGGCGGGTTTTAAAATATTTTGGCGGGTATTTGGAATGTTTTGGCGGGTATTCGGAATGTTTTGATTAGTTTTGACGGGTTTTGAAATATTTTGGCGGATTTTGAGAAGGTTTTGATTCTGTTTAGCCCAGTTTTTGGTGTGTTTGGATTAGCTTTGGTGGGCTTTATCATGTTTTGTCAGGTTTTTTCGAATGTATTGATCACTTCTGTCTGGTTTTCTATTTTGGCGGGTTTGAAAATATTTTTGGATGTGTTTTGGCGGGTTTGAAAATATTTTGGCTCTTTGCGCAGAGACGACGGTGCCGGTTGCGGTGCGCTCCGGGGCGCTCCTTCTGCGGAAAGACGCCTGGCAGCGGCACTTGGGACAGCTCCGCGTCTCCGTATTCTGCGTTTCTTGCCTTCTGCATCTCAGCAAAATGCTTTCCCACTAGGTCTAGCAAGGAGAAACTGTGGCAGCTGAGTAGATGTAGCCCGGCCCACCCTTTGAAGTTGACAAGTTTTTGGCATCTCAGAACCTCAGGGGAAGAGCAAGGTTATCTATGGTAGGCTGGGGCAGAACTAGCAGCAAGCAGAGCAAAGTTGTCCAAGAATAGCTTCCATTGGAATGCTAATGGCAATTGAAGAGGCAGGCCAGTGGCAAGCCACTATCTTCTAGCAGTTTGAAAGTTGCAGACACAGTGCAGGTGTTGTGCGGCTTCCTTCTTGGCCTCCTAGAAGGTGCCGTGGTGCCGCGCTCTCCGTCTCTTGCTTGCCAATATGTTGCCGTGTTCCTCCTATTGTTTGGTTTGTTTTGATTTGTTTTGATGATGTTTTGGCGGGTTTTCGGAATGTTTTGGTGGTGTTTTAGAATGTTTTGTTTTCTCTTGTGTTGTTTTTATTGTCTTGGCAGGTTGTGGAACGTTTGGATTCGATTTGGCGGGTTTTAAAATATTTTGGCGGGTATTTGGAATGTTTTGGTTTGCTTTCATTTGTTTTGATTATGTTTTGGCAAGTTATTGAAAGTTTCGATCACTTCTGACTGGTTTTCTAGTATTTTGGCATCTTTTCAGAATGTTTTGATCAGTTTTAGCAGGTTGTAAACTATTTTGTCAGGTTTTTGGAATGTTTTGGTTGGTTTTGATTTGTTTTTATGATGTTTTGCAAAGTTTTTTGAATGTTTTGATCCGTTCTGGCTGGTTTTCTAATGTTTTGGCATATTTTCAGAAAGTTTTGATGAGTTTTGTGGGTCTAAATCATTTTGGCGGGTTTTCGGAATATTTTGGTTGGTTTTGATTTGTTTTTATGATGTTTTGTCGGGTTTTCGGAATGTTTTGGTTGGGTTTTAGAATGTTTTGTATTCTCTTGAGTTGTTTTTATTGTCTTGGCAGGTTTTGGAATGTTTGGATTCCTTTTGGCGGGTTTTAAAATATTTTGGCGGGTATTTGGAATGTTTTGGCGGGTATTCGGAATGTTTTGATTAGTTTTGACGGGTTTTGAAATATTTTGGCGGGTTTTTAGAAAGTTTTGACTTGTTTTGATTCTGTTTAGCCCAGTTTTTGGTGTGTTTGGATTAGCTTTGGTGGGCTTTATCAGGTTTTGTCAGGTTTTTTCGAATGTATTGATCACTTCTCTCTGGTTTTCTATTTTGGCAGGTTTGAAGATATTTTTGGATTAGTTTTGGCGGGTTTGAAAATATTTTGGCTCTTTGCGCAGAGACGACGGTGCCGGTTGCGGTGCGCTCCGGGGCGCTCCTTCTGCGGAAAGACGCCTGGCAGCGGCACTTGGGACAGCTCCGCGTCTCCGTATTCTGCGTTTCTTGCCTTCTGCATCTCAGCAAAATGCTTTCCCACTAGGTCTAGCAAGGAGAAACTGTGGCAGCTGAGTAGATGTAGCCCGGCCCGCCCTTTGAAGTTGACAAGTTCTTGGCATCTCAGAGCCTCAAGGGAAGAGCAAGGTTATCTATGGTAGGCTGGGGCAGAACTAGCAGCAAGCAGAGCAAAGTTGTCCAAGAATAGCTTCCATTGGAATGCTAATGGCAATTGAAGAGGCAGGCCAGTGGCAAGCCACTAGCTTCTAGCAGTTGGAAAGTTGCTGACACAGTGCAGGTGTTGTGCGGCTTCTTTCTTGGCCTCCTAGAAGGTGCCGTGGTGCCGCGCTCTCCGTCTCTTGCTTGCCAATATGTTGCCGTGTTCCTCCTATTGTTTGGTTTGTTTTGATTTGTTTTGATGATGTTTTGGCGGGTTTTCGGAATGTTTTGGTGGTGTTTTAGAATGTTTTGTTTTCTCTTGTGTTGTTTTTATTGTGTTGGCAGGTTGTGGAACGTTTGGATTAGTTTTGGCGGGTTTTAAAATATTTTGGCGGGTATTTGGAATGTTTTGGTTTGCTTTCATTTGTTTTGATTATGTTTTGGCAAGTTATTGAAAGTTTCGATCACTTCTGACTGGTTTTCTAGTATTTTGGCATCTTTTCAGAATGTTTTGATCAGTTTTGGCAGGTTGTAAACTATTTTGTCAGGTTTTTGGAATGTTTTGGTTGGTTTTGATTTGTTTTTATGATGTTTTGCCAAGTTTTTTGAATGATTTGATCAGTTCTGGCTGGTTTTCTAATGTTTTGGCATATTTTCAGAATGTTTTGATGAGTTTTGTGGGTCTAAATCATTTTGGCGGGTTTTCGGAATATTTTGGTTGGTTTTGATTTGTTTTTATGATGTTTTGGCGGGTTTTCGGAATGTTTTGGTTGGGTTTTAGAATGTTTTGTATTCTCTTGAGTTGTTTTTATTGTGTTGGCAGGTTTTGGAATGTTTGGATTGCTTTTGGCGGGTTTTAAAATATTTTGGCGGGTATTTGGAATGTTTTGGCGGGTATTCGGAATGTTTTGATTAGTTTTGACGCGTTTTGAAATATTTTGGCAGGTTTTTAGAAGGTTTTGATTCTGTTTAGCCCAGTTTTTGGTGTGTTTGGATTAGCTTTGGTGGGCTTTATCATGTTTTGTCAGGTTTTTTCGAATGTATTGATCACTTCTGTCTGGTTTTCTATTTTGGCGGGTTTGAAAATATTTTTGGATTAGTTTTGGCGGGTTTGAAAATATTTTGGCTCTTTGCGCAGAGACGACGGTGCCGGTTGCGGTGTGCTCCGGGACGCTCCTTCTGCGGAAAGAGGCCTGGCAGCGGCACTTGGGACAGCTCCGCGTCTCCGTATTCTGCGTTTCTTGCCTTCTGCATCTCAGCAAAATGCTTTCCCACTAGATCTAGCAAGGAGAAACTGTGGCAGCTGAGTAGATGTAGCCCGGCCCACCCTTTGAAGTTGACAAGTTCTTGGCATCTCAGAACCTCAAGGGAAGAGCAAGGTTATCTATGGTAGGCTGGGGCAGAACTAGCAGCAAGCAGAGCAAAGTTGTCCAAGAACAGCTTCCATTGGAATGCTAATGGCAATTGAAGAGGCAGGCCAGTGGCAAGCCACTATCTTCTAGCAGTTTGAAAGTTGCTGACACAGTGCAGTGTTGTGCGGCTTCTTTCTTGGCCTCCTAGAAGGTGCCGTGGTGCCGCGCTCTCCGTCTCTTGCTTGCCAATATGTTGCCGTGTTCCTCCTATTGTTTGGTTTGTTTTGATTTGTTTTGATGATGTTTTGGCGGGTTTTCGGAATGTTTTGGTGGTGTTTTAGAATGTTTTGTTTTCTCTTGTGTTGTTTTTATTGTGTTGGCAGGTTGTGGAACGTTTGGATTCGTTTTGGCGGGTTTTAAAATATTTGGGCGGGTATTTGGAATGTTTTGGTTTGCTTTCATTTGTTTTGATTATGTTTTGGCAAGTTATTGAAAGTTTTGATCACTTCTGACTGGTTTTCTAGTATTTTGGCATCTTTTCAGAATGTTTTGATCAGTTTTAGCAGGTTGTAAACTATTTTGTCAGGTTTTTGGAATGTTTTGGTTGGTTTTGATTTGTTTTTATGATGTTTTGCCAAGTTTTTTGAATGTTTTGATCAGTTCTGGCTGGTTTTCTAATGTTTTGGCATTTTTTCAGAACGTTTTGATGAGTTTTGTGGGTCTAAATTATTTTGGCGGGTTTTCGGAATATTTTGGTTGGTTTTGATTTGTTTTTATGATGTTTTGGTGGGTTTTCGGAATGTTTTGGTTGGGTTTTAGAATGTTTTGTATTCTCTTGAGTTGTTTTTATTGTGTTGGCAGGTTTTGGAATGTTTGGATTGCTTTTGGCGGGTTTTAAAATATTTTGGCGGGTATTTGGAATGTTTTGGCGGGTATTCGGAATGTTTTGATAAGTTTTGACGGGTTTTGAAATATTTTGGCGGGTTTTTAGAAGGTTTTGATTCTGTTTAGCCCAGTTTTTGGTGTGTTTGGATTAGCTTTGGTGGGCTTTATCACGTTTTGTCAGGTTTTTTCGAATGTATTGATCACTTCTGTCTGGTTTTCTATTTTGGCGGGTTTGAAAATATTTTTGGATGTGTTTTGGCGGGTTTGAAAATATTTTGGCTCTTTGCGCAGAGACGACGGTGCCGGTTGCGGTGCGCTCCGGGGCGCTCCTTCTGCGGAAAGACGCCTGGCAGCGGCACTTGGGACAGCTCCGCGTCTCCGTATTCTGCGTTTCTTGCCTTCTGCATCTCAGCAAAATGCTTTCCCACTAGGTCTAGCAAGGAGAAACTGTGGCAGCTGAGTAGATGTAGCCCGGCCCACCCTTTGAAGTTGACAAGTTTTTGGCATCTCAGAACCTCAGGGGAAGAGCAAGGTTATCTATGGTAGGCTGGGGCAGAACTAGCAGCAAGCAGAGCAAAGTTGTCCAAGAATAGCTTCCATTGGAATGCTAATGGCAATTGAAGAGGCAGGCCAGTGGCAAGCCACTAGCTTCTAGCAGTTTGAAAGTTGCAGACACAGTGCAGGTGTTGTGCGGCTTCCTTCTTGGCCTCCTAGAAGGTGCCGTGGTGCCGCGCTCTCCGTCTCTTGCTTGCCAATATGTTGCCGTGTTCCTCCTATTGTTTGGTTTGTTTTGATTTGTTTTGATGATGTTTTGGCGGGTTTTCGGAATGTTTTGGTGGTGTTTTAGAATGTTTTGTTTTCTCTTGTGTTGTTTTTATTGTCTTGGCAGGTTGTGGAACGTTTGGATTCGTTTTGGCGGGTTTTAAAATATTTTGGCGGGTATTTGGAATGTTTTGGTTTGCTTTCATTTGTTTTGATTATGTTTTGGCAAGTTATTGAAAGTTTCGATCACTTCTGACTGGTTTTCTAGTATTTTGGGATCTTTTCAGAATGTTTTGATCAGTTTTAGCAGGTTGTAAACTATTTTGTCAGGTTTTTGGAATGTTTTGGTTGGTTTTGATTTGTTTTTATGATGTTTTGCCAAGTTTTTTGAATGTTTTGATCAGTTCTGGCTGGTTTTCTAATGTTTTGGCATATTTTCAGAAAGTTTTGATGAGTTTTGTGGGTCTAAATCATTTTGGCGGGTTTTCGGAATATTTTGGTTGGTTTTGATTTGTTTTTATGATGTTTTGGCGGGTTTTCGGAATGTTTTGGTTGGGTTTTAGAATGTTTTGTATTCTCTTGAGTTGTTTTTATTGTGTTGGCAGGTTTTGGAATGTTTGGATTCCTTTTGGCGGGTTTTAAAATATTTTGGCGGGTATTTGGAATGTTTTGGCGGGTATTCGGAATGTTTTGATTAGTTTTGACGGGTTTTGAAATATTTTGGCGGGTTTTTAGAAAGTTTTGACTTTTTTTGATTCTGTTTAGCCCAGTTTTTGGTGTGTTTGGATTAGCTTTGGTGGGCTTTATCAGGTTTTGTCAGGTTTTTTCGAATGTATTGATCACTTCTCTCTGGTTTTCTATTTTGGCAGGTTTGAAAATATTTTTGGATTAGTTTTGGCGGGTTTGAAAATATTTTGGCTCTTTGCGCAGAGACGACGGTGCCGGTTGCGGTGCGCTCCGGGGCGCTCCTTCTGCGGAAAGACGCCTGGCAGCGGCACTTGGGACAGCTCCGCGTCTCCGTATTCTGCGTTTCTTGCCTTCTGCATCTCAGCAAAATGCTTTCCCACTAGGTCTAGCAAGGAGAAACTGTGGCAGCTGAGTAGATGTAGCCCGGCCCGCCCTTTGAAGTTGAAAAGTTCTTGGCATCTCAGAGCCTCAAGGGAAGAGCAAGGTTATCTATGGTAGGCTGGGGCAGAACTAGCAGCAAGCAGAGCAAAGTTGTCCAAGAATAGCTTCCATTGGAATGCTAATGGCAATTGAAGAGGCAGGCCAGTGGCAAGCCACTAGCTTCTAGCAGTTGGAAAGTTGCAGACACAGTGCAGGTGTTGTGCGGCTTCTTTCTTGGCCTCCTAGAAGGTGCCGTGGTGCCGCGCTCTCCGTCTCTTGCTTGCCAATATGTTGCCGTGTTCCTCCTATTGTTTGGTTTGTTTTGATTTGTTTTGATGATGTTTTGGCGGGTTTTCGGAATGTTTTGGTGGTGTTTTAGAATGTTTTGTTTTCTCTTGTGTTGTTTTTATTGTGTTGGCAGGTTGTGGAACGTTTGGATTAGTTTTGGCGGGTTTTAAAATATTTTGGCGGGTATTTGGAATGTTTTGGTTTGCTTTCATTTGTTTTGATTATGTTTTGGCAAGTTATTGAAAGTTTCGATCACTTCTGACTGGTTTTCTAGTATTTTGGCATCTTTTCAGAATGTTTTGATCAGTTTTGGCAGGTTGTAAACTATTTTGTCAGGTTTTTGGAATGTTTTGGTTGGTTTTGATTTGTTTTTATGATGTTTTGCCAAGTTTTTTGAATGATTTGATCAGTTCTGGCTGGTTTTCTAATGTTTTGGCATATTTTCAGAATGTTTTGATGAGTTTTGTGGGTCTAAATTATTTTGGCGGGTTTTCGGAATATTTTGGTTGGTTTTGATTTGTTTTTATGATGTTTTGGCGGGTTTTCGGAATGTTTTGTTTGGGTTTTAGAATGTTTTGTATTCTCTTGAGTTGTTTTTATGGTGTTGGCAGGTTTTGGAATGTTTGGATTGCTTTTGGCGGGTTTTAAAATATTTTGGCGGGTATTTGGAATGTTTTGGCGGGTATTCGGAATGTTTTGATTAGTTTTGACGGGTTTTGAAATATTTTGGCGGATTTTGAGAAGGTTTTGATTCTGTTTAGCCCAGTTTTTGGTGTGTTTGGATTAGCTTTGGTGGGCTTTATCATGTTTTGTCAGGTTTTTTCGAATGTATTGATCACTTCTGTCTGGTTTTCTATTTTGGCGGGTTTGAAAATATTTTTGGATGTGTTTTGGCGGGTTTGAAAATATTTTGGCTCTTTGCGCAGAGACGACGGTGCCGGTTGCGGTGCGCTCCGGGGCGCTCCTTCTGCGGAAAGACGCCTGGCAGCGGCACTTGGGACAGCTCCGCGTCTCCGTATTCTGCGTTTCTTGCCTTCTGCATCTCAGCAAAATGCTTTCCCACTAGGTCTAGCAAGGAGAAACTGTGGCAGCTGAGTAGATGTAGCCCGGCCCGCCCTTTGAAGTTGACAAGTTCTTGGCATCTCAGAGCCTCAAGGGAAGAGCAAAGTTATCTATGGTAGGCTGGGGCAGAACTAGCAGCAAGCAGAGCAAAGTTGTCCAAGAATAGCTTCCATTGGAATGCTAATGGCAATTGAAGAGGCAGGCCAGTGGCAAGCCACTAGCTTCTAGCAGTTGGAAAGTTGCTGACACAGTGCAGGTGTTGTGCGGCTTCTTTCTTGGCCTCCTAGAAGGTGCCGTGGTGCCGCGCTCTCCGTCTCTTGCTTGCCAATATGTTGCCGTGTTCCTCCTATTGTTTGGTTTGTTTTGATTTGTTTTGATGATCTTTTGGCGGGTTTTCGGAATGTTTTGGTGGTGTTTTAGAATGTTTTGTTTTCTCTTGTGTTGTTTTTATTGTGTTGGCAGGTTGTGGAACGTTTGGATTAGTTTTGGCGGGTTTTAAAATATTGTGGCGGGTATTTGGAATGTTTTGGTTTGCTTTCATTTGTTTTGATTATGTTTTGGCAAGTTATTGAAAGTTTCGATCACTTCAGACTGGTTTCCTAGTATTTTGGCATCTTTTCAGAATGTTTTGATCAGTTTTGGCAGGTTGTAAACTATTTTGTCAGGGTTTTGGAATGTTTTGGTTGGTTTTGATTTGTTTTTATGATGTTTTGCAAAGTTTTTTGAATGTTTTGATCAGTTCTGGCTGGTTTTCTAATGTTTTGGCATTTTTTCAGAATGTTTTGATGAGTTTTGTGGGTCTAAATTATTTTGGCGGGTTTTCGGAATATTTTGGTTGGTTTTGATTTGTTTTTATGATGTTTTGGCGGGTTTTCGGAATGTTTTGTTTGGGTTTTAGAATGTTTTGTATTCTCTTGAGTTGTTTTTATGGTGTTGGCAGGTTTTGGAATGTTTGGATTGCTTTTGGCGGGTTTTAAAATATTTTGGCGGGTATTTGGAATGTTTTGGCGGGTATTCGGAATGTTTTGATTAGTTTTGACGGGTTTTGAAATATTTTGGCGGATTTTGAGAAGGTTTTGATTCTGTTTAGCCCAGTTTTTGGTGTGTTTGGATTAGCTTTGGTGGGCTTTATCATGTTTTGTCAGGTTTTTTCGAATGTATTGATCACTTCTGTCTGGTTTTCTATTTTGGCGGGTTTGAAAATATTTTTGGATGTGTTTTGGCGGGTTTGAAAATATTTTGGCTCTTTGCGCAGAGACGACGGTGCCGGTTGCGGTGCGCTCCGGGGCGCTCCTTCTGCGGAAAGACGCCTGGCAGCGGCACTTGGGACAGCTCCGCGTCTCCGTATTCTGCGTTTCTTGCCTTCTGCATCTCAGCAAAATGCTTTCCCACTAGATCTAGCAAGGAGAAACTGTGGCAGCTGAGTAGATGTAGCCCGGCCCACCCTTTGAAGTTGACAAGTTCTTGGCATCTCAGAACCTCAAGGGAAGAGCAAGGTTATCTATGGTAGGCTGGGGCAGAACTAGCAGCAAGCAGAGCAAAGTTGTCCAAGAACAGCTTCCATTGGAATGCTAATGGCAATTGAAGAGGCAGGCCAGTGGCAAGCCACTATCTTCTAGCAGTTTGAAAGTTGCTGACACAGTGCAGTGTTGTGCGGCTTCTTTCTTGGCCTCCTAGAAGGTGCCGTGGTGCCGCGCTCTCCGTCTCTTGCTTGCCAATATGTTGCCGTGTTCCTCCTATTGTTTGGTTTGTTTTGATTTGTTTTGATGATGTTTTGGCGGGTTTTCGGAATGTTTTGGTGGTGTTTTAGAATGTTTTGTTTTCTCTTGTGTTGTTTTTATTGTGTTGGCAGGTTGTGGAACGTTTGGATTGCTTTTGGCGGGTTTTAAAATATTTGGGCGGGTATTTGGAATGTTTTGGTTTGCTTTCATTTGTTTTGATTATGTTTTGGCAAGTTATTGAAAGTTTCGATCACTTCTGACTGGTTTTCTAGTATTTTGGCATCTTTTCAGAATGTTTTGATCAGTTTTAGCAGGTTGTAAACTATTTTGTCAGGTTTTTGGAATGTTTTGGTTGGTTTTGATTTGTTTTTATGATGTTTTGCCAAGTTTTTTGAATGTTTTGATCAGTTCTGGCTGGTTTTCTAATGTTTTGGCATTTTTTCAGAACGTTTTGATGAGTTTTGTGGGTCTAAATTATTTTGGCGGGTTTTCGGAATATTTTGGTTGGTTTTGATTTGTTTTTATGATGTTTTGGTGGGTTTTCGGAATGTTTTGGTTGGGTTTTAGAATGTTTTGTATTCTCTTGAGTTGTTTTTATTGTGTTGGCAGGTTTTGGAATGTTTGGATTGCTTTTGGCGGGTTTTAAAATATTTTGGCGGGTATTTGGAATGTTTTGGCGGGTATTCGGAATGTTTTGATAAGTTTTGACGGGTTTTGAAATATTTTGGCGGGTTTTTAGAAGGTTTTGATTCTGTTTAGCCCAGTTTTTGGTGTGTTTGGA
The DNA here is from genome assembly GCF_036417665.1 of Passer domesticus. NCBI lineage: Eukaryota > Metazoa > Chordata > Aves > Passeriformes > Passeridae > Passer > Passer domesticus. The sequence goes on along the minus strand of NC_087476.1, from coordinate 77,960,329 downwards.
TTAGCTTTGGTGGGCTTTATCACGTTTTGTCAGGTTTTTTCGAATGTATTGATCACTTCTGTCTGGTTTTCTATTTTGGCGGGTTTGAAAATATTTTTGGATGTGTTTTGGCGGGTTTGAAAATATTTTGGCTCTTTGCGCAGAGACGACGGTGCCGGTTGCGGTGCGCTCCGGGGCGCTCCTTCTGCGGAAAGACGCCTGGCAGCGGCACTTGGGACAGCTCCGCGTCTCCGTATTCTGCGTTTCTTGCCTTCTGCATCTCAGCAAAATGCTTTCCCACTAGGTCTAGCAAGGAGAAACTGTGGCAGCTGAGTAGATGTAGCCCGGCCCACCCTTTGAAGTTGACAAGTTCTTGGCATCTCAGAACCTCAAGGGAAGAGCAAGGTTATCTATGGTAGGCTGGGGCAGAACTAGCAGCAAGCAGAGCAAAGTTGTCCAAGAATAGCTTCCATTGGAATGCTAATGGCAATTGAAGAGGCAGGCCAGTGGCAAGCCACTATCTTCTAGCAGTTTGAAAGTTGCAGACACAGTGCAGGTGTTGTGCGGCTTCCTTCTTGGCCTCCTAGAAGGTGCCGTGGTGCCGCGCTCTCCGTCTCTTGCTTGCCAATATGTTGCCGTGTTCCTCCTATTGTTTGGTTTGTTTTGATTTGTTTTGATGATGTTTTGGCGGGTTTTCGGAATGTTTTGGTGGTGTTTTAGAATGTTTTGTTTTCTCTTGTGTTGTTTTTATTGTCTTGGCAGGTTGTGGAACGTTTGGATTCGTTTTGGCGGGTTTTAAAATATTTTGGCGGGTATTTGGAATGTTTTGGTTTGCTTTCATTTGTTTTGATTATGTTTTGGCAAGTTATTGAAAGTTTCGATCACTTCTGACAGGTTTTCTAGTATTTTGGCATCTTTTCAGAATGTTTTGATCAGTTTTGGCAGGTTGTAAACTATTTTGTCAGGTTTTTGGAATGTTTTGGTTGGTTTTGATTTGTTTTTATGGTGTTTTGCCAAGTTTTTTGAATGATTTGATCAGTTCTGGCTGGTTTTCTAATGTTTTGGCATATTTTCAGAATGTTTTGATGAGTTTTGTGGGTCTAAATCATTTTGGCGGGTTTTCGGAATATTTTGGTTGGTTTTGATTTGTTTTGATGATGTTTTGTCGGGTTTTCGGAATGTTTTGGTTGGGTTTTAGAATGTTTTGTATTCTCTTGAGTTGTTTTTATTGTGTTGGCAGGTTTTGGAATGTTTGGATTGCTTTTGGCGGGTTTTAAAATATTTTGGCGGGTATTTGGAATGTTTTGGCGGGTATTCGGAATGTTTTGATTAGTTTTGACGCGTTTTGAAATATTTTGGCAGGTTTTTAGAAGGTTTTGATTCTGTTTAGCCCAGTTTTTGGTGTGTTTGGATTAGCTTTGGTGGGCTTTATCATGTTTTGTCAGGTTTTTTCGAATGTATTGATCACTTCTGTCTGGTTTTCTATTTTGGCGGGTTTGAAAATATTTTTGGATTAGTTTTGGCGGGTTTGAAAATATTTTGGCTCTTTGCGCAGAGACGACGGTGCCGGTTGCGGTGCGCTCCGGGGCGCTCCTTCTGCGGAAAGACGCCTGGCAGCGGCACTTGGGACAGCTCCGCGTCTCCGTATTCTGCGTTTCTTGCCTTCTGCATCTCAGCAAAATGCTTTCCCACTAGGTCTAGCAAGGAGAAACTGTGGCAGCTGAGTAGATGTAGCCCGGCCCACCCTTTGAAGTTGACAAGTTCTTGGCATCTCAGAACCTCAAGGGAAGAGCAAGGTTATCTATGGTAGGCTGGGGCAGAACTAGCAGCAAGCAGAGCAAAGTTGTCCAAGAATAGCTTCCATTGGAATGCTAATGGCAATTGAAGAGGCAGGCCAGTGGCAAGCCACTAGCTTCTAGCAGTTTGAAAGTTGCAGACACAGTGCAGGTGTTGTGCGGCTTCCTTCTTGGCCTCCTAGAAGGTGCCGTGGTGCCGCGCTCTCCGTCTCTTGCTTGCCAATATGTTGCCGTGTTCCTCCTATTGTTTGGTTTGTTTTGATTTGTTTTGATGATGTTTTGGCGGGTTTTCGGAATGTTTTGGTGGTGTTTTAGAATGTTTTGTTTTCTCTTGTGTTGTTTTTATTGTCTTGGAAGGTTTTGGAACGTTTGGATTCGATTTGGCGGGTTTTAAAATATTTTGGCGGGTATTTGGAATGTTTTGGTTTGCTTTCATTTGTTTTGATTATGTTTTGGCAAGTTATTGAAAGTTTCGATCACTTCAGACTGGTTTTCTAGTATTTTGGCATCTTTTCAGAATGTTTTGATCAGTTTTAGCAGGTTGTAAACTATTTTGTCAGGTTTTTGGAATGTTTTGGTTGGTTTTGATTTGTTTTTATGATGTTTTGCCAAGTTTTTTGAATGTTTTGATCAGTTCTGGCTGGTTTTCTAATGTTTTGGCATATTTTCAGAATGTTTTGATGAGTTTTGTGGGTCTAAATCGTTTTGGCGGGTTTTCGGAATATTTTGGTTGGTTTTGATTTGTTTTTATGATGTTTTGGCGGGTTTTCGGAATGTTTTGGTTGGGTTTTAGAATGTTTTGTATTCTCTTGAGTTGTTTTTATTGTGTTGGCAGGTTTTGGAATGTTTGGATTGCTTTTGGCGGGTTTTAAAATATTTTGGCGGGTATTTGGAATGTTTTGGCGGGTATTCGGAATGTTTTGATTAGTTTTGACGCGTTTTGAAATATTTTGGCAGGTTTTTAGAAGGTTTTGATTCTGTTTAGCCCAGTTTTTGGTGTGTTTGGATTAGCTTTGGTGGGCTTTATCATGTTTTGTCAGGTTTTTTCGAATGTATTGATCACTTCTGTCTGGTTTTCTATTTTGGCGGGTTTGAAAATATTTTTGGATTAGTTTTGGCGGGTTTGAAAATATTTTGGCTCTTTGCGCAGAGACGACGGTGCCGGTTGCGGTGCGCTCCGGGGCGCTCCTTCTGCGGAAAGACGCCTGGCAGCGGCACTTGGGACAGCTCCGCGTCTCCGTATTCTGCGTTTCTTGCCTTCTGCATCTCAGCAAAATGCTTTCCCACTAGGTCTAGCAAGGAGAAACTGTGGCAGCTGAGTAGATGTAGCCCGGCCCGCCCTTTGAAGTTGACAAGTTCTTGGCATCTCAGAACCTCAAGGGAAGAGCAAGGTTATCTATGGTAGGCTGGGGCAGAACTAGCAGCAAGCAGAGCAAAGTTGTCCAAGAATAGCTTCCATTGGAATGCTAATGGCAATTGAAGAGGCAGGCCAGTGGCAAGCCACTAGCTTCTAGCAGTTTGAAAGTTGCAGACACAGTGCAGGTGTTGTGCGGCTTCCTTCTTGGCCTCCTAGAAGGTGCCGTGGTGCCGCGCTCTCCGTCTCTTGCTTGCCAATATGTTGCCGTGTTCCTCCTATTGTTTGGTTTGTTTTGATTTGTTTTGATGATCTTTTGGCGGGTTTTCGGAATGTTTTGGTGGTGTTTTAGAATGTTTTGTTTTCTCTTGTGTTGTTTTTATTGTGTTGGCAGGTTGTGGAACGTTTGGATTAGTTTTGGCGGGTTTTAAAATATTTTGGCGGGTATTTGGAATGTTTTGGTTTGCTTTCATTTGTTTTGATTATGTTTTGGCAAGTTATTGAAAGTTTCGATCACTTCAGACTGGTTTCCTAGTATTTTGGCATCTTTTCAGAATGTTTTGATCAGTTTTGGCAGGTTGTAAACTATTTTGTCAGGTTTTTGGAATGTTTTGGTTGGTTTTGATTTGTTTTTATGATGTTTTGCCAAGTTTTTTGAATGTTTTGATCAGTTCTGGCTGGTTTTCTAATGTTTTGGCATTTTTTCAGAATGTTTTGATGAGTTTTGTGGGTCTAAATTATTTTGGCGGGTTTTCGGAATATTTTGGTTGGTTTTGATTTGTTTTTATGATGTTTTGGCGGGTTTTCGGAATGTTTTGTTTGGGTTTTAGAATGTTTTGTATTCTCTTGAGTTGTTTTTATGGTGTTGGCAGGTTTTGGAATGTTTGGATTGCTTTTGGCGGGTTTTAAAATATTTTGGCGGGTATTTGGAATGTTTTGGCGGGTATTCGGAATGTTTTGATTAGTTTTGACGGGTTTTGAAATATTTTGGCGGATTTTGAGAAGGTTTTGATTCTGTTTAGCCCAGTTTTTGGTGTGTTTGGATTAGCTTTGGTGGGCTTTATCATGTTTTGTCAGGTTTTTTCGAATGTATTGATCACTTCTGTCTGGTTTTCTATTTTGGCGGGTTTGAAAATATTTTTGGATGTGTTTTGGCGGGTTTGAAAATATTTTGGCTCTTTGCGCAGAGACGACGGTGCCGGTTGCGGTGCGCTCCGGGGCGCTCCTTCTGCGGAAAGACGCCTGGCAGCGGCACTTGGGACAGCTCCGCGTCTCCGTATTCTGCGTTTCTTGCCTTCTGCATCTCAGCAAAATGCTTTCCCACTAGGTCTAGCAAGGAGAAACTGTGGCAGCTGAGTAGATGTAGCCCGGCCCGCCCTTTGAAGTTGACAAGTTCTTGGCATCTCAGAGCCTCAAGGGAAGAGCAAGGTTATCTATGGTAGGCTGGGGCAGAACTAGCAGCAAGCAGAGCAAAGTTGTCCAAGAATAGCTTCCATTGGAATGCTAATGGCAATTGAAGAGGCAGGCCAGTGGCAAGCCACTAGCTTCTAGCAGTTGGAAAGTTGCTGACACAGTGCAGGTGTTGTGCGGCTTCTTTCTTGGCCTCCTAGAAGGTGCCGTGGTGCCGCGCTCTCCGTCTCTTGCTTGCCAATATGTTGCCGTGTTCCTCCTATTGTTTGGTTTGTTTTGATTTGTTTTGATGATCTTTTGGCGGGTTTTCGGAATGTTTTGGTGGTGTTTTAGAATGTTTTGTTTTCTCTTGTGTTGTTTTTATTGTGTTGGCAGGTTGTGGAACGTTTGGATTCGTTTTGGCGGGTTTTAAAATATTTTGGCGGGTATTTGGAATGTTTTGGTTTGCTTTCATTTGTTTTGATTATGTTTTGGCAAGTTATTGAAAGTTTCGATCACTTCAGACTGGTTTCCTAGTATTTTGGCATCTTTTCAGAATGTTTTGATCAGTTTTGGCAGGTTGTAAACTATTTTGTCAGGTTTTTGGAATGTTTTGGTTGGTTTTGATTTGTTTTTATGATGTTTTGCCAAGTTTTTTGAATGTTTTGATCAGTTCTGGCTGGTTTTCTAATGTTTTGGCATTTTTTCAGAATGTTTTGATGAGTTTTGTGGGTCTAAATTATTTTGGCGGGTTTTCGGAATATTTTGGTTGGTTTTGATTTGTTTTTATGATGTTTTGGCGGGTTTTCGGAATGTTTTGTTTGGGTTTTAGAATGTTTTGTATTCTCTTGAGTTGTTTTTATGGTGTTGGCAGGTTTTGGAATGTTTGGATTGCTTTTGGCGGGTTTTAAAATATTTTGGCGGGTATTTGGAATGTTTTGGCGGGTATTCGGAATGTTTTGATTAGTTTTGACGGGTTTTGAAATATTTTGGCGGATTTTGAGAAGGTTTTGATTCTGTTTAGCCCAGTTTTTGGTGTGTTTGGATTAGCTTTGGTGGGCTTTATCATGTTTTGTCAGGTTTTTTCGAATGTATTGATCACTTCTGTCTGGTTTTCTATTTTGGCGGGTTTGAAAATATTTTTGGATGTGTTTTGGCGGGTTTGAAAATATTTTGGCTCTTTGCGCAGAGACGACGGTGCCGGTTGCGGTGCGCTCCGGGGCGCTCCTTCTGCGGAAAGACGCCTGGCAGCGGCACTTGGGACAGCTCCGCGTCTCCGTATTCTGCGTTTCTTGCCTTCTGCATCTCAGCAAAATGCTTTCCCACTAGGTCTAGCAAGGAGAAACTGTGGCAGCTGAGTAGATGTAGCCCGGCCCGCCCTTTGAAGTTGAAAAGTTCTTGGCATCTCAGAGCCTCAAGGGAAGAGCAAGGTTATCTATGGTAGGCTGGGGCAGAACTAGCAGCAAGCAGAGCAAAGTTGTCCAAGAATAGCTTCCATTGGAATGCTAATGGCAATTGAAGAGGCAGGCCAGTGGCAAGCCACTAGCTTCTAGCAGTTGGAAAGTTGCTGACACAGTGCAGGTGTTGTGCGGCTTCTTTCTTGGCCTCCTAGAAGGTGCCGTGGTGCCGCGCTCTCCGTCTCTTGCTTGCCAATATGTTGCCGTGTTCCTCCTATTGTTTGGTTTGTTTTGATTTGTTTTGATGATGTTTTGGCGGGTTTTCGGAATGTTTTGGTGGTGTTTTAGAATGTTTTGTTTTCTCTTGTGTTGTTTTTATTGTGTTGGCAGGTTGTGGAACGTTTGGATTAGTTTTGGCGGGTTTTAAAATATTTTGGCGGGTATTTGGAATGTTTTGGTTTGCTTTCATTTGTTTTGATTATGTTTTGGCAAGTTATTGAAAGTTTCGATCACTTCTGACTGGTTTTCTAGTATTTTGGCATCTTTTCAGAATGTTTTGATCAGTTTTGGCAGGTTGTAAACTATTTTGTCAGGTTTTTGGAATGTTTTGGTTGGTTTTGATTTGTTTTTATGATGTTTTGCCAAGTTTTTTGAATGTTTTGATCAGTTCTGGCTGGTTTTCTAATGTTTTGGCATATTTTCAGAATGTTTTGATGAGTTTTGTGGGTCTAAATCGTTTTGGCGGGTTTTCGGAATATTTTGGTTGGTTTTGATTTGTTTTTATGATGTTTTGGCGGGTTTTCGGAATGTTTTGGTTGGGTTTTAGAATGTTTTGTATTCTCTTGAGTTGTTTTTATTGTCTTGGCAGGTTTTGGAATGTTTGGATTGCTTTTGGCGGGTTTTAAAATATTTTGGCGGGTATTTGGAATGTTTTGGCGGGTATTCGGAATGTTTTGATTAGTTTTGACGCGTTTTGAAATATTTTGGCAGGTTTTTAGAAGGTTTTGATTCTGTTTAGCCCAGTTTTTGGTGTGTTTGGATTAGCTTTGGTGGGCTTTATCATGTTTTGTCAGGTTTTTTCGAATGTATTGATCACTTCTGTCTGGTTTTCTATTTTGGCGGGTTTGAAAATATTTTTGGATTAGTTTTGGCGGGTTTGAAAATATTTTGGCTCTTTGCGCAGAGACGACGGTGCCGGTTGCGGTGCGCTCCGGGGCGCTCCTTCTGCGGAAAGACGCCTGGCAGCGGCACTTGGGACAGCTCCGCGTCTCCGTATTCTGCGTTTCTTGCCTTCTGCATCTCAGCAAAATGCTTTCCCACTAGGTCTAGCAAGGAGAAACTGTGGCAGCTGAGTAGATGTAGCCCGGCCCGCCCTTTGAAGTTGACAAGTTCTTGGCATCTCAGAACCTCAAGGGAAGAGCAAGGTTATCTATGGTAGGCTGGGGCAGAACTAGCAGCAAGCAGAGCAAAGTTGTCCAAGAATAGCTTCCATTGGAATGCTAATGGCAATTGAAGAGGCAGGCCAGTGGCAAGCCACTAGCTTCTAGCAGTTTGAAAGTTGCAGACACAGTGCAGGTGTTGTGCGGCTTCCTTCTTGGCCTCCTAGAAGGTGCCGTGGTGCCGCGCTCTCCGTCTCTTGCTTGCCAATATGTTGCCGTGTTCCTCCTATTGTTTGGTTTGTTTTGATTTGTTTTGATGATCTTTTGGCGGGTTTTCGGAATGTTTTGGTGGTGTTTTAGAATGTTTTGTTTTCTCTTGTGTTGTTTTTATTGTGTTGGCAGGTTGTGGAACGTTTGGATTAGTTTTGGTGGGTTTTAAAATATTTTGGCGGGTATTTGGAATGTTTTGGTTTGCTTTCATTTGTTTTGATTATGTTTTGGCAAGTTATTGAAAGTTTCGATCACTTCAGACTGGTTTCCTAGTATTTTGGCATCTTTTCAGAATGTTTTGATCAGTTTTGGCAGGTTGTAAACTATTTTGTCAGGTTTTTGGAATGTTTTGGTTGGTTTTGATTTGTTTTTATGATGTTTTGCCAAGTTTTTTGAATGTTTTGATCAGTTCTGGCTGGTTTTCTAATGTTTTGGCATTTTTTCAGAATGTTTTGATGAGTTTTGTGGGTCTAAATTATTTTGGCGGGTTTTCGGAATATTTTGGTTGGTTTTGATTTGTTTTTATGATGTTTTGGCGGGTTTTCGGAATGTTTTGTTTGGGTTTTAGAATGTTTTGTATTCTCTTGAGTTGTTTTTATGGTGTTGGCAGGTTTTGGAATGTTTGGATTGCTTTTGGCGGGTTTTAAAATATTTTGGCGGGTATTTGGAATGTTTTGGCGGGTATTCGGAATGTTTTGATTAGTTTTGACGGGTTTTGAAATATTTTGGCGGATTTTGAGAAGGTTTTGATTCTGTTTAGCCCAGTTTTTGGTGTGTTTGGATTAGCTTTGGTGGGCTTTATCATGTTTTGTCAGGTTTTTTCGAATGTATTGATCACTTCTGTCTGGTTTTCTATTTTGGCGGGTTTGAAAATATTTTTGGATGTGTTTTGGCGGGTTTGAAAATATTTTGGCTCTTTGCGCAGAGACGACGGTGCCGGTTGCGGTGCGCTCCGGGGCGCTCCTTCTGCGGAAAGACGCCTGGCAGCGGCACTTGGGACAGCTCCGCGTCTCCGTATTCTGCGTTTCTTGCCTTCTGCATCTCAGCAAAATGCTTTCCCACTAGGTCTAGCAAGGAGAAACTGTGGCAGCTGAGTAGATGTAGCCCGGCCCGCCCTTTGAAGTTGACAAGTTCTTGGCATCTCAGAGCCTCAAGGGAAGAGCAAGGTTATCTATGGTAGGCTGGGGCAGAACTAGCAGCAAGCAGAGCAAAGTTGTCCAAGAATAGCTTCCATTGGAATGCTAATGGCAATTGAAGAGGCAGGCCAGTGGCAAGCCACTAGCTTCTAGCAGTTGGAAAGTTGCTGACACAGTGCAGGTGTTGTGCGGCTTCTTTCTTGGCCTCCTAGAAGGTGCCGTGGTGCCGCGCTCTCCGTCTCTTGCTTGCCAATATGTTGCCGTGTTCCTCCTATTGTTTGGTTTGTTTTGATTTGTTTTGATGATCTTTTGGCGGGTTTTCGGAATGTTTTGGTGGTGTTTTAGAATGTTTTGTTTTCTCTTGTGTTGTTTTTATTGTGTTGGCAGGTTGTGGAACGTTTGGATTCGTTTTGGCGGGTTTTAAAATATTTGGGCGGGTATTTGGAATGTTTTGGTTTGCTTTCATTTGTTTTGATTATGTTTTGGCAAGTTATTGAAAGTTTCGATCACTTCAGACTGGTTTCCTAGTATTTTGGCATCTTTTCAGAATGTTTTGATCAGTTTTGGCAGGTTGTAAACTATTTTGTCAGGTTTTTGGAATGTTTTGGTTGGTTTTGATTTGTTTTTATGATGTTTTGCCAAGTTTTTTGAATGTTTTGATCAGTTCTGGCTGGTTTTCTAATGTTTTGGCATTTTTTCAGAATGTTTTGATGAGTTTTGTGGGTCTAAATTATTTTGGCGGGTTTTCGGAATATTTTGGTTGGTTTTGATTTGTTTTTATGATGTTTTGGCGGGTTTTCGGAATGTTTTGTTTGGGTTTTAGAATGTTTTGTATTCTCTTGAGTTGTTTTTATGGTGTTGGCAGGTTTTGGAATGTTTGGATTGCTTTTGGCGGGTTTTAAAATATTTTGGCGGGTATTTGGAATGTTTTGGCGGGTATTCGGAATGTTTTGATTAGTTTTGACGGGTTTTGAAATATTTTGGCGGATTTTGAGAAGGTTTTGATTCTGTTTAGCCCAGTTTTTGGTGTGTTTGGATTAGCTTTGGTGGGCTTTATCATGTTTTGTCAGGTTTTTTCGAATGTATTGATCACTTCTGTCTGGTTTTCTATTTTGGCGGGTTTGAAAATATTTTTGGATGTGTTTTGGCGGGTTTGAAAATATTTTGGCTCTTTGTGCAGAGACGACGGTGCCGGTTGCGGTGCGCTGCGGGGCGCTCCTTCTGCGGAAAGACGCCTGGCAGCGGCACTTGGGACAGCTCCGCGTCTCCGTATTCTGCGTTTCTTGCCTTCTGCATCTCAGCAAAATGCTTTCCCACTAGGTCTAGCAAGGAGAAACTGTGGCAGCTGAGTAGATGTAGCCCGGCCCGCCCATTGAAGTTGACAAGTTCTTGGCATCTCAGAGCCTCAAGGGAAGAGCAAGGTTATCTATGGTAGGCTGGGGCAGAACTAGCAGCAAGCAGAGCAAAGTTGTCCAAGAATAGCTTCCATTGGAATGCTAATGGCAATTGAAGAGGCAGGCCAGTGGCAAGCCACTAGCTTCTAGCAGTTGGAAAGTTGCTGACACAGTGCAGGTGTTGTGCGGCTTCCTTCTTGGCCTCCTAGAAGGTGCCGTGGTGCCGCGCTCTCCGTCTCTTGCTTGCCAATATGTTGCCGTGTTCCTCCTATTGTTTGGTTTGTTTTGATTTGTTTTGATGATGTTTTGGCGGGTTTTCGGAATGTTTTGGTGGTGTTTTAGAATGTTTTGTTTTCTCTTGTGTTGTTTTTATTGTGTTGGCAGGTTGTGGAACGTTTGGATTCGATTTGGCGGGTTTTAAAATATTTTGGCGGGTATTTGGAATGTTTTGGTTTGCTTTCATTTGTTTTGATTATGTTTTGGCAAGTTATTGAAAGTTTCGATCACTTCTGACTGGTTTTCTAGTATTTTGGCATCTTTTCAGAATGTTTTGATCAGTTTTAGCAGGTTGTAAACTATTTTGTCAGGTTTTTGGAATGTTTTGGTTGGTTTTGATTTGTTTTTATGATGTTTTGCAAAGTTTTTTGAATGTTTTGATCCGTTCTGGCTGGTTTTCTAATGTTTTGGCATATTTTCAGAAAGTTTTGATGAGTTTTGTGGGTCTAAATCATTTTGGCGGGTTTTCGGAATATTTTGGTTGGTTTTGATTTGTTTTTATGATGTTTTGTCGGGTTTTCGGAATGTTTTGGTTGGGTTTTAGAATGTTTTGTATTCTCTTGAGTTGTTTTTATTGTCTTGGCAGGTTTTGGAATGTTTGGATTCCTTTTGGCGGGTTTTAAAATATTTTGGCGGGTATTTGGAATGTTTTGGCGGGTATTCGGAATGTTTTGATTAGTTTTGACGGGTTTTGAAATATTTTGGCGGGTTTTTAGAAAGTTTTGACTTGTTTTGATTCTGTTTAGCCCAGTTTTTGGTGTGTTTGGATTAGCTTTGGTGGGCTTTATCAGGTTTTGTCAGGTTTTTTCGAATGTATTGATCACTTCTCTCTGGTTTTCTATTTTGGCAGGTTTGAAGATATTTTTGGATTAGTTTTGGCGGGTTTGAAAATATTTTGGCTCTTTGCGCAGAGACGACGGTGCCGGTTGCGGTGCGCTCCGGGGCGCTCCTTCTGCGGAAAGACGCCTGGCAGCGGCACTTGGGACAGCTCCGCGTCTCCGTATTCTGCGTTTCTTGCCTTCTGCATCTCAGCAAAATGCTTTCCCACTAGGTCTAGCAAGGAGAAACTGTGGCAGCTGAGTAGATGTAGCCCGGCCCGCCCTTTGAAGTTGACAAGTTCTTGGCATCTCAGAGCCTCAAGGGAAGAGCAAGGTTATCTATGGTAGGCTGGGGCAGAACTAGCAGCAAGCAGAGCAAAGTTGTCCAAGAATAGCTTCCATTGGAATGCTAATGGCAATTGAAGAGGCAGGCCAGTGGCAAGCCACTAGCTTCTAGCAGTTTGAAAGTTGCTGACACAGTGCAGGTGTTGTGCGGCTTCTTTCTTGGCCTCCTAGAAGGTGCCGTGGTGCCGCGCTCTCCGTCTCTTGCTTGCCAATATGTTGCCGTGTTCCTCCTATTGTTTGGTTTGTTTTGATTTGTTTTGATGATGTTTTGGCGGGTTTTCGGAATGTTTTGGTGGTGTTTTAGAATGTTTTGTTTTCTCTTGTGTTGTTTTTATTGTGTTGGCAGGTTGTGGAACGTTTGGATTAGTTTTGGCGGGTTTTAAAATATTTTGGCGGGTATTTGGAATGTTTTGGTTTGCTTTCATTTGTTTTGATTATGTTTTGGCAAGTTATTGAAAGTTTCGATCACTTCTGACTGGTTTTCTAGTATTTTGGCATCTTTTCAGAATGTTTTGATCAGTTTTGGCAGGTTGTAAACTATTTTGTCAGGTTTTTGGAATGTTTTGGTTGGTTTTGATTTGTTTTTATGATGTTTTGCCAAGTTTTTTGAATGATTTGATCAGTTCTGGCTGGTTTTCTAATGTTTTGGCATATTTTCAGAATGTTTTGATGAGTTTTGTGGGTCTAAATCATTTTGGCGGGTTTTCGGAATATTTTGGTTGGTTTTGATTTGTTTTTATGATGTTTTGGCGGGTTTTCGGAATGTTTTGGTTGGGTTTTAGAATGTTTTGTATTCTCTTGAGTTGTTTTTATTGTGTTGGCAGGTTTTGGAATGTTTGGATTGCTTTTGGCGGGTTTTAAAATATTTTGGCGGGTATTTGGAATGTTTTGGCGGGTATTCGGAATGTTTTGATTAGTTTTGACGCGTTTTGAAATATTTTGGCAGGTTTTTAGAAGGTTTTGATTCTGTTTAGCCCAGTTTTTGGTGTGTTTGGATTAGCTTTGGTGGGCTTTATCATGTTTTGTCAGGTTTTTTCGAATGTATTGATCACTTCTGTCTGGTTTTCTATTTTGGCGGGTTTGAAAATATTTTTGGATTAGTTTTGGCGGGTTTGAAAATATTTTGGCTCTTTGCGCAGAGACGACGGTGCCGGTTGCGGTGTGCTCCGGGACGCTCCTTCTGCGGAAAGAGGCCTGGCAGCGGCACTTGGGACAGCTCCGCGTCTCCGTATTCTGCGTTTCTTGCCTTCTGCATCTCAGCAAAATGCTTTCCCACTAGATCTAGCAAGGAGAAACTGTGGCAGCTGAGTAGATGTAGCCCGGCCCACCCTTTGAAGTTGACAAGTTCTTGGCATCTCAGAACCTCAAGGGAAGAGCAAGGTTATCTATGGTAGGCTGGGGCAGAACTAGCAGCAAGCAGAGCAAAGTTGTCCAAGAACAGCTTCCATTGGAATGCTAATGGCAATTGAAGAGGCAGGCCAGTGGCAAGCCACTATCTTCTAGCAGTTTGAAAGTTGCTGACACAGTGCAGTGTTGTGCGGCTTCTTTCTTGGCCTCCTAGAAGGTGCCGTGGTGCCGCGCTCTCCGTCTCTTGCTTGCCAATATGTTGCCGTGTTCCTCCTATTGTTTGGTTTGTTTTGATTTGTTTTGATGATGTTTTGGCGGGTTTTCGGAATGTTTTGGTGGTGTTTTAGAATGTTTTGTTTTCTCTTGTGTTGTTTTTATTGTGTTGGCAGGTTGTGGAACGTTTGGATTCGTTTTGGCGGGTTTTAAAATATTTTGGCGGGTATTTGGAATGTTTTGGTTTGCTTTCATTTGTTTTGATTATGTTTTGGCAAGTTATTGAAAGTTTTGATCACTTCTGACTGGTTTTCTAGTATTTTGGCATCTTTTCAGAATGTTTTGATCAGTTTTAGCAGGTTGTAAACTATTTTGTCAGGTTTTTGGAATGTTTTGGTTGGTTTTGATTTGTTTTTATGATGTTTTGCCAAGTTTTTTGAATGTTTTGATCAGTTCTGGCTGGTTTTCTAATGTTTTGGCATTTTTTCAGAACGTTTTGATGAGTTTTGTGGGTCTAAATTATTTTGGCGGGTTTTCGGAATATTTTGGTTGGTTTTGATTTGTTTTTATGATGTTTTGGTGGGTTTTCGGAATGTTTTGGTTGGGTTTTAGAATGTTTTGTATTCTCTTGAGTTGTTTTTATTGTGTTGGCAGGTTTTGGAATGTTTGGATTGCTTTTGGCGGGTTTTAAAATATTTTGGCGGGTATTTGGAATGTTTTGGCGGGTATTCGGAATGTTTTGATAAGTTTTGACGGGTTTTGAAATATTTTGGCGGGTTTTTAGAAGGTTTTGATTCTGTTTAGCCCAGTTTTTGGTGTGTTTGGATTAGCTTTGGTGGGCTTTATCACGTTTTGTCAGGTTTTTTCGAATGTATTGATCACTTCTGTCTGGTTTTCTATTTTGGCGGGTTTGAAAATATTTTTGGATGTGTTTTGGCGGGTTTGAAAATATTTTGGCTCTTTGCGCAGAGACGACGGTGCCGGTTGCGGTGCGCTCCGGGGCGCTCCTTCTGCGGAAAGACGCCTGGCAGCGGCACTTGGGACAGCTCCGCGTCTCCGTATTCTGCGTTTCTTGCCTTCTGCATCTCAGCAAAATGCTTTCCCACTAGGTCTAGCAAGGAGAAACTGTGGCAGCTGAGTAGATGTAGCCCGGCCCACCCTTTGAAGTTGACAAGTTTTTGGCATCTCAGAACCTCAGGGGAAGAGCAAGGTTATCTATGGTAGGCTGGGGCAGAACTAGCAGCAAGCAGAGCAAAGTTGTCCAAGAATAGCTTCCATTGGAATGCTAATGGCAATTGAAGAGGCAGGCCAGTGGCAAGCCACTATCTTCTAGCAGTTTGAAAGTTGCAGACACAGTGCAGGTGTTGTGCGGCTTCCTTCTTGGCCTCCTAGAAGGTGCCGTGGTGCCGCGCTCTCCGTCTCTTGCTTGCCAATATGTTGCCGTGTTCCTCCTATTGTTTGGTTTGTTTTGATTTGTTTTGATGATGTTTTGGCGGGTTTTCGGAATGTTTTGGTGGTGTTTTAGAATGTTTTGTTTTCTCTTGTGTTGTTTTTATTGTCTTGGCAGGTTGTGGAACGTTTGGATTCGTTTTGGCGGGTTTTAAAATATTTTGGCGGGTATTTGGAATGTTTTGGTTTGCTTTCATTTGTTTTGATTATGTTTTGGCAAGTTATTGAAAGTTTCGATCACTTCTGACTGGTTTTCTAGTATTTTGGGATCTTTTCAGAATGTTTTGATCAGTTTTAGCAGGTTGTAAACTATTTTGTCAGGTTTTTGGAATGTTTTGGTTGGTTTTGATTTGTTTTTATGATGTTTTGCCAAGTTTTTTGAATGTTTTGATCAGTTCTGGCTGGTTTTCTAATGTTTTGGCATATTTTCAGAAAGTTTTGATGAGTTTTGTGGGTCTAAATCATTTTGGCGGGTTTTCGGAATATTTTGGTTGGTTTTGATTTGTTTTTATGATGTTTTGGCGGGTTTTCGGAATGTTTTGGTTGGGTTTTAGAATGTTTTGTATTCTCTTGAGTTGTTTTTATTGTGTTGGCAGGTTTTGGAATGTTTGGATTCCTTTTGGCGGGTTTTAAAATATTTTGGCGGGTATTTGGAATGTTTTGGCGGGTATTCGGAATGTTTTGATTAGTTTTGACGGGTTTTGAAATATTTTGGCGGGTTTTTAGAAAGTTTTTACTTTTTTTGATTCTGTTTAGCCCAGTTTTTGGTGTGTTTGGATTAGCTTTGGTGGGCTTTATCAGGTTTTGTCAGGTTTTTTCGAATGTATTGATCACTTCTCTCTGGTTTTCTATTTTGGCAGGTTTGAAAATATTTTTGGATTAGTTTTGGCGGGTTTGAAAATATTTTGGCTCTTTGCGCAGAGACGACGGTGCCGGTTGCGGTGCGCTCCGGGGCGCTCCTTCTGCGGAAAGACGCCTGGCAGCGGCACTTGGGACAGCTCCGCGTCTCCGTATTCTGCGTTTCTTGCCTTCTGCATCTCAGCAAAATGCTTTCCCACTAGGTCTAGCAAGGAGAAACTGTGGCAGCTGAGTAGATGTAGCCCGGCCCGCCCTTTGAAGTTGAAAAGTTCTTGGCATCTCAGAGCCTCAAGGGAAGAGCAAGGTTATCTATGGTAGGCTGGGGCAGAACTAGCAGCAAGCAGAGCAAAGTTGTCCAAGAATAGCTTCCATTGGAATGCTAATGGCAATTGAAGAGGCAGGCCAGTGGCAAGCCACTAGCTTCTAGCAGTTGGAAAGTTGCTGACACAGTGCAGGTGTTGTGCGGCTTCTTTCTTGGCCTCCTAGAAGGTGCCGTGGTGCCGCGCTCTCCGTCTCTTGCTTGCCAATATGTTGCCGTGTTCCTCCTATTGTTTGGTTTGTTTTGATTTGTTTTGATGATGTTTTGGCGGGTTTTCGGAATGTTTTGGTGGTGTTTTAGAATGTTTTGTTTTCTCTTGTGTTGTTTTTATTGTGTTGGCAGGTTGTGGAACGTTTGGATTAGTTTTGGCGGGTTTTAAAATATTTTGGCGGGTATTTGGAATGTTTTGGTTTGCTTTCATTTGTTTTGATTATGTTTTGGCAAGTTATTGAAAGTTTCGATCACTTCTGACTGGTTTTCTAGTATTTTGGCATCTTTTCAGAATGTTTTGATCAGTTTTGGCAGGTTGTAAACTATTTTGTCAGGTTTTTGGAATGTTTTGGTTGGTTTTGATTTGTTTTTATGATGTTTTGCCAAGTTTTTTGAATGATTTGATCAGTTCTGGCTGGTTTTCTAATGTTTTGGCATATTTTCAGAATGTTTTGATGAGTTTTGTGGGTCTAAATTATTTTGGCGGGTTTTCGGAATATTTTGGTTGGTTTTGATTTGTTTTTATGATGTTTTGGCGGGTTTTCGGAATGTTTTGTTTGGGTTTTAGAATGTTTTGTATTCTCTTGAGTTGTTTTTATGGTGTTGGCAGGTTTTGGAATGTTTGGATTGCTTTTGGCGGGTTTTAAAATATTTTGGCGGGTATTTGGAATGTTTTGGCGGGTATTCGGAATGTTTTGATTAGTTTTGACGGGTTTTGAAATATTTTGGCGGATTTTGAGAAGGTTTTGATTCTGTTTAGCCCAGTTTTTGGTGTGTTTGGATTAGCTTTGGTGGGCTTTATCATGTTTTGTCAGGTTTTTTCGAATGTATTGATCACTTCTGTCTGGTTTTCTATTTTGGCGGGTTTGAAAATATTTTTGGATGTGTTTTGGCGGGTTTGAAAATATTTTGGCTCTTTGCGCAGAGACGACGGTGCCGGTTGCGGTGCGCTCCGGGGCGCTCCTTCTGCGGAAAGACGCCTGGCAGCGGCACTTGGGACAGCTCCGCGTCTCCGTATTCTGCGTTTCTTGCCTTCTGCATCTCAGCAAAATGCTTTCCCACTAGGTCTAGCAAGGAGAAACTGTGGCAGCTGAGTAGATGTAGCCCGGCCCGCCCTTTGAAGTTGACAAGTTCTTGGCATCTCAGAGCCTCAAGGGAAGAGCAAAGTTATCTATGGTAGGCTGGGGCAGAACTAGCAGCAAGCAGAGCAAAGTTGTCCAAGAATAGCTTCCATTGGAATGCTAATGGCAATTGAAGAGGCAGGCCAGTGGCAAGCCACTAGCTTCTAGCAGTTGGAAAGTTGCTGACACAGTGCAGGTGTTGTGCGGCTTCTTTCTTGGCCTCCTAGAAGGTGCCGTGGTGCCGCGCTCTCCGTCTCTTGCTTGCCAATATGTTGCCGTGTTCCTCCTATTGTTTGGTTTGTTTTGATTTGTTTTGATGATCTTTTGGCGGGTTTTCGGAATGTTTTGGTGGTGTTTTAGAATGTTTTGTTTTCTCTTGTGTTGTTTTTATTGTGTTGGCAGGTTGTGGAACGTTTGGATTAGTTTTGGCGGGTTTTAAAATATTGTGGCGGGTATTTGGAATGTTTTGGTTTGCTTTCATTTGTTTTGATTATGTTTTGGCAAGTTATTGAAAGTTTCGATCACTTCAGACTGGTTTCCTAGTATTTTGGCATCTTTTCAGAATGTTTTGATCAGTTTTGGCAGGTTGTAAACTATTTTGTCAGGGTTTTGGAATGTTTTGGTTGGTTTTGATTTGTTTTTATGATGTTTTGCAAAGTTTTTTGAATGTTTTGATCAGTTCTGGCTGGTTTTCTAATGTTTTGGCATTTTTTCAGAATGTTTTGATGAGTTTTGTGGGTCTAAATTATTTTGGCGGGTTTTCGGAATATTTTGGTTGGTTTTGATTTGTTTTTATGATGTTTTGGCGGGTTTTCGGAATGTTTTGTTTGGGTTTTAGAATGTTTTGTATTCTCTTGAGTTGTTTTTATGGTGTTGGCAGGTTTTGGAATGTTTGGATTGCTTTTGGCGGGTTTTAAAATATTTTGGCGGGTATTTGGAATGTTTTGGCGGGTATTCGGAATGTTTTGATTAGTTTTGACGGGTTTTGAAATATTTTGGCGGATTTTGAGAAGGTTTTGATTCTGTTTAGCCCAGTTTTTGGTGTGTTTGGATTAGCTTTGGTGGGCTTTATCATGTTTTGTCAGGTTTTTTCGAATGTATTGATCACTTCTGTCTGGTTTTCTATTTTGGCGGGTTTGAAAATATTTTTGGATGTGTTTTGGCGGGTTTGAAAATATTTTGGCTCTTTGCGCAGAGACGACGGTGCCGGTTGCGGTGCGCTCCGGGGCGCTCCTTCTGCGGAAAGACGCCTGGCAGCGGCACTTGGGACAGCTCCGCGTCTCCGTATTCTGCGTTTCTTGCCTTCTGCATCTCAGCAAAATGCTTTCCCACTAGATCTAGCAAGGAGAAACTGTGGCAGCTGAGTAGATGTAGCCCGGCCCACCCTTTGAAGTTGACAAGTTCTTGGCATCTCAGAACCTCAAGGGAAGAGCAAGGTTATCTATGGTAGGCTGGGGCAGAACTAGCAGCAAGCAGAGCAAAGTTGTCCAAGAACAGCTTCCATTGGAATGCTAATGGCAATTGAAGAGGCAGGCCAGTGGCAAGCCACTATCTTCTAGCAGTTTGAAAGTTGCTGACACAGTGCAGTGTTGTGCGGCTTCTTTCTTGGCCTCCTAGAAGGTGCCGTGGTGCCGCGCTCTCCGTCTCTTGCTTGCCAATATGTTGCCGTGTTCCTCCTATTGTTTGGTTTGTTTTGATTTGTTTTGATGATGTTTTGGCGGGTTTTCGGAATGTTTTGGTGGTGTTTTAGAATGTTTTGTTTTCTCTTGTGTTGTTTTTATTGTGTTGGCAGGTTGTGGAACGTTTGGATTCGTTTTGGCGGGTTTTAAAATATTTGGGCGGGTATTTGGAATGTTTTGGTTTGCTTTCATTTGTTTTGATTATGTTTTGGCAAGTTATTGAAAGTTTTGATCACTTCTGACTGGTTTTCTAGTATTTTGGCATCTTTTCAGAATGTTTTGATCAGTTTTAGCAGGTTGTAAACTATTTTGTCAGGTTTTTGGAATGTTTTGGTTGGTTTTGATTTGTTTTTATGATGTTTTGCCAAGTTTTTTGAATGTTTTGATCAGTTCTGGCTGGTTTTCTAATGTTTTGGCATTTTTTCAGAACGTTTTGATGAGTTTTGTGGGTCTAAATTATTTTGGCGGGTTTTCGGAATATTTTGGTTGGTTTTGATTTGTTTTTATGATGTTTTGGTGGGTTTTCGGAATGTTTTGGTTGGGTTTTAGAATGTTTTGTATTCTCTTGAGTTGTTTTTATTGTGTTGGCAGGTTTTGGAATGTTTGGATTGCTTTTGGCGGGTTTTAAAATATTTTGGCGGGTATTTGGAATGTTTTGGCGGGTATTCGGAATGTTTTGATAAGTTTTGACGGGTTTTGAAATATTTTGGCGGGTTTTTAGAAGGTTTTGATTCTGTTTAGCCCAGTTTTTGGTGTGTTTGGATTAGCTTTGGTGGGCTTTATCACGTTTTGTCAGGTTTTTTCGAATGTATTGATCACTTCTGTCTGGTTTTCTATTTTGGCGGGTTTGAAAATATTTTTGGATGTGTTTTGGCGGGTTTGAAAATATTTTGGCTCTTTGCGCAGAGACGACGGTGCCGGTTGCGGTGCGCTCCGGGGCGCTCCTTCTGCGGAAAGACGCCTGGCAGCGGCACTTGGGACAGCTCCGCGTCTCCGTATTCTGCGTTTCTTGCCTTCTGCATCTCAGCAAAATGCTTTCCCACTAGGTCTAGCAAGGAGAAACTGTGGCAGCTGAGTAGATGTAGCCCGGCCCACCCTTTGAAGTTGACAAGTTTTTGGCATCTCAGAACCTCAGGGGAAGAGCAAGGTTATCTATGGTAGGCTGGGGCAGAACTAGCAGCAAGCAGAGCAAAGTTGTCCAAGAATAGCTTCCATTGGAATGCTAATGGCAATTGAAGAGGCAGGCCAGTGGCAAGCCACTATCTTCTAGCAGTTTGAAAGTTGCAGACACAGTGCAGGTGTTGTGCGGCTTCCTTCTTGGCCTCCTAGAAGGTGCCGTGGTGCCGCGCTCTCCGTCTCTTGCTTGCCAATATGTTGCCGTGTTCCTCCTATTGTTTGGTTTGTTTTGATTTGTTTTGATGATGTTTTGGCGGGTTTTCGGAATGTTTTGGTGGTGTTTTAGAATGTTTTGTTTTCTCTTGTGTTGTTTTTATTGTCTTGGCAGGTTGTGGAACGTTTGGATTCGTTTTGGCGGGTTTTAAAATATTTTGGCGGGTATTTGGAATGTTTTGGTTTGCTTTCATTTGTTTTGATTATGTTTTGGCAAGTTATTGAAAGTTTCGATCACTTCTGACTGGTTTTCTAGTATTTTGGGATCTTTTCAGAATGTTTTGATCAGTTTTAGCAGGTTGTAAACTATTTTGTCAGGTTTTTGGAATGTTTTGGTTGGTTTTGATTTGTTTTTATGATGTTTTGCCAAGTTTTTTGAATGTTTTGATCAGTTCTGGCTGGTTTTCTAATGTTTTGGCATATTTTCAGAAAGTTTTGATGAGTTTTGTGGGTCTAAATCATTTTGGCGGGTTTTCGGAATATTTTGGTTGGTTTTGATTTGTTTTTATGATGTTTTGGCGGGTTTTCGGAATGTTTTGGTTGGGTTTTAGAATGTTTTGTATTCTCTTGAGTTGTTTTTATTGTGTTGGCAGGTTTTGGAATGTTTGGATTCCTTTTGGCGGGTTTTAAAATATTTTGGCGGGTATTTGGAATGTTTTGGCGGGTATTCGGAATGTTTTGATTAGTTTTGACGGGTTTTGAAATATTTTGGCGGGTTTTTAGAAAGTTTTTACTTTTTTTGATTCTGTTTAGCCCAGTTTTTGGTGTGTTTGGATTAGCTTTGGTGGGCTTTATCAGGTTTTGTCAGGTTTTTTCGAATGTATTGATCACTTCTCTCTGGTTTTCTATTTTGGCAGGTTTGAAAATATTTTTGGATTAGTTTTGGCGGGTTTGAAAATATTTTGGCTCTTTGCGCAGAGACGACGGTGCCGGTTGCGGTGCGCTCCGGGGCGCTCCTTCTGCGGAAAGACGCCTGGCAGCGGCACTTGGGACAGCTCCGCGTCTCCGTATTCTGCGTTTCTTGCCTTCTGCATCTCAGCAAAATGCTTTCCCACTAGGTCTAGCAAGGAGAAACTGTGGCAGCTGAGTAGATGTAGCCCGGCCCGCCCTTTGAAGTTGAAAAGTTCTTGGCATCTCAGAGCCTCAAGGGAAGAGCAAGGTTATCTATGGTAGGCTGGGGCAGAACTAGCAGCAAGCAGAGCAAAGTTGTCCAAGAATAGCTTCCATTGGAATGCTAATGGCAATTGAAGAGGCAGGCCAGTGGCAAGCCACTAGCTTCTAGCAGTTGGAAAGTTGCTGACACAGTGCAGGTGTTGTGCGGCTTCTTTCTTGGCCTCCTAGAAGGTGCCGTGGTGCCGCGCTCTCCGTCTCTTGCTTGCCAATATGTTGCCGTGTTCCTCCTATTGTTTGGTTTGTTTTGATTTGTTTTGATGATGTTTTGGCGGGTTTTCGGAATGTTTTGGTGGTGTTTTAGAATGTTTTGTTTTCTCTTGTGTTGTTTTTATTGTGTTGGCAGGTTGTGGAACGTTTGGATTCGTTTTGGCGGGTTTTAAAATATTTTGGCGGGTATTTGGAATGTTTTGGTTTGCTTTCATTTGTTTTGATTATGTTTTGGCAAGTTATTGAAAGTTTCGATCACTTCTGACTGGTTTTCTAGTATTTTGGCATCTTTTCAGAATGTTTTGATCAGTTTTGGCAGGTTGTAAACTATTTTGTCAGGTTTTTGGAATGTTTTGGTTGGTTTTGATTTGTTTTTATGATGTTTTGCCAAGTTTTTTGAATGATTTGATCAGTTCTGGCTGGTTTTCTAATGTTTTGGCATATTTTCAGAATGTTTTGATGAGTTTTGTGGGTCTAAATTATTTTGGCGGGTTTTCGGAATATTTTGGTTGGTTTTGATTTGTTTTGATGATGTTTTGGCGGGTTTTCGGAATGTTTTGTTTGGGTTTTAGAATGTTTTGTATTCTCTTGAGTTGTTTTTATGGTGTTGGCAGGTTTTGGAATGTTTGGATTGCTTTTGGCGGGTTTTAAAATATTTTGGCGGGTATTTGGAATGTTTTGGCGGGTATTCGGAATGTTTTGATTAGTTTTGACGGGTTTTGAAATATTTTGGCGGATTTTGAGAAGGTTTTGATTCTGTTTAGCCCAGTTTTTGGTGTGTTTGGATTAGCTTTGGTGGGCTTTATCATGTTTTGTCAGGTTTTTTCGAATGTATTGATCACTTCTGTCTGGTTTTCTATTTTGGCGGGTTTGAAAATATTTTTGGATGTGTTTTGGCGGGTTTGAAAATATTTTGGCTCTTTGCGCAGAGACGACGGTGCCGGTTGCGGTGCGCTCCGGGGCGCTCCTTCTGCGGAAAGACGCCTGGCAGCGGCACTTGGGACAGCTCCGCGTCTCCGTATTCTGCGTTTCTTGCCTTCTGCATCTCAGCAAAATGCTTTCCCACTAGGTCTAGCAAGGAGAAACTGTGGCAGCTGAGTAGATGTAGCCCGGCCCACCCTTTGAAGTTGACAAGTTCTTGGCATCTCAGAGCCTCAAGGGAAGAGCAAGGTTATCTATGGTAGGCTGGGGCAGAACTAGCAGCAAGCAGAGCAAAGTTGTCCAAGAATAGCTTCCATTGGAATGCTAATGGCAATTGAAGAGGCAGGCCAGTGGCAAGCCACTAGCTTCTAGCAGTTGGAAAGTTGCTGACACAGTGCAGGTGTTGTGCGGCTTCTTTCTTGGCCTCCTAGAAGGTGCCGTGGTGCCGCGCTCTCCGTCTCTTGCTTGCCAATATGTTGCCGTGTTCCTCCTATTGTTTGGTTTGTTTTGATTTGTTTTGATGATCTTTTGGCGGGTTTTCGGAATGTTTTGGTGGTGTTTTAGAATGTTTTGTTTTCTCTTGTGTTGTTTTTATTGTCTTGGAAGGTTTTGGAACGTTTGGATTCGATTTGGCGGGTTTTAAAATATTTTGGCGGGTATTTGGAATGTTTTGGTTTGCTTTCATTTGTTTTGATTATGTTTTGGCAAGTTATTGAAAGTTTCGATCACTTCTGACTGGTTTTCTAGTATTTTGGGATCTTTTCAGAATGTTTTGATCAGTTTTGGCAGGTTGTAAACTATTTTGTCAGGTTTTTGGAATGTTTTGGTTGGTTTTGATTTGTTTTTATGATGTTTTGCCAAGTTTTTTGAATGATTTGATCAGTTCTGGCTGGTTTTCTAATGTTTTGGCATATTTTCAGAATGTTTTGATGAGTTTTGTGGGTCTAAATTATTTTGGCGGGTTTTCGGAATATTTTGGTTGGTTTTGATTTGTTTTTATGATGTTTTGGCGGGTTTTCGGAATGTTTTGGTTGGGTTTTAGAATGTTTTGTATTCTCTTGAGTTGTTTTTATTGTGTTGGCAGGTTTTGGAATGTTTGGATTTGTTTTGGCGGGTTTTAAAATATTTTGGCGGGTATTTGGAATGTTTTGGCGGGTATTCGGAATGTTTTGATTAGTTTTGACGGGTTTTGAAATATTTTGGCGGATTTTGAGAAGGTTTTGATTCTGTTTAGCCCAGTTTTTGGTGTGTTTGGATTAGCTTTGGTGGGCTTTATCATGTTTTGTCAGGTTTTTTCGAATGTATTGATCACTTCTGTCTGGTTTTCTATTTTGGCGGGTTTGAAAATATTTTTGGATGTGTTTTGGCGGGTTTGAAAATATTTTGGCTCTTTGCGCAGAGACGACGGTGCCGGTTGCGGTGCGCTCCGGGGCGCTCCTTCTGCGGAAAGACGCCTGGCAGCGGCACTTGGGACAGCTCCGCGTCTCCGTATTCTGCATTTCTTGCCTTCTGCATCTCAGCAAAATGCTTTCCCGCTAGGTCTAGCAAGGAGAAACTGTGGCAGCTGAGTAGATGTAGCCCGGCCCACCCTTTGAAGTTGACAAGTTTTTGGCATCTCAGAACCTCAGGGGAAGAGCAAGGTTATCTATGGTAGGCTGGGGCAGAACTAGCAGCAAGCAGAGCAAAGTTGTCCAAGAATAGCTTCCATTGGAATGCTAATGGCAATTGAAGAGGCAGGCCAGTGGCAAGCCACTATCTTCTAGCAGTTTGAAAGTTGCAGACACAGTGCAGGTGTTGTGCGGCTTCCTTCTTGGCCTCCTAGAAGGTGCCGTGGTGCCGCGCTCTCCGTCTCTTGCTTGCCAATATGTTGCCGTGTTCCTCCTATTGTTTGGTTTGTTTTGATTTGTTTTGATGATGTTTTGGCGGGTTTTCGGAATGTTTTGGTGGTGTTTTAGAATGTTTTGTTTTCTCTTGTGTTGTTTTTATTGTCTTGGCAGGTTGTGGAACGTTTGGATTCGATTTGGCGGGTTTTAAAATATTTTGGCGGGTATTTGGAATGTTTTGGTTTGCTTTCATTTGTTTTGATTATGTTTTGGCAAGTTATTGAAAGTTTCGATCACTTCTGACTGGTTTTCTAGTATTTTGGCATCTTTTCAGAATGTTTTGATCAGTTTTAGCAGGTTGTAAACTATTTTGTCAGGTTTTTGGAATGTTTTGGTTGGTTTTGATTTGTTTTTATGATGTTTTGCAAAGTTTTTTGAATGTTTTGATCAGTTCTGGCTGGTTTTCTAATGTTTTGGCATATTTTCAGAAAGTTTTGATGAGTTTTGTGGGTCTAAATCATTTTGGCGGGTTTTCGGAATATTTTGGTTGGTTTTGATTTGTTTTTATGATGTTTTGTCGGGTTTTCGGAATGTTTTGGTTGGGTTTTAGAATGTTTTGTATTCTCTTGAGTTGTTTTTATTGTCTTGGCAGGTTTTGGAATGTTTGGATTCCTTTTGGCGGGTTTTAAAATATTTTGGCGGGTATTTGGAATGTTTTGGCGGGTATTCGGAATGTTTTGATAAGTTTTGACGGGTTTTGAAATATTTTGGCGGGTTTTTAGAAGGTTTTGATTCTGTTTAGCCCAGTTTTTGGTGTGTTTGGATTAGCTTTGGTGGGCTTTATCACGTTTTGTCAGGTTTTTTCGAATGTATTGATCACTTCTGTCTGGTTTTCTATTTTGGCGGGTTTGAAAATATTTTTGGATGTGTTTTGGCGGGTTTGAAAATATTTTGGCTCTTTGCGCAGAGACGACGGTGCCGGTTGCGGTGCGCTCCGGGGCGCTCCTTCTGCGGAAAGACGCCTGGCAGCGGCACTTGGGACAGCTCCGCGTCTCCGTATTCTGCGTTTCTTGCCTTCTGCATCTCAGCAAAATGCTTTCCCACTAGGTCTAGCAAGGAGAAACTGTGGCAGCTGAGTAGATGTAGCCCGGCCCACCCTTTGAAGTTGACAAGTTTTTGGCATCTCAGAACCTCAGGGGAAGAGCAAGGTTATCTATGGTAGGCTGGGGCAGAACTAGCAGCAAGCAGAGCAAAGTTGTCCAAGAATAGCTTCCATTGGAATGCTAATGGCAATTGAAGAGGCAGGCCAGTGGCAAGCCACTATCTTCTAGCAGTTTGAAAGTTGCAGACACAGTGCAGGTGTTGTGCGGCTTCCTTCTTGGCCTCCTAGAAGGTGCCGTGGTGCCGCGCTCTCCGTCTCTTGCTTGCCAATATGTTGCCGTGTTCCTCCTATTGTTTGGTTTGTTTTGATTTGTTTTGATGATGTTTTGGCGGGTTTTCGGAATGTTTTGGTGGTGTTTTAGAATGTTTTGTTTTCTCTTGTGTTGTTTTTATTGTCTTGGCAGGTTGTGGAACGTTTGGATTCGTTTTGGCGGGTTTTAAAATATTTTGGCGGGTATTTGGAATGTTTTGGTTTGCTTTCATTTGTTTTGATTATGTTTTGGCAAGTTATTGAAAGTTTCGATCACTTCTGACTGGTTTTCTAGTATTTTGGGATCTTTTCAGAATGTTTTGATCAGTTTTAGCAGGTTGTAAACTATTTTGTCAGGTTTTTGGAATGTTTTGGTTGGTTTTGATTTGTTTTTATGATGTTTTGCCAAGTTTTTTGAATGTTTTGATCAGTTCTGGCTGGTTTTCTAATGTTTTGGCATATTTTCAGAAAGTTTTGATGAGTTTTGTGGGTCTAAATCATTTTGGCGGGTTTTCGGAATATTTTGGTTGGTTTTGATTTGTTTTTATGATGTTTTGGCGGGTTTTCGGAATGTTTTGGTTGGGTTTTAGAATGTTTTGTATTCTCTTGAGTTGTTTTTATTGTGTTGGCAGGTTTTGGAATGTTTGGATTCCTTTTGGCGGGTTTTAAAATATTTTGGCGGGTATTTGGAATGTTTTGGCGGGTATTCGGAATGTTTTGATTAGTTTTGACGGGTTTTGAAATATTTTGGCGGGTGTTTAGAAAGTTTTTACTTTTTTTGATTCTGTTTAGCCCAGTTTTTGGTGTGTTTGGATTAGCTTTGGTGGGCTTTATCAGGTTTTGTCAGGTTTTTTCGAATGTATTGATCACTTCTCTCTGGTTTTCTATTTTGGCAGGTTTGAAAATATTTTTGGATTAGTTTTGGCGGGTTTGAAAATATTTTGGCTCTTTGCGCAGAGACGACGGTGCCGGTTGCGGTGCGCTGCGGGGCGCTCCTTCTGCGGAAAGACGCCTGGCAGCGGCACTTGGGACAGCTCCGCGTCTCCGTATTCTGCGTTTCTTGCCTTCTGCATCTCAGCAAAATGCTTTCCCACTAGGTCTAGCAAGGAGAAACTGTGGCAGCTGAGTAGATGTAGCCCGGCCCGCCCTTTGAAGTTGAAAAGTTCTTGGCATCTCAGAGCCTCAAGGGAAGAGCAAGGTTATCTATGGTAGGCTGGGGCAGAACTAGCAGCAAGCAGAGCAAAGTTGTCCAAGAATAGCTTCCATTGGAATGCTAATGGCAATTGAAGAGGCAGGCCAGTGGCAAGCCACTAGCTTCTAGCAGTTGGAAAGTTGCTGACACAGTGCAGGTGTTGTGCGGCTTCTTTCTTGGCCTCCTAGAAGGTGCCGTGGTGCCGCGCTCTCCGTCTCTTGCTTGCCAATATGTTGCCGTGTTCCTCCTATTGTTTGGTTTGTTTTGATTTGTTTTGATGATGTTTTGGCGGGTTTTCGGAATGTTTTGGTGGTGTTTTAGAATGTTTTGTTTTCTCTTGTGTTGTTTTTATTGTGTTGGCAGGTTGTGGAACGTTTGGATTCGTTTTGGCGGGTTTTAAAATATTTTGGCGGGTATTTGGAATGTTTTGGTTTGCTTTCATTTGTTTTGATTATGTTTTGGCAAGTTATTGAAAGTTTCGATCACTTCTGACTGGTTTTCTAGTATTTTGGCATCTTTTCAGAATGTTTTGATCAGTTTTGGCAGGTTGTAAACTATTTTGTCAGGTTTTTGGAATGTTTTGGTTGGTTTTGATTTGTTTTTATGATGTTTTGCCAAGTTTTTTGAATGTTTTGATCAGTTCTGGCTGGTTTTCTAATGTTTTGGCATTTTTTCAGAATGTTTTGATGAGTTTTGTGGGTCTAAATTATTTTGGCGGGTTTTCGGAATATTTTGGTTGGTTTTGATTTGTTTTTATGATGTTTTGGCGGGTTTTCGGAATGTTTTGTTTGGGTTTTAGAATGTTTTGTATTCTCTTGAGTTGTTTTTATGGTGTTGGCAGGTTTTGGAATGTTTGGATTGCTTTTGGCGGGTTTTAAAATATTTTGGCGGGTATTTGGAATGTTTTGGCGGGTATTCGGAATGTTTTGATTAGTTTTGACGGGTTTTGAAATATTTTGGCGGATTTTGAGAAGGTTTTGATTCTGTTTAGCCCAGTTTTTGGTGTGTTTGGATTAGCTTTGGTGGGCTTTATCATGTTTTGTCAGGTTTTTTCGAATGTATTGATCACTTCTGTCTGGTTTTCTATTTTGGCGGGTTTGAAAATATTTTTGGATGTGTTTTGGCGGGTTTGAAAATATTTTGGCTCTTTGCGCAGAGACGACGGTGCCGGTTGCGGTGCGCTCCGGGGCGCTCCTTCTGCGGAAAGACGCCTGGCAGCGGCACTTGGGACAGCTCCGCGTCTCCGTATTCTGCGTTTCTTGCCTTCTGCATCTCAGCAAAATGCTTTCCCACTAGGTCTAGCAAGGAGAAACTGTGGCAGCTGAGTAGATGTAGCCCGGCCCGCCCTTTGAAGTTGACAAGTTCTTGGCATCTCAGAGCCTCAAGGGAAGAGCAAGGTTATCTATGGTAGGCTGGGGCAGAACTAGCAGCAAGCAGAGCAAAGTTGTCCAAGAATAGCTTCCATTGGAATGCTAATGGCAATTGAAGAGGCAGGCCAGTGGCAAGCCACTAGCTTCTAGCAGTTGGAAAGTTGCTGACACAGTGCAGGTGTTGTGCGGCTTCTTTCTTGGCCTCCTAGAAGGTGCCGTGGTGCCGCGCTCTCCGTCTCTTGCTTGCCAATATGTTGCCGTGTTCCTCCTATTGTTTGGTTTGTTTTGATTTGTTTTGATGATGTTTTGGCGGGTTTTCGGAATGTTTTGGTGGTGTTTTAGAATGTTTTGTTTTCTCTTGTGTTGTTTTTATTGTCTTGGAAGGTTTTGGAACGTTTGGATTCGATTTGGCGGGTTTTAAAATATTTTGGCGGGTATTTGGAATGTTTTGGTTTGCTTTCATTTGTTTTGATTATGTTTTGGCAAGTTATTGAAAGTTTCGATCACTTCTGACTGGTTTTCTAGTATTTTGGGATCTTTTCAGAATGTTTTGATCAGTTTTGGCAGGTTGTAAACTATTTTGTCAGGTTTTTGGAATGTTTTGGTTGGTTTTGATTTGTTTTTATGATGTTTTGCCAAGTTTTTTGAATGATTTGATCAGTTCTGGCTGGTTTTCTAATGTTTTGGCATATTTTCAGAATGTTTTGATGAGTTTTGTGGGTCTAAATTATTTTGGCGGGTTTTCAGAATATTTTGGTTGGTTTTGATTTGTTTTTATGATGTTTTGGCGGGTTTTCGGAATGTTTTGGTTGGGTTTTAGAATGTTTTGTATTCTCTTGAGTTGTTTTTATTGTGTTGGCAGGTTTTGGAATGTTTGGATTTGTTTTGGCGGGTTTTAAAATATTTTGGCGGGTATTTGGAATGTTTTGGCGGGTATTCGGAATGTTTTGATTAGTTTTGACGGGTTTTGAAATATTTTGGCGGATTTTGAGAAGGTTTTGATTCTGTTTAGCCCAGTTTTTGGTGTGTTTGGATTAGCTTTGGTGGGCTTTATCATGTTTTGTCAGGTTTTTTCGAATGTATTGATCACTTCTGTCTGGTTTTCTATTTTGGCGGGTTTGAAAATATTTTTGGATGTGTTTTGGCGGGTTTGAAAATATTTTGGCTCTTTGCGCAGAGACGACGGTGCCGGTTGCGGTGCGCTCCGGGGCGCTCCTTCTGCGGAAAGACGCCTGGCAGCGGCACTTGGGACAGCTCCGCGTCTCCGTATTCTGCATTTCTTGCCTTCTGCATCTCAGCAAAATGCTTTCCCGCTAGGTCTAGCAAGGAGAAACTGTGGCAGCTGAGTAGATGTAGCCCGGCCCACCCTTTGAAGTTGACAAGTTTTTGGCATCTCAGAACCTCAGGGGAAGAGCAAGGTTATCTATGGTAGGCTGGGGCAGAACTAGCAGCAAGCAGAGCAAAGTTGTCCAAGAATAGCTTCCATTGGAATGCTAATGGCAATTGAAGAGGCAGGCCAGTGGCAAGCCACTATCTTCTAGCAGTTTGAAAGTTGCAGACACAGTGCAGGTGTTGTGCGGCTTCCTTCTTGGCCTCCTAGAAGGTGCCGTGGTGCCGCGCTCTCCGTCTCTTGCTTGCCAATATGTTGCCGTGTTCCTCCTATTGTTTGGTTTGTTTTGATTTGTTTTGATGATGTTTTGGCGGGTTTTCGGAATGTTTTGGTGGTGTTTTAGAATGTTTTGTTTTCTCTTGTGTTGTTTTTATTGTCTTGGCAGGTTGTGGAACGTTTGGATTCGATTTGGCGGGTTTTAAAATATTTTGGCGGGTATTTGGAATGTTTTGGTTTGCTTTCATTTGTTTTGATTATGTTTTGGCAAGTTATTGAAAGTTTCGATCACTTCTGACTGGTTTTCTAGTATTTTGGCATCTTTTCAGAATGTTTTGATCAGTTTTAGCAGGTTGTAAACTATTTTGTCAGGTTTTTGGAATGTTTTGGTTGGTTTTGATTTGTTTTTATGATGTTTTGCAAAGTTTTTTGAATGTTTTGATCAGTTCTGGCTGGTTTTCTAATGTTTTGGCATATTTTCAGAAAGTTTTGATGAGTTTTGTGGGTCTAAATCATTTTGGCGGGTTTTCGGAATATTTTGGTTGGTTTTGATTTGTTTTTATGATGTTTTGTCGGGTTTTCGGAATGTTTTGGTTGGGTTTTAGAATGTTTTGTATTCTCTTGAGTTGTTTTTATTGTCTTGGCAGGTTTTGGAATGTTTGGATTCCTTTTGGCGGGTTTTAAAATATTTTGGCGGGTATTTGGAATGTTTTGGCGGGTATTCGGAATGTTTTGATAAGTTTTGACGGGTTTTGAAATATTTTGGCGGGTTTTTAGAAGGTTTTGATTCTGTTTAGCCCAGTTTTTGGTGTGTTTGGATTAGCTTTGGTGGGCTTTATCACGTTTTGTCAGGTTTTTTCGAATGTATTGATCACTTCTGTCTGGTTTTCTATTTTGGCGGGTTTGAAAATATTTTTGGATGTGTTTTGGCGGGTTTGAAAATATTTTGGCTCTTTGCGCAGAGACGACGGTGCCGGTTGCGGTGCGCTCCGGGGCGCTCCTTCTGCGGAAAGACGCCTGGCAGCGGCACTTGGGACAGCTCCGCGTCTCCGTATTCTGCGTTTCTTGCCTTCTGCATCTCAGCAAAATGCTTTCCCACTAGGTCTAGCAAGGAGAAACTGTGGCAGCTGAGTAGATGTAGCCCGGCCCACCCTTTGAAGTTGACAAGTTTTTGGCATCTCAGAACCTCAGGGGAAGAGCAAGGTTATCTATGGTAGGCTGGGGCAGAACTAGCAGCAAGCAGAGCAAAGTTGTCCAAGAATAGCTTCCATTGGAATGCTAATGGCAATTGAAGAGGCAGGCCAGTGGCAAGCCACTATCTTCTAGCAGTTTGAAAGTTGCAGACACAGTGCAGGTGTTGTGCGGCTTCCTTCTTGGCCTCCTAGAAGGTGCCGTGGTGCCGCGCTCTCCGTCTCTTGCTTGCCAATATGTTGCCGTGTTCCTCCTATTGTTTGGTTTGTTTTGATTTGTTTTGATGATGTTTTGGCGGGTTTTCGGAATGTTTTGGTGGTGTTTTAGAATGTTTTGTTTTCTCTTGTGTTGTTTTTATTGTCTTGGCAGGTTGTGGAACGTTTGGATTCGTTTTGGCGGGTTTTAAAATATTTTGGCGGGTATTTGGAATGTTTTGGTTTGCTTTCATTTGTTTTGATTATGTTTTGGCAAGTTATTGAAAGTTTCGATCACTTCTGACTGGTTTTCTAGTATTTTGGGATCTTTTCAGAATGTTTTGATCAGTTTTAGCAGGTTGTAAACTATTTTGTCAGGTTTTTGGAATGTTTTGGTTGGTTTTGATTTGTTTTTATGATGTTTTGCCAAGTTTTTTGAATGTTTTGATCAGTTCTGGCTGGTTTTCTAATGTTTTGGCATATTTTCAGAAAGTTTTGATGAGTTTTGTGGGTCTAAATCATTTTGCCGGGTTTTCGGAATATTTTGGTTGGTTTTGATTTGTTTTTATGATGTTTTGGCGGGTTTTCGGAATGTTTTGGTTGGGTTTTAGAATGTTTTGTATTCTCTTGAGTTGTTTTTATTGTCTTGGCAGGTTTTGGAATGTTTGGATTCCTTTTGGCGGGTTTTAAAATATTTTGGCGGGTATTTGGAATGTTTTGGCGGGTATTCGGAATGTTTTGATTAGTTTTGACGGGTTTTGAAATATTTTGGCGGGTTTTTAGAAAGTTTTTACTTTTTTTGATTCTGTTTAGCCCAGTTTTTGGTGTGTTTGGATTAGCTTTGGTGGGCTTTATCAGGTTTTGTCAGGTTTTTTCGAATGTATTGATCACTTCTCTCTGGTTTTCTATTTTGGCAGGTTTGAAAATATTTTTGGATTAGTTTTGGCGGGTTTGAAAATATTTTGGCTCTTTGCGCAGAGACGACGGTGCCGGTTGCGGTGCGCTGCGGGGCGCTCCTTCTGCGGAAAGACGCCTGGCAGCGGCACTTGGGACAGCTCCGCGTCTCCGTATTCTGCGTTTCTTGCCTTCTGCATCTCAGCAAAATGCTTTCCCACTAGGTCTAGCAAGGAGAAACTGTGGCAGCTGAGTAGATGTAGCCCGGCCCGCCCTTTGAAGTTGAAAAGTTCTTGGCATCTCAGAGCCTCAAGGGAAGAGCAAGGTTATCTATGGTAGGCTGGGGCAGAACTAGCAGCAAGCAGAGCAAAGTTGTCCAAGAATAGCTTCCATTGGAATGCTAATGGCAATTGAAGAGGCAGGCCAGTGGCAAGCCACTAGCTTCTAGCAGTTGGAAAGTTGCTGACACAGTGCAGGTGTTGTGCGGCTTCTTTCTTGGCCTCCTAGAAGGTGCCGTGGTGCCGCGCTCTCCGTCTCTTGCTTGCCAATATGTTGCCGTGTTCCTCCTATTGTTTGGTTTGTTTTGATTTGTTTTGATGATGTTTTGGCGGGTTTTCGGAATGTTTTGGTGGTGTTTTAGAATGTTTTGTTTTCTCTTGTGTTGTTTTTATTGTGTTGGCAGGTTGTGGAACGTTTGGATTCGTTTTGGCGGGTTTTAAAATATTTTGGCGGGTATTTGGAATGTTTTGGTTTGCTTTCATTTGTTTTGATTATGTTTTGGCAAGTTATTGAAAGTTTCGATCACTTCTGACTGGTTTTCTAGTATTTTGGCATCTTTTCAGAATGTTTTGATCAGTTTTGGCAGGTTGTAAACTATTTTGTCAGGTTTTTGGAATGTTTTGGTTGGTTTTGATTTGTTTTTATGATGTTTTGCCAAGTTTTTTGAATGTTTTGATCAGTTCTGGCTGGTTTTCTAATGTTTTGGCATTTTTTCAGAATGTTTTGATGAGTTTTGTGGGTCTAAATTATTTTGGCGGGTTTTCGGAATATTTTGGTTGGTTTTGATTTGTTTTTATGATGTTTTGGCGGGTTTTCGGAATGTTTTGTTTGGGTTTTAGAATGTTTTGTATTCTCTTGAGTTGTTTTTATGGTGTTGGCAGGTTTTGGAATGTTTGGATTGCTTTTGGCGGGTTTTAAAATATTTTGGCGGGTATTTGGAATGTTTTGGCGGGTATTCGGAATGTTTTGATTAGTTTTGACGGGTTTTGAAATATTTTGGCGGATTTTGAGAAGGTTTTGATTCTGTTTAGCCCAGTTTTTGGTGTGTTTGGATTAGCTTTGGTGGGCTTTATCATGTTTTGTCAGGTTTTTTCGAATGTATTGATCACTTCTGTCTGGTTTTCTATTTTGGCGGGTTTGAAAATATTTTTGGATGTGTTTTGGCGGGTTTGAAAATATTTTGGCTCTTTGCGCAGAGACGACGGTGCCGGTTGCGGTGCGCTCCGGGGCGCTCCTTCTGCGGAAAGACGCCTGGCAGCGGCACTTGGGACAGCTCCGCGTCTCCGTATTCTGCGTTTCTTGCCTTCTGCATCTCAGCAAAATGCTTTCCCACTAGGTCTAGCAAGGAGAAACTGTGGCAGCTGAGTAGATGTAGCCCGGCCCGCCCTTTGAAGTTGACAAGTTCTTGGCATCTCAGAGCCTCAAGGGAAGAGCAAAGTTATCTATGGTAGGCTGGGGCAGAACTAGCAGCAAGCAGAGCAAAGTTGTCCAAGAATAGCTTCCATTGGAATGCTAATGGCAATTGAAGAGGCAGGCCAGTGGCAAGCCACTAGCTTCTAGCAGTTGGAAAGTTGCTGACACAGTGCAGGTGTTGTGCGGCTTCTTTCTTGGCCTCCTAGAAGGTGCCGTGGTGCCGCGCTCTCAGTCTCTTGCTTGCCAATATGTTGCCGTGTTCCTCCTATTGTTTGGTTTGTTTTGATTTGTTTTGATGATCTTTTGGCGGGTTTTCGGAATGTTTTGGTGGTGTTTTAGAATGTTTTGTTTTCTCTTGTGTTGTTTTTATTGTGTTGGCAGGTTGTGGAACGTTTGGATTAGTTTTGGCGGGTTTTAAAATATTGTGGCGGGTATTTGGAATGTTTTGGTTTGCTTTCATTTGTTTTGATTATGTTTTGGCAAGTTATTGAAAGTTTCGATCACTTCAGACTGGTTTCCTAGTATTTTGGCATCTTTTCAGAATGTTTTGATCAGTTTTGGCAGGTTGTAAACTATTTTGTCAGGTTTTTGGAATGTTTTGGTTGGTTTTGATTTGTTTTTATGATGTTTTGCAAAGTTTTT
The DNA here is from genome assembly GCF_036417665.1 of Passer domesticus. NCBI lineage: Eukaryota > Metazoa > Chordata > Aves > Passeriformes > Passeridae > Passer > Passer domesticus. The sequence continues at coordinate 77,925,895 of NC_087476.1, read as the reverse complement.
TGAATGTTTTGATCAGTTCTGGCTGGTTTTCTAATGTTTTGGCATTTTTTCAGAATGTTTTGATGAGTTTTGTGGGTCTAAATTATTTTGGCGGGTTTTCGGAATATTTTGGTTGGTTTTGATTTGTTTTTATGATGTTTTGGCGGGTTTTCGGAATGTTTTGTTTGGGTTTTAGAATGTTTTGTATTCTCTTGAGTTGTTTTTATGGTGTTGGCAGGTTTTGGAATGTTTGGATTGCTTTTGGCGGGTTTTAAAATATTTTGGCGGGTATTTGGAATGTTTTGGCGGGTATTCGGAATGTTTTGATTAGTTTTGACGGGTTTTGAAATATTTTGGAGGGTTTTTAGAAGGTTTTGATTCTGTTTAGCCCAGTTTTTGGTGTGTTTGGATTAGCTTTGGTGGGCTTTATCATGTTTTGTCAGGTTTTTTCGAATGTATTGATCACTTCTGTCTGGTTTTCTATTTTGGCGGGTTTGAAAATATTTTTGGATGTGTTTTGGCGGGTTTGAAAATATTTTGGCTCTTTGCGCAGAGACGACGGTGCCGGTTGCGGTGCGCTCCGGGGCGCTCCTTCTGCGGAAAGACGCCTGGCAGCGGCACTTGGGACAGCTCCGCGTCTCCGTATTCTGCGTTTCTTGCCTTCTGCATCTCAGCAAAATGCTTTCCCACTAGGTCTAGCAAGGAGAAACTGTGGCAGCTGAGTAGATGTAGCCCGGCCCGCCCTTTGAAGTTGAAAAGTTCTTGGCATCTCAGAGCCTCAAGGGAAGAGCAAGGTTATCTATGGTAGGCTGGGGCAGAACTAGCAGCAAGCAGAGCAAAGTTGTCCAAGAATAGCTTCCATTGGAATGCTAATGGCAATTGAAGAGGCAGGCCAGTGGCAAGCCACTAGCTTCTAGCAGTTGGAAAGTTGCAGACACAGTGCAGGTGTTGTGCGGCTTCTTTCTTGGCCTCCTAGAAGGTGCCGTGGTGCCGCGCTCTCCGTCTCTTGCTTGCCAATATGTTGCCGTGTTCCTCCTATTGTTTGGTTTGTTTTGATTTGTTTTGATGATGTTTTGGCGGGTTTTCGGAATGTTTTGGTGGTGTTTTAGAATGTTTTGTTTTCTCTTGTGTTGTTTTTATTGTCTTGGAAGGTTTTGGAACGTTTGGATTCGATTTGGCGGGTTTTAAAATATTTTGGCGGGTATTTGGAATGTTTTGGTTTGCTTTCATTTGTTTTGATTATGTTTTGGCAAGTTATTGAAAGTTTCGATCACTTCTGACTGGTTTTCTAGTATTTTGGGATCTTTTCAGAATGTTTTGATCAGTTTTGGCAGGTTGTAAACTATTTTGTCAGGTTTTTGGAATGTTTTGGTTTGTTTTGATTTGTTTTTATGATGTTTTGCCAAGTTTTTTGAATGATTTGATCAGTTCTGGCTGGTTTTCTAATGTTTTGGCATATTTTCAGAATGTTTTGATGAGTTTTGTGGGTCTAAATTATTTTGGCGGGTTTTCGGAATATTTTGGTTGGTTTTGATTTGTTTTTATGATGTTTTGTCGGGTTTTCGGAATGTTTTGGTTGGGTTTTAGAATGTTTTGTATTCTCTTGAGTTGTTTTTATTGTGTTGGCAGGTTTTGGAATGTTTGGATTTGTTTTGGCGGGTTTTAAAATATTTTGGCGGGTATTTGGAATGTTTTGGCGGGTATTCGGAATGTTTTGATTAGTTTTGACGCGTTTTGAAATATTTTGGCAGGTTTTTAGAAGGTTTTGATTCTGTTTAGCCCAGTTTTTGGTGTGTTTGGATTAGCTTTGGTGGGCTTTATCATGTTTTGTCAGGTTTTTTCGAATGTATTGATCACTTCTGTCTGGTTTTCTATTTTGGCGGGTTTGAAAATATTTTTGGATGTGTTTTGGCGGGTTTGAAAATATTTTGGCTCTTTGCGCAGAGACGACGGTGCCGGTTGCGGTGCGCTCCGGGGCGCTCCTTCTGCGGAAAGACGCCTGGCAGCGGCACTTGGGACAGCTCCGCGTCTGCGTATTCTGCATTTCTTGCCTTCTGCATCTCAGCAAAATGCTTTCCCGCTAGGTCTAGCAAGGAGAAACTGTGGCAGCTGAGTAGATGTAGCCCGGCCCACCCTTTGAAGTTGACAAGTTTTTGGCATCTCAGAACCTCAGGGGAAGAGCAAGGTTATCTATGGTAGGCTGGGGCAGAACTAGCAGCAAGCAGAGCAAAGTTGTCCAAGAATAGCTTCCATTGGAATGCTAATGGCAATTGAAGAGGCAGGCCAGTGGCAAGCCACTATCTTCTAGCAGTTTGAAAGTTGCAGACACAGTGCAGGTGTTGTGCGGCTTCCTTCTTGGCCTCCTAGAAGGTGCCGTGGTGCCGCGCTCTCCGTCTCTTGCTTGCCAATATGTTGCCGTGTTCCTCCTATTGTTTGGTTTGTTTTGATTTGTTTTGATGATGTTTTGGCGGGTTTTCGGAATGTTTTGGTGGTGTTTTAGAATGTTTTGTTTTCTCTTGTGTTGTTTTTATTGTCTTGGCAGGTTGTGGAACGTTTGGATTCGATTTGGCGGGTTTTAAAATATTTTGGCGGGTATTTGGAATGTTTTGGTTTGCTTTCATTTGTTTTGATTATGTTTTGGCAAGTTATTGAAAGTTTCGATCACTTCTGACTGGTTTTCTAGTATTTTGGCATCTTTTCAGAATGTTTTGATCAGTTTTAGCAGGTTGTAAACTATTTTGTCAGGTTTTTGGAATGTTTTGGTTGGTTTTGATTTGTTTTTATGATGTTTTGCAAAGTTTTTTGAATGTTTTGATCAGTTCTGGCTGGTTTTCTAATGTTTTGGCATATTTTCAGAAAGTTTTGATGAGTTTTGTGGGTCTAAATCATTTTGGCGGGTTTTCGGAATATTTTGGTTGGTTTTGATTTGTTTTTATGATGTTTTGTCGGGTTTTCGGAATGTTTTGGTTGGGTTTTAGAATGTTTTGTATTCTCTTGAGTTGTTTTTATTGTCTTGGCAGGTTTTGGAATGTTTGGATTCCTTTTGGCGGGTTTTAAAATATTTTGGCGGGTATTTGGAATGTTTTGGCGGGTATTCGGAATGTTTTGATTAGTTTTGACGGGTTTTGAAATATTTTGGCGGGTTTTTAGAAAGTTTTGACTTGTTTTGATTCTGTTTAGCCCAGTTTTTGGTGTGTTTGGATTAGCTTTGGTGGGCTTTATCAGGTTTTGTCAGGTTTTTTCGAATGTATTGATCACTTCTCTCTGGTTTTCTATTTTGGCAGGTTTGAAGATATTTTTGGATTAGTTTTGGCGGGTTTGAAAATATTTTGGCTCTTTGCGCAGAGACGACGGTGCCGGTTGCGGTGCGCTCCGGGGCGCTCCTTCTGCGGAAAGACGCCTGGCAGCGGCACTTGGGACAGCTCCGCGTCTCCGTATTCTGCGTTTCTTGCCTTCTGCATCTCAGCAAAATGCTTTCCCACTAGGTCTAGCAAGGAGAAACTGTGGCAGCTGAGTAGATGTAGCCCGGCCCGCCCTTTGAAGTTGACAAGTTCTTGGCATCTCAGAGCCTCAAGGGAAGAGCAAGGTTATCTATGGTAGGCTGGGGCAGAACTAGCAGCAAGCAGAGCAAAGTTGTCCAAGAATAGCTTCCATTGGAATGCTAATGGCAATTGAAGAGGCAGGCCAGTGGCAAGCCACTAGCTTCTAGCAGTTTGAAAGTTGCTGACACAGTGCAGGTGTTGTGCGGCTTCTTTCTTGGCCTCCTAGAAGGTGCCGTGGTGCCGCGCTCTCCGTCTCTTGCTTGCCAATATGTTGCCGTGTTCCTCCTATTGTTTGGTTTGTTTTGATTTGTTTTGATGATGTTTTGGCGGGTTTTCGGAATGTTTTGGTGGTATTTTAGAATGTTTTGTTTTCTCTTGTGTTGTTTTTATTGTGTTGGCAGGTTGTGGAACGTTTGGATTAGTTTTGGCGGGTTTTAAAATATTTTGGCGGGTATTTGGAATGTTTTGGTTTGCTTTCATTTGTTTTGATTATGTTTTGGCAAGTTATTGAATGTTTCGATCACTTCTGACTGGTTTTCTAGTATTTTGGCATCTTTTCAGAATGTTTTGATCAGTTTTGGCAGGTTGTAAACTATTTTGTCAGGTTTTTGGAATGTTTTGGTTGGTTTTGATTTGTTTTTATGATGTTTTGCCAAGTTTTTTGAATGATTTGATCAGTTCTGGCTGGTTTTCTAATGTTTTGGCATATTTTCAGAATGTTTTGATGAGTTTTGTGGGTCTAAATCATTTTGGCGGGTTTTCGGAATATTTTGGTTGGTTTTGATTTGTTTTTATGATGTTTTGGCGGGTTTTCGGAATGTTTTGGTTGGGTTTTAGAATGTTTTGTATTCTCTTGAGTAGTTTTTATTGTGTTGGCAGGTTTTGGAATGTTTGGATTTGTTTTGGCGGGTTTTAAAATATTTTGGCGGGTATTTGGAATGTTTTGGCGGGTATTCGGAATGTTTTGATTTGTTTTGACGCGTTTTGAAATATTTTGGCGGGTTTTTAGAAGGTTTTGATTCTGTTTAGCCCAGTTTTTGGTGTGTTTGGATTAGCTTTGGTGGGCTTTATCATGTTTTGTCAGGTTTTTTCGAATGTATTGATCACTTCTGTCTGGTTTTCTATTTTGGCGGGTTTGAAAATATTTTTGGATGTGTTTTGGCGGGTTTGAAAATATTTTGGCTCTTTGCGCAGAGACGACGGTGCCGGTTGCGGTGCGCTGCGGGGCGCTCCTTCTGCGGAAAGACGCCTGGCAGCGGCACTTGGGACAGCTCCGCGTCTCCGTATTCTGCATTTCTTGCCTTCTGCATCTCAGCAAAATGCTTTCCCGCTAGGTCTAGCAAGGAGAAACTGTGGCAGCTGAGTAGATGTAGCCCGGCCCACCCTTTGAAGTTGACAAGTTTTTGGCATCTCAGAACCTCAGGGGAAGAGCAAGGTTATCTATGGTAGGCTGGGGCAGAACTAGCAGCAAGCAGAGCAAAGTTGTCCAAGAATAGCTTCCATTGGAATGCTAATGGCAATTGAAGAGGCAGGCCAGTGGCAAGCCACTATCTTCTAGCAGTTTGAAAGTTGCAGACACAGTGCAGGTGTTGTGCGGCTTCCTTCTTGGCCTCCTAGAAGGTGCCGTGGTGCCGCGCTCTCCGTCTCTTGCTTGCCAATATGTTGCCGTGTTCCTCCTATTGTTTGGTTTGTTTTGATTTGTTTTGATGATGTTTTGGCGGGTTTTCGGAATGTTTTGGTGGTGTTTTAGAATGTTTTGTTTTCTCTTGTGTTGTTTTTATTGTCTTGGCAGGTTGTGGAACGTTTGGATTCGATTTGGCGGGTTTTAAAATATTTTGGCGGGTATTTGGAATGTTTTGGTTTGCTTTCATTTGTTTTGATTATGTTTTGGCAAGTTATTGAAAGTTTCGATCACTTCTGACTGGTTTTCTAGTATTTTGGCATCTTTTCAGAATGTTTTGATCAGTTTTAGCAGGTTGTAAACTATTTTGTCAGGTTTTTGGAATGTTTTGGTTGGTTTTGATTTGTTTTTATGATGTTTTGCAAAGTTTTTTGAATGTTTTGATCAGTTCTGGCTTGTTTTCTAATGTTTTGGCATATTTTCAGAAAGTTTTGATGAGTTTTGTGGGTCTAAATCATTTTGGCGGGTTTTCGGAATATTTTGGTTGGTTTTGATTTGTTTTTATGATGTTTTGTCGGGTTTTCGGAATGTTTTGGTTGGGTTTTAGAATGTTTTGTATTCTCTTGAGTTGTTTTTATTGTCTTGGCAGGTTTTGGAATGTTTGGATTCCTTTTGGCGGGTTTTAAAATATTTTGGCGGGTATTCGGAATGTTTTGATAAGTTTTGACGGGTTTTGAAATATTTTGGCGGGTTTTTAGAAGGTTTTGATTCTGTTTAGCCCAGTTTTTGGTGTGTTTGGATTAGCTTTGGTGGGCTTTATCACGTTTTGTCAGGTTTTTTCGAATGTATTGATCACTTCTGTCTGGTTTTCTATTTTGGCGGGTTTGAAAATATTTTTGGATGTGTTTTGGCGGGTTTGAAAATATTTTGGCTCTTTGCGCAGAGACGACGGTGCCGGTTGCGGTGCGCTCCGGGGCGCTCCTTCTGCGGAAAGACGCCTGGCAGCGGCACTTGGGACAGCTCCGCGTCTCCGTATTCTGCGTTTCTTGCCTTCTGCATCTCAGCAAAATGCTTTCCCACTAGGTCTAGCAAGGAGAAACTGTGGCAGCTGAGTAGATGTAGCCCGGCCCACCCTTTGAAGTTGACAAGTTTTTGGCATCTCAGAACCTCAGGGGAAGAGCAAGGTTATCTATGGTAGGCTGGGGCAGAACTAGCAGCAAGCAGAGCAAAGTTGTCCAAGAATAGCTTCCATTGGAATGCTAATGGCAATTGAAGAGGCAGGCCAGTGGCAAGCCACTATCTTCTAGCAGTTTGAAAGTTGCAGACACAGTGCAGGTGTTGTGCGGCTTCCTTCTTGGCCTCCTAGAAGGTGCCGTGGTGCCGCGCTCTCCGTCTCTTGCTTGCCAATATGTTGCCGTGTTCCTCCTATTGTTTGGTTTGTTTTGATTTGTTTTGATGATGTTTTGGCGGGTTTTCGGAATGTTTTGGTGGTGTTTTAGAATGTTTTGTTTTCTCTTGTGTTGTTTTTATTGTCTTGGCAGGTTGTGGAACGTTTGGATTCGTTTTGGCGGGTTTTAAAATATTTTGGCGGGTATTTGGAATGTTTTGGTTTGCTTTCATTTGTTTTGATTATGTTTTGGCAAGTTATTGAAAGTTTCGATCACTTCTGACTGGTTTTCTAGTATTTTGGGATCTTTTCAGAATGTTTTGATCAGTTTTAGCAGGTTGTAAACTATTTTGTCAGGTTTTTGGAATGTTTTGGTTGGTTTTGATTTGTTTTTATGATGTTTTGCCAAGTTTTTTGAATGTTTTGATCAGTTCTGGCTGGTTTTCTAATGTTTTGGCATATTTTCAGAAAGTTTTGATGAGTTTTGTGGGTCTAAATCATTTTGGCGGGTTTTCGGAATATTTTGGTTGGTTTTGATTTGTTTTTATGATGTTTTGGCGGGTTTTCGGAATGTTTTGGTTGGGTTTTAGAATGTTTTGTATTCTCTTGAGTTGTTTTTATTGTGTTGGCAGGTTTTGGAATGTTTGGATTCCTTTTGGCGGGTTTTAAAATATTTTGGCGGGTATTTGGAATGTTTTGGCGGGTATTCGGAATGTTTTGATTAGTTTTGACGGGTTTTGAAATATTTTGGCGGGTTTTTAGAAAGTTTTTACTTTTTTTGATTCTGTTTAGCCCAGTTTTTGGTGTGTTTGGATTAGCTTTGGTGGGCTTTATCAGGTTTTGTCAGGTTTTTTCGAATGTATTGATCACTTCTCTCTGGTTTTCTATTTTGGCAGGTTTGAAAATATTTTTGGATTAGTTTTGGCGGGTTTGAAAATATTTTGGCTCTTTGCGCAGAGACGACGGTGCCGGTTGCGGTGCGCTGCGGGGCGCTCCTTCTGCGGAAAGACGCCTGGCAGCGGCACTTGGGACAGCTCCGCGTCTCCGTATTCTGCGTTTCTTGCCTTCTGCATCTCAGCAAAATGCTTTCCCACTAGGTCTAGCAAGGAGAAACTGTGGCAGCTGAGTAGATGTAGCCCGGCCCGCCCTTTGAAGTTGAAAAGTTCTTGGCATCTCAGAGCCTCAAGGGAAGAGCAAGGTTATCTATGGTAGGCTGGGGCAGAACTAGCAGCAAGCAGAGCAAAGTTGTCCAAGAATAGCTTCCATTGGAATGCTAATGGCAATTGAAGAGGCAGGCCAGTGGCAAGCCACTAGCTTCTAGCAGTTGGAAAGTTGCTGACACAGTGCAGGTGTTGTGCGGCTTCTTTCTTGGCCTCCTAGAAGGTGCCGTGGTGCCGCGCTCTCCGTCTCTTGCTTGCCAATATGTTGCCGTGTTCCTCCTATTGTTTGGTTTGTTTTGATTTGTTTTGATGATGTTTTGGCGGGTTTTCGGAATGTTTTGGTGGTGTTTTAGAATGTTTTGTTTTCTCTTGTGTTGTTTTTATTGTGTTGGCAGGTTGTGGAACGTTTGGATTCGTTTTGGCGGGTTTTAAAATATTTTGGCGGGTATTTGGAATGTTTTGGTTTGCTTTCATTTGTTTTGATTATGTTTTGGCAAGTTATTGAAAGTTTCGATCACTTCTGACTGGTTTTCTAGTATTTTGGCATCTTTTCAGAATGTTTTGATCAGTTTTAGCAGGTTGTAAACTATTTTGTCAGGTTTTTGGAATGTTTTGGTTGGTTTTGATTTGTTTTTATGATGTTTTGCAAAGTTTTTTGAATGTTTTGATCAGTTCTGGCTTGTTTTCTAATGTTTTGGCATATTTTCAGAAAGTTTTGATGAGTTTTGTGGGTCTAAATCATTTTGGCGGGTTTTCGGAATATTTTGGTTGGTTTTGATTTGTTTTTATGATGTTTTGTCGGGTTTTCGGAATGTTTTGGTTGGGTTTTAGAATGTTTTGTATTCTCTTGAGTTGTTTTTATTGTCTTGGCAGGTTTTGGAATGTTTGGATTCCTTTTGGCGGGTTTTAAAATATTTTGGCGGGTATTTGGAATGTTTTGGCGGGTATTCGGAATGTTTTGATAAGTTTTGACGGGTTTTGAAATATTTTGGCGGGTTTTTAGAAGGTTTTGATTCTGTTTAGCCCAGTTTTTGGTGTGTTTGGATTAGCTTTGGTGGGCTTTATCACGTTTTGTCAGGTTTTTTCGAATGTATTGATCACTTCTGTCTGGTTTTCTATTTTGGCGGGTTTGAAAATATTTTTGGATGTGTTTTGGCGGGTTTGAAAATATTTTGGCTCTTTGCGCAGAGACGACGGTGCCGGTTGCGGTGCGCTCCGGGGCGCTCCTTCTGCGGAAAGACGCCTGGCAGCGGCACTTGGGACAGCTCCGCGTCTCCGTATTCTGCGTTTCTTGCCTTCTGCATCTCAGCAAAATGCTTTCCCACTAGGTCTAGCAAGGAGAAACTGTGGCAGCTGAGTAGATGTAGCCCGGCCCACCCTTTGAAGTTGACAAGTTTTTGGCATCTCAGAACCTCAGGGGAAGAGCAAGGTTATCTATGGTAGGCTGGGGCAGAACTAGCAGCAAGCAGAGCAAAGTTGTCCAAGAATAGCTTCCATTGGAATGCTAATGGCAATTGAAGAGGCAGGCCAGTGGCAAGCCACTATCTTCTAGCAGTTTGAAAGTTGCAGACACAGTGCAGGTGTTGTGCGGCTTCCTTCTTGGCCTCCTAGAAGGTGCCGTGGTGCCGCGCTCTCCGTCTCTTGCTTGCCAATATGTTGCCGTGTTCCTCCTATTGTTTGGTTTGTTTTGATTTGTTTTGATGATCTTTTGGCGGGTTTTCGGAATGTTTTGGTGGTGTTTTAGAATGTTTTGTTTTCTCTTGTGTTGTTTTTATTGTCTTGGCAGGTTGTGGAACGTTTGGATTCGTTTTGGCGGGTTTTAAAATATTTTGGCGGGTATTTGGAATGTTTTGGTTTGCTTTCATTTGTTTTGATTATGTTTTGGCAAGTTATTGAAAGTTTCGATCACTTCTGACTGGTTTTCTAGTATTTTGGGATCTTTTCAGAATGTTTTGATCAGTTTTAGCAGGTTGTAAACTATTTTGTCAGGTTTTTGGAATGTTTTGGTTGGTTTTGATTTGTTTTTATGATGTTTTGCCAAGTTTTTTGAATGTTTTGATCAGTTCTGGCTGGTTTTCTAATGTTTTGGCATATTTTCAGAAAGTTTTGATGAGTTTTGTGGGTCTAAATCATTTTGGCGGGTTTTCGGAATATTTTGGTTGGTTTTGATTTGTTTTTATGATGTTTTGGCGGGTTTTCGGAATGTTTTGGTTGGGTTTTAGAATGTTTTGTATTCTCTTGAGTTGTTTTTATTGTGTTGGCAGGTTTTGGAATGTTTGGATTCCTTTTGGCGGGTTTTAAAATATTTTGGCGGGTATTTGGAATGTTTTGGCGGGTATTCGGAATGTTTTGATTAGTTTTGACGGGTTTTGAAATATTTTGGCGGGTTTTTAGAAAGTTTTTACTTTTTTTGATTCTGTTTAGCCCAGTTTTTGGTGTGTTTGGATTAGCTTTGGTGGGCTTTATCAGGTTTTGTCAGGTTTTTTCGAATGTATTGATCACTTCTCTCTGGTTTTCTATTTTGGCAGGTTTGAAAATATTTTTGGATTAGTTTTGGCGGGTTTGAAAATATTTTGGCTCTTTGCGCAGAGACGACGGTGCCGGTTGCGGTGCGCTGCGGGGCGCTCCTTCTGCGGAAAGACGCCTGGCAGCGGCACTTGGGACAGCTCCGCGTCTCCGTATTCTGCGTTTCTTGCCTTCTGCATCTCAGCAAAATGCTTTCCCACTAGGTCTAGCAAGGAGAAACTGTGGCAGCTGAGTAGATGTAGCCCGGCCCGCCCTTTGAAGTTGAAAAGTTCTTGGCATCTCAGAGCCTCAAGGGAAGAGCAAGGTTATCTATGGTAGGCTGGGGCAGAACTAGCAGCAAGCAGAGCAAAGTTGTCCAAGAATAGCTTCCATTGGAATGCTAATGGCAATTGAAGAGGCAGGCCAGTGGCAAGCCACTAGCTTCTAGCAGTTGGAAAGTTGCTGACACAGTGCAGGTGTTGTGCGGCTTCTTTCTTGGCCTCCTAGAAGGTGCCGTGGTGCCGCGCTCTCCGTCTCTTGCTTGCCAATATGTTGCCGTGTTCCTCCTATTGTTTGGTTTGTTTTGATTTGTTTTGATGATGTTTTGGCGGGTTTTCGGAATGTTTTGGTGGTGTTTTAGAATGTTTTGTTTTCTCTTGTGTTGTTTTTATTGTGTTGGCAGGTTGTGGAACGTTTGGATTCGTTTTGGCGGGTTTTAAAATATTTTGGCGGGTATTTGGAATGTTTTGGTTTGCTTTCATTTGTTTTGATTATGTTTTGGCAAGTTATTGAAAGTTTCGATCACTTCTGACTGGTTTTCTAGTATTTTGGCATCTTTTCAGAATGTTTTGATCAGTTTTGGCAGGTTGTAAACTATTTTGTCAGGTTTTTGGAATGTTTTGGTTGGTTTTGATTTGTTTTTATGATGTTTTGCCAAGTTTTTTGAATGTTTTGATCAGTTCTGGCTGGTTTTCTAATGTTTTGGCATTTTTTCAGAATGTTTTGATGAGTTTTGTGGGTCTAAATTATTTTGGCGGGTTTTCGGAATATTTTGGTTGGTTTTGATTTGTTTTTATGATGTTTTGTCGGGTTTTCGGAATGTTTTGTTTGGGTTTTAGAATGTTTTGTATTCTCTTGAGTTGTTTTTATGGTGTTGGCAGGTTTTGGAATGTTTGGATTGCTTTTGGCGGGTTTTAAAATATTTTGGCGGGTATTTGGAATGTTTTGGCGGGTATTCGGAATGTTTTGATTAGTTTTGACGGGTTTTGAAATATTTTGGCGGATTTTGAGAAGGTTTTGATTCTGTTTAGCCCAGTTTTTGGTGTGTTTGGATTAGCTTTGGTGGGCTTTATCATGTTTTGTCAGGTTTTTTCGAATGTATTGATCACTTCTGTCTGGTTTTCTATTTTGGCGGGTTTGAAAATATTTTTGGATGTGTTTTGGCGGGTTTGAAAATATTTTGGCTCTTTGCGCAGAGACGACGGTGCCGGTTGCGGTGCGCTCCGGGGCGCTCCTTCTGCGGAAAGACGCCTGGCAGCGGCACTTGGGACAGCTCCGCGTCTCCGTATTCTGCGTTTCTTGCCTTCTGCATCTCAGCAAAATGCTTTCCCACTAGGTCTAGCAAGGAGAAACTGTGGCAGCTGAGTAGATGTAGCCCGGCCCGCCCTTTGAAGTTGACAAGTTCTTGGCATCTCAGAGCCTCAAGGGAAGAGCAAAGTTATCTATGGTAGGCTGGGGCAGAACTAGCAGCAAGCAGAGCAAAGTTGTCCAAGAATAGCTTCCATTGGAATGCTAATGGCAATTGAAGAGGCAGGCCAGTGGCAAGCCACTAGCTTCTAGCAGTTGGAAAGTTGCTGACACAGTGCAGGTGTTGTGCGGCTTCTTTCTTGGCCTCCTAGAAGGTGCCGTGGTGCCGCGCTCTCAGTCTCTTGCTTGCCAATATGTTGCCGTGTTCCTCCTATTGTTTGGTTTGTTTTGATTTGTTTTGATGATCTTTTGGCGGGTTTTCGGAATGTTTTGGTGGTGTTTTAGAATGTTTTGTTTTCTCTTGTGTTGTTTTTATTGTGTTGGCAGGTTGTGGAACGTTTGGATTAGTTTTGGCGGGTTTTAAAATATTGTGGCGGGTATTTGGAATGTTTTGGTTTGCTTTCATTTGTTTTGATTATGTTTTGGCAAGTTATTGAAAGTTTCGATCACTTCAGACTGGTTTCCTAGTATTTTGGCATCTTTTCAGAATGTTTTGATCAGTTTTGGCAGGTTGTAAACTATTTTGTCAGGTTTTTGGAATGTTTTGGTTGGTTTTGATTTGTTTTTATGATGTTTTGCAAAGTTTTTTGAATGTTTTGATCAGTTCTGGCTGGTTTTCTAATGTTTTGGCATTTTTTCAGAATGTTTTGATGAGTTTTGTGGGTCTAAATTATTTTGGCGGGTTTTCGGAATATTTTGGTTGGTTTTGATTTGTTTTTATGATGTTTTGGCGGGTTTTCGGAATGTTTTGTTTGGGTTTTAGAATGTTTTGTATTCTCTTGAGTTGTTTTTATGGTGTTGGCAGGTTTTGGAATGTTTGGATTGCTTTTGGCGGGTTTTAAAATATTTTCGCGGGTATTTGGAATGTTTTGGCGGGTATTCGGAATGTTTTGATTAGTTTTGACGGGTTTTGAAATATTTTGGCGGATTTTGAGAAGGTTTTGATTCTGTTTAGCCCAGTTTTTGGTGTGTTTGGATTAGCTTTGGTGGGCTTTATCATGTTTTGTCAGGTTTTTTCGAATGTATTGATCACTTCTGTCTGGTTTTCTATTTTGGCGGGTTTGAAAATATTTTTGGATGTGTTTTGGCGGGTTTGAAAATATTTTGGCTCTTTGCGCAGAGACGACGGTGCCGGTTGCGGTGCGCTCCGGGGCGCTCCTTCTGCGGAAAGACGCCTGGCAGCGGCACTTGGGACAGCTCCGCGTCTCCGTATTCTGCGTTTCTTGCCTTCTGCATCTCAGCAAAATGCTTTCCCACTAGGTCTAGCAAGGAGAAACTGTGGCAGCTGAGTAGATGTAGCCCGGCCCGCCCTTTGAAGTTGAAAAGTTCTTGGCATCTCAGAGCCTCAAGGGAAGAGCAAGGTTATCTATGGTAGGCTGGGGCAGAACTAGCAGCAAGCAGAGCAAAGTTGTCCAAGAATAGCTTCCATTGGAATGCTAATGGCAATTGAAGAGGCAGGCCAGTGGCAAGCCACTAGCTTCTAGCAGTTGGAAAGTTGCTGACACAGTGCAGGTGTTGTGCGGCTTCTTTCTTGGCCTCCTAGAAGGTGCCGTGGTGCCGCGCTCTCCGTCTCTTGCTTGCCAATATGTTGCCGTGTTCCTCCTATTGTTTGGTTTGTTTTGATTTGTTTTGATGATGTTTTGGCGGGTTTTCGGAATGTTTTGGTGGTGTTTTAGAATGTTTTGTTTTCTCTTGTGTTGTTTTTATTGTCTTGGAAGGTTTTGGAACGTTTGGATTCGATTTGGCGGGTTTTAAAATATTTTGGCGGGTATTTGGAATGTTTTGGTTTGCTTTCATTTGTTTTGATTATGTTTTGGCAAGTTATTGAAAGTTTCGATCACTTCTGACTGGTTTTCTAGTATTTTGGGATCTTTTCAGAATGTTTTGATCAGTTTTGGCAGGTTGTAAACTATTTTGTCAGGTTTTTGGAATGTTTTGGTTGGTTTTGATTTGTTTTTATGATGTTTTGCCAAGTTTTTTGAATGATTTGATCAGTTCTGGCTGGTTTTCTAATGTTTTGGCATATTTTCAGAATGTTTTGATGAGTTTTGTGGGTCTAAATTATTTTGGCGGGTTTTCGGAATATTTTGGTTGGTTTTGATTTGTTTTTATGATGTTTTGGCGGGTTTTCGGAATGTTTTGGTTGGGTTTTAGAATGTTTTGTATTCTCTTGAGTTGTTTTTATTGTGTTGGCAGGTTTTGGAATGTTTGGATTTGTTTTGGCGGGTTTTAAAATATTTTGGCGGGTATTTGGAATGTTTTGGCGGGTATTCGGAATGTTTTGATTAGTTTTGACGCGTTTTGAAATATTTTGGCAGGTTTTTAGAAGGTTTTGATTCTGTTTAGCCCAGTTTTTGGTGTGTTTGGATTAGCTTTGGTGGGCTTTATCATGTTTTGTCAGGTTTTTTCGAATGTATTGATCACTTCTGTCTGGTTTTCTATTTTGGCGGGTTTGAAAATATTTTTGGATGTGTTTTGGCGGGTTTGAAAATATTTTGGCTCTTTGCGCAGAGACGACGGTGCCGGTTGCGGTGCGCTCCGGGGCGCTCCTTCTGCGGAAAGACGCCTGGCAGCGGCACTTGGGACAGCTCCGCGTCTGCGTATTCTGCATTTCTTGCCTTCTGCATCTCAGCAAAATGCTTTCCCGCTAGGTCTAGCAAGGAGAAACTGTGGCAGCTGAGTAGATGTAGCCCGGCCCACCCTTTGAAGTTGACAAGTTTTTGGCATCTCAGAACCTCAGGGGAAGAGCAAGGTTATCTATGGTAGGCTGGGGCAGAACTAGCAGCAAGCAGAGCAAAGTTGTCCAAGAATAGCTTCCATTGGAATGCTAATGGCAATTGAAGAGGCAGGCCAGTGGCAAGCCACTATCTTCTAGCAGTTTGAAAGTTGCAGACACAGTGCAGGTGTTGTGCGGCTTCCTTCTTGGCCTCCTAGAAGGTGCCGTGGTGCCGCGCTCTCCGTCTCTTGCTTGCCAATATGTTGCCGTGTTCCTCCTATTGTTTGGTTTGTTTTGATTTGTTTTGATGATGTTTTGGCGGGTTTTCGGAATGTTTTGGTGGTGTTTTAGAATGTTTTGTTTTCTCTTGTGTTGTTTTTATTGTCTTGGCAGGTTGTGGAACGTTTGGATTCGATTTGGCGGGTTTTAAAATATTTTGGCGGGTATTTGGAATGTTTTGGTTTGCTTTCATTTGTTTTGATTATGTTTTGGCAAGTTATTGAAAGTTTCGATCACTTCTGACTGGTTTTCTAGTATTTTGGCATCTTTTCAGAATGTTTTGATCAGTTTTAGCAGGTTGTAAACTATTTTGTCAGGTTTTTGGAATGTTTTGGTTGGTTTTGATTTGTTTTTATGATGTTTTGCAAAGTTTTTTGAATGTTTTGATCAGTTCTGGCTGGTTTTCTAATGTTTTGGCATATTTTCAGAAAGTTTTGATGAGTTTTGTGGGTCTAAATCATTTTGGCGGGTTTTCGGAATATTTTGGTTGGTTTTGATTTGTTTTTATGATGTTTTGTCGGGTTTTCGGAATGTTTTGGTTGGGTTTTAGAATGTTTTGTATTCTCTTGAGTTGTTTTTATTGTCTTGGCAGGTTTTGGAATGTTTGGATTCCTTTTGGCGGGTTTTAAAATATTTTGGCGGGTATTTGGAATGTTTTGGCGGGTATTCGGAATGTTTTGATTAGTTTTGACGGGTTTTGAAATATTTTGGCGGGTTTTTAGAAAGTTTTGACTTGTTTTGATTCTGTTTAGCCCAGTTTTTGGTGTGTTTGGATTAGCTTTGGTGGGCTTTATCAGGTTTTGTCAGGTTTTTTCGAATGTATTGATCACTTCTCTCTGGTTTTCTATTTTGGCAGGTTTGAAGATATTTTTGGATTAGTTTTGGCGGGTTTGAAAATATTTTGGCTCTTTGCGCAGAGACGACGGTGCCGGTTGCGGTGCGCTCCGGGGCGCTCCTTCTGCGGAAAGACGCCTGGCAGCGGCACTTGGGACAGCTCCGCGTCTCCGTATTCTGCGTTTCTTGCCTTCTGCATCTCAGCAAAATGCTTTCCCACTAGGTCTAGCAAGGAGAAACTGTGGCAGCTGAGTAGATGTAGCCCGGCCCGCCCTTTGAAGTTGACAAGTTCTTGGCATCTCAGAGCCTCAAGGGAAGAGCAAGGTTATCTATGGTAGGCTGGGGCAGAACTAGCAGCAAGCAGAGCAAAGTTGTCCAAGAATAGCTTCCATTGGAATGCTAATGGCAATTGAAGAGGCAGGCCAGTGGCAAGCCACTAGCTTCTAGCAGTTTGAAAGTTGCTGACACAGTGCAGGTGTTGTGCGGCTTCTTTCTTGGCCTCCTAGAAGGTGCCGTGGTGCCGCGCTCTCCGTCTCTTGCTTGCCAATATGTTGCCGTGTTCCTCCTATTGTTTGGTTTGTTTTGATTTGTTTTGATGATGTTTTGGCGGGTTTTCGGAATGTTTTGGTGGTGTTTTAGAATGTTTTGTTTTCTCTTGTGTTGTTTTTATTGTGTTGGCAGGTTGTGGAACGTTTGGATTAGTTTTGGCGGGTTTTAAAATATTTTGGCGGGTATTTGGAATGTTTTGGTTTGCTTTCATTTGTTTTGATTATGTTTTGGCAAGTTATTGAAAGTTTCGATCACTTCTGACTGGTTTTCTAGTATTTTGGCATCTTTTCAGAATGTTTTGATCAGTTTTGGCAGGTTGTAAACTATTTTGTCAGGTTTTTGGAATGTTTTGGTTGGTTTTGATTTGTTTTTATGATGTTTTGCCAAGTTTTTTGAATGATTTGATCAGTTCTGGCTGGTTTTCTAATGTTTTGGCATATTTTCAGAATGTTTTGATGAGTTTTGTGGGTCTAAATCATTTTGGCGGGTTTTCGGAATATTTTGGTTGGTTTTGATTTGTTTTTATGATGTTTTGGCGGGTTTTCGGAATGTTTTGGTTGGGTTTTAGAATGTTTTGTATTCTCTTGAGTTGTTTTTATTGTGTTGGCAGGTTTTGGAATGTTTGGATTTGTTTTGGCGGGTTTTAAAATATTTTGGCGGGTATTTGGAATGTTTTGGCGGGTATTCGGAATGTTTTGATTTGTTTTGACGCGTTTTGAAATATTTTGGCGGGTTTTTAGAAGGTTTTGATTCTGTTTAGCCCAGTTTTTGGTGTGTTTGGATTAGCTTTGGTGGGCTTTATCATGTTTTGTCAGGTTTTTTCGAATGTATTGATCACTTCTGTCTGGTTTTCTATTTTGGCGGGTTTGAAAATATTTTTGGATGTGTTTTGGCGGGTTTGAAAATATTTTGGCTCTTTGCGCAGAGACGACGGTGCCGGTTGCGGTGCGCTGCGGGGCGCTCCTTCTGCGGAAAGACGCCTGGCAGCGGCACTTGGGACAGCTCCGCGTCTCCGTATTCTGCGTTTCTTGCCTTCTGCATCTCAGCAAAATGCTTTCCCACTAGGTCTAGCAAGGAGAAACTGTGGCAGCTGAGTAGATGTAGCCCGGCCCGCCCTTTGAAGTTGACAAGTTCTTGGCATCTCAGAACCTCAAGGGAAGAGCAAGGTTATCTATGGTAGGCTGGGGCAGAACTAGCAGCAAGCAGAGCAAAGTTGTCCAAGAACAGCTTCCATTGGAATGCTAATGGCAATTGAAGAGGCAGGCCGGTGGCAAGCCACTATCTTCTAGCAGTTTGAAAGTTGCAGACACAGTGCAGGTGTTGTGCGGCTTCCTTCTTGGCCTCCTAGAAGGTGCCGTGGTGCCGCGCTCTCCGTCTCTTGCTTGCCAATATGTTGCCGTGTTCCTCCTATTGTTTGGTTTGTTTTGATTTGTTTTGATGATGTTTTGGCGGGTTTTCGGAATGTTTTGGTGGTGTTTTAGAATGTTTTGTTTTCTCTTGTGTTGTTTTTATTGTCTTGGAAGGTTTTGGAATGTTTGGATTCCTTTTGGCGGGTTTTAAAATATTTTGGCGGGTATTTGGAATGTTTTGGCGGGTATTCGGAAGGTTTTGATTAGTTTTGACGGGTTTTGAAATATTTTGGCAGGTTTTTAGAAGGTTTTGATTCTGTTTAGCCCAGTTTTTGGTGTGTTTGGATTAGCTTTGGTGGGCTTTATCATGTTTTGTTAGGTTTTTTCGAATGTATTGATCACTTCTGTCTGGTTTTCTATTTTGGCGGGTTTGAAAATATTTTTGGATTAGTTTTGGCGGGTTTGAAAATATTTTGGCTCTTTGCGCAGAGACGACGGTGCCGGTTGCGGTGCGCTCCGGGGCGCTCCTTCTGCGGAAAGACGCCTGGCAGCGGCACTTGGGACAGCTCCGCGTCTCCGTATTCTGCGTTTCTTGCCTTCTGCATCTCAGCAAAATGCTTTCCCACTAGGTCTAGCAAGGAGAAACTGTGGCAGCTGAGTAGATGTAGCCCGGCCCACCCTTTGAAGTTGACAAGTTCTTGGCATCTCAGAACCTCAAGGGAAGAGCAAGGTTATCTATGGTAGGCTGGGGCAGAACTAGCAGCAAGCAGAGCAAAGTTGTCCAAGAATAGCTTCCATTGGAATGCTAATGGCAATTGAAGAGGCAGGCCAGTGGCAAGCCACTAGCTTCTAGCAGTTTGAAAGTTGCAGACACAGTGCAGGTGTTGTGCGGCTTCCTTCTTGGCCTCCTAGAAGGTGCCGTGGTGCCGCGCTCTCCGTCTCTTGCTTGCCAATATGTTGCCGTGTTCCTCCTATTGTTTGGTTTGTTTTGATTTGTTTTGATGATGTTTTGGCGGGTTTTCGGAATGTTTTGGTGGTGTTTTAGAATGTTTTGTTTTCTCTTGTGTTGTTTTTATTGTCTTGGAAGGTTTTGGAACGTTTGGATTCGATTTGGCGGGTTTTAAAATATTTTGGCGGGTATTTGGAATGTTTTGGTTTGCTTTCATTTGTTTTGATTATGTTTTGGCAAGTTATTGAAAGTTTCGATCACTTCTGACTGGTTTTCTAGTATTTTGGCATCTTTTCAGAATGTTTTGATCAGTTTTAGCAGGTTGTAAACTATTTTGTCAGGTTTTTGGAATGTTTTGGTTGGTTTTGATTTGTTTTTATGATGTTTTTCAAAGTTTTTTGAATGTTTTGATCAGTTCTGGCTGGTTTTCTAATGTTTTGGCATATTTTCAGAAAGTTTTGATGAGTTTTGTGGGTCTAAATCATTTTGGCGGGTTTTCGGAATATTTTGGTTGGTTTTGATTTGTTTTTATGATGTTTTGGCGGGTTTTCGGAATGTTTTGGTTGGGTTTTAGAATGTTTTGTATTCTCTTGAGTTGTTTTTATTGTGTTGGCAGGTTTTGGAATGTTTGGATTCCTTTTGGCGGGTTTTAAAATATTTTGGCGGGTATTTGGAATGTTTTGGCGGGTATTCGGAATGTTTTGATTAGTTTTGACGGGTTTTGAAATATTTTGGCGGGTTTTTAGAAAGTTTTGACTTTTTTTGATTCTGTTTAGCCCAGTTTTTGGTGTGTTTGGATTAGCTTTGGTGGGCTTTATCATGTTTTGTCAGGTTTTTTCGAATGTATTGATCACTTCTCTCTGGTTTTCTATTTTGGCAGGTTTGAAAATATTTTTGGATTAGTTTTGGCGGGTTTGAAAATATTTTGGCTCTTTGCGCAGAGACGACGGTGCCGGTTGCGGTGCGCTGCGGGGCGCTCCTTCTGCGGAAAGACGCCTGGCAGCGGCACTTGGGACAGCTCCGCGTCTCCGTATTCTGCGTTTCTTGCCTTCTGCATCTCAGCAAAATGCTTTCCCACTAGGTCTAGCAAGGAGAAACTGTGGCAGCTGAGTAGATGTAGCCCGGCCCGCCCTTTGAAGTTGAAAAGTTCTTGGCATCTCAGAGCCTCAAGGGAAGAGCAAGGTTATCTATGGTAGGCTGGGGCAGAACTAGCAGCAAGCAGAGCAAAGTTGTCCAAGAATAGCTTCCATTGGAATGCTAATGGCAATTGAAGAGGCAGGCCAGTGGCAAGCCACTAGCTTCTAGCAGTTGGAAAGTTGCTGACACAGTGCAGGTGTTGTGCGGCTTCTTTCTTGGCCTCCTAGAAGGTGCCGTGGTGCCGCGCTCTCCGTCTCTTGCTTGCCAATATGTTGCCGTGTTCCTCCTATTGTTTGGTTTGTTTTGATTTGTTTTGATGATGTTTTGGCGGGTTTTCGGAATGTTTTGGTGGTGTTTTAGAATGTTTTGTTTTCTCTTGTGTTGTTTTTATTGTGTTGGCAGGTTGTGGAACGTTTGGATTAGTTTTGGCGGGTTTTAAAATATTTTGGCGGGTATTTGGAATGTTTTGGTTTGCTTTCATTTGTTTTGATTATGTTTTGGCAAGTTATTGAAAGTTTCGATCACTTCTGACTGGTTTTCTAGTATTTTGGCATCTTTTCAGAATGTTTTGATCAGTTTTGGCAGGTTGTAAACTATTTTGTCAGGTTTTTGGAATGTTTTGGTTGGTTTTGATTTGTTTTTATGGTGTTTTGCCAAGTTTTTTGAATGATTTGATCAGTTCTGGCTGGTTTTCTAATGTTTTGGCATATTTTCAGAATGTTTTGATGAATTTTGTGGGTCTAAATCATTTTGGCGGGTTTTCGGAATATTTTGGTTGGTTTTGATTTGTTTTGATGATGTTTTGGCGGGTTTTCGGAATGTTTTGGTTGGGTTTTAGAATGTTTTGTATTCTCTTGAGTTGTTTTTATTGTGTTGGCAGGTTTTGGAATGTTTGGATTTGTTTTGGCGGGTTTTAAAATATTTTGGCGGGTATTTGGAATGTTTTGGCGGGTATTCGGAATGTTTTGATTAGTTTTGACGCGTTTTGAAATATTTTGGCAGGTTTTTAGAAGGTTTTGATTCTGTTTAGCCCAGTTTTTGGTGTGTTTGGATTAGCTTTGGTGGGCTTTATCATGTTTTGTCAGGTTTTTTCGAATGTATTGATCACTTCTGTCTGGTTTTCTATTTTGGCGGGTTTGAAAATATTTTTGGATGTGTTTTGGCGGGTTTGAAAATATTTTGGCTCTTTGCGCAGAGACGACGGTGCCGGTTGCGGTGTGCTCCGGGGCGCTCCTTCTGCGGAAAGACGCCTGGCAGCGGCACTTGGGACAGCTCCGCGTCTCCGTATTCTGCGTTTCTTGCCTTCTGCATCTCAGCAAAATGCTTTCCCACTAGGTCTAGCAAGGAGAAACTGTGGCAGCTGAGTAGATGTAGCCCGGCCCGCCCTTTGAAGTTGACAAGTTCTTGGCATCTCAGAACCTCAAGGGAAGAGCAAGGTTATCTATGGTAGGCTGGGGCAGAACTAGCAGCAAGCAGAGCAAAGTTGTCCAAGAACAGCTTCCATTGGAATGCTAATGGCAATTGAAGAGGCAGGCCGGTGGCAAGCCACTATCTTCTAGCAGTTTGAAAGTTGCAGACACAGTGCAGGTGTTGTGCGGCTTCCTTCTTGGCCTCCTAGAAGGTGCCGTGGTGCCGCGCTCTCCGTCTCTTGCTTGCCAATATGTTGCCGTGTTCCTCCTATTGTTTGGTTTGTTTTGATTTGTTTTGATGATGTTTTGGCGGGTTTTCGGAATGTTTTGGTGGTGTTTTAGAATGTTTTGTTTTCTCTTGTGTTGTTTTTATTGTTTTGGAAGATTTTGGAATGTTTGGATTCCTTTTGGCGGGTTTTAAAATATTTTGGCGGGTATTTGGAATGTTTTGGCGGGTATTCGGAAGGTTTTGATTAGTTTTGACGGGTTTTGAAATATTTTGGCAGGTTTTTAGAAGGTTTTGATTCTGTTTAGCCCAGTTTTTGGTGTGTTTGGATTAGCTTTGGTGGGCTTTATCATGTTTTGTCAGGTTTTTTCAAATGTATTGATCACTTCTGTCTGGTTTTCTATTTTGGCGGGTTTGAAAATATTTTTGGATTAGTTTTGGCGGGTTTGAAAATATTTTGGCTCTTTGCGCAGAGACGACGGTGCCGGTTGCGGTGCGCTCCGGGGCGCTCCTTCTGCGGAAAGACGCCTGGCAGCGGCACTTGGGACAGCTCCGCGTCTCAGTATTCTGCGTTTCTTGCCTTCTGCATCTCAGCAAAATGCTTTCCCACTAGGTCTAGCAAGGAGAAACTGTGGCAGCTGAGTAGATGTAGCCCGGCCCACCCTTTGAAGTTGACAAGTTCTTGGCATCTCAGAACCTCAAGGGAAGAGCAAGGTTATCTATGGTAGGCTGGGGCAGAACTAGCAGCAAGCAGAGCAAAGTTGTCCAAGAATACCTTCCATTGGAATGCTAATGGCAATTGAAGAGGCAGGCCAGTGGCAAGCCACTATCTTCTAGCAGTTTGAAAGTTGCAGACACAGTGCAGGTGTTGTGCGGCTTCTTTCTTGGCCTCCTAGAAGGTGCCGTGGTGCCGCGCTCTCCGTCTCTTGCTTGCCAATATGTTGCCGTGTTCCTCCTATTGTTTGGTTTGTTTTGATTTGTTTTGATGATGTTTTGGCGGGTTTTCGGAATGTTTTGGTGGTGTTTTAGAATGTTTTGTTTTCTCTTGTGTTGTTTTTATTGTGTTGGCAGGTTGTGGAACGTT
Organism: Passer domesticus; assembly: GCF_036417665.1. Taxonomy (NCBI): domain Eukaryota; kingdom Metazoa; phylum Chordata; class Aves; order Passeriformes; family Passeridae; genus Passer; species Passer domesticus. Next base: position 77,903,423 of record NC_087476.1, on the reverse strand, counting down.
TGGATTCGTTTTGGCGGGTTTTAAAATATTTTGGCGGGTATTTGGAATGTTTTGGTTTGCTTTCATTTGTTTTGATTATGTTTTGGCAAGTTATTGAAAGTTTCGATCACTTCTGACTGGTTTTCTAGTATTTTGGCATCTTTTCAGAATGTTTTGATCAGTTTTGGCAGGTTGTAAACTATTTTGTCAGGTTTTTGGAATGTTTTGGTTGGTTTTGATTTGTTTTTATGATGTTTTGCCAAGTTTTTTGAATGTTTTGATCAGTTCTGGCTGGTTTTCTAATGTTTTGGCATATTTTCAGAATGTTTTGATGAGTTTTGTGGGTCTAAATCATTTTGGCGGGTTTTCGGAATATTTTGGTTGGTTTTGATTTGTTTTGATGATGTTTTGGCCTGTTTTCGGAATGTTTTGGTTGGGTTTTAGAATGTTTTGTATTCTCTTGAGTTGTTTTTATTGTGTTGGCAGGTTTTGGAATGTTTGGATTGCTTTTGGCGGGTTTTAAAATATTTTGGCGGGTATTTGGAATGTTTTGGCGGGTATTCGGAATGTTTTGATTAGTTTTGACGCGTTTTGAAATATTTTGGCAGGTTTTTAGAAGGTTTTGATTCTGTTTAGCCCAGTTTTTGGTGTGTTTGGATTAGCTTTGGTGGGCTTTATCATGTTTTGTCAGGTTTTTTCGAATGTATTGATCACTTCTGTCTGGTTTTCTATTTTGGCGGGTTTGAAAATATTTTTGGATGTGTTTTGGCGGGTTTGAAAATATTTTGGCTCTTTGCGCAGAGACGACGGTGCCGGTTGCGGTGCGCTCCGGGGCGCTCCTTCTGCGGAAAGACGCCTGGCAGCGGCACTTGGGACAGCTCCGCGTCTCCGTATTCTGCGTTTCTTGCCTTCTGCATCTCAGCAAAATGCTTTCCCACTAGGTCTAGCAAGGAGAAACTGTGGCAGCTGAGTAGATGTAGCCCGGCCCGCCCTTTGAAGTTGACAAGTTCTTGGCATCTCAGAGCCTCAAGGGAAGAGCAAGGTTATCTATGGTAGGCTGGGGCAGAACTAGCAGCAAGCAGAGCAAAGTTGTCCAAGAATAGCTTCCATTGGAATGCTAATGGCAATTGAAGAGGCAGGCCAGTGGCAAGCCACTATCTTCTAGCAGTTTGAAAGTTGCAGACACAGTGCAGGTGTTGTGCGGCTTCCTTCTTGGCCTCCTAGAAGGTGCCGCACTCTCCGTCTCTTGCTTGCCAATATGTTGCCGTGTTCCTCCTATTGTTTGGTTTGTTTTGATTTGTTTTGATGATCTTTTGGCGGGTTTTCGGAATGTTTTGGTGGTGTTTTAGAATGTTTTGTTTTCTCTTGTGTTGTTTTTATTGTGTTGGCAGGTTGTGGAATGTTTGGATTAGTTTTGGCGGGTTTTAAAATCTTTTGGCGGGTATTTGGAATGTTTTGGTTTGCTTTCATTTGTTTTGATTATGTTTTGGCAAGTTATTGAAAGTTTCGATCACTTCAGACTGGTTTTCTAGTATTTTGGCATCTTTTCAGAATGTTTTGATCAGTTTTGGCAGGTTATAAACTATTTTGTCAGGTTTTTGGAATGTTTTGGTTGGTTTTGATTTGTTTTTATGATGTTTTGCCAAGTTTTTTGAATGTTTTGATCAGTTCTGGCTGGTTTTCTAATGTTTTGGCATTTTTTCAGAATGTTTTGATGAGTTTTGTGGGTCTAAATTATTTTGGCGGGTTTTCGGAATATTGTGGTTGGTTTTGATTTGTTTTTATGATGTTTTGGCGGGTTTTCGGAATGTTTTGTTTGGGTTTTAGAATGTTTTGTATTCTCTTGAGTTGTTTTTATGGTGTTGGCAGGTTTTGGAATGTTTGGATTGCTTTTGGCGGGTTTTAAAATATTTTGGCGGGTATTTGGAATGTTTTGGCGGGTATTCGGAATGTTTTGATTAGTTTTGACGGGTTTTGAAATATTTTGGCGGATTTTGAGAAGGTTTTGATTCTGTTTAGCCCAGTTTTTGGTGTGTTTGGATTAGCTTTGGTGGGCTTTATCATGTTTTGTCAGGTTTTTTCGAATGTATTGATCACTTCTGTCTGGTTTTCTATTTTGGCGGGTTTGAAAATATTTTTGGATTAGTTTTGGCGGGTTTGAAAATATTTTGGCTCTTTGCGCAGAGACGACGGTGCCGGTTGCGGTGCGCTGCGGGGCGCTCCTTCTGCGGAAAGACGCCTGGCAGCGGCACTTGGGACAGCTCCGCGTCTCCGTATTCTGCGTTTCTTGCCTTCTGCATCTCAGCAAAATGCTTTCCCACTAGGTCTAGCAAGGAGAAACTGTGGCAGCTGAGTAGATGTAGCCCGGCCCGCCCATTGAAGTTGACAAGTTCTTGGCATCTCAGAGCCTCAAGGGAAGAGCAAGGTTATCTATGGTAGGCTGGGGCAGAACTAGCAGCAAGCAGAGCAAAGTTGTCCAAGAATAGCTTCCATTGGAATGCTAATGGCAATTGAAGAGGCAGGCCAGTGGCAAGCCACTAGCTTCTAGCAGTTTGAAAGTTGCAGACACAGTGCAGGTGTTGTGCGGCTTCCTTCTTGGCCTCCTAGAAGGTGCCGCACTCTCCGTCTCTTGCTTGCCAATATGTTGCCGTGTTCCTCCTATTGTTTGGTTTGTTTTGATTTGTTTTGATGATCTTTTGGCGGGTTTTCGGAATGTTTTGGTGGTGTTTTAGAATGTTTTGTTTTCTCTTGTGTTGTTTTTATTGTGTTGGCAGGTTGTGGAACGTTTGGATTAGTTTTGGCGGGTTTTAAAATCTTTTGGCGGGTATTTGGAATGTTTTGGTTTGCTTTCATTTGTTTTGATTATGTTTTGGCAAGTTATTGAAAGTTTCGATCACTTCAGACTGGTTTTCTAGTATTTTGGCATCTTTTCAGAATGTTTTGATCAGTTTTGGCAGGTTGTAAACTATTTTGTCAGGTTTTTGGAATGTTTTGGTTGGTTTTGATTTGTTTTTATGATGTTTTGCCAAGTTTTTTGAATGTTTTGATCAGTTCTGGCTGGTTTTCTAATGTTTTGGCATTTTTTCAGAATGTTTTGATGAGTTTTGTGCGTCTAAATTATTTTGGCGGGTTTTCGGAATATTTTGGTAGGTTTTGATTTGTTTTGATGATGTTTTGGCGGGTTTTCGGAATGTTTTGGTTGGGTTTTAGAATGTTTTGTATTCTCTTGAGTTGTTTTTATTGTGTTGGCAGGTTTTGGAATGTTTGGATTGCTTTTGGCGGGTTTTAAAATATTTTGGCGGGTATTTGGAATGTTTTGGCGGGTATTCGGAATGTTTTGATTAGTTTTGACGGGTTTTGAAATATTTTGGCGGATTTTGAGAAGGTTTTGATTCTGTTTAGCCCAGTTTTTGGTGTGTTTGGATTAGCTTTGGTGGGCTTTATCATGTTTTGTCAGGTTTTTTCGAATGTATTGATCACTTCTGTCTGGTTTTCTATTTTGGCGGGTTTGAAAATATTTTTGGATTAGTTTTGGCGGGTTTTAAACTATTTTGGCTCTTTGCGCAGAGACGACGGTGCCGGTTGCGGTGCGCTCCGGGGCGCTCCTTCTGCGGAAAGACGCCTGGCAGCGGCACTTGGGACAGCTCCGCGTCTCCGTATTCTGCGTTTCTTGCCTTCTGCATCTCAGCAAAATGCTTTCCCACTAGGTCTAGCAAGGAGAAACTGTGGCAGCTGAGTAGATGTAGCCCGGCCCGCCCTTTGAAGTTGACAAGTTCTTGGCATCTCAGAGCCTCAAGGGAAGAGCAAGGTTATCTATGGTAGGCTGGGGCAGAACTAGCAGCAAGCAGAGCAAAGTTGTCCAAGAATAGCTTCCATTGGAATGCTAATGGCAATTGAAGAGGCAGGCCAGTGGCAAGCCACTATCTTCTAGCAGTTGGAAAGTTGCTGACACAGTGCAGGTGTTGTGCGGCTTCCTTCTTGGCCTCCTAGAAGGTGCCGTGGTGCCGCGCTCTCCGTCTCTTGCTTGCCAATATGTTGCCGTGTTCCTCCTATTGTTTGGTTTGTTTTGATTTGTTTTGATGATCTTTTGGCGGGTTTTCGGAATGTTTTGGTGGTGTTTTAGAATGTTTTGTTTTCTCTTGTGTTGTTTTTATTGTCTTGGCAGGTTGTGGAACGTTTGGATTCGTTTTGGCGGGTTTTAAAATATTTTGGCGGGTATTTGGAATGTTTTGGTTTGCTTTCATTTGTTTTGATTATGTTTTGGCAAGTTATTGAAAGTTTCGATCACTTCTGACTGGTTTTCTAGTATTTTGGCATCTTTTCAGAATGTTTTGATCAGTTTTGGCAGGTTATAAACTATTTTGTCAGGTTTTTGGAATGTTTTGGTTGGTTTTGATTTGTTTTTATGATGTTTTGCCAAGTTTTTTGAATGTTTTGATCAGTTCTGGCTGGTTTTCTAATGTTTTGGCATTTTTTCAGAATGTTTTGATGAGTTTTGTGGGTCTAAATTATTTTGGCGGGTTTTCGGAATATTTTGGTTGGTTTTGATTTGTTTTTATGATGTTTTGTCGGGTTTTCGGAATGTTTTGTTTGGGTTTTAGAATGTTTTGTATTCTCTTGAGTTGTTTTTATGGTGTTGGCAGGTTTTGGAATGTTTGGATTGCTTTTGGCGGGTTTTAAAATATTTTGGCGGGTATTTGGAATGTTTTGGCGGGTATTCGGAATGTTTTGATTAGTTTCGACGGGTTTTGAAATATTTTGGCGGATTTTGAGAAGGTTTTGATTCTGTTTAGCCCAGTTTTTGGTGTGTTTGGATTAGCTTTGGTGGGCTTTATCATGTTTTGTCAGGTTTTTTCGAATGTATTGATCACTTCTGTCTGGTTTTCTATTTTGGCGGGTTTGAAAATATTTTTGGATGTGTTTTGGCGGGTTTGAAAATATTTTGGCTCTTTGCGCAGAGACGACGGTGCCGGTTGCGGTGCGCTCCGGGGCGCTCCTTCTGCGGAAAGACGCCTGGCAGCGGCACTTGGGACAGCTCCGCGTCTCCGTATTCTGCGTTTCTTGCCTTCTGCATCTCAGCAAAATGCTTTCCCACTAGGTCTAGCAAGGAGAAACTGTGGCAGCTGAGTAGATGTAGCCCGGCCCGCCCTTTGAAGTTGACAAGTTCTTGGCATCTCAGAACCTCAAGGGAAGAGCAAGGTTATCTATGGTAGGCTGGGGCAGAACTAGCAGCAAGCAGAGCAAAGTTGTCCAAGAATACCTTCCATTGGAATGCTAATGGCAATTGAAGAGGCAGGCCAGTGGCAAGCCACTAGCTTCTAGCAGTTTGAAAGTTGCAGACACAGTGCAGGTGTTGTGCGGCTTCCTTCTTGGCCTCCTGGAAGGTGCCGCACTCTCCGTCTCTTGCTTGCCAATATGTTGCCGTGTTCCTCCTATTGTTTGGTTTGTTTTGATTTGTTTTGATGATCTTTTGGCGGGTTTTCGGAATGTTTTGGTGGTGTTTTAGAATGTTTTGTTTTCTCTTGTGTTGTTTTTATTGTGTTGGCAGGTTGTGGAACGTTTGGATTAGTTTTGGCGGGTTTTAAAATATTTTGGCGGGTATTTGGAATGTTTTGGTTTGCTTTCATTTGTTTTGATTATGTTTTGGCAAGTTATTGAAAGTTTTGATCACTTCTGACTGGTTTTCTAGTATTTTGGCATCTTTTCAGAATGTTTTGATCAGTTTTGGCAGGTTGTAAACTATTTTGTCAGGTTTTTGGAATGTTTTGGTTGGTTTTGATTTGTTTTTATGATGTTTTGCCAAGTTTTTTGAATGATTTGATCAGTTCTGGCTGGTTTTCTAATGTTTTGGCAATTTTCAGAATGTTTTGATGAGTTTTGCGGGACTAAATTATTTTGGCGGTTTTCGGAATATTTTGGTTGGTTTTGATTTGATTTGATGATGTTTTGGCGGGTTTTCGGAATGTTTTGGTTGGGTTTTAGAATGTTTTGTATTCTCTTGAGTTGTTTTTATTGTGTTGGCAGGTTTTGGAATGTTTGGATTGCTTTTGGCGGGTTTTAAAATATTTTGGCGGGTATTTGGAATGTTTTGGCGGGTATTCGGAATGTTTTGATTAGTTTTGACGGGTTTTGAAATATTTTGGCGGATTTTGAGAAGGTTTTGATTCTGTTTAGCCCAGTTTTTGGTGTGTTTGGATTAGCTTTGGTGGGCTTTATCATGTTTTGTCAGGTTTTTTCGAATGTATTGATCACTTCTGTCTGGTTTTCTATTTTGGCGGGTTTGAAAATATTTTTGGATTAGTTTTGGCGGGTTTTAAACTATTTTGGCTCTTTGCGCAGAGACGACGGTGCCGGTTGCGGTGCGCTCCGGGGCGCTCCTTCTGCGGAAAGACGCCTGGCAGCGGCACTTGGGACAGCTCCGCGTCTCCGTATTCTGCGTTTCTTGCCTTCTGCATCTCAGCAAAATGCTTTCCCACTAGGTCTAGCAAGGAGAAACTGTGGCAGCTGAGTAGATGTAGCCCGGCCCGCCCTTTGAAGTTGACAAGTTCTTGGCATCTCAGAGCCTCAAGGGAAGAGCAAGGTTATCTATGGTAGGCTGGGGCAGAACTAGCAGCAAGCAGAGCAAAGTTGTCCAAGAATAGCTTCCATTGGAATGCTAATGGCAATTGAAGAGGCAGGCCAGTGGCAAGCCACTATCTTCTAGCAGTTGGAAAGTTGCTGACACAGTGCAGGTGTTGTGCGGCTTCCTTCTTGGCCTCCTAGAAGGTGCCGTGGTGCCGCGCTCTCCGTCTCTTGCTTGCCAATATGTTGCCGTGTTCCTCCTATTGTTTGGTTTGTTTTGATTAGTTTTGATGATCTTTTGGCGGGTTTTCGGAATGTTTTGGTGGTGTTTTAGAATGTTTTGTTTTCTCTTGTGTTGTTTTTATTGTCTTGGCAGGTTGTGGAACGTTTGGATTCGTTTTGGCGGGTTTTAAAATATTTTGGCGGGTATTTGGAATGTTTTGGTTTGCTTTCATTTGTTTTGATTATGTTTTGGCAAGTTATTGAAAGTTTCGATCACTTCAGACTGGTTTCCTAGTATTTTGGCATCTTTTCAGAATGTTTTGATCAGTTTTGGCAGGTTGTAAACTATTTTGTCAGGTTTTTGGAATGTTTTGGTTGGTTTTGATTTGTTTTTATGATGTTTTGCCAAGTTTTTTGAATGTTTTGATCAGTTCTGGCTGGTTTTCTAATGTTTTGGCATTTTTTCAGAATGTTTTGATGAGTTTTGTGGGTCTAAATTATTTTGGCGGGTTTTCGGAATATTTTGGTTGGTTTTGATTTGTTTTGATGATGTTTTGGCGGGTTTTCGGAATGTTTTGGTTGGGTTTTAGAATGTTTTGTATTCTCTTGAGTTGTTTTTATGGTGTTGGCAGGTTTTGGAATGTTTGGATTGCTTTTGGCGGGTTTTAAAATATTTTGGCGGGTATTTGGAATGTTTTGGCGGGTATTCGGAATGTTTTGATTAGTTTTGACGGGTTTTGAAATATTTTGGCGGATTTTGAGAAGGTTTTGATTCTGTTTAGCCCAGTTTTTGGTGTGTTTGGATTAGCTTTGGTGGGCTTTATCATGTTTTGTCAGGTTTTTTCGAATGTATTGATCACTTCTGTCTGGTTTTCTATTTTGGCGGGTTTGAAAATATTTTTGGATGTGTTTTGGCGGGTTTGAAAATATTTTGGCTCTTTGCGCAGAGACGACGGTGCCGGTTGCGGTGCGCTCCGGGGCGCTCCTTCTGCGGAAAGACGCCTGGCAGCGGCACTTGGGACAGCTCCGCGTCTCCGTATTCTGCGTTTCTTGCCTTCTGCATCTCAGCAAAATGCTTTCCCACTAGGTCTAGCAAGGAGAAACTGTGGCAGCTGAGTAGATGTAGCCCGGCCCACCCTTTGAAGTTGACAAGTTCTTGGCATCTCAGAACCTCAAGGGAAGAGCAAGGTTATCTATGGTAGGCTGGGGCAGAACTAGCAGCAAGCAGAGCAAAGTTGTCCAAGAATAGCTTCCATTGGAATGCTAATGGCAATTGAAGAGGCAGGCCAGTGGCAAGCCACTAGCTTCTAGCAGTTTGAAAGTTGCAGACACAGTGCAGGTGTTGTGCGGCTTCCTTCTTGGCCTCCTGGAAGGTGCCGCACTCTCCGTCTCTTGCTTGCCAATATGTTGCCGTGTTCCTCCTATTGTTTGGTTTGTTTTGATTTGTTTTGATGATGTTTTGGCGGGTTTTCGGAATGTTTTGGTGGTGTTTTAGAATGTTTTGTTTTCTCTTGTGTTGTTTTTATTGTGTTGGCAGGTTGTGGAACGTTTGGATTAGTTTTGGCGGGTTTTAAAATATTTTGGCGGGTATTTGGAATGTTTTGGTTTGCTTTCATTTGTTTTGATTATGTTTTGGCAAGTTATTGAAAGTTTTGATCACTTCTGACTGGTTTTCTAGTATTTTGGAATCTATTCAGAATGTTTTGATCAGTTTTGGCAGGTTGTAAACTATTTTGTCAGGTTTTTGGAATGTTTTGGTTGGTTTTGATTTGTTTTTATGATGTTTTGCCAAGTTTTTTGAATGATTTGATCAGTTCTGGCTGGTTTTCTAATGTTTTGGCAATTTTCAGAATGTTTTGATGAGTTTTGTGGGTCTAAATCATTTTGGCGGGTTTTCGGAATATTTTGGTTGGTTTTGATTTGATTTGTTTTGATGTTTTGGCGGGTTTTCGGAATGTTTTGGTTGGGTTTTAGAATGTTTTGTATTCTCTTGAGTTGTTTTTATTGTGTTGGCAGGTTTTGGAATGTTTGGATTGCTTTTGGCGGGTTTTAAAATATTTTGGCGGGTATTTGGAATGTTTTGGTTTGCTTTCATTTGTTTTGATTATGTTTTGGCAAGTTATTGAAAGTTTGGATCACTTCTTACTGGTTTTCTAGTATTTTGGCATCTTTTCAGAATGTTTTGATGAGTTTTGGCGGGTTCTAAACTACTTTGTCGGGTTTTTGGAATGTTTCGGTTGGTTATGATTTGTTTTTATGATGTTTTGGCCGGATTTCGGAATATTTTGGCTGGTTTTTGGAATGTTTCGGTTGGTTTATGATTTATTTTTATGATGTTTTGCAAAGTTTTTTGAATGTTTTGATCAGTTCTGGCTGGTTTTCTAATGTTTTGGCATCTTTTCAGAATGTTTTGATGAGTTTTGCGGGTCTAAATCATTTTGGCGGGATTTTGGAATATTTTGGTTGGTTTTGATTTGTTTTGATGATGTTTTGGCGGGTTTTCGGAATGTTTTGGTTGGGTTTTAGAATGTTTTGTTTTCTCTTGTGTTGTTTATATTGTCTTGGCAGGTTTTGGAATGTTTGGATTCCTTTTGGCGGGTTTTAAAATATTTTGGAGGGTATTTGGAATGTTTTTTAACGGGTATTCGGAAGGTTTTGATTAGTTTTGACGGGTTTTGAATTATTTTGGCGGGTTTTTAGAAGATTTAGGTTTGTTTTGATTTGTTTTGATTCTGTTTAGCCCAGTTTTTGATGTGTTTGGATTAGCTTTGGTGGGCTTTATCATGTTTTGTGAGGTTTTTTCGAATGTATTGATCACTTCTGTCTGGTTTTCTATTTTGGCGGGTTTGAAAATATTTTTGGATGAGTTTTGGCGGGTTTTCAAATATTTTGGCGGGTATTTGGAATGTTTTGGGTTGCTTTCATTTGTTTTGATTATGTTTTGGCAAGTTATTGAAAGTTTGGATCACTTCTTACTGGTTTTCTAGTATTTTGGCATCTTTTCAGAATGTTTTGATGAGTTTTGGCGGGTTCTAAACTACTTTGTCGGGTTTTTGGAATGTTTCGGTTGGTTATGATTTGTTTTTATGATGTTTTGGCCGGATTTCGGAATATTTTGGCTGGTTTTTGAATGTTTTGGTTGGTTTATGATTTGTTTTTATGATGTTTTGCAAAGTTTTTTGAATGTTTTGATCAGTTCTGGCTGGTTTTCTAATGTTTTGGCATCTTTTCAGAATGTTTTGATGAGTTTTGCGGGTCTAAATCATTTTGGCGGGATTTTGGAATATTTTGGTTGGTTTTGATTTGTTTTGATGATGTTTTGGCGGGTTTTCGGAATGTTTTGGTTGGGTTTTAGAATGTTTTGTTTTCTCTTGTGTTGTTTATATTGTCTTGGCAGGTTTTGGAATGTTTGGATTCCTTTTGGCGGGTTTTAAAATCTTTTGGCGGGTATTTGGAATGTTTTTTAACGGGTATTCGGAAGGTTTTGATTAGTTTTGACGGGTTTTGAATTATTTTGGCGGGTTTTTAGAAGATTTAGGTTTGTTTTGATTTGTTTTGATTCTGTTTAGCCCAGTTTTTGATGTCTTTGGATTAGCTTTGGTGGGCTTTATCATGTTTTGTGAGGTTTTTTCGAATATATTGATCACTTCTGTCTGGTTTTCTATTTTGGCGGGTTTGAAAATAGTTTTGGATGAGTTTTGGCGGGTTTGAAAATATTTTGGCTCTTTGCGCAGAGATGACGGTGCCGGTTGCGGTGCGCTCCGGGGCGCTCCTTCTGCGGAAAGACGCCTGGCAGCGGCACTTGGGACAGCTCCGCGTCTCCGTATTCTGTGTTTCTTGCCTTCTGCATCTCAGCAAAATGCTTTCCCACTAGGTCTAGCAAGGAGAAACTGTGGCAGCTGAGTAGATGTAGCCCGGCCCACCCTTTGAAGTTGACAAGTTCTTGGCATCTCAGAGCCTCAAGGGAAGAGCAAGGTTATCTATGGTAGGCTGGGGCAGAACTAGCAGCAAGCAGAGCAAAGTTGTCCAAGAATAGCTTCCATTGGAATGCTAATGGCAATTGAAGAGGCAGGCCAGTGGCAAGCCACTAGCTTCTAGCAGTTTGAAAGTTGCAGACACAGTGCAGGTGTTGTGCGGCTTCCTTCTTGGCCTCCTAGAAGGTGCCGCGCTCTCTGTCTCTTGCTTGCCAATATGTTGCCGTGTTCCTCTTATTGTTTGGTTTGTTTTGATTTGTTTTTATGATGTTTTGGTGGGTTTTCGGAATGTTTTGGTGGTGTTTTAGAATGTTTTGTTTTCTCTTGTGTTGTTTATATTGTCTTGGCAGGTTTTGGAATGTTTGGATTCCTTTTGGCGGGTTTTCAAATCTTTTGGCGGGTATTTGGAATGTTTTGGTTTGCTTTCATTTGTTTTGATTATGTTTTGGCTAGTTATTGAAAGTTTTGATCACTTCTGACTGGTTTTCTAGTATTTTGGCATCTTTTCAGAATGTTTTGATGAGTTTTGGCGGGTTCTAAACTACTTTGTCGGGTTTTTGGAATGTTTCGGTTGGTTATGATTTGTTTTTATGATGTTTTGGCCGGATTTCGGAATATTTTGGCTGGTTTTTGGAATGTTTCGGTTGGTTTATGATTTGTTTTTATGATGTTTTGCAAAGTTTTTTGAATGTTTTGATCAGTTCTGGCTGGTTTTCTAATGTTTTGGCATCTTTTCAGAATGTTTTGATGAGTTTTGCAGGTCTAAATCATTTTGGCGGGATTTTGGAATATTTTGGTTGGTTTTGATTTGTTTTGATGATGTTTTGGCGGGATTTCGGAATGTTTTGGTTGGGTTTTAGAATGTTTTGTTTTCTCTTGTGTTGTTTATATTGTCTTGGCAGGTTTTGGAATGTTTGGATTTGTTTTGGCGGGTTTTAAAATCTTTTGGCGGGTATTTGGAATGTTTTTTAACGGGTATTCGGAAGGTTTTGATTAGTTTTGACGGGTTTTGAATTATTTTGGCGGGTTTTTAGAAGATTTAGGTTTGTTTTGATTTGTTTTGATTCTGTTTAGCCCAGTTTTTGATGTGTTTGGATTAGCTTTGGTGGGCTTTATCATGTTTTGTGAGGTTTTTTCGAATGTATTGATCACTTCTGTCTGGTTTTCTATTTTGGCGGGTTTGAAAATATTTTTGGATGAGTTTTGGCGGGTTTGAAAATATTTTGGCTCTTTGCGCAGAGATGACGGTGCCGGTTGCGGTGCGCTCCGGGGCGCTCCTTCTGCGGAAAGACGCCTGGCAGCGGCACTTGGGACAGCTCCGCGTCTCCGTATTCTGTGTTTCTTGCCTTCTGCATCTCAGCAAAATGCTTTCCCACTAGGTCTAGCAAGGAGAAACTGTGGCAGCTGAGTAGATGTAGCCCGGCCCACCCTTTGAAGTTGACAAGTTCTTGGCATCTCAGAGCCTCAAGGGAAGAGCAAGGTTATCTATGGTAGGCTGGGGCAGAACTAGCAGCAAGCAGAGCAAAGTTGTCCAAGAATAGCTTCCATTGGAATGCTAATGGCAATTGAAGAGGCAGGCCAGTGGCAAGCCACTAGCTTCTAGCAGTTTGAAAGTTGCAGACACAGTGCAGGTGTTGTGCGGCTTCCTTCTTGGCCTCCTAGAAGGTGCCGCGCTCTCTGTCTCTTGCTTGCCAATATGTTGCCGTGTTCCTCTTATTGTTTGGTTTGTTTTGATTTGTTTTTATGATGTTTTGGTGGGTTTTCGGAATGTTTTGGTGGTGTTTTAGAATGTTTTGTTTTCTCTTGTGTTGTTTATATTGTCTTGGCAGGTTTTGGAATGTTTGGATTCCTTTTGGCGGGTTTTCAAATCTTTTGGCGGGTATTTGGAATGTTTTGGGTTGCTTTCATTTGTTTTGATTATGTTTTGGCAAGTTATTGAAAGTTTGGATCACTTCTTACTGGTTTTCTAGTATTTTGGCATCTTTTCAGAATGTTTTGATGAGTTTTGGCGGGTTCTAAACTACTTTGTCGGGTTTTTGGAATGTTTCGGTTGGTTATGATTTGTTTTTATGATGTTTTGGCCGGATTTCGGAATATTTTGGCTGGTTTTTGGAATGTCTCGGTTGGTTTATGATTTGTTTTTATGATGTTTTGCAAAGTTTTTTGAATGTTTTGATCAGTTCTGGCTGGTTTTCTAATGTTTTGGCATCTTTTCAGAATGTTTTGATGAGTTTTGCGGGTCTAAATCATTTTGGCGGGATTTTGGAATATTTTGGTTGGTTTTGATTTGTTTTTATGATGTTTTGGCGGGTTTTCGGAATGTTTTGGTTGGGTTTTAGAATGTTTTGTTTTCTCTTGTGTTGTTTATATTGTCTTGGCAGGTTTTGGAATGTTTGGATTCCTTTTGGCGGGTTTTAAAATCTTTTGGCGGGTATTTGGAATGTTTTTTAACGGGTATTCGGAAGGTTTTGATTAGTTTTGACGGGTTTTGAATTATTTTGGCGGGTTTTTAGAAGATTTAGGTTTGTTTTGATTTGTTTTGATTATGTTTAGCCCAGTTTTTGATGTGTTTGGATTAGCTTTGGTGGGCTTTATCATGTTTTGTGAGGTTTTTTCGAATGTATTGATCACTTCTGTCTGGTTTTCTATTTTGGCGGGTTTGAAAATAGTTTTGGATGAGTTTTGGCGGGTTTGAAAATATTTTGGCTCTTTGCGCAGAGATGACGGTGCCGGTTGCGGTGCGCTCCGGGGCGCTCCTTCTGCGGAAAGACGCCTGGCAGCGGCACTTGGGACAGCTCCGCGTCTCCGTATTCTGTGTTTCTTGCCTTCTGCATCTCAGCAAAATGCTTTCCCACTAGGTCTAGCAAGGAGAAACTGTGGCAGCTGAGTAGATGTAGCCCGGCCCACCCTTTGAAGTTGACAAGTTCTTGGCATCTCAGAGCCTCAAGGGAAGAGCAAGGTTATCTATGGTAGGCTGGGGCAGAACTAGCAGCAAGCAGAGCAAAGTTGTCCAAGAATAGCTTCCATTGGAATGCTAATGGCAATTGAAGAGGCAGGCCAGTGGCAAGCCACTAGCTTCTAGCAGTTTGAAAGTTGCAGACACAGTGCAGGTGTTGTGCGGCTTCCTTCTTGGCCTCCTAGAAGGTGCCGCGCTCTCTGTCTCTTGCTTGCCAATATGTTGCCGTGTTCCTCTTATTGTTTGGTTTGTTTTGATTTGTTTTTATGATGTTTTGGTGGGTTTTTGGAATGTTTTGGTGGTGTTTTAGAATGTTTTGTTTTCTCTTGTGTTGTTTATATTGTCTTGGCAGGTTTTGGAATGTTTGGATTCCTTTTGGCGGGTTTTCAAATCTTTTGGCGGGTATTTGGAATGTTTTGGTTTGCTTTCATTTGTTTTGATTATGTTTTGGCTAGTTATTGAAAGTTTTGATCACTTCTGACTGGTTTTCTAGTATTTTGGCATCTTTTCAGAATGTTTTGATGAGTTTTGGCGGGTTCTAAACTACTTTGTCGGGTTTTTGGAATGTTTCGGTTGGTTATGATTTGTTTTTATGATGTTTTGGCCGGATTTCGGAATATTTTGGCTGGTTTTTGGAATGTTTCGGTTGGTTTATGATTTGTTTTTATGATGTTTTGCAAAGTTTTTTGAATGTTTTGATCAGTTCTGGCTGGTTTTCTAATGTTTTGGCATCTTTTCAGAATGTTTTGATGAGTTTTGCGGGTCTAAATCATTTTGGCGGGATTTTGGAATATTTTGCTTGGTTTTGATTTGTTTTGATGATGTTTTGGCGGGATTTCGGAATGTTTTGGTTGGGTTTTAGAATGTTTTGTTTTCTCTTGTGTTGTTTATATTGTCTTGGCAGGTTTTGGAATGTTTGGATTTGTTTTGGCGGGTTTTAAAATCTTTTGGCGGGTATTTGGAATGTTTTTTAACGGGTATTCGGAATGTTTTGATTAGTTTTGACGGGTTTTGAATTATTTTGGCGGGTTTTTAGAAGATTTAGGTTTGTTTTGATTTGTTTTGATTCTGTTTAGCCCAGTTTTTGATGTGTTTGGATTAGCTTTGGTGGGCTTTATCATGTTTTGTCAGGTTTTTTCGAATGTATTGATCACTTCTGTCTGGTTTTCTATTTTGGCGGGTTTGAAAATATTTTTGGATGAGTTTTGGCGGGTTTGAAAATATTTTGGCTCTTTGCGCAGAGATGACGGTGCCGGTTGCGGTGCGCTCCGGGGCGCTCCTTCTGCGGAAAGACGCCTGGCAGCGGCACTTGGGACAGCTCCGCGTCTCCGTATTCTGTGTTTCTTGCCTTCTGCATCTCAGCAAAATGCTTTCCCACTAGGTCTAGCAAGGAGAAACTGTGGCAGCTGAGTAGATGTAGCCCGGCCCACCCTTTGAAGTTGACAAGTTCTTGGCATCTCAGAGCCTCAAGGGAAGAGCAAGGTTATCTATGGTAGGCTGGGGCAGAACTAGCAGCAAGCAGAGCAAAGTTGTCCAAGAATAGCTTCCATTGGAATGCTAATGGCAATTGAAGAGGCAGGCCAGTGGCAAGCCACTAGCTTCTAGCAGTTTGAAAGTTGCAGACACAGTGCAGGTGTTGTGCGGCTTCCTTCTTGGCCTCCTAGAAGGTGCCGCGCTCTCTGTCTCTTGCTTGCCAATATGTTGCCGTGTTCCTCTTATTGTTTGGTTTGTTTTGATTTGTTTTTATGATGTTTTGGTGGGTTTTCGGAATGTTTTGGTGGTGTTTTAGAATGTTTTGTTTTCTCTTGTGTTGTTTATATTGTCTTGGCAGGTTTTGGAATGTTTGGATTCCTTTTGGCGGGTTTTCAAATCTTTTGGCGGGTATTTGGAATGTTTTGGGTTGCTTTCATTTGTTTTGATTATGTTTTGGCAAGTTATTGAAAGTTTGGATCACTTCTTACTGGTTTTCTAGTATTTTGGCATCTTTTCAGAATGTTTTGATGAGTTTTGGCGGGTTCTAAACTACTTTGTCGGGTTTTTGGAATGTTTCGGTTGGTTATGATTTGTTTTTATGATGTTTTGGCCGGATTTCGGAATATTTTGGCTGGTTTTTGGAATGTTTCGGTTGGTTTATGATTTGTTTTTATGATGTTTTGCAAAGTTTTTTGAATGTTTTGATCAGTTCTGGCTGGTTTTCTAATGTTTTGGCATCTTTTCAGAATGTTTTGATGAGTTTTGCGGGTCTAAATCATTTTGGCGGGATTTTGGAATATTTTGCTTGGTTTTGATTTGTTTTGATGATGTTTTGGCGGGTTTTTGGAATGTTTTGTTTGGGTTTTAGAATGTTTTGTTTTCTCTTGTGTTGTTTATATTGTCTTGGCAGGTTTTGGAATGTTTGGATTCCTTTTGGCGGGTTTTAAAATCTTTTGGCGGGTATTTGGAATGTTTTTTAACGGGTATTCGGAAGGTTTTGATTAGTTTTGACGGGTTTTGAATTATTTTGGTGGGTTTTTAGAAGATTTAGGTTTGTTTTGATTTGTTTTGATTCTGTTTAGCCCAGTTTTTGATGTGTTTGGATTAGCTTTGGTGGGCTTTATCATGTTTTGTGAGGTTTTTTCGAATGTATTGATCACTTCTGTCTGGTTTTCTATTTTGGCGGGTTTGAAAATATTTTTGGATGAGTTTTGGCGGGTTTGAAAATATTTTGGCGGGTATTTGGAATGTTTTGGGTTGCTTTCATTTGTTTTGATTATGTTTTGGCAAGTTATTGAAAGTTTGGATCACTTCTTACTGGTTTTCTAGTATTTTGGCATCTTTTCAGAATGTTTTGATGAGTTTTGGCGGGTTCTAAACTACTTTGTCGGGTTTTTGGAATGTTTCGGTTGGTTATGATTTGTTTTTATGATGTTTTGGCCGGATTTCGGAATATTTTGGCTGGTTTTTGGAATGTTTCGGTTGGTTTATGATTTGTTTTTATGATGTTTTGCAAAGTTTTTTGAATGTTTTGATCAGTTCTGGCTGGTTTTCTAATGTTTTGGCATCTTTTCAGAATGTTTTGATGAGTTTTGCGGGTCTAAATCATTTTGGCGGGATTTTGGAATATTTTGGTTAGTTTTGATTTGTTTTGATGATGTTTTGGCGGGTTTTTGGAATGTTTTGGTTGGGTTTTAGAATGTTTTGTTTTCTCTTGTGTTGTTTATATTGTCTTGGCAGGTTTTGGAATGTTTGGATTTGTTTTGGCGGGTTTTAAAATCTTTTGGCGGGTATTTGGAATGTTTTTTAACGGGTATTCGGAAGGTTTTGATTAGTTTTGACGGGTTTTGAATTATTTTGGCGGGTTTTTAGAAGATTTAGGTTTGTTTTGATTTGTTTTGATTCTGTTTAGCCCAGTTTTTGATGTGTTTGGATTAGCTTTGGTGGGCTTTATCATGTTTCGTGAGGTTTTTTCGAATGTATTGATCACTTCTGTCTGGTTTTCTATTTTGGCGGGTTTGAAAATAGTTTTGGATGAGTTTTGGCGGGTTTGAAAATATTTTGGCTCTTTGCGCAGAGATGACGGTGCCGGTTGCGGTGCGCTCCGGGGCGCTCCTTCTGCGGAAAGACGCCTGGCAGCGGCACTTGGGACAGCTCCGCGTCTCCGTATTCTGTGTTTCTTGCCTTCTGCATCTCAGCAAAATGCTTTCCCACTAGGTCTAGCAAGGAGAAACTCTGGCAGCTGAGTAGATGTAGCCCGGCCCACCCTTTGAAGTTGACAAGTTCTTGGCATCTCAGAGCCTCAAGGGAAGAGCAAGGTTATCTATGGTAGGCTGGGGCAGAACTAGCAGCAAGCAGAGCAAAGTTGTCCAAGAATAGCTTCCATTGGAATGCTAATGGCAATTGAAGAGGCAGGCCAGTGGCAAGCCACTAGCTTCTAGCAGTTTGAAAGTTGCAGACACAGTGCAGGTGTTGTGCGGCTTCCTTCTTGGCCTCCTAGAAGGTGCCGCGCTCTCTGTCTCTTGCTTGCCAATATGTTGCCGTGTTCCTCTTATTGTTTGGTTTGTTTTGATTTGTTTTGATGATCTTTTGGCGGGTTTTCGGAATGTTTTGGTGGTGTTTTAGAATGTTTTGTTTTCTCTTGTGTTGTTTATATTGTCTTGGCAGGTTTTGGAATGTTTGGATTTGTTTTGGCGGGTTTTCAAATCTTTTGGCGGGTATTTGGAATGTTTTGGTTTGCTTTCATTTGTTTTGATTATGTTTTGGCTAGTTATTGAAAGTTTTGATCACTTCTGACTGGTTTTCTAGTATTTTGGCATCTTTTCAGAATGTTTTGATGAGTTTTGGCGGGTTCTAAACTACTTTGTCGGGTTTTTGGAATGTTTCGGTTGGTTATGATTTGTTTTTATGATGTTTTGGCCGGATTTCGGAATATTTTGGCTGGTTTTTGGAATGTTTCGGTTGGTTTATGATTTGTTTTTATGATGTTTTGCAAAGTTTTTTGAATGTTTTGATCAGTTCTGGCTGGTTTTCTAATGTTTTGGCATCTTTTCAGAATGTTTTGATGAGTTTTGCGGGTCTAAATCATTTTGGCGGGATTTTGGAATATTTTGCTTGGTTTTGATTTGTTTTGATGATGTTTTGGCGGGATTTCGGAATGTTTTGGTTGGGTTTTAGAATGTTTTGTTTTCTCTTGTGTTGTTTATATTGTCTTGGCAGGTTTTGGAATGTTTGGATTCCATTTGGCGGGTTTTAAAATCTTTTGGCGGGTATTTGGAATGTTTTTTAACGGGTATTCGGAAGGTTTTGATTAGTTTTGACGGGTTTTGAATTATTTTGGCGGGTTTTTAGAAGATTTAGGTTTGTTTTGATTTGTTTTGATTCTGTTTAGCCCAGTTTTTGATGTGTTTGGATTAGCTTTGGTGGGCTTTATCATGTTTTGTGAGGTTTTTTCGAATGTATTGATCACTTCTGTCTGGTTTTCTATTTTGGCGGGTTTGAAAATAGTTTTGGATGAGTTTTGGCGGGTTTGAAAATATTTTGGCTCTTTGCGCAGAGATGACGGTGCCGGTTGCGGTGCGCTCCGGGGCGCTCCTTCTGCGGAAAGACGCCTGGCAGCGGCACTTGGGACAGCTCCGCGTCTCCGTATTCTGTGTTTCTTGCCTTCTGCATCTCAGCAAAATGCTTTCCCACTAGGTCTAGCAAGGAGAAACTGTGGCAGCTGAGTAGATGTAGCCCGGCCCACCCTTTGAAGTTGACAAGTTCTTGGCATCTCAGAGCCTCAAGGGAAGAGCAAGGTTATCTATGGTAGGCTGGGGCAGAACTAGCAGCAAGCAGAGCAAAGTTGTCCAAGAATAGCTTCAATTGGAATGCTAATGGCAATTGAAGAGGCAGGCCAGTGGCAAGCCACTAGCTTCTAGCAGTTTGAAAGTTGCAGACACAGTGCAGGTGTTGTGCGGCTTCCTTCTTGGCCTCCTAGAAGGTGCCGCGCTCTCTGTCTCTTGCTTGCCAATATGTTGCCGTGTTCCTCTTATTGTTTGGTTTGTTTTGATTTGTTTTTATGATGTTTTGGTGGGTTTTCGGAATGTTTTGGTGGTGTTTTAGAATGTTTTGTTTTCTCTTGTGTTGTTTATATTGTCTTGGCAGGTTTTGGAATGTTTGGATTCCTTTTGGCGGGTTTTCAAATCTTTTGGCGGGTATTTGGAATGTTTTGGGTTGCTTTCATTTGTTTTGATTATGTTTTGGCTAGTTATTGAAAGTTTTGATCACTTCTGACTGGTTTTCTAGTATTTTGGCATCTTTTCAGAATGTTTTGATGAGTTTTGGCGGGTTCTAAACTACTTTGTCGGGTTTTTGGAATGTTTCGGTTGGTTATGATTTGTTTTTATGATGTTTTGGCCGGATTTCGGAATATTTTGGCTGGTTTTTGGAATGTTTCGGTTGGTTTATGATTTGTTTTTATGATGTTTTGCAAAGTTTTTTGAATGTTTTGATCAGTTCTGGCTGGTTTTCTAATGTTTTGGCATCTTTTCAGAATGTTTTGATGAGTTTTGCGGGTCTAAATCATTTTGGCGGGATTTTGGAATATTTTGCTTGGTTTTGATTTGTTTTGATGATGTTTTGGCGGGATTTCGGAATGTTTTGGTTGGGTTTTAGAATGTTTTGTTTTCTCTTGTGTTGTTTATATTGTCTTGGCAGGTTTTGGAATGTTTGGATTCCTTTTGGCGGGTTTTAAAATCTTTTGGCGGGTATTTGGAATGTTTTTTAACGGGTATTCGGAAGGTTTTGATTAGTTTTGACGGGTTTTGAATTATTTTGGCGGGTTTTTAGAAGATTTAGGTTTGTTTTGATTTGTTTTGATTCTGTTTAGCCCAGTTTTTGATGTGTTTGGATTAGCTTTGGTGGGCTTTATCATGTTTTGTGAGGTTTTTTCGAATGTATTGATCACTTCTGTCTGGTTTTCTATTTTGGCGGGTTTGAAAATAGTTTTGGATGAGTTTTGGCGGGTTTGAAAATATTTTGGCTCTTTGCGCAGAGATGACGGTGCCGGTTGCGGTGCGCTCCGGGGCGCTCCTTCTGCGGAAAGACGCCTGGCAGCGGCACTTGGGACAGCTCCGCGTCTCCGTATTCTGTGTTTCTTGCCTTCTGCATCTCAGCAAAATGCTTTCCCACTAGGTCTAGCAAGGAGAAACTGTGGCAGCTGAGTAGATGTAGCCCGGCCCACCCTTTGAAGTTGACAAGTTCTTGGCATCTCAGAGCCTCAAGGGAAGAGCAAGGTTATCTATGGTAGGCTGGGGCAGAACTAGCAGCAAGCAGAGCAAAGTTGTCCAAGAATAGCTTCAATTGGAATGCTAATGGCAATTGAAGAGGCAGGCCAGTGGCAAGCCACTAGCTTCTAGCAGTTTGAAAGTTGCAGACACAGTGCAGGTGTTGTGCGGCTTCCTTCTTGGCCTCCTAGAAGGTGCCGCGCTCTCTGTCTCTTGCTTGCCAATATGTTGCCGTGTTCCTCTTATTGTTTGGTTTGTTTTGATTTGTTTTTATGATGTTTTGGTGGGTTTTCGGAATGTTTTGGTGGTGTTTTAGAATGTTTTGTTTTCTCTTGTGTTGTTTATATTGTCTTGGCAGGTTTTGGAATGTTTGGATTCCTTTTGGCGGGTTTTCAAATCTTTTGGCGGGTATTTGGAATGTTTTGGGTTGCTTTCATTTGTTTTGATTATGTTTTGGCTAGTTATTGAAAGTTTTGATCACTTCTGACTGGTTTTCTAGTATTTTGGCATCTTTTCAGAATGTTTTGATGAGTTTTGGCGGGTTCTAAACTACTTTGTCGGGTTTTTGGAATGTTTCGGTTGGTTATGATTTGTTTTTATGATGTTTTGGCCGGATTTCGGAATATTTTGGCTGGTTTTTGGAATGTTTCGGTTGGTTTATGATTTGTTTTTATGATGTTTTGCAAAGTTTTTTGAATGTTTTGATCAGTTCTGGTTGGTTTTCTAATGTTTTGGCATCTTTTCAGAATGTTTTGATGAGTTTTGCGGGTCTAAATCATTTTGGCGGGATTTTGGAATATTTTGGTTGGTTTTGATTTGTTTTGATGATGTTTTGGCGGGATTTTGGAATGTTTTGGTTGGGTTTTAGAATGTTTTGTTTTCTCTTGTGTTGTTTATATTGTCTTGGCAGGTTTTGGAATGTTTGGATTTGTTTTGGCGGGTTTTAAAATCTTTTGGCGGGTATTTGGAATGTTTTTTAACGGGTATTCGGAAGGTTTTGATTAGTTTTGACGGGTTTTGAATTATTTTGGCGGGTTTTTAGAAGATTTAGGTTTGTTTTGATTTGTTTTGATTCTGTTTAGCCCAGTTTTTGATGTGTTTGGATTAGCTTTGGTGGGCTTTATCATGTTTTGTGAGGTTTTTTCGAATGTATTGATCACTTCTGTCTGGTTTTCTATTTTGGCGGGTTTGAAAATAGTTTTGGATGAGTTTTGGCGGGTTTGAAAATATTTTGGCTCTTTGCGCAGAGATGACGGTGCCGGTTGCGGTGCGCTCCGGGGCGCTCCTTCTGCGGAAAGACGCCTGGCAGCGGCACTTGGGACAGCTCCGCGTCTCCGTATTCTGTGTTTCTTGCCTTCTGCATCTCAGCAAAATGCTTTCCCACTAGGTCTAGCAAGGAGAAACTGTGGCAGCTGAGTAGATGTAGCCCGGCCCACCCTTTGAAGTTGACAAGTTCTTGGCATCTCAGAGCCTCAAGGGAAGAGCAAGGTTATCTATGGTAGGCTGGGGCAGAACTAGCAGCAAGCAGAGCAAAGTTGTCCAAGAATAGCTTCAATTGGAATGCTAATGGCAATTAAAGAGGCAGGCCAGTGGCAAGCCACTAGCTTCTAGCAGTTTGAAAGTTGCAGACACAGTGCAGGTGTTGTGCGGCTTCCTTCTTGGCCTCCTAGAAGGTGCCGCGCTCTCTGTCTCTTGCTTGCCAATATGTTGCCGTGTTCCTCTTATTGTTTGGTTTGTTTTGATTTGTTTTTATGATGTTTTGGTGGGTTTTCGGAATGTTTTGGTGGTGTTTTAGAATGTTTTGTTTTCTCTTGTGTTGTTTATATTGTCTTGGCAGGTTTTGGAATGTTTGGATTCCTTTTGGCGGGTTTTCAAATATTTTGGCGGGTATTTGGAATGTTTTGGGTTGCTTTCATTTGTTTTGATTATGTTTTGGCAAGTTATTGAAAGTTTGGATCACTTCTGACTGGTTTTCTAGTATTTTGGCATCTTTTCAGAATGTTTTGATGAGTTTTGGCGGGTTCTAAACTACTTTGTCGGGTTTTTGGAATGTTTCGGTTGGTTATGATTTGTTTTTATGATGTTTTGGCCGGATTTCGGAATATTTTGGCTGGTTTTTGGAATGTTTCGGTTGGTTTATGATTTGTTTTTATGATGTTTTGCAAAGTTTTTTGAATGTTTTGATCAGTTCTGGCTGGTTTTCTAATGTTTTGGCATCTTTTCAGAATGTTTTGATGAGTTTTGCGGGTCTAAATCATTTTGGCGGGATTTTGGAATATTTTGCTTGGTTTTGATTTGTTTTGATGATGTTTTGGCGGGATTTCGGAATGTTTTGGTTGGGTTTTAGAATGTTTTGTTTTCTCTTGTGTTGTTTATATTGTCTTGGCAGGTTTTGGAATGTTTGGATTTGTTTTGGCGGGTTTTAAAATCTTTTGGCGGGTATTTGGAATGTTTTTTAACGGGTATTCGGAAGGTTTTGATTAGTTTTGACGGGTTTTGAATTATTTTGGCGGGTTTTTAGAAGATTTAGGTTTGTTTTGATTTGTTTTGATTCTGTTTAGCCCAGTTTTTGATGTGTTTGGATTAGCTTTGGTGGGCTTTATCATGTTTTGTGAGGTTTTTTCGAATGTATTGATCACTTCTGTCTGGTTTTCTATTTTGGCGGGTTTGAAAATAGTTTTGGATTCCTTTTGGCGGGTTTTAAAATATTTTGGCTCTTTGCGCAGAGATGACGGTGCCGGTTGCGGTGCGCTCCGGGGCGCTCCTTCTGCGGAAAGACGCCTGGCAGCGGCACTTGGGACAGCTCCGCGTCTCCGTATTCTGTGTTTCTTGCCTTCTGCATCTCAGCAAAATGCTTTCCCACTAGGTCTAGCAAGGAGAAACTGTGGCAGCTGAGTAGATGTAGCCCGGCCCACCCTTTGAAGTTGACAAGTTCTTGGCATCTCAGAGCCTCAAGGGAAGAGCAAGGTTATCTATGGTAGGCTGGGGCAGAACTAGCAGCAAGCAGAGCAAAGTTGTCCAAGAATAGCTTCCATTGGAATGCTAATGGCAATTGAAGAGGCAGGCCAGTGGCAAGCCACTAGCTTCTAGCAGTTTGAAAGTTGCAGACACAGTGCAGGTGTTGTGCGGCTTCCTTCTTGGCCTCCTAGAAGGTGCCGCGCTCTCTGTCTCTTGCTTGCCAATATGTTGCCGTGTTCCTCTTATTGTTTGGTTTGTTTTGCTTTGTTTTTATGATGTTTTGGTGGGTTTTCGGAATGTTTTGGTGGTGTTTTAGAATGTTTTGTTTTCTCTTGTGTTGTTTATATTTTCTTGGCAGGTTTTGGAATGTTTGGATTCCTTTTGGCGGGTTTTCAAATCTTTTGGCGGGTATTTGGAATGTTTTGGGTTGCTTTCATTTGTTTTGATTATGTTTTGGCTAGTTATTGAAAGTTTGGATCACTTCTGACTGGTTTTCTAGTATTTTGGCATCTTTTCAGAATGTTTTGATGAGTTTTGGCGGATTCTAAACTACTTTGTCGGGTTTTTGGAATGTTTCGGTTGGTTATGATTTGTTTTTATGATGTTTTGGCCGGATTTCGGAATATTTTGGCTGGTTTTTGGAATGTTTCGGTTGGTTTATGATTTGTTTTTATGATGTTTTGCAAAGTTTTTTGAATGTTTTGATCAGTTCTGGCTGGTTTTCTAATGTTTTGGCATCTTTTCAGAATGTTTTGATGAGTTTTGCGGGTCTAAATCATTTTGGCGGGATTTTGGAATATTTTGCTTGGTTTTGATTTGTTTTGATGATGTTTTGGCGGGATTTCGGAATGTTTTGGTTGGGTTTTAGAATGTTTTGTTTTCTCTTGTGTTGTTTATATTGTCTTGGCAGGTTTTGGAATGTTTGGATTTGTTTTGGCGGGTTTTAAAATCTTTTGGCGGGTATTTGGAATGTTTTTTAACGGGTATTCGGAAGGTTTTGATTAGTTTTGACGGGTTTTGAATTATTTTGGCGGGTTTTTAGAAGATTTAGGTTTGTTTTGATTTGTTTTGATTCTGTTTAGCCCAGTTTTTGATGTGTTTGGATTAGCTTTGGTGGGCTTTATCATGTTTTGTGAGGTTTTTTCGAATGTATTGATCACTTCTGTCTGGTTTTCTATTTTGGCGGGTTTGAAAATAGTTTTGGATGAGTTTTGGCGGGTTTGAAAATATTTTGGCTCTTTGCGCAGAGATGACGGTGCCGGTTGCGGTGCGCTCCGGGGCGCTCCTTCTGCGGAAAGACGCCTGGCAGCGGCACTTGGGACAGCTCCGCGTCTCCGTATTCTGTGTTTCTTGCCTTCTGCATCTCAGCAAAATGCTTTCCCACTAGGTCTAGCAAGGAGAAACTGTGGCAGCTGAGTAGATGTAGCCCGGCCCACCCTTTGAAGTTGACAAGTTCTTGGCATCTCAGAGCCTCAAGGGAAGAGCAAGGTTATCTATGGTAGGCTGGGGCAGAACTAGCAGCAAGCAGAGCAAAGTTGTCCAAGAATAGCTTCCATTGGAATGCTAATGGCAATTGAAGAGGCAGGCCAGTGGCAAGCCACTAGCTTCTAGCAGTTTGAAAGTTGCAGACACAGTGCAGGTGTTGTGCGGCTTCCTTCTTGGCCTCCTAGAAGGTGCCGTGCTCTCTGTCTCTTGCTTGCCAATATGTTGCCGTGTTCCTCTTATTGTTTGGTTTGTTTTGATTTGTTTTTATGATGTTTTGGCGGGTTTTCGGAATGTTTTGGTGGTGTTTTAGAATGTTTTGTTTTCTCTTGTGTTGTTTATATTGTCTTGGCAGGTTTTGGAATGTTTGGATTCCTTTTGGCGGGTTTTAAAATCTTTTGGCGGGTATTTGGAATGTTTTGGGTTGCTTTCATTTGTTTTGATTATGTTTTGGCAAGTTATTGAAAGTTTGGATCACTTCTGACTGGTTTTCTAGTATTTTGGCATCTTTTCAGAATGTTTTGATGAGTTTTGGCGGGTTCTAAACTACTTTGTCGGGTTTTTGGAATGTTTCGGTTGGTTATGATTTGTTTTTATGATGTTTTGGCCGGATTTCGGAATATTTTGGCTGGTTTTTGGAATGTTTCGGTTGGTTTATGATTTGTTTTTATGATGTTTTGCAAAGTTTTTTGAATGTTTTGATCAGTTCTGGCTGGTTTTCTAATGTTTTGGCATCTTTTCAGAATGTTTTGATGAGTTTTGCGGGTCTAAATCATTTTGGCGGGATTTTGGAATATTTTGCTTGGTTTTGATTTGTTTTGATGATGTTTTGGCGGGTTTTCGGAATGTTTTGGTTGGGTTTTAGAATGTTTTGTTTTCTCTTGTGTTGTTTATATTGTCTTGGCAGGTTTTGGAATGTTTGGATTCCTTTTGGCGGGTTTTAAAATATTTTGGCGGGTATTTGGAATGTTTTTTAACGGGTATTCGGAAGGTTTTGATTAGTTTTGACGGGTTTTGAATTATTTTGGCGGGTTTTTAGAAGGTTTTGATTCTGTTTAGCCCAGTTTTTGGTGTGTTTGGATTAGCTTTGGTGGGCTTTATCATGTTTTGTCAGGTTTTCTCGAATGTATTGATCACTTCTGTCTGGTTTTCTATTTTGGCGGGTTTGAAAATATTTTTGGATTAGTTTTGGCGGGTTTGAAAATATTTTGGCTCTTTGCGCAGAGACGACGGTGCCGGTTGCGGTGCGCTCCGGGGCGCTCCTTCTGCGGAAAGACGCCTGGCAGCGGCACTTGGGACAGCTCCGCGTCTCCGTATTCTGCGTTTCTTGCCTTCTGCATCTCAGCAAAATGCTTTCCCACTAGGTCTAGCAAGGAGAAACTGTGGCAGCTGAGTAGATGTAGCCCGGCCTGCCCTTTGAAGTTGACAAGTTCTTGGCATCTCAGAGCCTCAAGGGAAGAGCAAGGTTATCTATGGTAGGCTGGGGCAGAACTAGCAGCAAGCAGAGCAAAGTTGTCCAAGAATAGCTTCCATTGGAATGCTAATGGCAATTGAAGAGGCAGGCCAGTGGCAAGCCACTAGCTTCTAGCAGTTTGAAAGTTGCAGACACAGTGCAGGTGTTGTGCGATTTCCTTCTTGGCCTCCTAGAAGGTGCCACGCTCTCTGTCTCTTGCTTGCCAATATGTTGCCGTGTTCCTCTTATTGTTTGGTTTGTTTTGATTTGTTTTGATGATGTTTTGGTGGGTTTTCGGAATGTTTTGGTGGTGTTTTAGAATGTTTTGTTTTCTCTTGTGTTGTTTTTATTGTCTTGGCAGGTTGTGGAATGTTTGGATTAGTTTTGGCGGGTTTTAAAATATTTTGGCGGGTATTTGGAATGTTTTGGTTTGCTTTCATTTGTTTTGATTATGTTTTGGCAAGTTATTGAAAGTTTTGATCACTTCTGACTGGTTTTCTAGTATTTTGGCATCTTTTCAGAATGTTTTGATCAGTTTTGGCAGGTTGTAAACTATTTTGTCAGGTTTTTGGAATGTTTTGGTTGGTTTTGATTTGTTTTTATGATGTTTTGCCAAGTTTTTTGAATGTTTTGATCAGTTCTGGCTGCTTTTCTAATGTTTTGGCATTTTTTCAGAACGTTTTGATGAGTTTTGTGGGTCTAAATTATTTTGGCGGGTTTTCGGAATATTTTGGTTGGTTTTGATTTGTTTTTATGATGTTTTGGCGGGTTTTTGGAATGTTTTGGTTGGGTTTTAGAATGTTTTGTATTCTCTTGAGTTGTTTTTATTGTCTTGGCAGGTTTTGGAATGTTTGGATTGCTTTTGGCGGGTTTTAAAATCTTTTGGCGGGTATTTGGAATGTTTTGGCGGGTATTCGGAATGTTTTGATTAGTTTTGGCAGGTTTTGAAATATTTTGGCGGGTTTGAAAATATTTTGACTTGTTTTGATTCTGTTTAGCCCAGTTTTTGGTGTGTTTGGATTAGCTTTGGTGGGCTTTATCATGTTTTGTCAGGTTTTCTCGAATGTATTGATCACTTCTGTCTGGTTTTCTATTTTGGCGGGTTTGAAAATATTTTTGGATTAGTTTTGGCGGGTTTGAAAATATTTTGGCTCTTTGCGCAGAGACGACGGTGCCGGTTGCGGTGCGCTCCGGGGCGCTCCTTGTGCGGAAAGACGCCTGGCAGCGGCACTTGGGACAGCTCCGCGTCTCCGTATTCTGCGTTTCTTGCCTTCTGCATCTCAGCAAAATGCTTTCCCACTAGATCTAGCAAGGAGAAACTGTGGCAGCTGAGTAGATGTAGCCCGGCCCGCCCTTTGAAGTTGACAAGTTCTTGGCATCTCAGAACCTCAAGGGAAGAGCAAGGTTATCTATGGTAGGCTGGGGCAGAACTAGCAGCAAGCAGAGCAAAGTTGTCCAAGAATAGCTTCCATTGGAATGCTAATGGCAATTGAAGAGGCAGGCCGGTGGCAAGCCACTATCTTCTAGCAGTTTGAAAGTTGCAGACACAGTGCAGGTGTTGTGCAGCTTCCTTCTTGGCCTCCTAGAAGGTGCCGTGGTGCCGCGCTCTCCGTCTCTTGCTTGCCAATATGTTGCCGTGTTCCTCCTATTGTTTGGTTTGTTTTGATTTGTTTTGATGATGTTTTGGCGGGTTTTCGGAATGTTTTGGTGGTGTTTTAGAATGTTTTGTTTTCTCTTGTGTTGTTTTTATTGTCTTGGCAGGTTTTGGAATGTTTGGATTCCTTTTGGCGGGTTTTAAAATATTTTGGCGGGTATTTGGAATGTTTTGGCGGGTATTCGGAAGGTTTTGATTAGTTTTGACGGGTTTTGAAATATTTTGGCAGGTTTTTAGAAGGTTTTGATTCTGTTTAGCCCAGTTTTTGGTGTGTTTGGATTAGCTTTGGTGGGCTTTATCATGTTTTGTCAGGTTTTTTCGAATGTATTGATCACTTCTGTCTGGTTTTCTATTTTGGCGGGTTTGAAAATATTTTTGGATTAGTTTTGGCGGGTTTGAAAATATTTTGGCTCTTTGCGCAGAGATGACGGTGCCGGTTGCGGTGCGCTCCGGGGCGCTCCTTCTGCGGAAAGACGCCTGGCAGCGGCACTTGGGACAGCTCCGTGTCTCCGTATTCTGCGTTTCTTGCCTTCTGCATCTCAGCAAAATGCTTTCCCACTAGGTCTAGCAAGGAGAAACTGTGGCAGCTGAGTAGATGTAGCCCGGCCCACCCTTTGAAGTTGACAAGTTCTTGGCATCTCAGAACCTCAAGGGAAGAGCAAGGTTATCTATGGTAGGCTGGGGCAGAACTAGCAGCAAGCAGAGCAAAGTTGTCCAAGAATAGCTTCCATTGGAATGCTAATGGCAATTGAAGAGGCAGGCCAGTGGCAAGCCACTAGCTTCTAGCAGTTTGAAAGTTGCTGACACAGTGCAGTGTTGTGCGGCTTCTTTCTTGGCCTCCTAGAAGGTGCCGTGGTGCCGCGCTCTCCGTCTCTTGCTTGCCAATATGTTGCCGTGTTCCTCCTATTGTTTGGTTTGTTTTGATTTGTTTTGATGATCTTTTGGCGGGTTTTCGGAATGTTTTGGTGGTGTTTTAGAATGTTTTGTTTTCTCTTGTGTTTTTTTTATTGTCTTGGCAGGTTGTGGAACGTTTGGATTAGTTTTGGCGGGTTTTAAAATATTTGGGCGGGTATTTGGAATGTTTTGGTTTGCTTTCATTTGTTTTGATTATGTTTTGGCAAGTTATTGAAAGTTTTGATCACTTCTGACTGGTTTTCTAGTATTTTGGCATCTTTTCAGAATGTTTTGATCAGTTTTAGCAGGTTGTAAACTATTTTGTCAGGTTTTTGGAATGTTTTGGTTGGTTTTGATTTGTTTTTATGATGTTTTGGTGGGTTTTCGGAATGTTTTGGTTGGGTTTTAGAATGTTTTGTATTCTCTTGAGTTGTTTTTATTTTGTTGGCAGGTTTTGGAATGTTTGGATTGCTTTTGGCGGGTTTTAAAATATTTTGGCGGGTATTTGGAATGTTTTGGCGGGTATTCGGAATGTTTTGATTAGTTTTGGCGGGTTTTGAAATATTTTGGCGGGTTTGAAAATATTTTGACTTGTTTTGATTCTGTTTAGCCCAGTTTTTGGTGTGTTTGGATTAGCTTTGGTGGGCTTTATCATGTTTTGTCAGGTTTTCTCGAATGTATTGATCACTTCTGTCTGGTTTTCTATTTTGGCGGGTTTGAAAATATTTTTGGATTAGTTTTGGCGGGTTTGAAAATATTTTGGCTCTTTGCGCAGAGACGACGGTGCCGGTTGCGGTGCGCTCCGGGGCGCTCCTTCTGCGGAAAGACGCCTGGCAGCGGCACTTGGGACAGCTCCGCGTCTCCGTATTCTGCGTTTCTTGCCTTCTGCATCTCAGCAAAATGCTTTCCCACTAGATCTAGCAAGGAGAAACTGTGGCAGCTGAGTAGATGTAGCCCGGCCCGCCCTTTGAAGTTGACAAGTTCTTGGCATCTCAGAACCTCAAGGGAAGAGCAAGGTTATCTATGGTAGGCTGGGGCAGAACTAGCAGCAAGCAGAGCAAAGTTGTCCAAGAACAGCTTCCATTGGAATGCTAATGGCAATTGAAGAGGCAGGCCGGTGGCAAGCCACTATCTTCTAGCAGTTTGAAAGTTGCAGACACAGTGCAGGTGTTGTGCGGCTTCCTTCTTGGCCTCCTAGAAGGTGCCGTGGTGCCGCGCTCTCCGTCTCTTGCTTGCCAATATGTTGCCGTGTTCCTCCTATTGTTTGGTTTGTTTTGATTTGTTTTGATGATGTTTTGGCGGGTTTTCGGAATGTTTTGGTGGTGTTTTAGAATGTTTTGTTTTCTCTTGTGTTGTTTTTATTGTCTTGGAAGGTTTTGGAATGTTTGGATTCCTTTTGGCGGGTTTTAAAATATTTTGGCGGGTATTTGGAATGTTTTGGCGGGTATTCGGAAGGTTTTGATTAGTTTTGACGGGTTTTGAAATATTTTGGCAGGTTTTTAGAAGGTTTTGATTCTGTTTAGCCCAGTTTTTGGTGTGTTTGGATTAGCTTTGGTGGGCTTTATCATGTTTTGTCAGGTTTTTTCGAATGTATTGATCACTTCTGTCTGGTTTTCTATTTTGGCGGGTTTGAAAATATTTTTGGATTAGTTTTGGCGGGTTTGAAAATATTTTGGCTCTTTGCGCAGAGATGACGGTGCCGGTTGCGGTGCGCTCCGGGGCGCTCCTTCTGCGGAAAGACGCCTGGCAGCGGCACTTGGGACAGCTCCGCGTCTCCGTATTCTGCGTTTCTTGCCTTCTGCATCTCAGCAAAATGCTTTCCCACTAGGTCTAGCAAGGAGAAACTGTGGCAGCTGAGTAGATGTAGCCCGGCCCGCCCTTTGAAGTTGACAAGTTCTTGGCATCTCAGAACCTCAAGGGAAGAGCAAGGTTATCTATGGTAGGCTGGGGCAGAACTAGCAGCAAGCAGAGCAAAGTTGTCCAAGAATAGCTTCCATTGGAATGCTAATGGCAATTGAAGAGGCAGGCCAGTGGCAAGCCACTAGCTTCTAGCAGTTTGAAAGTTGCTGACACAGTGCAGTGTTGTGCGGCTTCTTTCTTGGCCTCCTAGAAGGTGCCGTGGTGCCGCGCTCTCCGTCTCTTGCTTGCCAATATGTTGCCGTGTTCCTCCTATTGTTTGGTTTGTTTTGATTTGTTTTGATGATCTTTTGGCGGGTTTTCGGAATGTTTTGGTGGTGTTTTAGAATGTTTTGTTTTCTCTTGTGTTTTTTTTATTGTCTTGGCAGGTTGTGGAACGTTTGGATTAGTTTTGGCGGGTTTTAAAATATTTGGGCGGGTATTTGGAATGTTTTGGTTTGCTTTCATTTGTTTTGATTATGTTTTGGCAAGTTATTGAAAGTTTTGATCACTTCTGACTGGTTTTCTAGTATTTTGGCATCTTTTCAGAATGTTTTGATCAGTTTTAGCAGGTTGTAAACTATTTTGTCAGGTTTTTGGAATGTTTTGGTTGGTTTTGATTTGTTTTTATGATGTTTTGGTGGGTTTTCGGAATGTTTTGGTTGGGTTTTAGAATGTTTTGTATTCTCTTGAGTTGTTTTTATTTTGTTGGCAGGTTTTGGAATGTTTGGATTGCTTTTGGCGGGTTTTAAAATATTTTGGCGGGTATTTGGAATGTTTTGGCGGGTATTCGGAATGTTTTGATTAGTTTTGACGGGTTTTGAAATATTTTGGCGGGTTTTTAGAAGGTTTTGATTCTGTTTAGCCCAAATTTTGGTGTGTTTGGATTAGCTTTGGTGGGCTTTATCATGTTTTGTCAGGTTTTTTCGAATGTATTGATCACTTCTGTCTGGTTTTCTATTTTGGCGGGTTTGAAAATATTTTTGGATTAGTTTTGGCGGGTTTGAAAATATTTTGGCTCTTTGCGCAGAGACGACGGTGCCGGTTGCGGTGCGCTGCGGGGCGCTCCTTCTGCGGAAAGAGGCCTGGCAGCGGCACTTGGGACAGCTCCGCGTCTCCGTATTCTGCGTTTCTTGCCTTCTGCATCTCAGCAAAATGCTTTCCCACTAGGTCTAGCAAGGAGAAACTGTGGCAGCTGAGTAGATGTAGCCCGGCCCACCCTTTGAAGTTGACAAGTTCTTGGCATCTCAGAACCTCAGGGGAAGAGCAAGGTTATCTATGGTAGGCTGGGGCAGAACTAGCAGCAAGCAGAGCAAAGTTGTCCAAGAATAGCTTCCATTGGAATGCTAATGGCAATTGAAGAGGCAGGCCAGTGGCAAGCCACTATCTTCTAGCAGTTTGAAAGTTGCAGACACAGTGCAGGTGTTGTGCGGCTTCCTTCTTGGCCTCCTAGAAGGTGCCGTGGTGCCGCGCTCTCCGTCTCTTGCTTGCCAATATGTTGCCGTGTTCCTCCTATTGTTTGGTTTGTTTTGATTTGTTTTGATGATCTTTTGGCGGGTTTTCGGAATGTTTTGGTGGTGTTTTAGAATGTTTTGTTTTCTCTTGTGTTGTTTTTATTGTCTTGGAAGGTTTTGGAACGTTTGGATTCGATTTGGCGGGTTTTAAAATATTTTGGCGGGTATTTGGAATGTTTTGGTTTGCTTTCATTTGTTTTGATTATGTTTTGGCAAGTTATTGAAAGGTTCGATCACTTCTGACTGGTTTTCTAGTATTTTGGCATCTTTTCAGAATGTTTTGATCAGTTTTAGCAGGTTGTAAACTATTTTGTCAGGTTTTTGGAATGTTTTGGTTGGTTTTGATTTGTTTTTATGATGTTTTGCCAAGTTTTTTGAATGTTTTGATCAGTTCTGGCTGGTTTTCTAATGTTTTGGCATATTTTCAGAATGTTTTGATGAGTTTTGTGGATCTAAATCATTTTGGCGGGTTTTCGGAATATTTTGGTTGGTTTTGATTTCTTTTTATGATGTTTTGGCGGGTTTTCGGAATGTTTTGGTTGGGTTTTAGAATGTTTTGTATTCTCTTGAGTTGTTTTTATTGTGTTGGCAGGTTTTGGAATGTTTGGATTGCTTTTGGCGGGTTTTAAAATATTTTGGCGGGTATTTGGAATGTTTTGGCGGGTATTCGGAATGTTTTGATTAGTTTTGACGGGTTTTGAAATATTTTGGCGGGTTTTTAGAAGGTTTTGACTTGTTTTGATTCTGTTTAGCCCAGTTTTTGGTGTGTTTGGATTAGCTTTGGTGGGCTTTATCAGGTTTTGTCAGGTTTTTTCGAATGTATTGATCACTTCTGTCTGGTTTTCTATTTTGGCGGGTTTGAAAATATTTTTGGATTAGTTTTGGCGGGTTTGAAAATATTTTGGCTCTTTGCGCAGAGATGACGGTGCCGGTTGCGGTGCGCTCCGGGGCGCTCCTTCTGCGGAAAGACGCCTGGCAGCGGCACTTGGGACAGCTCCGCGTCTCCGTATTCTGCGTTTCTTGCCTTCTGCATCTCAGCAAAATGCTTTCCCACTAGGTCTAGCAAGGAGAAACTGTGGCAGCTGAGTAGATGTAGCCCGGCCCGCCCTTTGAAGTTGACAAGTTCTTGGCATCTCAGAGCCTCAAGGGAAGAGCAAGGTTATCTATGGTAGGCTGGGGCAGAACTAGCAGCAAGCAGAGCAAAGTTGTCCAAGAATAGCTTCCATTGGAATGCTAATGGCAATTGAAGAGGCAGGCCAGTGGCAAGCCACTAGCTTCTAGCAGTTTGAAAGTTGCTGACACAGTGCAGGTGTTGTGCGGCTTCTTTCTTGGCCTCCTAGAAGGTGCCGTGGTGCCGCGCTCTCCGTCTCTTGCTTGCCAATATGTTGCCGTGTTCCTCCTATTGTTTGGTTTGTTTTGATTTGTTTTGATGATCTTTTGGCGGGTTTTCGGAATGTTTTGGTGGTGTTTTAGAATGTTTTGTTTTCTCTTGTGTTGTTTTTATTGTCTTGGCAGGTTGTGGAACGTTTGGATTAGTTTTGGCGGGTTTTAAAATATTTTGGCGGGTATTTGGAATGTTTTGGTTTGCTTTCATTTGTTTTGATTATGTTTTGGCAAGTTATTGAAAGTTTTGATCACTTCTGACTGGTTTTCTAGTATTTTGGCATCTTTTCAGAATGTTTTGATCAGTTTTGGCAGGTTGTAAACTATTTTGTCAGGTTTTTGGAATGTTTTGGTTGGTTTTGATTTGTTTTTATGATGTTTTGCCAAGTTTTTTGAATGTTTTGATCAGTTCTGGCTGGTTTTCTAATGTTTTGGCATTTTTTCAGAACGTTTTGATGAGTTTTGTGGGTCTAAATTATTTTGGCGGGTTTTGGAATATTTTGGTTGGTTTTGATTTGTTTTCATGATGTTTTGGCGGGTTTTCGGAATGTTTTGGTTGGGTTTTAGAATGTTTTGTATTCTCTTGAGTTGTTTTTATTGTGTTGGCAGGTTTTGGAATGTTTGGATTGCTTTTGGCGGGTTTTAAAATATTTTGGCGGGTATTTAGAATGTTTTGGCGGGTATTCGGAATGTTTTGATTAGTTTTGACGGGTTTTGAAATATTTTGGCGGGTTTGAAAATATTTTGACTTGTTTTGATTCTGTTTAGCCCAGTTTTTGGTGTGTTTGGATTAGCTTTGGTGGGCTTTATCATGTTTTGTCAGGTTTTCTCGAATGTATTGATCACTTCTGTCTGGTTTTCTATTTTGGCGGGTTTGAAAATATTTTTGGATGTGTTTTGGCGGGTTTGAAAATATTTTGGCTCTTTGCGCAGAGACGACGGTGCCGGTTGCGGTGCGCTCCGGGGCGCTCCTTCTGCGGAAAGACGCCTGGCAGCGGCACTTGGGACAGCTCCGTGTCTCCGTATTCTGCGTTTCTTGCCTTCTGCATCTCAGCAAAATGCTTTCCCACTAGGTCTAGCAAGGAGAAACTGTGGCAGCTGAGTAGATGTAGCCCGGCCCACCCTTTGAAGTTGACAAGTTCTTGGCATCTCAGAACCTCAAGGGAAGAGCAAGGTTATCTATGGTAGGCTGGGGCAGAACTAGCAGCAAGCAGAGCAAAGTTGTCCAAGAATAGCTTCCATTGGAATGCTAATGGCAATTGAAGAGGCAGGCCAGTGGCAAGCCACTATCTTCTAGCAGTTTGAAAGTTGCAGACACAGTGCAGGTGTTGTGCGGCTTCCTTCTTGGCCTCCTAGAAGGTGCCGCACTCTCCGTCTCTTGCTTGCCAATATGTTGCCGTGTTCCTCCTATTGTTTGGTTTGTTTTGATTTGTTTTGATGATCTTTTGGCGGGTTTTCGGAATGTTTTGGTGGTGTTTTAGAATGTTTTGTTTTCTCTTGTGTTGTTTTTATTGTCTTGGCAGGTTTTGGAACGTTTGGATTCGTTTTGGCGGGTTTTAAAATCTTTTGGCAGGTATTTGGAATGTTTTGGTTTGCTTTCATTTGTTTTGATTATGTTTTGGCAAGTTATTGAAAGTTTCGATCACTTCTGACTGGTTTTCTAGTATTTTGGCATCTTTTCAGAATGTTTTGATCAGTTTTGGCAGGTTGTAAACTATTTTGTCAGGTTTTTGGAATGTTTTGGTTGGTTTTGATTTGTTTTTATGATGTTTTGCCAAGTTTTTTGAATGTTTTGATCAGTTCTGGCTGGTTTTCTAATGTTTTGGCATATTTTCAGAATGTTTTGATGAGTTTTGTGGGTCTAAATCATTTTGGCGGGTTTTCGGAATATTTTGGTTGGTTTTGATTTGTTTTTATGATGTTTTGGCGGGTTTTCGGAATGTTTTGGTTGGGTTTTAGAATGTTTTGTATTCTCTTGAGTTGTTTTTATTGTGTTGGCAGGTTTTGGAATGTTTGGATTTGTTTTGGCGGGTTTTAAAATATTTTGGCGGGTATTTGGAATGTTTTGGCGGGTATTCGGAATGTTTTGATTAGTTTTGACGCGTTTTGAAATATTTTGGCAGGTTTTTAGAAGGTTTTGATTCTGTTTAGCCCAGTTTTTGGTGTGTTTGGATTAGCTTTGGTGGGCTTTATCATGTTTTGTCAGGTTTTTTCGAATGTATTGATCACTTCTGTCTGGTTTTCTATTTTGGCGGGTTTGAAAATATTTTTGGATTAGTTTTGGCGGGTTTGAAAATATTTTGGCTCTTTGCGCAGAGACGACGGTGCCGGTTGCGGTGCGCTGCGGGGCGCTCCTTCTGCGGAAAGACGCCTGGCAGCGGCACTTGGGACAGCTCCGCGTCTCCGTATTCTGCGTTTCTTGCCTTCTGCATCTCAGCAAAATGCTTTCCCACTAGGTCTAGCAAGGAGAAACTGTGGCAGCTGAGTAGATGTAGCCCGGCCCGCCCTTTGAAGTTGACAAGTTCTTGGCATCTCAGAGCCTCAAGGGAAGAGCAAGGTTATCTATGGTAGGCTGGGGCAGAACTAGCAGCAAGCAGAGCAAAGTTGTCCAAGAATAGCTTCCATTGGAATGCTAATGGCAATTGAAGAGGCAGGCCAGTGGCAAGCCACTATCTTCTAGCAGTTTGAAAGTTGCAGACACAGTGCAGGTGTTGTGCGGCTTCCTTCTTGGCCTCCTAGAAGGTGCCGCACTCTCCGTCTCTTGCTTGCCAATATGTTGCCGTGTTCCTCCTATTGTTTGGTTTGTTTTGATTTGTTTTGATGATCTTTTGGCGGGTTTTCGGAATGTTTTGGTGGTGTTTTAGAATGTTTTGTTTTCTCTTGTGTTGTTTTTATTGTCTTGGCAGGTTGTGGAACGTTTGGATTAGTTTTGGCGGGTTTTAAAATATTTTGGCGGGTATTTGGAATGTTTTGGTTTGCTTTCATTTGTTTTGATTATGTTTTGGCAAGTTATTGAAAGTTTCGATCACTTCTGACTGGTTTTCTAGTATTTTGGCATCTTTTCAGAATGTTTTGATCAGTTTTAGAATGTTTTGTATTCTCTTGAGTTGTTTTTATTGTCTTGGCAGGTTTTGGAATGTTTGGATTGCTTTTGGCGGGTTTCAAAATATTTTGGCGGGTATTTGGAATGTTTTGGCGGGTATTCGGAATGTTTTGATTAGTTTTGACGGGTTTTGAAATATTTTGGCGGGTTTTTAGAAGGTTTTGATTCTGTTTAGCCCAGTTTTTGGTGTGTTTGGATTAGCTTTGGTGGGCTTTATCATGTTTTGTCAGGTTTTCTCGAATGTATTGATCACTTCTGTCTGGTTTTCTATTTTGGCGGGTTTGAAAATATTTTTGGATTAGTTTTGGCGGGTTTGAAAATATTTTGGCTCTTTGCGCAGAGACGACGGTGCCGGTTGCGGTGCGCTGCGGGGCGCTCCTTCTGCGGAAAGACGCCTGGCAGCGGCACTTGGGACAGCTCCGTGTCTCCGTATTCTGCGTTTCTTGCCTTCTGCATCTCAGCAAAATGCTTTCCCACTAGGTCTAGCAAGGAGAAACTGTGGCAGCTGAGTAGATGTAGCCCGGCCCACCCTTTGAAGTTGACAAGTTCTTGGCATCTCAGAACCTCAGGGGAA
Organism: Passer domesticus; assembly: GCF_036417665.1. Classification (NCBI taxonomy): domain Eukaryota; kingdom Metazoa; phylum Chordata; class Aves; order Passeriformes; family Passeridae; genus Passer; species Passer domesticus. The sequence continues at coordinate 77,866,080 of NC_087476.1, read as the reverse complement.
GAGCAAGGTTATCTATGGTAGGCTGGGGCAGAACTAGCAGCAAGCAGAGCAAAGTTGTCCAAGAATACCTTCCATTGGAATGCTAATGGCAATTGAAGAGGCAGGCCAGTGGCAAGCCACTATCTTCTAGCAGTTTGAAAGTTGCAGACACAGTGCAGGTGTTGTGCGGCTTCCTTCTTGGCCTCCTAGAAGGTGCCGCACTCTCCGTCTCTTGCTTGCCAATATGTTGCCGTGTTCCTCCTATTGTTTGGTTTGTTTTGATTTGTTTTGATGATCTTTTGGCGGGTTTTCGGAATGTTTTGGTGGTGTTTTAGAATGTTTTGTTTTCTCTTGTGTTGTTTTTATTGTCTTGGCAGGTTGTGGAACGTTTGGATTAGTTTTGGCGGGTTTTAAAATATTTTGGCGGGTATTTGGAATGTTTTGGTTTGCTTTCATTTGTTTTGATTATGTTTTGGCAAGTTATTGAAAGTTTTGATCACTTCTGACTGGTTTTCTAGTATTTTGGCATCTTTTCAGAATGTTTTGATCAGTTTTGGCAGGTTGTAAACTATTTTGTCAGGTTTTTGGAATGTTTTGGTTGGTTTTGATTTGTTTTTATGATGTTTTGCCAAGTTTTTTGAATGTTTTGATCAGTTCTGGCTGGTTTTCTAATGTTTTGGCATTTTTTCAGAACGTTTTGATGAGTTTTGTGGGTCTAAATTATTTTGGCGGGTTTTCGGAATATTTTAGTTGGTTTTGATTTGTTTTCATGATGTTTTGGCGGGTTTTCGGAATGTTTTGGTTGGGTTTTAGAATGTTTTGTATTCTCTTGAGTTGTTTTTATTGTGTTGGCAGGTTTTGGAATGTTTGGATTGCTTTTGGCGGGTTTTAAAATATTTTGGCGGGTATTTAGAATGTTTTGGCGGGTATTCGGAATGTTTTGATTTGTTTTGACGGGTTTTGAAATATTTTGGCGGGTTTGAAAATATTTTGACTTGTTTTGATTCTGTTTAGCCCAGTTTTTGGTGTGTTTGGATTAGCTTTGGTGGGCTTTATCATGTTTTGTCAGGTTTTTTCGAATGTATTGATCACTTCTGTCTGGTTTTCTATTTTGGCGGGTTTGAAAATATTTTTGGATTAGTTTTGGCGGGTTTGAAAATATTTTGGCTCTTTGCGCAGAGACGACGGTGCCGGTTGCGGTGCGCTGCGGGGCGCTCCTTCTGCGGAAAGACGCCTGGCAGCGGCACTTGGGACAGCTCCGTGTCTCCGTATTCTGCGTTTCTTGCCTTCTGCATCTCAGCAAAATGCTTTCCCACTAGGTCTAGCAAGGAGAAACTGTGGCAGCTGAGTAGATGTAGCCCGGCCCACCCTTTGAAGTTGACAAGTTCTTGGCATCTCAGAACCTCAGGGGAAGAGCAAGGTTATCTATGGTAGGCTGGGGCAGAACTAGCAGCAAGCAGAGCAAAGTTGTCCAAGAATACCTTCCATTGGAATGCTAATGGCAATTGAAGAGGCAGGCCAGTGGCAAGCCACTATCTTCTAGCAGTTTGAAAGTTGCAGACACAGTGCAGGTGTTGTGCGGCTTCCTTCTTGGCCTCCTAGAAGGTGCCGCACTCTCCGTCTCTTGCTTGCCAATATGTTGCCGTGTTCCTCCTATTGTTTGGTTTGTTTTGATTTGTTTTGATGATCTTTTGGCGGGTTTTCGGAATGTTTTGGTGGTGTTTTAGAATGTTTTGTTTTCTCTTGTGTTGTTTTTATTGTCTTGGCAGGTTGTGGAACGTTTGGATTAGTTTTGGCGGGTTTTAAAATATTTTGGCGGGTATTTGGAATGTTTTGGTTTGCTTTCATTTGTTTTGATTATGTTTTGGCAAGTTATTGAAAGTTTTGATCACTTCTGACTGGTTTCCTAGTATTTTGGCATCTTTTCAGAATGTTTTGATCAGTTTTGGCAGGTTGTAAACTATTTTGTCAGGTTTTTGGAATGTTTTGGTTGGTTTTGATTTGTTTTTATGATGTTTTGCCAAGTTTTTTGAATGTTTTGATCAGTTCTGGCTGGTTTTCTAATGTTTTGGCATTTTTTCAGAACGTTTTGATGAGTTTTGTGGGTCTAAATTATTTTGGCGGGTTTTCGGAATATTTTGGTTGGTTTTGATTTGTTTTCATGATGTTTTGGCGGGTTTTCGGAATGTTTTGGTTGGGTTTTAGAATGTTTTGTATTCTCTTGAGTTGTTTTTATTGTGTTGGCAGGTTTTGGAATGTTTGGATTGCTTTTGGCGGGTTTTAAAATATTTTGGCGGGTATTTAGAATGTTTTGGCGGGTATTCGGAATGTTTTGATTTGTTTTGACGGGTTTTGAAATATTTTGGCGGGTTTGAAAATATTTTGACTTGTTTTGATTCTGTTTAGCCCAGTTTTTGGTGTGTTTGGATTAGCTTTGGTGGGCTTTATCATGTTTTGTCAGGTTTTTTCGAATGTATTGATCACTTCTGTCTGGTTTTCTATTTTGGCGGGTTTGAAAATATTTTTGGATTAGTTTTGGCGGGTTTGAAAATATTTTGGCTCTTTGCGCAGAGACGACGGTGCCGGTTGCGGTGCGCTGCGGGGCGCTCCTTCTGCGGAAAGACGCCTGGCAGCGGCACTTGGGACAGCTCCGCGTCTCCGTATTCTGCGTTTCTTGCCTTCTGCATCTCAGCAAAATGCTTTCCCACTAGGTCTAGCAAGGAGAAACTGTGGCAGCTGAGTAGATGTAGCCCGGCCCGCCCTTTGAAGTTGACAAATTCTTGGCATCTCAGAGCCTCAAGGGAAGAGCAAGGTTATCTATGGTAGGCTGGGGTAGAACTAGCAGCAAGCAGAGCAAAGTTGTCCAAGAATAGCTTCCATTGGAATGCTAATGGCAATTGAAGAGGCAGGCCAGTGGCAAGCCACTAGCTTCTAGCAGTTGGAAAGTTGCTGACACAGTGCAGGTGTTGTGCGGCTTCCTTCTTGGCCTCCTAGAAGGTGCCGTGGTGCCGCGCTCTCCATCTCTTGCTTGCCAATATGTTGCCGTGTTCCTCCTATTGTTTGGTTTGTTTTGATTTGTTTTGATGATCTTTTGGCGGGTTTTCGGAATGTTTTGGTGGTGTTTTAGAATGTTTTGTTTTCTCTTGTGTTGTTTTTATTGTCTTGGCAGGTTGTGGAACGTTTGGATTCGTTTTGGCGGGTTTTAAAATATTTTGGCGGGTATTTGGAATGTTTTGGTTTGCTTTCATTTGTTTTGATTATGTTTTGGCAAGTTATTGAAAGTTTCGATCACTTCTGACTGGTTTTCTAGTATTTTGGCATCTTTTCAGAATGTTTTGATCAGTTTTGGCAGGTTGTAAACTATTTTGTCAGGTTTTTGGAATGTTTTGGTTGGTTTTGATTTGTTTTTATGATGTTTTGCCAAGTTTTTTGAATGTTTTGATCAGTTCTGGCTGGTTTTCTAATGTTTTGGCAATTTTCAGGATGTTTTGATGAGTTTTGTGGGTCTAAATTATTTTGGCGGTTTTCGGAATATTTTGGTTGGTTTTGATTTGATTTGATGATGTTTTGGCGGGTTTTCGGAATGTTTTGGTTGGGTTTTAGAATGTTTTGTATTCTCTTGAGTTGTTTTTATTGTGTTGGCAGGTTTTGGAATGTTTGGATTGCTTTTGGCGGGTTTTAAAATCTTTTGGCGGGTATTTGGAATGTTTTGGTTTGCTTTCATTTGTTTTGATTATGTTTTGGCAAGTTATTGAAAGTTTGGATCACTTCTTACTGGTTTTCTAGTATTTTGGCATCTTTTCAGAATGTTTTGATGAGTTTTGGCGGGTTCTAAACTACTTTGTCGGGTTTTTGGAATGTTTCGGTTGGTTATGATTTGTTTTTATGATGTTTTGGCTGGATTTCGGAATATTTTGGCTGGTTTTTGGAATGTTTCGGTTGGTTTATGATTTATTTTTATGATGTTTTGCAAAGTTTTTTGAATGTTTTGATCAGTTCTGGCTGGTTTTCTAATGTTTTGGCATCTTTTCAGAATGTTTTGATGAGTTTTGCGGGTCTAAATCATTTTGGCGGGATTTTGGAATATTTTGGTTGGTTTTGATTTGTTTTGATGATGTTTTGGCGGGTTTTCGGAATGTTTTGGTTGGGTTTTAGAATGTTTTGTTTTCTCTTGTGTTGTTTATATTGTCTTGGCAGGTTTTGGAATGTTTGGATTCCTTTTGGCGGGTTTTAAAATCTTTTGGCGGGTATTTGGAATGTTTTTTAACGGGTATTCGGAAGGTTTTGATTAGTTTTGACGGGTTTTGAATTATTTTGGCGGGTTTTTAGAAGATTTAGGTTTGTTTTGATTTGTTTTGATTCTGTTTAGCCCAGTTTTTGATGTCTTTGGATTAGCTTTGGTGGGCTTTATCATGTTTTGTTAGGTTTTTTCGAATGTATTGATCACTTCTGTCTGGTTTTCTATTTTGGCGGGTTTGAAAATATTTTTGGATTAGTTTTGGCGGGTTTTAAAATATTTTGACTCTTTGCGCAGAGATGACGGTGCCGGTTGCGGTGCGCTCCGGGGCGCTCCTTCTGCGGAAAGACGCCTGGCAGTGGCACTTGGGACAGCTCCGCGTCTCCGTATTCTGTGTTTCTTGCCTTCTGCATCTCAGCAAAATGCTTTCCCACTAGGTCTAGCAAGGAGAAACTGTGGCAGCTGAGTAGATGTAGCCCGGCCCGCCCTTTGAAGTTGACAAGTTCTTGGCATCTCAGAGCCTCAAGGGAAGAGCAAGGTTATCTATGGTAGGCTGGGGCAGAACTAGCAGCAAGCAGAGCAAAGTTGTCCAAGAATAGCTTCCATTGGAATGCTAATGGCAATTGAAGAGGCAGGCCAGTGGCAAGCCACTAGCTTCTAGCAGTTTGAAAGTTGCAGACACAGTGCAGGTGTTGTGCAGCTTCCTTCTTGGCCTCCTAGAAGGTGCCGCGCTCTCCGTCTCTTGCTTGCCAATATGTTGCCGTGTTCCTCTTATTTTTTGGTTGGTTTTGATTTGTTTTCATGATGTTTTGGCGGGTTTTCGGAATGTTTTGGTTGGGTTTTAGAATGTTTTGTTTTCTCTTGTGTTGTTTGTATTGTCTTGGCAGGTTTTGGAATGTTTGGATTCCTTTTGGCGGGTTTTAAAATCTTTTGGCGGGTATTTGGAATGTTTTGGCAGGTATTCGGAAGGTTTTGATTTGTTTTGACGGTTTTGAAATATTTTGGCCGGTTTTTAGAAGTTTTTGATTTGTTTTGATTTGTTTTGATTCTGTTTAGCCCAGTTTTTGGTGTGTTTGGATTAGCTTTGGTGGGCTTTATCATGTTTTGTGAGGTTTTTTCGAATGTATTGATCACTTCTGTCTGGTTTTCTATTTTGGCGGGTTTGAAAATATTTTTGGATGAGTTTTGGCGGGTTTGAAAATATTTTGGCTCTTTGCGCAGAGATGACGGTGCCGGTTGCGGTGCGCTCCGGGGCGCTCCTTCTGCGGAAAGACGGCTGGCAGCGGCACTTGGGACAGCTCCACGTCTCCGTATTCTGTGTTTCTTGCCTTCTGCATCTCAGCAAAATGCTTTCCCACTAGGTCTAGCAAGGAGAAACTGTGGCAGCTGAGTAGATTTAGCCCGGCCCGCCCTTTGAAGTTGACAAATTCTTGGCATCTCAGAGCCTCAAGGGAAGAGCAAGGTTATCTATGGTAGGCTGGGGCAGAACTAGCAGCAAGCAGAGCAAAGTTGTCCAAGAATAGCTTCCATTGGAATGCTAATGGCAATTGAAGAGGCAGGCCAGTGGCAAGCCACTAGCTTCTAGCAGTTGGAAAGTTGCTGACACAGTGCAGGTGTTGTGCGGCTTCCTTCTTGGCCTCCTAGAAGGTGCCGCGCTCTCTGTCTCTTGCTTGCCAATATGTTGCCGTGTTCCTCTTATTGTTTGGTTTGTTTTGATTTGTTTTTATGATGTTTTGGCGGGTTTTCGGAATGTTTTGGTGGTGTTTTAGAATGTTTTGTTTTCTCTTGTGTTGTTTATATTGTCTTGGCAGGTTTTGGAATGTTTGGATTCCTTTTGGCGGGTTTTCAAATATTTTGGCGGGTATTTGGAATGTTTTGGTTTGCTTTCATTTGTTTTGATTATGTTTTGGCAAGTTATTGAAAGTTTCGATCACTTCTGACTGGTTTTCTAGTATTTTGGCATCTTTTCAGAATGTTTTGATCAGTTTTGGCGGGTTCTAAACTACTTTGTCGGGTTTTTGGAATGTTTTGGTTGGTTTTGACTTGTTTTTATGATGTTTTGCCAAGTTTTTTGAATGTTTTGATCAGTTCAGGCTGGTTTTCTAATGTTTTGGCATCTTTTCAGAATGTTTTGATGAGTTTTGCGGGTCTAAATCATTTTGGCGGGATTTCGGAATATTTTGGTTGGTTTTGATTTGTTTTGATGATGTTTTGGCGGGTTTTCGGAATGTTTTGGTTGGGTTTTAGAATGTTTTGTTTTCTCTTGTGTTGTTTATATTGTCTTGGCAGGTTTTGGAATGTTTGGATTCCTTTTGGCCGGTTTTAAATATTTTGGCAGGTATTTGGAATGTTTTGGCGGGTATTCGGAAGGTTTTGATTTGTTTTGACGGGTTTTGAAATATTTTGGCAGGTTTTTAGAAGGTTTAGATTTGTTTTGATTCGTTTTGATTCTGTTTAGTCCAGTTTTTGGTGTGTTTGGATTAGCTTTGGTGGTCTTTATCATGTTTTGTCAGGTTTTTTCGAATGTATTGATCACTTCTGTCTGGTTTTCTATTTTGGCGGGTTTGAAAGTATTTTTGGATTAGTTTTGGCGGGTTTGAAAATATTTTGGCTCTTTGTGCAGTGATTACGGTGCCGGTTGCGGTGCACTCCTGGGCGCTCCTTCTGCAGAAAGACGCCTGGCAGCAGCACTTGGGACAGCTCCGCGTCTCCGTATTCTGCGTTTCTTGCCTTCTGCATCTCAGCAAAATGCTTTCCCACTAGGTCTAGCAAGGAGAAACTGTGGCAGCTGAGTAGATGTAGCCCGGCCCGCCCTTTGAAGTTGACAAGTTCTTGGCATCTCAGAGCCTCAAGGGAAGAGCAAGGTTATCTATGGTAGGCTGGGGCAGAACTAGCAGCAAGCAGAGCAAAGTTGTCCAAGAATAGCTTCCATTGGAATGCTAATGGCAATTGAAGAGGCAGGCCAGTGGCAAGCCACTAGCTTCTAGCAGTTGGAAAGTTGCTGACACAGTGCAGGTGTTGTGCGGCTTCCTTCTTGGCCTCCTAGAAGGTGCCGTGGTGCCGCACTCTCCGTCTCTTGCTTGCCAATATGTTGCCGTGTTCCTCCTATTGTTTGGTTTGTTTTGATTTGTTTTGATGATCTTTTGGCGGGTTTTCGGAATGTTTTGGTGGTGTTTTAGAATGTTTTGTTTTCTTTTGTGTTGTTTTTATTGTGTTGGCAGGTTGTGGAACGTTTGGATTAGTTTTGGCGGGTTTTAAAATATTTTGGCGGGTATTTGGAATGTTTTGGTTTGCTTTCATTTGTTTTGATTATGTTTTGGCAAGTTATTGAAAGTTTCGATCACTTCTGACTGGTTTTCTAGTATTTTGGCATCTTTTCAGAATGTTTTGATCAGTTTTGGCAGGTTGTAAACTATTTTGTTGGGTTTTTGGAATGTTTTGGTTGGTTTTGATTTGTTTTTATGATGTTTTGCCAAGTTTTTTGAATGTTTTGATCAGTTCTGGCTGGTTTTCTAATGTTTTGGCATTTTTTCAGAACGTTTTGATGAGTTTTGTGGGTCTAAATTATTTTGGCGGGTTTTCGGAATTTTTTGGTTGGTTTTGATTTGTTTTTATGATGTTTTGGCGGGTTTTCGGAATGTTTTGGTTGGGTTTTAGAATGTTTTGTATTCTCTTGAGTTGTTTTTATTGTGTTGGCAGGTTTTGGAATGTTTGGATTCCTTTTGGCGGGTTTTAAAATATTTTGGCGGGTATTTGGAATGTTTTGGCGGGTATTCGGAATGTTTTGATTAGTTTTGACGGGTTTTGAAATATTTTGGCCGGTTTTTAGAAGGTTTTGACATGTTTTGATTCTGTTTAGCCCAGTTTTTGGTGTGTTTGGATTAGCTTTGGTGGGCTTTATCATGTTTTGTCAGGTTTTTTCGAATGTATTGATCACTTCTGTCTGGTTTTCTATTTTGGCGGGTTTGAAAATATTTTTGGATTAGTTTTGGCGGGTTTGAAAATATTTTGGCTCTTTGCGTAGAGACGACGGTGCCGGTTGCGGTGCGCTGCGGGGCGCTCCTTCTGCGGAAAGACGCCTGGCAGCGGCACTTGGGACAGCTCCGCGTCTCCGTATTCTGCGTTTCTTGCCTTCTGCATCTCAGCAAAATGCTTTCCCACTAGGTCTAGCAAGGAGAAACTGTGGCAGCTGAGTAGATGTAGCCCGGCCTGCCCTTTGAAGTTGACAAGTTCTTGGCATCTCAGAGTCTCAAGGGAAGAGCAAGGTTATCTATGGTAGGCTGGGGCAGAACTAGCAGCAAGCAGAGCAAAGTTGTCCAAGAATAGCTTCCATTGGAATGCTAACGGCAATTGAAGAGGCAGGCCAGTGGCAAGCCACTAGCTTCTAGCAGTTGGAAAGTTGCAGACACAGTGCAGGTGTTGTGCGGCTTGTTTCTTGGCCTCCTAGAAGGTGCCGTGGTGCCGCGCTCTCCGTCTCTTGCTTGCCAATATGTTGCCGTGTTCCTCCTATTGTTTGGTTTGTTTTGATTTGTTTTGATGATCTTTTGGCGGGTTTTCGGAATGTTTTGGTGGTGTTTTAGAATGTTTTGTTTTCTCTTGTGTTGTTTTTATTGTGTTGGCAGGTTGTGGAATGTTTGGATTAGTTTTGGCGGGTTTTAAAATATTTTGGCGGGTATTTGGCATGTTTTGGTTTGCTTTCATTTGTTTTGATTATGTTTTGGCAAGTTATTGAAAGTTTCGATCACTTCTGACTGGTTTTCTAGTATTTTGGCATCTTTTCAGAATGTTTTGATCAGTTTTGGCAGGTTGTAAACTATTTTGTCAGGTTTTTGGAACGTTTTGGTTGGTTTTGATTTGTTTTTATGATGTTTTGCCAAGTTTTTTGAATGTTTTGATCAGTTCTGGCTGGTTTTCTAATGTTTTGGCATTTTTTCAGAATGTTTTGATGAGTTTTGTGGGTCTAAATTATTTTGGCGGGTTTTCAGAATATTTTGGTTGGTTTTGATTTGTTTTTATGATGTTTTGGCGGGTTTTCAGAATGTTTTGGTTGGGTTTTAGAATGTTTTGTATTCTCTTGAGTTGTTTTTATTGTGTTGGCAGGTTTTGGAATGTTTGGATTCCTTTTGGCGGGTTTTAAAATCTTTTGGCGGGTATTTGGAATGTTTTGGCGGTTATTCGGAATGTTTTGATTAGTTTTGACGGGTTTTGAATTATTTTGGCGGGTTTTTAGAAGGTTTAGGTTTGTTTTGATTTGTTTTGATTCTGTTTAGCCCAGTTTTTGATGTGTTTGGATTAGCTTTGGTGGGCTTTATCATGTTTTGTCAGGTTTTTTCGAATGTATTGATCACTTCTGTCTGGTTTTCTATTTTGGCGGGTTTGAAAATATTTTTGGATGAGTTTTGGCGGGTTTGAAAATATTTTGGCTCTTTGCGCAGAGACGACGGTGCCGGTTGCGGTGCGCTCCGGGCCGCTCCTTCTGCGGAAAGACGCCTGGCAGCGGCACTTGGGACAGCTCCGCGTCTCCGTATTCTGTGTTTCTTGCCTTCTGCCTCTCAGCAAAATGCTTTCCCACTAGGTCTAGCAAGGAGAAACTGTGGCAGCTGCGTAGATGTAGCCCGGCCCGCCCTTTGAAGTTGACAAGTTCTTGGCATCTCAGAGCCTCAAGGGAAGAGCAAGGTTATCTATGGTAGGCTGGGGCAGAACTAGCAGCAAGCAGAGCAAAGTTGTCCAAGAATAGCTTCCATTGGAATGCTAATGGCAATTGAAGAGGCAGGCCAGTGGCAAGCCACTAGCTTCTAGCAGTTTGAAAGTTGCAGACACAGTGCAGGTGTTGTGCGGCTTCCTTCTTGGCCTCCTAGAAGGTGCCGCGCTCTCTGTCTCTTGCTTGCCAATATGTTGCCGTGTTCCTCTTATTGTTTGGTTTGTTTTGATTTGTTTTTATGATGTTTTGGTGGGTTTTCGGAATGTTTTGGTGGTGTTTTAGAATGTTTTGTTTTCTCTTGTGTTGTTTGTATTGTCTTGGCAGGTTTTGGAATGTTTGGATTCCTTTTGGCGGGTTTTCAAATATTTTGGCGGGTATTTGGAATGTTTTGGTTTGCTTTCATTTGTTTTGATTATGTTTTGGCAAGTTATTGAAAGTTTCGATCACTTCTGACTGGTTTTCTAGTATTTTTGCATCTTTTCAGAATGTTTTGATCAGTTTTGGCGGGTTCTAAACTACTTTGTCGGGTTTTTGGAATGTTTTGGTTGGTTTTGATTTGTTTTTATGATGTTTTGCCAAGTTTTTTGAATGTTTTGATCAGTTCTGGCTGGTTTTCTAATGTTTTGGCAATTTTCAGGATGTTTTGATGAGTTTTGTGGGTCTAAATTATTTTGGCGGTTTTCGGATTATTTTGGTTGGTTTTGATTTGATTTGATGATGTTTTGGCGGGTTTTCGGAATGTTTTGGTTGGGTTTTAGAATGTTTTGTATTCTCTTGAGTTGTTTTTATTGTGTTGGCAGGTTTTGGAATGTTTGGATTGCTTTTGGCGGGTTTTAAAATATTTTGGCGGGTATTTGGAATGTTTTGGCGGGTATTCGGAAGGTTTTGATTTGTTTTGACTGGTTTTGAAATATTTTGGCGGGGTTTTAGAAGGTTTTGATTTGTTTTGATGATGTTCAGCCCAGTTTTTGGTGTGTTTGGATTAGCTTTGGTGGGCTTTATCATGTTTTGTGAGGTTTTTTCGAATGTATTGATCACTTCTGTCTGGTTTTCTATTTTGGCGGGTTTGAAAATATTTTTGGATGAGTTTTGGCGGGTTTGAAAATCTTTTGGCGGGTATTTGGAATGTTTTGGGTTGCTTTCATTTGTTTTGATTATGTTTTGGCAAGTTATTGAAAGTTTGGATCACTTCTTACTGGTTTTCTAGTATTTTGGCATCTTTTCAGAATGTTTTGATGAGTTTTGGCGGGTTCTAAACTACTTTGTCGGGTTTTTGGAATGTTTCGGTTGGTTATGATTTGTTTTTATGATGTTTTGGCTGGATTTCGGAATATTTTGGCTGCTTTTTGGAATGTTTCGGTTGGTTTATGATTTGTTTTTATGATGTTTTGCAAAGTTTTTTGAATGTTTTGATCAGTTCTGGCTGGTTTTCTAATGTTTTGGCATCTTTTCAGAATGTTTTGATGAGTTTTGCGGGTCTAAATCATTTTGGCGGGATTTTGGAATATTTTGGTTGGTTTTGATTTGTTTTGATGATGTTTTGGCGGGTTTTCGGAATGTTTTGGTTGGGTTTTAGAATGTTTTGTTTTCTCTTGTGTTGTTTATATTGTCTTGGCAGGTTTTGGAATGTTTGGATTCCTTTTGGCGGGTTTTAAAATCTTTTGGCGGGTATTTGGAATGTTTTTTAACGGGTATTCGGAAGGTTTTGATTAGTTTTGACGGGTTTTGAATTATTTTGGCGGGTTTTTAGAAGATTTAGGTTTGTTTTGATTTGTTTTGATTCTGTTTAGCCCAGTTTTTGATGTGTTTGGATTAGCTTTGGTGGGCTTTATCATGTTTTGTGAGGTTTTTTCGAATGTATTGATCACTTCTGTCTGGTTTTCTATTTTGGCGGGTTTGAAAATATTTTTGGATTCCTTTTGGCGGGTTTGAAAATCTTTTGGCGGGTATTTGGAATGTTTTGGGTTGCTTTCATTTGTTTTGATTATGTTTTGGCAAGTTATTGAAAGTTTGGATCACTTCTTACTGGTTTTCTAGTATTTTGGCATCTTTTCAGAATGTTTTGATGAGTTTTGGCGGGTTCTAAACTACTTTGTTGGGTTTTTGGAATGTTTCGGTTGGTTATGATTTGTTTTTATGATGTTTTGGCCGGATTTCGGAATATTTTGGCTGGTTTTTGGAATGTTTCGGTTGGTTTATGATTTGTTTTTATGATGTTTTGCAAAGTTTTTTGAATGTTTTGATCAGTTCTGGCTGGTTTTCTAATGTTTTGGCATCTTTTCAGAATGTTTTGATGAGTTTTGCGGGTCTAAATCATTTTGGCGGGATTTTGGAATATTTTGGTTAGTTTTGATTTGTTTTGATGATGTTTTGGCGGGTTTTCGGAATGTTTTGGTTGGGTTTTAGAATGTTTTGTTTTCTCTTGTGTTGTTTATATTGTCTTGGCAGGTTTTGGAATGTTTGGATTTGTTTTGGCGGGTTTTAAAATCTTTTGGCGGGTATTTGGAATGTTTTTTAACGGGTATTCGGAAGGTTTTGATTAGTTTTGACGGGTTTTGAATTATTTTGGCGGGTTTTTAGAAGATTTAGGTTTGTTTTGATTTGTTTTGATTCTGTTTAGCCCAGTTTTTGATGTGTTTGGATTAGCTTTGGTGGGCTTTATCATGTTTTGTGAGGTTTTTTCGAATGTATTGATCACTTCTGTCTGGTTTTCTATTTTGGCGGGTTTGAAAATAGTTTTGGATGAGTTTTGGCGGGTTTGAAAATATTTTGGCTCTTTGCGCAGAGATGACGGTGCCGGTTGCGGTGCGCTCCGGGGCGCTCCTTCTGCGGAAAGACGCCTGGCAGCGGCACTTGGGACAGCTCCGCGTCTCCGTATTCTGTGTTTCTTGCCTTCTGCATCTCAGCAAAATGCTTTCCCACTAGGTCTAGCAAGGAGAAACTGTGGCAGCTGAGTAGATGTAGCCCGGCCCACCCTTTGAAGTTGACAAGTTCTTGGCATCTCAGAGCCTCAAGGGAAGAGCAAGGTTATCTATGGTAGGCTGGGGCAGAACTAGCAGCAAGCAGAGCAAAGTTGTCCAAGAATAGCTTCCATTGGAATGCTAATGGCAATTGAAGAGGCAGGCCAGTGGCAAGCCACTAGCTTCTAGCAGTTTGAAAGTTGCAGACACAGTGCAGGTGTTGTGCGGCTTCCTTCTTGGCCTCCTAGAAGGTGCCGCGCTCTCTGTCTCTTGCTTGCCAATATGTTGCCGTGTTCCTCTTATTGTTTGGTTTGTTTTGATTTGTTTTGATGATGTTTTGGTGGGTTTTCGGAATGTTTTGGTGGTGTTTTAGAATGTTTTGTTTTCTCTTGTGTTGTTTATATTGTCTTGGCAGGTTTTGGAATGTTTGGATTCCTTTTGGCGGGTTTTAAAATCTTTTGGCGGGTATTTGGAATGTTTTGGGTTGCTTTCATTTGTTTTGATTATGTTTTGGCAAGTTATTGAAAGTTTGGATCACTTCTTACTGGTTTTCTAGTATTTTGGCATCTTTTCAGAATGTTTTGATCAGTTTTGGCGGGTTCTAAACTACTTTGTCGGGTTTTTGGAATGTTTCGGTTGGTTATGATTTGTTTTTATGATGTTTTGGCCGGATTTCGGAATATTTTGGCTGCTTTTTGGAATGTTTCGGTTGGTTTATGATTTGTTTTTATGATGTTTTGCAAAGTTTTTTGAATGTTTTGATCAGTTCTGGCTGGTTTTCTAATGTTTTGGCATCTTTTCAGAATGTTTTGATGAGTTTTGCGGGTCTAAATCATTTTGGCGGGATTTTGGAATATTTTGGTTGGTTTTGATTTGTTTTGATGATGTTTTGGCGGGTTTTCGGAATGTTTTGGTTGGGTTTTAGAATGTTTTGTTTTCTCTTGTGTTGTTTATATTGTCTTGGCAGGTTTTGGAATGTTTGGATTCCTTTTGGCGGGTTTTCAAATATTTTGGCGGGTATTTGGAATGTTTTGGTTTGCTTTCATTTGTTTTGATTATGTTTTGGCAAGTTATTGAAAGTTTTGATCACTTCTGACTGGTTTTCTAGTATTTTGGCATCTTTTCAGAATGTTTTGATGAGTTTTGGCGGGTTCTAAACTACTTTGTCGGGTTTTTGGAATGTTTCGGTTGGTTATGATTTGTTTTTATGATGTTTTGGCTGGATTTCGGAATATTTTGGCTGGTTTTTGGAATGTTTCGGTTGGTTTATGATTTGTTTTTATGATGTTTTGCAAAGTTTTTTGAATGTTTTGATCAGTTCTGGCTGGTTTTCTAATGTTTTGGCATCTTTTCAGAATGTTTTGATGAGTTTTGCGGGTCTAAATCATTTTGGCGGGATTTTGGAATATTTTGGTTGGTTTTGATTTGTTTTGATGATGTTTTGGCTGGATTTCGGAATGTTTTGGTTGGGTTTTAGAATGTTTTGTTTTCTCTTGTGTTGTTTATATTGTCTTGGCAGGTTTTGGAATGTTTGGATTTGTTTTGGCGGGTTTTAAAATCTTTTGGCGGGTATTTGGAATGTTTTTTAACGGGTATTCTGAAGGTTTTGATTAGTTTTGACGGGTTTTGAATTATTTTGGCGGGTTTTTAGAAGATTTAGGTTTGTTTTGATTTGTTTTGATTCTGTTTAGCCCAGTTTTTGATGTGTTTGGATTAGCTTTGGTGGGCTTTATCATGTTTTGTGAGGTTTTTTCGAATGTATTGATCACTTCTGTCTGGTTTTCTATTTTGGCGGGTTTGAAAATATTTTTGGATGAGTTTTGGCGGGTTTGAAAATATTTTGGCGGGTATTTGGAATGTTTTGGGTTGCTTTCATTTGTTTTGATTATGTTTTGGCAAGTTATTGAAAGTTTGGATCACTTCTTACTGGTTTTCTAGTATTTTGGCATCTTTTCAGAATGTTTTGATGAGTTTTGGCGGGTTCTAAACTACTTTGTCGGGTTTTTGGAATGTTTCGGTTGGTTATGATTTGTTTTTATGATGTTTTGGCCGGATTTCGGAATATTTTGGCTGGTTTTTGGAATGTTTCGGTTGGTTTATGATTTGTTTTTATGATGTTTTGCAAAGTTTTTTGAATGTTTTGATCAGTTCAGGCTGGTTTTCTAATGTTTTGGCATCTTTTCAGAATGTTTTGATGAGTTTTGCGGGTCTAAATCATTTTGGCGGGATTTTGGAATATTTTGGTTAGTTTTGATTTGTTTTGATGATGTTTTGGCGGGTTTTCGGAATGTTTTGGTTGGGTTTTAGAATGTTTTGTTTTCTCTTGTGTTGTTTATATTGTCTTGGCAGGTTTTGGAATGTTTGGATTCCTTTTGGCGGGTTTTAAAATCTTTTGGCGGGTATTTGGAATGTTTTTTAACGGGTATTCGGAAGGTTTTGATTAGTTTTGACGGGTTTTGAATTATTTTGGCGGGTTTTTAGAAGATTTAGGTTTGTTTTGATTTGTTTTGATTCTGTTTAGCCCAGTTTTTGATGTCTTTGGATTAGCTTTGGTGGGCTTTATCATGTTTTGTGAGGTTTTTTCGAATGTATTGATCACTTCTGTCTGGTTTTCTATTTTGGCGGGTTTGAAAATATTTTTGGATGAGTTTTGGCGGGTTTGAAAATATTTTGGCTCTTTGCGCAGAGATGACGGTGCCGGTTGCGGTGCGCTCCGGGGCGCTCCTTCTGCGGAAAGACGCCTGGCAGCGGCACTTGGGACAGCTCCGCGTCTCCGTATTCTGTGTTTCTTGCCTTCTGCATCTCAGCAAAATGCTTTCCCACTAGGTCTAGCAAGGAGAAACTGTGGCAGCTGAGTAGATGTAGCCCGGCCCGCCCTTTGAAGTTGACAAGTTCTTGGCATCTCAGAGTCTCAAGGGAAGAGCAAGGTTATCTATGGTAGGCTGGGGCAGAACTAGCAGCAAGCAGAGCAAAGTTGTCCAAGAATAGCTTCCATTGGAATGCTAATGGCAATTGAAGAGGCAGGCCAGTGGCAAGCCACTATCTTCTAGCAGTTTGAAAGTTGCAGACACAGTGCAGGTGTTGTGCGGCTTCCTTCTTGGCCTCCTAGAAGGTGCCGCGCTCTCTGTCTCTTGCTTGCCAATATGTTGCCGTGTTCCTCTTATTGTTTGGTTTGTTTTGATTTGTTTTTATGATGTTTTGGTGGGTTTTCGGAATGTTTTGGTGGTGTTTTAGAATGTTTTGTTTTCTCTTGTGTTGTTTATATTGTCTTGGCCGGTTTTGGAATGTTTGGATTCCTTTTGGCGGGTTTTCAAATCTTTTGGCGGGTATTTGGAATGTTTTGGTTTGCTTTCATTTGTTTTGATTATGTTTTGGCAAGTTATTGAAAGTTTTGATCACTTCAGACTGGTTTTCTAGTATTTTGGCATCTTTTCAGAATGTTTTGATGAGTTTTGGCGGGTTCTAAACTACTTTGTCGGGTTTTTGGAATGTTTCGGTTGGTTATGATTTGTTTTTATGATGTTTTGGCCGGATTTCGGAATATTTTGGCTGGTTTTTGGAATGTTTTGGTTGGTTTATGATTTGTTTTTATGATGTTTTGCAAAGTTTTTTGAATGTTTTGATCAGTTCTGGCTGGTTTTCTAATGTTTTGGCATCTTTTCAGAATGTTTTGATGAGTTTTGCGGGTCTAAATCATTTTGGCGGGATTTTGGAATATTTTGGTTGGTTTTGATTTGTTTTGATGATGTTTTGGCGGGTTTTCGGAATGTTTTGGTTGGGTTTTAGAATGTTTTGTTTTCTCTTGTGTTGTTTATATTGTCTTGGCAGGTTTTGGAATGTTTGGATTCATTTTGGCGGGTTTTAAAATCTTTTGGCGGGTATTTGGAATGTTTTTTAACGGGTATTCGGAAGGTTTTGATTAGTTTTGACGGGTTTTGAATTATTTTGGCGGGTTTTTAGAAGATTTAGGTTTGTTTTGATTTGTTTTGATTCTGTTTAGCCCAGTTTTTGATGTCTTTGGATTAGCTTTGGTGGGCTTTATCATGTTTTGTGAGGTTTTTTCGAATGTATTGATCACTTCTGTCTGGTTTTCTATTTTGGCGGGTTTGAAAATATTTTTGGATTCCTTTTGGCGGGTTTTCAAATCTTTTGGCGGGTATTTGGAATGTTTTGGGTTGCTTTCATTTGTTTTGATTATGTTTTGGCAAGTTATTGAAAGTTTGGATCACTTCAGACTGGTTTTCTAGTATTTTGGCATCTTTTCAGAATGTTTTGATGTGTTTTGGCGGGTTCTAAACTACTTTGTCGGGTTTTTGGAATGTTTCGGTTGGTTATGATTTGTTTTTATGATGTTTTGGCCGGATTTCGGAATATTTTGGCTGGTTTTTGGAATGTTTCGGTTGGTTTATGATTTGTTTTTATGATGTTTTGCAAAGTTTTTTGAATGTTTTGATCAGTTCTGGCTGGTTTTCTAATGTTTTGGCATCTTTTCAGAATGTTTTGATGAGTTTTGCGGGTCTAAATCATTTTGGCGGGATTTTGGAATATTTTGGTTGGTTTTGATTTGTTTTGATGATGTTTTGGCTGGATTTCGGAATGTTTTGGTTGGGTTTTAGAATGTTTTGTTTTCTCTTGTGTTGTTTATATTGTCTTGGCAGGTTTTGGAATGTTTGGATTTGTTTTGGCGGGTTTTAAAATCTTTTGGCGGGTATTTGGAATGTTTTTTAACGGGTATTCTGAAGGTTTTGATTAGTTTTGACGGGTTTTGAATTATTTTGGCGGGTTTTTAGAAGATTTAGGTTTGTTTTGATTTGTTTTGATTCTGTTTAGCCCAGTTTTTGATGTGTTTGGATTAGCTTTGGTGGGCTTTATCATGTTTTGTGAGGTTTTTTCGAATGTATTGATCACTTCTGTCTGGTTTTCTATTTTGGCGGGTTTGAAAATATTTTTGGATGAGTTTTGGCGGGTTTGAAAATATTTTGGCGGGTATTTGGAATGTTTTGGGTTGCTTTCATTTGTTTTGATTATGTTTTGGCAAGTTATTGAAAGTTTGGATCACTTCTTACTGGTTTTCTAGTATTTTGGCATCTTTTCAGAATGTTTTGATGAGTTTTGGCGGGTTCTAAACTACTTTGTCGGCTTTTTGGAATGTTTCGGTTGGTTATGATTTGTTTTTATGATGTTTTGGCCGGATTTCGGAATATTTTGGCTGGTTTTTGGAATGTTTCGGTTGGTTTATGATTTGTTTTTATGATGTTTTGCAAAGTTTTTTGAATGTTTTGATCAGTTCTGGCTGGTTTTCTAATGTTTTGGCATCTTTTCAGAATGTTTTGATGAGTTTTGCGGGTCTAAATCATTTTGGCGGGATTTTGGAATATTTTGGTTAGTTTTGATTTGTTTTGATGATGTTTTGGCGGGTTTTCGGAATGTTTTGGTTGGGTTTTAGAATGTTTTGTTTTCTCTTGTGTTGTTTATATTGTCTTGGCAGGTTTTGGAATGTTTGGATTCCTTTTGGCGGGTTTTAAAATCTTTTGGCGGGTATTTGGAATGTTTTTTAACGGGTATTCGGAAGGTTTTGATTAGTTTTGACGGGTTTTGAATTATTTTGGCGGGTTTTTAGAAGATTTAGGTTTGTTTTGATTTGTTTTGATTCTGTTTAGCCCAGTTTTTGATGTGTTTGGATTAGCTTTGGTGGGCTTTATCATGTTTTGTGAGGTTTTTTCGAATGTATTGATCACTTCTGTCTGGTTTTCTATTTTGGCGGGTTTGAAAATATTTTTGGATGAGTTTTGGCGGGTTTGAAAATATTTTGGCTCTTTGCGCAGAGATGACGGTGCCGGTTGCGGTGCGCTCCGGGGCGCTCCTTCTGCGGAAAGACGCCTGGCAGCGGCACTTGGGACAGCTCCGCGTCTCCGTATTCTGTGTTTCTTGCCTTCTGCATCTCAGCAAAATGCTTTCCCACTAGGTCTAGCAAGGAGAAACTGTGGCAGCTGAGTAGATGTAGCCCGGCCCGCCCTTTGAAGTTGACAAGTTCTTGGCATCTCAGAGTCTCAAGGGAAGAGCAAGGTTATCTATGGTAGGCTGGGGCAGAACTAGCAGCAAGCAGAGCAAAGTTGTCCAAGAATAGCTTCCATTGGAATGCTAATGGCAATTGAAGAGGCAGGCCAGTGGCAAGCCACTATCTTCTAGCAGTTTGAAAGTTGCAGACACAGTGCAGGTGTTGTGCGGCTTCCTTCTTGGCCTCCTAGAAGGTGCCGCGCTCTCTGTCTCTTGCTTGCCAATATGTTGCCGTGTTCCTCTTATTGTTTGGTTTGTTTTGATTTGTTTTTATGATGTTTTGGTGGGTTTTCGGAATGTTTTGGTGGTGTTTTAGAATGTTTTGTTTTCTCTTGTGTTGTTTATATTGTCTTGGCCGGTTTTGGAATGTTTGGATTCCTTTTGGCGGGTTTTCAAATATTTTGGCGGGTATTTGGAATGTTTTGGTTTGCTTTCATTTGTTTTGATTATGTTTTGGCAAGTTATTGAAAGTTTTGATCACTTCAGACTGGTTTTCTAGTATTTTGGCATCTTTTCAGAATGTTTTGATGAGTTTTGGCGGGTTCTAAACTACTTTGTCGGCTTTTTGGAATGTTTCGGTTGGTTATGATTTGTTTTTATGATGTTTTGGCCGGATTTCGGAATATTTTGGCTGGTTTTTGGAATGTTTCGGTTGGTTTATGATTTGTTTTTATGATGTTTTGCAAAGTTTTTTGAATGTTTTGATCAGTTCTGGCTGGTTTTCTAATGTTTTGGCATCTTTTCAGAATGTTTTGATGAGTTTTGCGGGTCTAAATCATTTTGGCGGGATTTTGGAATATTTTGGTTGGTTTTGATTTGTTTTGATGATGTTTTGGCGGGTTTTCGGAATGTTTTGGTTGGGTTTTAGAATGTTTTGTTTTCTCTTGTGTTGTTTATATTGTCTTGGCAGGTTTTGGAATGTTTGGATTCATTTTGGCGGGTTTTAAAATCTTTTGGCGGGTATTTGGAATGTTTTTTAACGGGTATTCGGAAGGTTTTGATTAGTTTTGACGGGTTTTGAATTATTTTGGCGGGTTTTTAGAAGATTTAGGTTTGTTTTGATTTGTTTTGATTCTGTTTAGCCCAGTTTTTGATGTCTTTGGATTAGCTTTGGTGGGCTTTATCATGTTTTGTGAGGTTTTTTCGAATGTATTGATCACTTCTGTCTGGTTTTCTATTTTGGCGGGTTTGAAAATATTTTTGGATGAGTTTTGGCGGGTTTGAAAATATTTTGGCTCTTTGCGCAGAGATGACGGTGCCGGTTGCGGTGCGCTCCGGGGCGCTCCTTCTGCGGAAAGACGCCTGGCAGCGGCACTTGGGACAGCTCCGCGTCTCCGTATTCTGTGTTTCTTGCCTTCTGCATCTCAGCAAAATGCTTTCCCACTAGGTCTAGCAAGGAGAAACTGTGGCAGCTGAGTAGATGTAGCCCGGCCCACCCTTTGAAGTTGACAAGTTCTTGGCATCTCAGAGCCTCAAGGGAAGAGCAAGGTTATCTATGGTAGGCTGGGGCAGAACTAGCAGCAAGCAGAGCAAAGTTGTCCAAGAATAGCTTCCATTGGAATGCTAATGGCAATTGAAGAGGCAGGCCAGTGGCAAGCCACTAGCTTCTAGCAGTTTGAAAGTTGCAGACACAGTGCAGGTGTTGTGTGATTTCCTTCTTGGCCTCCTAGAAGGTGCCGCGCTCTCTGTCTCTTGCTTGCCAATATGTTGCCGTGTTCCTCTTATTGTTTGGTTTGTTTTGATTTGTTTTTATGATGTTTTGGCGGGTTTTTGGAATGTTTTGGTGGTGTTTTAGAATGTTTTGTTTTCTCTTGTGTTGTTTATATTGTCTTGGCCGGTTTTGGAATGTTTGGATTCCTTTTGGCGGGTTTTCAAATATTTTGGCGGGTATTTGGAATGTTTTGGTTTGCTTTCATTTGTTTTGATTATGTTTTGGCAAGTTATTGAAAGTTTTGATCACTTCAGACTGGTTTTCTAGTATTTTGGCATCTTTTCAGAATGTTTTGATGAGTTTTGGCGGGTTCTAAACTACTTTGTCGGGTTTTTGGAATGTTTCGGTTGGTTATGATTTGTTTTTATGATGTTTTGGCCGGATTTCGGAATATTTTGGCTGGTTTTTGGAATGTTTCGGTTGGTTTATGATTTGTTTTTATGATGTTTTGCAAAGTTTTTTGAATGTTTTGATCAGTTCTGGCTGGTTTTCTAATGTTTTGGCATCTTTTCAGAATGTTTTGATGAGTTTTGCGGGTCTAAATCATTTTGGCGGGATTTTGGAATATTTTGGTTGGTTTTGATTTGTTTTGATGATGTTTTGGCGGGTTTTCGGAATGTTTTGGTTGGGTTTTACAATGTTTTGTTTTCTCTTGTGTTGTTTATATTGTCTTGGCAGGTTTTGGAATGTTTGGATTCCTTTTGGCGGGTTTTAAAATCTTTTGGCGGGTATTTGGAATGTTTTTTAACGGGTATTCGGAAGGTTTTGATTAGTTTTGACGGGTTTTGAATTATTTTGGCGGGTTTTTAGAAGATTTAGGTTTGTTTTGATTTGTTTTGATTCTGTTTAGCCCAGTTTTTGATGTCTTTGGATTAGCTTTGGTGGGCTTTATCATGTTTTGTGAGGTTTTTTCGAATGTATTGATCACTTCTGTCTGGTTTTCTATTTTGGCGGGTTTGAAAATATTTTTGGATGAGTTTTGGCGGGTTTGAAAATATTTTGGCTCTTTGCGCAGAGATGACGGTGCCGGTTGCGGTGCGCTCCGGGGCGCTCCTTCTGCGGAAAGACGCCTGGCAGCGGCACTTGGGACAGCTCCGCGTCTCCGTATTCTGTGTTTCTTGCCTTCTGCATCTCAGCAAAATGCTTTGCCACTAGGTCTAGCAAGGAGAAACTGTGGCAGCTGAGTAGATGTAGCCCGGCCCGCCCTTTGAAGTTGACAAGTTCTTGGCATCTCAGAGCCTCAAGGGAAGAGCAAGGTTATCTATGGTAGGCTGGGGCAGAACTAGCAGCAAGCAGAGCAAAGTTGTCCAAGAATAGCTTCCATTGGAATGCTAATGGCAATTGAAGAGGCAGGCCAGTGGCAAGCCACTAGCTTCTAGCAGTTTGAAAGTTGCAGACACAGTGCAGGTGTTGTGCGATTTCCTTCTTGGCCTCCTAGAAGGTGCCGCGCTCTCTGTCTCTTGCTTGCCAATATGTTGCCGTGTTCCTCTTATTGTTTGGTTTGTTTTGATTTGTTTTGATGATGTTTTGGTGGGTTTTCGGAATGTTTTGGTGGTGTTTTAGAATGTTTTGTTTTCTCTTGTGTTGTTTATATTGTCTTGGCAGGTTTTGGAATGTTTGGATTCCTTTTGGCGGGTTTTCAAATATTTTGGCGGGTATTTGGAATGTTTTGGGTTGCTTTCATTTGTTTTGATTATGTTTTGGCAAGTTATTGAAAGTTTTGATCACTTCAGACTGGTTTTCTAGTATTTTGGCATCTTTTCAGAATGTTTTGATGAGTTTTGGCGGGTTCTAAACTACTTTGTCGGGTTTTTGGAATGTTTCGGTTGGTTATGATTTGTTTTTATGATGTTTTGCAAAGTTTTTTGAATGTTTTGATCAGTTCTGGCTGGTTTTCTAATGTTTTGGCATCTTTTCAGAATGTTTTGATGAGTTTTGCGGGTCTAAATCATTTTGGCGGGATTTTGGAATATTTTGGTTGGTTTTGATTTGTTTTGATGATGTTTTGGCGGGTTTTCGGAATGTTTTGTTTTCTCTTGTGTTGTTTATATTGTCTTGGCAGGTTTTGGAATGTTTGGATTCCTTTTGGCGGGTTTTAAAATCTTTTGGCGGGTATTTGGAATGTTTTTTAACGGGTATTCGGAAGGTTTTGATTAGTTTTGACGGGTTTTGAATTATTTTGGCGGGTTTTTAGAAGATTTAGGTTTGTTTTGATTTGTTTTGATTCTGTTTAGCCCAGTTTTTGATGTGTTTGGATTAGCTTTGGTGGGCTTTATCATGTTTTGTGAGGTTTTTTCGAATGTATTGATCACTTCTGTCTGGTTTTCTATTTTGGCGGGTTTGAAAATATTTTTGGATGAGTTTTGGCGGGTTTGAAAATATTTTGGCTCTTTGCGCAGAGATGACGGTGCCGGTTGCGGTGCGCTCCGGGGCGCTCCTTCTGCGGAAAGACGCCTGGCAGCGGCACTTGGGACAGCTCCGCGTCTCCGTATTCTGCGTTTCTTGCCTTCTGCATCTCAGCAAAATGCTTTCCCACTAGGTCTAGCAAGGAGAAACTGTGGCAGCTGAGTAGATGTAGCCCGGCCCGCCCTTTGAAGTTGACAAGTTCTTGGCATCTCAGAGCCTCAAGGGAAGAGCAAGGTTATCTATGGTAGGCTGGGGCAGAACTAGCAGCAAGCAGAGCAAAGTTGTCCAAGAATAGCTTCCATTGGAATGCTAATGGCAATTGAAGAGGCAGGCCAGTGGCAAGCCACTAGCTTCTAGCAGTTTGAAAGTTGCAGACACAGTGCAGGTGTTGTGCGGCTTCCTTCTTGGCCTCCTAGAAGGTGCCGCGCTCTCTGTCTCTTGCTTGCCAATATGTTGCCGTGTTCCTCTTATTGTTTGGTTTGTTTTGATTTGTTTTTATGATGTTTTGGTGGGTTTTCGGAATGTTTTGGTGGTGTTTTAGAATGTTTTGTTTTCTCTTGTGTTGTTTATATTGTCTTGGCCGGTTTTGGAATGTTTGGATTCCTTTTGGCGGGTTTTCAAATATTTTGGCGGGTATTTGGAATGTTTTGGTTTGCTTTCATTTGTTTTGATTATGTTTTGGCAAGTTATTGAAAGTTTTGATCACTTCTGACTGGTTTTCTAGTATTTTGGCATCTTTTCAGAATGTTTTGATGAGTTTTGGCGGGTTCTAAACTATTTTGTCGGGTTTTTGGAATGTTTCGGTTGGTTATGATTTGTTTTTATGATGTTTTGGCCGGATTTCGGAATATTTTGGCTGGTTTTTGGAATGTTTCGGTTGGTTTATGATTTGTTTTTATGATGTTTTGCAAAGTTTTTTGAATGTTTTGATCAGTTCAGGCTGGTTTTCTAATGTTTTGGCATATTTTCAGAATGTTTTGATGAGTTTTGCGGGTCTAAATCATTTTGGCGGGATTTTGGAATATTTTGGTTGGTTTTGATTTGTTTTGATGATGTTTTGGCGGGATTTCGGAATGTTTTGGTTGGGTTTTAGAATGTTTTGTTTTCTCTTGTGTTGTTTATATTGTCTTGGCAGGTTTTGGAATGTTTGGATTCCTTTTGGCGGGTTTTAAAATCTTTTGGCGGGTATTTGGAATGTTTTTTAACGGGTATTCGGAAGGTTTTGATTAGTTTTGACGGGTTTTGAATTATTTTGGCGGGTTTTTAGAAGATTTAGGTTTGTTTTGATTTGTTTTGATTCTGTTTAGCCCAGTTTTTGATGTCTTTGGATTAGCTTTGGTGGGCTTTATAATGTTTTGTCAGGTTTTTTCGAATGTATTGATCACTTCTGTCTGGTTTTCTATTTTGGCGGGTTTGAAAATAGTTTTGGATGAGTTTTGGCGGGTTTGAAAATATTTTGGCTCTTTGCGCAGAGATGACGGTGCCGGTTGCGGTGCGCTCCGGGGCGCTCCTTCTGCGGAAAGAGGCCTGGCAGCGGCACTTGGGACAGCTCCGCGTCTCCGTATTCTGTGTTTCTTGCCTTCTGCATCTCAGCAAAATGCTTTCCCACTAGGTCTAGCAAGGAGAAACTGTGGCAGCTGAGTAGATGTAGCCCGGCCCGCCCTTTGAAGTTGACAAGTTCTTGGCATCTCAGAGCCTCAAGGGAAGAGCAAGGTTATCTATGGTAGGCTGGGGCAGAACTAGCAGCAAGCAGAGCAAAGTTGTCCAAGAATAGCTTCCATTGGAATGTTAATGGCAATTGAAGAGGCAGGCCAGTGGCAAACCACTAGCTTCTAGCAGTTTGAAAGTTGCAGACACAGTGCAGGTGTTGTGCAGCTTCCTTCTTGGCCTCCTAGAAGGTGCCGCGTTCTCCGTCTCTTGCTTGCCAATATGTTGCCGTGTTCCTCTTATTTTTTGGTTTGTTTTGATTTGTTTTGATGATGTTTTGGCGGGTTTTCAGAATGTTTTGGTGGTGTTTTAGAATGTTTTGTTTTCTCTTGTGTTGTTTATATTGTCTTGGCAGGTTTTGGAATGTTTGGATTCCTTTTGGCGGGTTTTCAAATATTTTGGCGGGTATTTGGAATGTTTTGGGTTGCTTTCATTTGTTTTGATTATGTTTTGGCAAGTTATTGAAAGTTTCGATCACTTCTTACTGGTTTTCTAGTATTTTGGCATCTTTTCAGAATGTTTTGATCAGTTTTGGCGGGTTCTAAACTACTTTGTCGGGTTTTTGGAATGTTTCGGTTGGTTATGATTTGTTTTTATGATGTTTTGGCCGGATTTTGGAATATTTTGGCTGGTTTTTGGAATGTTTCGGTTGGTTTATGATTTGTTTTTATGATGTTTTGCAAAGTTTTTTGAATGTTTTGATCAGTTCTGGCTGGTTTTCTAATGTTTTGGCATCTTTTCAGAATGTTTTGATGAGTTTTGCGGGTCTAAATCATTTTGGCGGGATTTTGGAATATTTTGGTTGGTTTTGATTTGTTTTGATGATGTTTTGGCGGGTTTTCGGAATGTTTTGGTTGGGTTTTAGAATGTTTTGTTTTCTCTTGTGTTGTTTATATTGTCTTGGCAGGTTTTGGAATGTTTGGATTCCTTTTGGCGGGTTTTAAAATCTTTTGGCGGGTATTTGGAATGTTTTGGGTTGCTTTCATTTGTTTTGATTATGTTTTGGCAAGTTATTGAAAGTTTGGATCACTTCTGACTGGTTTTCTAGTATTTTGGCATCTTTTCAGAATGTTTTGATGAGTTTTGGCGGGTTCTAAACTACTTTGTCGGGTTTTTGGAATGTTTCGGTTGGTTATGATTTGTTTTTATGATGTTTTGGCCGGATTTCGGAATATTTTGGCTGGTTTTTGGAATGTTTCGGTTGGTTTATGATTTGTTTTTATGATGTTTTGCAAAGTTTTTTGAATGTTTTGATCAGTTCTGGCTGGTTTTCTAATGTTTTGGCATCTTTTCAGAATGTTTTGATGAGTTTTGCGGGTCTAAATCATTTTGGCGGGATTTTGGAATATTTTGGTTGGTTTTGATTTGTTTTGATGATGTTTTGGCTGGATTTCGGAATGTTTTGGTTGGGTTTTAGAATGTTTTGTTTTCTCTTGTGTTGTTTATATTGTCTTGGCAGGTTTTGGAATGTTTGGATTTGTTTTGGCGGGTTTTAAAATCTTTTGGCGGGTATTTGGAATGTTTTTTAACGGGTATTCTGAAGGTTTTGATTAGTTTTGATGGGTTTTGAATTATTTTGGCGGGTTTTTAGAAGATTTAGGTTTGTTTTGATTTGTTTTGATTCTGTTTAGCCCAGTTTTTGATGTGTTTGGATTAGCTTTGGTGGGCTTTATCATGTTTTGTGAGGTTTTTTCGAATGTATTGATCACTTCTGTCTGGTTTTCTATTTTGGCGGGTTTGAAAATATTTTTGGATGAGTTTTGGCGGGTTTGAAAATATTTTGGCGGGTATTTGGAATGTTTTGGGTTGCTTTCATTTGTTTTGATTATGTTTTGGCAAGTTATTGAAAGTTTGGATCACTTCTTACTGGTTTTCTAGTATTTTGGCATCTTTTCAGAATGTTTTGATGAGTTTTGGCGGGTTCTAAACTACTTTGTCGGGTTTTTGGAATGTTTCGGTTGGTTATGATTTGTTTTTATGATGTTTTGGCCGGATTTCGGAATATTTTGGCTGGTTTCTGGAATGTTTCGGTTGGTTTATGATTTGTTTTTATGATGTTTTGCAAAGTTTTTTGAATGTTTTGATCAGTTCAGGCTGGTTTTCTAATGTTTTGGCATCTTTTCAGAATGTTTTGATGAGTTTTGCGGGTCTAAATCATTTTGGCGGGATTTTGGAATATTTTGGTTAGTTTTGATTTGTTTTGATGATGTTTTGGCGGGTTTTCGGAATGTTTTGGTTGGGTTTTAGAATGTTTTGTTTTCTCTTGTGTTGTTTATATTGTCTTGGCAGGTTTTGGAATGTTTGGATTCCTTTTGGCGGGTTTTAAAATCTTTTGGCGGGTATTTGGAATGTTTTTTAACGGGTATTCGGAAGGTTTTGATTAGTTTTGACGGGTTTTGAATTATTTTGGCGGGTTTTTAGAAGATTTAGGTTTGTTTTGATTTGTTTTGATTCTGTTTAGCCCAGTTTTTGATGTGTTTGGATTAGCTTTGGTGGGCTTTATCATGTTTTGTGAGGTTTTTTCGAATGTATTGATCACTTCTGTCTGGTTTTCTATTTTGGCGGGTTTGAAAATATTTTTGGATGAGTTTTGGCGGGTTTGAAAATATTTTGGCTCTTTGCGCAGAGATGACGGTGCCGGTTGCGGTGCGCTCCGGGGCGCTCCTTCTGCGGAAAGAGGCCTGGCAGCGGCACTTGGGACAGCTCCGCGTCTCCGTATTCTGTGTTTCTTGCCTTCTGCATCTCAGCAAAATGCTTTCCCACTAGGTCTAGCAAGGAGAAACTGTGGCAGCTGAGTAGATGTAGCCCGGCCCGCCCTTTGAAGTTGACAAGTTCTTGGCATCTCAGAGTCTCAAGGGAAGAGCAAGGTTATCTATGGTAGGCTGGGGCAGAACTAGCAGCAAGCAGAGCAAAGTTGTCCAAGAATAGCTTCCATTGGAATGCTAATGGCAATTGAAGAGGCAGGCCAGTGGCAAGCCACTATCTTCTAGCAGTTTGAAAGTTGCAGACACAGTGCAGGTGTTGTGCGGCTTCCTTCTTGGCCTCCTAGAAGGTGCCGCGCTCTCACTCTCTTGCTTGCCAATATGTTGCCGTGTTCCTCTTATTGTTTGGTTTGTTTTGATTTGTTTTTATGATGTTTTGGTGGGTTTTCGGAATGTTTTGGTGGTGTTTTAGAATGTTTTGTTTTCTCTTGTGTTGTTTATATTGTCTTGGCCGGTTTTGGAATGTTTGGATTCCTTTTGGCGGGTTTTAAAATATTTTGGCGGGTGTTTGGAATGTTTTGGCGGGTATTCGGAAGGTTTTGATTAGTTTTGACGGGTTTTGAAATATTTTGGCAGGTTTTTAGAAGGTTTTGATTCTGTTTAGCCCAGTTTTTGGTGTGTTTGGATTAGCTTTGGTGGGCTTTATCATGTTTTGTGAGGTTTTTTCGAATGTATTGATCACTTCTGTCTGGTTTTCTATTTTGGCGGGTTTGGAAATATTTTTTGATTCCTTTTGGCGGGTTTTGAAATCTTTTGGCGGGTATTTGGAATGTTTTGGGTTGCTTTCATTTGTTTTGATTATGTTTTGGCAAGTTATTGAAAGTTTCGATCACTTCTTACTGGTTTTCTAGTAATTTGGCATCTTTTCAGAATGTTTTGATGAGTTTTGGCGGGTTCTAAACTACTTTGTCGGGTTTTTGGAATGTTTCGGTTGGTTATGATTTGTTTTTATGATGTTTTGGCCGGATTTCGGAATATTTTGGCTGGTTTTTGGAATGTTTCGGTTGGTTTATGATTTGTTTTTATGATGTTTTGCAAAGTTTTTTGAATGTTTTGATCAGTTCTGGCTGGTTTTCTAATGTTTTGGCATCTTTTCAGAATGTTTTGATGAGTTTTGCGGGTCTAAATCATTTTGGCGGGATTTTGGAATATTTTGGTTAGTTTTGATTTGTTTTGATGATGTTTTGGCGGGTTTTCGGAATGTTTTGGTTGGGTTTTAGAATGTTTTGTTTTCTCTTGTGTTGTTTATATTGTCTTGGCAGGTTTTGGAATGTTTGGATTCCTTTTGGCGGGTTTTAAAATCTTTTGGCGGGTATTTGGAATGTTTTTTAACGGGTATTCGGAAGGTTTTGATTAGTTTTGACGGGTTTTGAATTATTTTGGCGGGTTTTTAGAAGATTTAGGTTTGTTTTGATTTGTTTTGATTCTGTTTAGCCCAGTTTTTGATGTGTTTGGATTAGCTTTGGTGGGCTTTATCATGTTTTGTGAGGTTTTTTCGAATGTATTGATCACTTCTGTCTGGTTTTCTATTTTGGCGGGTTTGAAAATATTTTTGGATGAGTTTTGGCGGGTTTGAAAATATTTTGGCTCTTTGCGCAGAGATGACGGTGCCGGTTGCGGTGCGCTCCGGGGCGCTCCTTCTGCGGAAAGAGGCCTGGCAGCGGCACTTGGGACAGCTCCGCGTCTCCGTATTCTGTGTTTCTTGCCTTCTGCATCTCAGCAAAATGCTTTCCCACTAGGTCTAGCAAGGAGAAACTGTGGCAGCTGAGTAGATGTAGCCCGGCCCGCCCTTTGAAGTTGACAAGTTCTTGGCATCTCAGAGTCTCAAGGGAAGAGCAAGGTTATCTATGGTAGGCTGGGGCAGAACTAGCAGCAAGCAGAGCAAAGTTGTCCAAGAATAGCTTCCATTGGAATGCTAATGGCAATTGAAGAGGCAGGCCAGTGGCAAGCCACTAGCTTCTAGCAGTTTGAAAGTTGCAGACACAGTGCAGGTGTTGTGCGATTTCCTTCTTGGCCTCCTAGAAGGTGCCGCGCTCTCTGTCTCTTGCTTGCCAATATGTTGCCGTGTTCCTCTTATTGTTTGGTTTGTTTTGATTTGTTTTTATGATGTTTTGGTGGGTTTTCGGAATGTTTTGGTGGTGTTTTAGAATGTTTTGTTTTCTCTTGTGTTGTTTATATTGTCTTGGCCGGTTTTGGAATGTTTGGATTCCTTTTGGCGGGTTTTCAAATCTTTTGGCGGGTATTTGGAATGTTTTGGTTTGCTTTCATTTGTTTTGATTATGTTTTGGCAAGTTATTGAAAGTTTTGATCACTTCAGACTGGTTTTCTAGTATTTTGGCATCTTTTCAGAATGTTTTGATGAGTTTTGGCGGGTTCTAAACTACTTTGTCGGGTTTTTGGAATGTTTCGGTTGGTTATGATTTGTTTTTATGATGCTTTGGCCGGATTTCGGAATATTTTGGCTGGTTTTTGGAATGTTTCGGTTGGTTTATGATTTGTTTTTATGATGTTTTGCAAAGTTTTTTGAATGTTTTGATCAGTTCTGGCTGGTTTTCTAATGTTTTGGCATCTTTTCAGAATGTTTTGATGAGTTTTGCGGGTCTAAATCATTTTGGCGGGATTTTGGAATATTTTGGTTGGTTTTGATTTGTTTTGATGATGTTTTGGCGGGTTTTCGGAATGTTTTGGTTGGGTTTTAGAATGTTTTGTTTTCTCTTGTGTTGTTTATATTGTCTTGGCAGGTTTTGGAATGTTTGGATTCATTTTGGCGGGTTTTAAAATCTTTTGGCGGGTATTTGGAATGTTTTTTAACGGGTATTCGGAAGGTTTTGATTAGTTTTGACGGGTTTTGAATTATTTTGGCGGGTTTTTAGAAGATTTAGGTTTGTTTTGATTTGTTTTGATTCTGTTTAGCCCAGTTTTTGATGTCTTTGGATTAGCTTTGGTGGGCTTTATCATGTTTTGTGAGGTTTTTTCGAATGTATTGATCACTTCTGTCTGGTTTTCTATTTTGGCGGGTTTGAAAATATTTTTGGATTCCTTTTGGCGGGTTTTCAAATCTTTTGGCGGGTATTTGGAATGTTTTGGGTTGCTTTCATTTGTTTTGATTATGTTTTGGCAAGTTATTGAAAGTTTGGATCACTTCTTACTGGTTTTCTAGTATTTTGGCATCTTTTCAGAATGTTTTGATGTGTTTTGGCGGGTTCTAAACTACTTTGTCGGGTTTTTGGAATGTTTCGGTTGGTTATGATTTGTTTTTATGATGTTTTGGCCGGATTTCGGAATATTTTGGCTGGTTTTTGGAATGTTTCGGTTGGTTTATGATTTGTTTTTATGATGTTTTGCAAAGTTTTTTGAATGTTTTGATCAGTTCTGGCTGGTTTTCTAATGTTTTGGCATCTTTTCAGAATGTTTTGATGAGTTTTGCGGGTCTAAATCATTTTGGCGGGATTTTGGAATATTTTGGTTGGTTTTGATTTGTTTTGATGATGTTTTGGCGGGTTTTCGGAATGTTTTGTTTTCTCTTGTGTTGTTTATATTGTCTTGGCAGGTTTTGGAATGTTTGGATTCCTTTTGGCGGGTTTTAAAATCTTTTGGCGGGTATTTGGAATGTTTTTTAACGGGTATTCGGAAGGTTTTGATTAGTTTTGACGGGTTTTGAATTATTTTGGCGGGTTTTTAGAAGATTTAGGTTTGTTTTGATTTGTTTTGATTCTGTTTAGCCCAGTTTTTGATGTCTTTGGATTAGCTTTGGTGGGCTTTATCATGTTTTGTGAGGTTTTTTCGAATGTATTGATCACTTCTGTCTGGTTTTCTATTTTGGCGGGTTTGAAAATATTTTTGGATGAGTTTTGGCGGGTTTGAAAATATTTTGGCTCTTTGCGCAGAGATGACGGTGCCGGTTGCGGTGCGCTCCGGGGCGCTCCTTCTGCGGAAAGACGCCTGGCAGCGGCACTTGGGACAGCTCCGCGTCTCCGTATTGTGCGTTTCTTGCCTTCTGCATCTCAGCAAAATGCTTTCCCACTAGGTCTAGCAAGGAGAAACTGTGGCAGCTGAGTAGATGTAGCCCGGCCCGCCCTTTGAAGTTGACAAGTTCTTGGCATCTCAGAGCCTCAAGGGAAGAGCAAGGTTATCTATGGTAGGCTGGGGCAGAACTAGCAGCAAGCAGAGCAAAGTTGTCCAAGAATAGCTTCCATTGGAATGCTAATGGCAATTGAAGAGGCAGGCCAGTGGCAAGCCACTATCTTCTAGCAGTTTGAAAGTTGCAGACACAGTGCAGGTGTTGTGCGGCTTCCTTCTTGGCCTCCTAGAAGGTGCCGCGCTCTCTGTCTCTTGCTTGCCAATATGTTGCCGTGTTCCTCTTATTGTTTGGTTTGTTTTGATTTGTTTTTATGATGTTTTGGTGGGTTTTCGGAATGTTTTGGTGGTGTTTTAGAATGTTTTGTTTTCTCTTGTGTTGTTTATATTGTCTTGGCAGGTTTTGGAATGTTTGGATTCCTTTTGGCGGGTTTTCAAATATTTTGGCGGGTATTTGGAATGTTTTGGTTTGCTTTCATTTGTTTTGATTATGTTTTGGCAAGTTATTGAAAGTTTTGATCACTTCTGACTGGTTTTCTAGTATTTTGGCATCTTTTCAGAATGTTTTGATGAGTTTTGGCGGGTTCTAAACTACTTTGTCGGGTTTTTGGAATGTTTCGGTTGGTTATGATTTGTTTTTATGATGTTTTGGCCGGATTTCGGAATATTTTGGCTGGTTTTTGGAATGTTTCGGTTGGTTTATGATTTGTTTTTATGATGTTTTGCAAAGTTTTTTGAATGTTTTGATCAGTTCAGGCTGGTTTTCTAATGTTTTGGCATATTTTCAGAATGTTTTGATGAGTTTTGCGGGTCTAAATCATTTTGGCGGGATTTTGGAATATTTTGGTTGGTTTTGATTTGTTTTGATGATGTTTTGGCGGGATTTCGGAATGTTTTGGTTGGGTTTTAGAATGTTTTGTTTTCTCTTGTGTTGTTTATATTGTCTTGGCAGGTTTTGGAATGTTTGGATTCCTTTTGGCGGGTTTTAAAATCTTTTGGCGGGTATTTGGAATGTTTTTTAACGGGTATTCGGAAGGTTTTGATTAGTTTTGACGGGTTTTGAATTATTTTGGCGGGTTTTTAGAAGATTTAGGTTTGTTTTGATTTGTTTTGATTCTGTTTAGCCCAGTTTTTGATGTGTTTGGATTAGCTTTGGTGGGCTTTATCATGTTTTGTCAGGTTTTTTCGAATGTATTGATCACTTCTGTCTGGTTTTCTATTTTGGCGGGTTTGAAAATAGTTTTGGATGGGTTTTGGCGGGTTTGAAAATATTTTGGCTCTTTGCGCAGAGATGACGGTGCCGGTTGCGGTGCGCTCCGGGGCGCTCCTTCTGCGGAAAGACGCCTGGCAGCGGCACTTGGGACAGCTCCGCGTCTCCGTATTCTGTGTTTCTTGCCTTCTGCATCTCAGCAAAATGCTTTCCCACTAGGTCTAGCAAGGAGAAACTGTGGCAGCTGAGTAGATGTAGCCCGGCCCGCCCTTTGAAGTTGACAAGTTCTTGGCATCTCAGAGCCTCAAGGGAAGAGCAAGGTTATCTATGGTAGGCTGGGGCAGAACTAGCAGCAAGCAGAGCAAAGTTGTCCAAGAATAGCTTCCATTGGAATGTTAATGGCAATTGAAGAGGCAGGCCAGTGGCAAACCACTAGCTTCTAGCAGTTTGAAAGTTGCAGACACAGTGCAGGTGTTGTGCAGCTTCCTTCTTGGCCTCCTAGAAGGTGCCGCGTTCTCCGTCTCTTGCTTGCCAATATGTTGCCGTGTTCCTCTTATTTTTTGGTTGGTTTTGAATTGTTTTTATGATGTTTTGGCGGGTTTTCAGAATGTTTTGGTGGTGTTTTAGAATGTTTTGTTTTCTCTTGTGTTGTTTATATTGTCTTGGCAGGTTTTGGAATGTTTGGATTCCTTTTGGCGGGTTTTCAAATATTTTGGCGGGTATTTGGAATGTTTTGGGTTGCTTTCATTTGTTTTGATTATGTTTTGGCAAGTTATTGAAAGTTTCGATCACTTCTTACTGGTTTTCTAGTATTTTGGCATCTTTTCAGAATGTTTTGATGAGTTTTGGCGGGTTCTAAACTACTTTGTCGGGTTTTTGGAATGTTTCGGTTGGTTATGATTTGTTTTTATGATGTTTTGGCCGGATTTCGGAATATTTTGGCTGGTTTTTGGAATGTTTCGGTTGGTTTATGATTTGTTTTTATGATGTTTTGCAAAGTTTTTTGAATGTTTTGATCAGTTCTGGCTGGTTTTCTAATGTCTTGGCATCTTTTCAGAATGTTTTGATGAGTTTTGCGGGTCTAAATCATTTTGGCGGGTTTTTGGAATATTTTGGTTGGTTTTGATTTGTTTTCATGATGTTTTGGCGGGTTTTCGGAATGTTTTGGTTGGGTTTTAGAATGTTTTGTATTCTCTTGAGTTGTTTTTATTGTCTTGGCAGGTTTTGGAATGTTTGGATTCCTTTTGGCGGGTTTTAAAATCTTTTGGCGGGTATTTGGAATGTTTTTTAACGGGTATTCGGAAGGTTTTGATTAGTTTTGACGGGTTTTGAATTATTTTGGCGGGTTTTTAGAAGATTTAGGTTTGTTTTGATTTGTTTTGATTCTGTTTAGCCCAGTTTTTGATGTGTTTGGATTAGCTTTGGTGGGCTTTATCATGTTTTGTGAGGTTTTTTCGAATGTATTGATCACTTCTGTCTGGTTTTCTATTTTGGCGGGTTTGAAAATATTTTTGGATGAGTTTTGGCGGGTTTGAAAATATTTTGGCTCTTTGCGCAGAGATGACGGTGCCGGTTGCGGTGCGCTCCGGGGCGCTCCTTCTGCGGAAAGACGCCTGGCAGCGGCACTTGGGACAGCTCCGCGTCTCCGTATTCTGTGTTTCTTGCCTTCTGCATCTCAGCAAAATGCTTTGCCACTAGGTCTAGCAAGGAGAAACTGTGGCAGCTGAGTAGATGTAGCCCGGCCCACCCTTTGAAGTTGACAAGTTCTTGGCATCTCAGAGCCTCAAGGGAAGAGCAAGGTTATCTATGGTAGGCTGGGGCAGAACTAGCAGCAAGCAGAGCAAAGTTGTCCAAGAATAGCTTCCATTGGAATGCTAATGGCAATTGAAGAGGCAGGCCAGTGGCAAGCCACTAGCTTCTAGCAGTTTGAAAGTTGCAGACACAGTGCAGGTGTTGTGCGGCTTCCTTCTTGGCCTCCTAGAAGGTGCCGCGCTCTCTGTCTCTTGCTTGCCAATATGTTGCCGTGTTCCTCTTATTGTTTGGTTTGTTTTGATTTGTTTTGATGATGTTTTGGTGGGTTTTCGGAATGTTTTGGTGGTGTTTTAGAATGTTTTGTTTTCTCTTGTGTTGTTTATATTGTCTTGGCAGGTTTTGGAATGTTTGGATTCCTTTTGGCGGGTTTTAAAATATTTTGGCGGGTATTTGGAATGTTTTGGGTTGCTTTCATTTGTTTTGATTATGTTTTGGCAAGTTATTGAAAGTTTGGATCACTTCAGACTGGTTTTCTAGTATTTTGGCATCTTTTCAGAATGTTTTGATGAGTTTTGGCGGGTTCTAAACTACTTTGTCGGGTTTTTGGAATGTTTCGGTTGGTTATGATTTGTTTTTATGATGTTTTGGCCGGATTTCGGAATATTTTGGCTGGTTTTTGGAATGTTTCGGTTGGTTTATGATTTGTTTTTATGATGTTTTGCAAAGTTTTTTGAATGTTTTGATCAGTTCTGGCTGGTTTTCTAATGTTTTGGCATCTTTTCAGAATGTTTTGATGAGTTTTGCGGGTCTAAATCATTTTGGCGGGTTTTTGGAATATTTTGGTTGGTTTTGATTTGTTTTGATGATGTTTTGGCGGGTTTTCGGAATGTTTTGGTTGGGTTTTAGAATGTTTTGTATTCTCTTGAGTTGTTTTTATTGTCTTGGCAGGTTTTGGAATGTTTGGATTTGTTTTGGCGGGTTTTAAAATCTTTTGGCGGGTATTTGGAATGTTTTTTAATGGGTATTCGGAAGGTTTTGATTAGTTTTGACGGGTTTTGAATTATTTTGGCGGGTTTTTAGAAGGTTTAGGTTTGTTTTGATTTGTTTTGATTCTGTTTAGCCCAGTTTTGGATGTGTTTGGATTAGCTTTGGTGGGCTTTATCATGTTTTGTCAGGTTTTTTCGAATGTATTGATCACTTCTGTCTGGTTTTCTATTTTGGCGGGTTTGAAAATATTTTTGGATGAGTTTTGGCGGGTTTGAAAATATTTTGGCTCTTTGCGCAGAGATGACGGTGCCGGTTGCGGTGCGCTCCGGGGCGCTCCTTCTGCGGAAAGACGCCTGGCAGCGGCACTTGGGACAGCTCCGCGTCTCCGTATTCTGTGTTTCTTGCCTTCTGCATCTCAGCAAAATGCTTTCCCACTAGGTCTAGCAAGGAGAAACTGTGGCAGCTGAGTAGATGTAGCCCGGCCCGCCCTTTGAAGTTGACAAGTTCTTGGCATCTCAGAGTCTCAAGGGAAGAGCAAGGTTATCTATGGTAGGCTGGGGCAGAACTAGCAGCAAGCAGAGCAAAGTTGTCCAAGAATAGCTTCCATTGGAATGCTAATGGCAATTGAAGAGGCAGGCCAGTGGCAAGCCACTAGCTTCTAGCAGTTTGAAAGTTGCAGACACAGTGCAGGTGTTGTGCGGCTTCCTTCTTGGCCTCCTAGAAGGTGCCGCGCTCTCTGTCTCTTGCTTGCCAATATGTTGCCGTGTTCCTCTTATTGTTTGGTTTGTTTTGATTTGTTTTTATGATGTTTTGGTGGGTTTTCGGAATGTTTTGGTGGTGTTTTAGAATGTTTTGTTTTCTCTTGTGTTGTTTATATTGTCTTGGCAGGTTTTGGAATGTTTGGATTCCTTTTGGCGGGTTTTAAAATATTTTGGCGGGTATTTGGAATGTTTTGGCGGGTATTCGGAAGGTTTTGATTAGTTTTGACCGGTTTTGAAATATTTTGGCAGGTTTTTATAAGGTTTTGATTCTGTTTAGCCCAGTTTTTGATGTGTTTGGATTAGCTTTGGTGGGCTTTATCATGTTTTGTGAGGTTTTTTCGAATGTATTGATCACTTCTGTCTGGTTTTCTATTTTGGCGGGTTTGAAAATATTTTTTGATTCCTTTTGGCGGGTTTTGAAATCTTTTGGCGGGTATTTGGAATGTTTTGGGTTGCTTTCATTTGTTTTGATTATGTTTTGGCAAGTTATTGAAAGTTTCGATCACTTCTTACTGGTTTTCTAGTAATTTGGCATCTTTTCAGAATGTTTTGATGAGTTTTGGCGGGTTCTAAACTACTTTGTCGGGTTTTTGGAATGTTTCGGTTGGTTATGATTTGTTTTTATGATGTTTTGGCCGGATTTCGGAATATTTTGGCTGGTTTTTGGAATGTTTCGGTTGGTTTATGATTTGTTTTTATGATGTTTTGCAAAGTTTTTTGAATGTTTTGATCAGTTCTGGCTGGTTTTCTAATGTTTTGGCATCTTTTCAGAATGTTTTGATGAGTTTTGCGGGTCTAAATCATTTTGGCGGGATTTTGGAATATTTTGGTTGGTTTTGATTTGTTTTGATGATGTTTTGGCGGGTTTTCGGAATGTTTTGGTTGGGTTTTAGAATGTTTTGTTTTCTCTTGTGTTGTTTATATTGTCTTGGCAGGTTTTGGAATGTTTGGATTCCTTTTGGCGGGTTTTAAAATCTTTTGGCGGGTATTTGGAATGTTTTTTAACGGGTATTCGGAAGGTTTTGATTAGTTTTGACGGGTTTTGAATTATTTTGGCGGGTTTTTAGAAGATTTAGGTTTGTTTTGATTTGTTTTGATTCTGTTTAGCCCAGTTTTTGATGTCTTTGGATTAGCTTTGGTGGGCTTTATCATGTTTTGTGAGGTTTTTTCGAATGTATTGATCACTTCTGTCTGGTTTTCTATTTTGGCGGGTTTGAAAATATTTTTGGATGAGTTTTGGCGGGTTTGAAAATATTTTGGCTCTTTGCGCAGAGACGACGGTGCCGGTTGCGGTGCGCTCCGGGGCGCTCCTTCTGCGGAAAGAGGCCTGGCAGCGGCACTTGGGACAGCTCCGCGTCTCCGTATTCTGTGTTTCTTGCCTTCTGCATCTCAGCAAAATGCTTTGCCACTAGGTCTAGCAAGGAGAAACTGTGGCAGCTGAGTAGATGTAGCCCGGCCCACCCTTTGAAGTTGACAAGTTCTTGGCATCTCAGAGCCTCAAGGGAAGAGCAAGGTTATCTATGGTAGGCTGGGGCAGAACTAGCAGCAAGCAGAGCAAAGTTGTCCAAGAATAGCTTCCATTGGAATGCTAATGGCAATTGAAGAGGCAGGCCAGTGGCAAGCCACTAGCTTCTAGCAGTTTGAAAGTTGCAGACACAGTGCAGGTGTTGTGCGGCTTCCTTCTTGGCCTCCTAGAAGGTGCCGCGCTCTCTGTCTCTTGCTTGCCAATATGTTGCCGTGTTCCTCTTATTGTTTGGTTTGTTTTGATTTGTTTTGATGATGTTTTGGTGGGTTTTCGGAATGTTTTGGTGGTGTTTTAGAATGTTTTGTTTTCTCTTGTGTTGTTTATATTGTCTTGGCTGGTTTTGGAATGTTTGGATTCCTTTTGGCGGGTTTTCAAATCTTTTGGCGGGTATTTGGAATGTTTTGGTTTGCTTTCATTTGTTTTGATTATGTTTTGGCAAGTTATTGAAAGTTTTGATCACTTCTGACTGGTTTTCTAGTATTTTGGCATCTTTTCAGAATGTTTTGATGAGTTTTGGCGGGTTCTAAACTACTTTGTCGGGTTTTTGGAATGTTTCGGTTGGTTATGATTTGTTTTTATGATGTTTTGGCCGGATTTCGGAATATTTTGGCTGGTTTTTGGAATGTTTCGGTTGGTTTATGATTTGTTTTTATGATGTTTTGCAAAGTTTTTTGAATGTTTTGATCAGTTCTGGCTGGTTTTCTAATGTTTTGGCATCTTTTCAGAATGTTTTGATGAGTTTTGCGGGTCTAAATCATTTTGGCGGGATTTTGGAATATTTTGGTTGGTTTTGATTTGTTTTGATGATGTTTTGGCGGGTTTTCGGAATGTTTTGGTTGGGTTTTAGAATGTTTTGTTTTCTCTTGTGTTGTTTATATTGTCTTGGCAGGTTTTGGAATGTTTGGATTCATTTTGGCGGGTTTTAAAATCTTTTGGCGGGTATTTGGAATGTTTTTTAACGGGTATTCGGAAGGTTTTGATTAGTTTTGACGGGTTTTGAATTATTTTGGCGGGTTTTTAGAAGATTTAGGTTTGTTTTGATTTGTTTTGATTCTGTTTAGCCCAGTTTTTGATGTCTTTGGATTAGCTTTGGTGGGCTTTATCATGTTTTGTGAGGTTTTTTCGAATGTATTGATCACTTCTGTCTGGTTTTCTATTTTGGCGGGTTTGAAAATATTTTTGGACGAGTTTTGGCAGGTTTGAAAATCTTTTGGCGGGTATTTGGAATGTTTTGGGTTGCTTTCATTTGTTTTGATTATGTTTTGGCAAGTTATTGAAAGTTTCGATCACTTCTTACTGGTTTTCTAGTAATTTGGCATCTTTTCAGAATGTTTTGATGAGTTTTGGCGGGTTCTAAACTACTTTGTCGGGTTTTTGGAATGCTTCGGTTGGTTATGATTTGTTTTTATGATGTTTTGGCCGGATTTCGGAATATTTTGGCTGGTTTTTGGAATGTTTCGGTTGGTTTATGATTTGTTTTTATGATGTTTTGCAAAGTTTTTTGAATGTTTTGATCAGTTCTGGCTGGTTTTCTAATGTTTTGGCATCTTTTCAGAATGTTTTGATGAGTTTTGCGGGTCTAAATCATTTTGGCGGGATTTTGGAATATTTTGGTTGGTTTTGATTTGTTTTGATGATGTTTTGGCGGGTTTTCGGAATGTTTTGGTTGGGTTTTAGAATGTTTTGTTTTCTCTTGTGTTGTTTATATTGTCTTGGCAGGTTTTGGAATGTTTGGATTCCTTTTGGCGGGTTTTAAAATCTTTTGGCGGGTATTTGGAATGTTTTTTAACGGGTATTCGGAAGGTTTTGATTAGTTTTGACGGGTTTTGAATTATTTTGGCGGGTTTTTAGAAGATTTAGGTTTGTTTTGATTTGTTTTGATTCTGTTTAGCCCAGTTTTTGATGTCTTTGGATTAGCTTTGGTGGGCTTTATCATGTTTTGTGAGGTTTTTTCGAATGTATTGATCACTTCTGTCTGGTTTTCTATTTTGGCGGGTTTGAAAATATTTTTGGATGAGTTTTGGCGGGTTTGAAAATATTTTGGCTCTTTGCGCAGAGATGACGGTGCCGGTTGCGGTGCGCTCCGGGGCGCTCCTTCTGCGGAAAGACGCCTGGCAGCGGCACTTGGGACAGCTCCGCGTCTCCGTATTCTGCGTTTCTTGCCTTCTGCATCTCAGCAAAATGCTTTCCCACTAGGTCTAGCAAGGAGAAACTGTGGCAGCTGAGTAGATGTAGCCCGGCCCGCCCTTTGAAGTTGACAAGTTCTTGGCATCTCAGAGCCTCAAGGGAAGAGCAAGGTTATCTATGGTAGGCTGGGGCAGAACTAGCAGCAAGCAGAGCAAAGTTGTCCAAGAATAGCTTCCATTGGAATGCTAATGGCAATTGAAGAGGCAGGCCAGTGGCAAGCCACTAGCTTCTAGCAGTTTGAAAGTTGCAGACACAGTGCAGGTGTTGTGCGGCTTCCTTCTTGGCCTCCTAGAAGGTGCCGCGCTCTCTGTCTCTTGCTTGCCAATATGTTGCCGTGTTCCTCTTATTGTTTGGTTTGTTTTGATTTGTTTTTATGATGTTTTGGTGGGTTTTCGGAATGTTTTGGTGGTGTTTTAGAATGTTTTGTTTTCTCTTGTGTTGTTTATATTGTCTTGGCCGGTTTTGGAATGTTTGGATTCCTTTTGGCGGGTTTTCAAATATTTTGGCGGGTATTTGGAATGTTTTGGTTTGCTTTCATTTGTTTTGATTATGTTTTGGCAAGTTATTGAAAGTTTTGATCACTTCTGACTGGTTTTCTAGTATTTTGGCATCTTTTCAGAATGTTTTGATGAGTTTTGGCGGGTTCTAAACTACTTTGTCGGGTTTTTGGAATGTTTCGGTTGGTTATGATTTGTTTTTATGATGTTTTGGCCGGATTTCGGAATATTTTGGCTGGTTTTTGGAATGTTTCGGTTGGTTTATGATTTGTTTTTATGATGTTTTGCAAAGTTTTTTGAATGTTTTGATCAGTTCTGGCTGGTTTTCTAATGTTTTGGCATCTTTTCAGAATGTTTTGATGAGTTTTGCGGGTCTAAATCATTTTGGCGGGATTTTGGAATATTTTGGTTGGTTTTGATTTGTTTTGATGATGTTTTGGCGGGTTTTCGGAATGTTTTGGTTGGGTTTTAGAATGTTTTGTTTTCTCTTGTGTTGTTTATATTGTCTTGGCAGGTTTTGGAATGTTTGGATTCATTTTGGCGGGTTTTAAAATCTTTTGGCGGGTATTTGGAATGTTTTTTAACGGGTATTCGGAAGGTTTTGATTAGTTTTGACGGGTTTTGAATTATTTTGGCGGGTTTTTAGAAGATTTAGGTTTGTTTTGATTTGTTTTGATTCTGTTTAGCCCAGTTTTTGATGTCTTTGGATTAGCTTTGGTGGGCTTGATCATGTTTTGTCAGGTTTTTTCGAATGTATTGATCACTTCTGTCTGGTTTTCTATTTTGGCGGGTTTGAAAATATTTTTGGATGAGTTTTGGCGGGTTTGAAAATATTTTGGCTCTTTGCGCAGAGATGACGGTGCCGGTTGCGGTGCGCTCCGGGGCGCTCCTTCTGCGGAAAGACGCCTGGCAGCGGCACTTGGGACAGCTCCGCGTCTCCGTATTCTGCGTTTCTTGCCTTCTGCATCTCAGCAAAATGCTTTCCCACTAGGTCTAGCAAGGAGAAACTGTGGCAGCTGAGTAGATGTAGCCTGGCCCGCCCTTTGAAGTTGACAAG
The DNA here is from genome assembly GCF_036417665.1 of Passer domesticus. Classification (NCBI taxonomy): domain Eukaryota; kingdom Metazoa; phylum Chordata; class Aves; order Passeriformes; family Passeridae; genus Passer; species Passer domesticus. Next base: position 77,824,507 of record NC_087476.1, on the reverse strand, counting down.
TTCTTGGCATCTCAGAGCCTCAAGGGAAGAGCAAGGTTATCTATGGTAGGCTGGGGCAGAACTAGCAGCAAGCAGAGCAAAGTTGTCCAAGAATAGCTTCCATTGGAATGCTAATGGCAATTGAAGAGGCAGGCCAGTGGCAAGCCACTAGCTTCTAGCAGTTTGAAAGTTGCAGACACAGTGCAGGTGTTGTGCAGCTTCCTTCTTGGCCTCCTAGAAGGTGCCGCGTTCTCCGTCTCTTGCTTGCCAATATGTTGCCGTGTTCCTCTTATTTTTTGGTTGGTTTTGAATTGTTTTTATGATGTTTTGGCGGGTTTTCAGAATGTTTTGGTGGTGTTTTAGAATGTTTTGTTTTCTCTTGTGTTGTTTATATTGTCTTGGCAGGTTTTGGAATGTTTGGATTCCTTTTGGCGGGTTTTCAAATATTTTGGCGGGTATTTGGAATGTTTTGGGTTGCTTTCATTTGTTTTGATTATGTTTTGGCAAGTTATTGAAAGTTTCGATCACTTCTTACTGGTTTTCTAGTATTTTGGCATCTTTTCAGAATGTTTTGATGAGTTTTGGCGGGTTCTAAACTACTTTGTCGGGTTTTTGGAATGTTTCGGTTGGTTATGATTTGTTTTTATGATGTTTTGGCCGGATTTCGGAATATTTTGGCTGGTTTTTGGAATGTTTCGGTTGGTTTATGATTTGTTTTTATGATGTTTTGCAAAGTTTTTTGAATGTTTTGATCAGTTCTGGCTGGTTTTCTAATGTCTTGGCATCTTTTCAGAATGTTTTGATGAGTTTTGCGGGTCTAAATCATTTTGGCGGGTTTTTGGAATATTTTGGTTGGTTTTGATTTGTTTTCATGATGTTTTGGCGGGTTTTCGGAATGTTTTGGTTGGGTTTTAGAATGTTTTGTATTCTCTTGAGTTGTTTTTATTGTCTTGGCAGGTTTTGGAATGTTTGGATTCCTTTTGGCGGGTTTTAAAATCTTTTGGCGGGTATTTGGAATGTTTTTTAACGGGTATTCGGAAGGTTTTGATTAGTTTTGACGGGTTTTGAATTATTTTGGCGGGTTTTTAGAAGATTTAGGTTTGTTTTGATTTGTTTTGATTCTGTTTAGCCCAGTTTTTGATGTGTTTGGATTAGCTTTGGTGGGCTTTATCATGTTTTGTGAGGTTTTTTCGAATGTATTGATCACTTCTGTCTGGTTTTCTATTTTGGCGGGTTTGAAAATATTTTTGGATGAGTTTTGGCGGGTTTGAAAATATTTTGGCTCTTTGCGCAGAGATGACGGTGCCGGTTGCGGTGCGCTCCGGGGCGCTCCTTCTGCGGAAAGACGCCTGGCAGCGGCACTTGGGACAGCTCCGCGTCTCCGTATTCTGTGTTTCTTGCCTTCTGCATCTCAGCAAAATGCTTTGCCACTAGGTCTAGCAAGGAGAAACTGTGGCAGCTGAGTAGATGTAGCCCGGCCCACCCTTTGAAGTTGACAAGTTCTTGGCATCTCAGAGCCTCAAGGGAAGAGCAAGGTTATCTATGGTAGGCTGGGGCAGAACTAGCAGCAAGCAGAGCAAAGTTGTCCAAGAATAGCTTCCATTGGAATGCTAATGGCAATTGAAGAGGCAGGCCAGTGGCAAGCCACTAGCTTCTAGCAGTTTGAAAGTTGCAGACACAGTGCAGGTGTTGTGCGGCTTCCTTCTTGGCCTCCTAGAAGGTGCCGCGCTCTCTGTCTCTTGCTTGCCAATATGTTGCCGTGTTCCTCTTATTGTTTGGTTTGTTTTGATTTGTTTTGATGATGTTTTGGTGGGTTTTCGGAATGTTTTGGTGGTGTTTTAGAATGTTTTGTTTTCTCTTGTGTTGTTTATATTGTCTTGGCAGGTTTTGGAATGTTTGGATTCCTTTTGGCGGGTTTTAAAATATTTTGGCGGGTATTTGGAATGTTTTGGGTTGCTTTCATTTGTTTTGATTATGTTTTGGCAAGTTATTGAAAGTTTGGATCACTTCAGACTGGTTTTCTAGTATTTTGGCATCTTTTCAGAATGTTTTGATGAGTTTTGGCGGGTTCTAAACTACTTTGTCGGGTTTTTGGAATGTTTCGGTTGGTTATGATTTGTTTTTATGATGTTTTGGCCGGATTTCGGAATATTTTGGCTGGTTTTTGGAATGTTTCGGTTGGTTTATGATTTGTTTTTATGATGTTTTGCAAAGTTTTTTGAATGTTTTGATCAGTTCTGGCTGGTTTTCTAATGTTTTGGCATCTTTTCAGAATGTTTTGATGAGTTTTGCGGGTCTAAATCATTTTGGCGGGTTTTTGGAATATTTTGGTTGGTTTTGATTTGTTTTGATGATGTTTTGGCGGGTTTTCGGAATGTTTTGGTTGGGTTTTAGAATGTTTTGTATTCTCTTGAGTTGTTTTTATTGTCTTGGCAGGTTTTGGAATGTTTGGATTTGTTTTGGCGGGTTTTAAAATCTTTTGGCGGGTATTTGGAATGTTTTTTAATGGGTATTCGGAAGGTTTTGATTAGTTTTGACGGGTTTTGAATTATTTTGGCGGGTTTTTAGAAGGTTTAGGTTTGTTTTGATTTGTTTTGATTCTGTTTAGCCCAGTTTTGGATGTGTTTGGATTAGCTTTGGTGGGCTTTATCATGTTTTGTCAGGTTTTTTCGAATGTATTGATCACTTCTGTCTGGTTTTCTATTTTGGCGGGTTTGAAAATATTTTTGGATGAGTTTTGGCGGGTTTGAAAATATTTTGGCTCTTTGCGCAGAGATGACGGTGCCGGTTGCGGTGCGCTCCGGGGCACTCCTTCTGCGGAAAGACGCCTGGCAGCGGCACTTGGGACAGCTCCGCGTCTCCGTATTCTGTGTTTCTTGCCTTCTGCATCTCAGCAAAATGCTTTCCCACTAGGTCTAGCAAGGAGAAACTGTGGCAGCTGAGTAGATGTAGCCCGGCCCGCCCTTTGAAGTTGACAAGTTCTTGGCATCTCAGAGTCTCAAGGGAAGAGCAAGGTTATCTATGGTAGGCTGGGGCAGAACTAGCAGCAAGCAGAGCAAAGTTGTCCAAGAATAGCTTCCATTGGAATGCTAATGGCAATTGAAGAGGCAGGCCAGTGGCAAGCCACTAGCTTCTAGCAGTTTGAAAGTTGCAGACACAGTGCAGGTGTTGTGCGGCTTCCTTCTTGGCCTCCTAGAAGGTGCCGCGCTCTCTGTCTCTTGCTTGCCAATATGTTGCCGTGTTCCTCTTATTGTTTGGTTTGTTTTGATTTGTTTTTATGATGTTTTGGTGGGTTTTCGGAATGTTTTGGTGGTGTTTTAGAATGTTTTGTTTTCTCTTGTGTTGTTTATATTGTCTTGGCAGGTTTTGGAATGTTTGGATTCCTTTTGGCGGGTTTTAAAATATTTTGGCGGGTATTTGGAATGTTTTGGCGGGTATTCGGAAGGTTTTGATTAGTTTTGACCGGTTTTGAAATATTTTGGCAGGTTTTTAGAAGGTTTTGATTCTGTTTAGCCCAGTTTTTGGTGTGTTTGGATTAGCTTTGGTGGGCTTTATCATGTTTTGTGAGGTTTTTTCGAATGTATTGATCACTTCTGTCTGGTTTTCTATTTTGGCGGGTTTGAAAATATTTTTTGATTCCTTTTGGCGGGTTTTGAAATCTTTTGGCGGGTATTTGGAATGTTTTGGGTTGCTTTCATTTGTTTTGATTATGTTTTGGCAAGTTATTGAAAGTTTCGATCACTTCTTACTGGTTTTCTAGTAATTTGGCATCTTTTCAGAATGTTTTGATGAGTTTTGGCGGGTTCTAAACTACTTTGTCGGGTTTTTGGAATGTTTCGGTTGGTTATGATTTGTTTTTATGATGTTTTGGCCGGATTTCGGAATATTTTGGCTGGTTTTTGGAATGTTTCGGTTGGTTTATGATTTGTTTTTATGATGTTTTGCAAAGTTTTTTGAATGTTTTGATCAGTTCTGGCTGGTTTTCTAATGTTTTGGCATCTTTTCAGAATGTTTTGATGAGTTTTGCGGGTCTAAATCATTTTGGCGGGATTTTGGAATATTTTGGTTGGTTTTGATTTGTTTTGATGATGTTTTGGCGGGTTTTCGGAATGTTTTGGTTGGGTTTTAGAATGTTTTGTTTTCTCTTGTGTTGTTTATATTGTCTTGGCAGGTTTTGGAATGTTTGGATTCCTTTTGGCGGGTTTTAAAATCTTTTGGCGGGTATTTGGAATGTTTTTTAACGGGTATTCGGAAGGTTTTGATTAGTTTTGACGGGTTTTGAATTATTTTGGCGGGTTTTTAGAAGATTTAGGTTTGTTTTGATTTGTTTTGATTCTGTTTAGCCCAGTTTTTGATGTCTTTGGATTAGCTTTGGTGGGCTTTATCATGTTTTGTGAGGTTTTTTCGAATGTATTGATCACTTCTGTCTGGTTTTCTATTTTGGCGGGTTTGAAAATATTTTTGGATGAGTTTTGGCGGGTTTGAAAATATTTTGGCTCTTTGCGCAGAGACGACGGTGCCGGTTGCGGTGCGCTCCGGGGCGCTCCTTCTGCGGAAAGAGGCCTGGCAGCGGCACTTGGGACAGCTCCGCGTCTCCGTATTCTGTGTTTCTTGCCTTCTGCATCTCAGCAAAATGCTTTGCCACTAGGTCTAGCAAGGAGAAACTGTGGCAGCTGAGTAGATGTAGCCCGGCCCACCCTTTGAAGTTGACAAGTTCTTGGCATCTCAGAGCCTCAAGGGAAGAGCAAGGTTATCTATGGTAGGCTGGGGCAGAACTAGCAGCAAGCAGAGCAAAGTTGTCCAAGAATAGCTTCCATTGGAATGCTAATGGCAATTGAAGAGGCAGGCCAGTGGCAAGCCACTAGCTTCTAGCAGTTTGAAAGTTGCAGACACAGTGCAGGTGTTGTGCGGCTTCCTTCTTGGCCTCCTAGAAGGTGCCGCGCTCTCTGTCTCTTGCTTGCCAATATGTTGCCGTGTTCCTCTTATTGTTTGGTTTGTTTTGATTTGTTTTGATGATGTTTTGGTGGGTTTTCGGAATGTTTTGGTGGTGTTTTAGAATGTTTTGTTTTCTCTTGTGTTGTTTATATTGTCTTGGCTGGTTTTGGAATGTTTGGATTCCTTTTGGCGGGTTTTCAAATCTTTTGGCGGGTATTTGGAATGTTTTGGTTTGCTTTCATTTGTTTTGATTATGTTTTGGCAAGTTATTGAAAGTTTTGATCACTTCTGACTGGTTTTCTAGTATTTTGGCATCTTTTCAGAATGTTTTGATGAGTTTTGGCGGGTTCTAAACTACTTTGTCGGGTTTTTGGAATGTTTCGGTTGGTTATGATTTGTTTTTATGATGTTTTGGCCGGATTTCGGAATATTTTGGCTGGTTTTTGGAATGTTTCGGTTGGTTTATGATTTGTTTTTATGATGTTTTGCAAAGTTTTTTGAATGTTTTGATCAGTTCTGGCTGGTTTTCTAATGTTTTGGCATCTTTTCAGAATGTTTTGATGAGTTTTGCGGGTCTAAATCATTTTGGCGGGATTTTGGAATATTTTGGTTGGTTTTGATTTGTTTTGATGATGTTTTGGCGGGTTTTCGGAATGTTTTGGTTGGGTTTTAGAATGTTTTGTTTTCTCTTGTGTTGTTTATATTGTCTTGGCAGGTTTTGGAATGTTTGGATTCATTTTGGCGGGTTTTAAAATCTTTTGGCGGGTATTTGGAATGTTTTTTAACGGGTATTCGGAAGGTTTTGATTAGTTTTGACGGGTTTTGAATTATTTTGGCGGGTTTTTAGAAGATTTAGGTTTGTTTTGATTTGTTTTGATTCTGTTTAGCCCAGTTTTTGATGTCTTTGGATTAGCTTTGGTGGGCTTTATCATGTTTTGTGAGGTTTTTTCGAATGTATTGATCACTTCTGTCTGGTTTTCTATTTTGGCGGGTTTGAAAATATTTTTGGACGAGTTTTGGCAGGTTTGAAAATCTTTTGGCGGGTATTTGGAATGTTTTGGGTTGCTTTCATTTGTTTTGATTATGTTTTGGCAAGTTATTGAAAGTTTCGATCACTTCTTACTGGTTTTCTAGTAATTTGGCATCTTTTCAGAATGTTTTGATGAGTTTTGGCGGGTTCTAAACTACTTTGTCGGGTTTTTGGAATGCTTCGGTTGGTTATGATTTGTTTTTATGATGTTTTGGCCGGATTTCGGAATATTTTGGCTGGTTTTTGGAATGTTTCGGTTGGTTTATGATTTGTTTTTATGATGTTTTGCAAAGTTTTTTGAATGTTTTGATCAGTTCTGGCTGGTTTTCTAATGTTTTGGCATCTTTTCAGAATGTTTTGATGAGTTTTGCGGGTCTAAATCATTTTGGCGGGATTTTGGAATATTTTGGTTGGTTTTGATTTGTTTTGATGATGTTTTGGCGGGTTTTCGGAATGTTTTGGTTGGGTTTTAGAATGTTTTGTTTTCTCTTGTGTTGTTTATATTGTCTTGGCAGGTTTTGGAATGTTTGGATTCCTTTTGGCGGGTTTTAAAATCTTTTGGCGGGTATTTGGAATGTTTTTTAACGGGTATTCGGAAGGTTTTGATTAGTTTTGACGGGTTTTGAATTATTTTGGCGGGTTTTTAGAAGATTTAGGTTTGTTTTGATTTGTTTTGATTCTGTTTAGCCCAGTTTTTGATGTCTTTGGATTAGCTTTGGTGGGCTTTATCATGTTTTGTGAGGTTTTTTCGAATGTATTGATCACTTCTGTCTGGTTTTCTATTTTGGCGGGTTTGAAAATATTTTTGGATGAGTTTTGGCGGGTTTGAAAATATTTTGGCTCTTTGCGCAGAGATGACGGTGCCGGTTGCGGTGCGCTCCGGGGCGCTCCTTCTGCGGAAAGACGCCTGGCAGCGGCACTTGGGACAGCTCCGCGTCTCCGTATTCTGCGTTTCTTGCCTTCTGCATCTCAGCAAAATGCTTTCCCACTAGGTCTAGCAAGGAGAAACTGTGGCAGCTGAGTAGATGTAGCCCGGCCCGCCCTTTGAAGTTGACAAGTTCTTGGCATCTCAGAGCCTCAAGGGAAGAGCAAGGTTATCTATGGTAGGCTGGGGCAGAACTAGCAGCAAGCAGAGCAAAGTTGTCCAAGAATAGCTTCCATTGGAATGCTAATGGCAATTGAAGAGGCAGGCCAGTGGCAAGCCACTAGCTTCTAGCAGTTTGAAAGTTGCAGACACAGTGCAGGTGTTGTGCGGCTTCCTTCTTGGCCTCCTAGAAGGTGCCGCGCTCTCTGTCTCTTGCTTGCCAATATGTTGCCGTGTTCCTCTTATTGTTTGGTTTGTTTTGATTTGTTTTTATGATGTTTTGGTGGGTTTTCGGAATGTTTTGGTGGTGTTTTAGAATGTTTTGTTTTCTCTTGTGTTGTTTATATTGTCTTGGCCGGTTTTGGAATGTTTGGATTCCTTTTGGCGGGTTTTCAAATATTTTGGCGGGTATTTGGAATGTTTTGGTTTGCTTTCATTTGTTTTGATTATGTTTTGGCAAGTTATTGAAAGTTTTGATCACTTCTGACTGGTTTTCTAGTATTTTGGCATCTTTTCAGAATGTTTTGATGAGTTTTGGCGGGTTCTAAACTACTTTGTCGGGTTTTTGGAATGTTTCGGTTGGTTATGATTTGTTTTTATGATGTTTTGGCCGGATTTCGGAATATTTTGGCTGGTTTTTGGAATGTTTCGGTTGGTTTATGATTTGTTTTTATGATGTTTTGCAAAGTTTTTTGAATGTTTTGATCAGTTCTGGCTGGTTTTCTAATGTTTTGGCATCTTTTCAGAATGTTTTGATGAGTTTTGCGGGTCTAAATCATTTTGGCGGGATTTTGGAATATTTTGGTTGGTTTTGATTTGTTTTGATGATGTTTTGGCGGGTTTTCGGAATGTTTTGGTTGGGTTTTAGAATGTTTTGTTTTCTCTTGTGTTGTTTATATTGTCTTGGCAGGTTTTGGAATGTTTGGATTCATTTTGGCGGGTTTTAAAATCTTTTGGCGGGTATTTGGAATGTTTTTTAACGGGTATTCGGAAGGTTTTGATTAGTTTTGACGGGTTTTGAATTATTTTGGCGGGTTTTTAGAAGATTTAGGTTTGTTTTGATTTGTTTTGATTCTGTTTAGCCCAGTTTTTGATGTCTTTGGATTAGCTTTGGTGGGCTTTATCATGTTTTGTCAGGTTTTTTCGAATGTATTGATCACTTCTGTCTGGTTTTCTATTTTGGCGGGTTTGAAAATATTTTTGGATGAGTTTTGGCGGGTTTGAAAATATTTTGGCTCTTTGCGCAGAGATGACGGTGCCGGTTGCGGTGCGCTCCGGGGCGCTCCTTCTGCGGAAAGACGCCTGGCAGCGGCACTTGGGACAGCTCCGCGTCTCCGTATTCTGCGTTTCTTGCCTTCTGCATCTCAGCAAAATGCTTTCCCACTAGGTCTAGCAAGGAGAAACTGTGGCAGCTGAGTAGATGTAGCCTGGCCCGCCCTTTGAAGTTGACAAGTTCTTGGCATCTCAGAGCCTCAAGGGAAGAGCAAGGTTATCTATGGTAGGCTGGGGCAGAACTAGCAGCAAGCAGAGCAAAGTTGTCCAAGAATAGCTTCCATTGGAATGCTAATGGCAATTGAAGAGGCAGGCCAGTGGCAAGCCACTAGCTTCTAGCAGTTTGAAAGTTGCAGACACAGTGCAGGTGTTGTGCGGCTTCCTTCTTGGCCTCCTAGAAGGTGCCGCGCTCTCTGTCTCTTGCTTGCCAATATGTTGCCGTGTTCCTCTTATTGTTTGGTTTGTTTTGATTTGTTTTGATGATGTTTTGGTGGGTTTTCGGAATGTTTTGGTGGTGTTTTAGAATGTTTTGTTTTCTCTTGTGTTGTTTATATTGTCTTGGCAGGTTTTGGAATGTTTGGATTCCTTTTGGCGGGTTTTAAAATATTTTGGCGGGTATTTGGAATGTTTTGGGTTGCTTTCATTTGTTTTGATTATGTTTTGGCAAGTTATTGAAAGTTTCGATCACTTCAGACTGGTTTTCTAGTATTTTGGCATCTTTTCAGAATGTTTTGATGAGTTTTGGTGGGTTCTAAACTACTTTGTCGGGTTTTTGGAATGTTTCGGTTGGTTATGATTTGTTTTTATGATGTTTTGGCCGGATTTCGGAATATTTTGGCTGGTTTTTGGAATGTTTCGGTTGGTTTATGATTTGTTTTTATGATGTTTTGCAAAGTTTTTTGAATGTTTTGATCAGTTCTGGCTGGTTTTCTAATGTTTTGGCATCTTTTCAGAATGTTTTGATGAGTTTTGCGGGTCTAAATCATTTTGGCGGGATTTTGGAATATTTTGGTTGGTTTTGATTTGTTTTGATGATGTTTTGGCGGGTTTTCGGAATGTTTTGGTTGGGTTTTAGAATGTTTTGTTTTCTCTTGTGTTGTTTATATTGTCTTGGCAGGTTTTGGAATGTTTGGATTCATTTTGGCGGGTTTTAAAATCTTTTGGCGGGTATTTGGAATGTTTTTTAACGGGTATTCGGAAGGTTTTGATTAGTTTTGACGGGTTTTGAATTATTTTGGCGGGTTTTTAGAAGATTTAGGTTTGTTTTGATTTGTTTTGATTCTGTTTAGCCCAGTTTTTGATGTCTTTGGATTAGCTTTGGTGGGCTTTATCATGTTTTGTCAGGTTTTTTCGAATGTATTGATCACTTCTGTCTGGTTTTCTATTTTGGCGGGTTTGAAAATATTTTTGGATGAGTTTTGGCGGGTTTGAAAATATTTTGGCTCTTTGCGCAGAGATGACGGTGCCGGTTGCGGTGCGCTCCGGGGCGCTCCTTCTGCGGAAAGAGGCCTGGCAGCGGCACTTGGGACAGCTCCGCGTCTCCGTATTCTGTGTTTCTTGCCTTCTGCATCTCAGCAAAATGCTTTGCCACTAGGTCTAGCAAGGAGAAACTGTGGCAGCTGAGTAGATGTAGCCCGGCCCGCCCTTTGAAGTTGACAAGTTCTTGGCATCTCAGAGTCTCAAGGGAAGAGCAAGGTTATCTATGGTAGGCTGGGGCAGAACTAGCAGCAAGCAGAGCAAAGTTGTCCAAGAATAGCTTCCATTGGAATGCTAATGGCAATTGAAGAGGCAGGCCAGTGGCAAGCCACTAGCTTCTAGCAGTTTGAAAGTTGCAGACACAGTGCAGGTGTTGTGCGGCTTCCTTCTTGGCCTCCTAGAAGGTGCCGCGCTCTCTGTCTCTTGCTTGCCAATATGTTGCCGTGTTCCTCTTATTGTTTGGTTTGTTTTGATTTGTTTTGATGATGTTTTGGTGGGTTTTCGGAATGTTTTGGTGGTGTTTTAGAATGTTTTGTTTTCTCTTGTGTTGTTTATATTGTCTTGGCAGGTTTTGGAATGTTTGGATTCCTTTTGGCGGGTTTTCAAATCTTTTGGCGGGTATTTGGAATGTTTTGGTTTGCTTTCATTTGTTTTGATTATGTTTTGGCAAGTTATTGAAAGTTTTGATCACTTCTGACTGGTTTTCTAGTATTTTGGCATCTTTTCAGAATGTTTTGATGAGTTTTGGCGGGTTCTAAACTACTTTGTCGGGTTTTTGGAATGTTTCGGTTGGTTATGATTTGTTTTTATGATGTTTTGGCCGGATTTCGGAATATTTTGGCTGGTTTTTGGAATGTTTCGGTTGGTTTATGATTTGTTTTTATGATGTTTTGCAAAGTTTTTTGAATGTTTTGATCAGTTCTGGCTGGTTTTCTAATGTTTTGGCATCTTTTCAGAATGTTTTGATGAGTTTTGCGGGTCTAAATCATTTTGGCGGGATTTTGGAATATTTTGGTTGGTTTTGATTTGTTTTGATGATGTTTTGGCGGGTTTTCGGAATGTTTTGGTTGGGTTTTAGAATGTTTTGTTTTCTCTTGTGTTGTTTATATTGTCTTGGCAGGTTTTGGAATGTTTGGATTCCTTTTGGCGGGTTTTAAAATCTTTTGGCGGGTATTTGGAATGTTTTTTAACGGGTATTCGGAAGGTTTTGATTAGTTTTGACGGGTTTTGAATTATTTTGGCGGGTTTTTAGAAGATTTAGGTTTGTTTTGATTTGTTTTGATTCTGTTTAGCCCAGTTTTTGATGTCTTTGGATTAGCTTTGGTGGGCTTTATCATGTTTTGTGAGGTTTTTTCGAATGTATTGATCACTTCTGTCTGGTTTTCTATTTTGGCGGGTTTGAAAATATTTTTGGACGAGTTTTGGCAGGTTTGAAAATCTTTTGGCGGGTATTTGGAATGTTTTGGGTTGCTTTCATTTGTTTTGATTATGTTTTGGCAAGTTATTGAAAGTTTCGATCACTTCTTACTGGTTTTCTAGTAATTTGGCATCTTTTCAGAATGTTTTGATGAGTTTTGGCGGGTTCTAAACCACTTTGTCGGGTTTTTGGAATGTTTCGGTTGGTTATGATTTGTTTTTATGATGTTTTGGCCGGATTTCGGAATATTTTGGCTGGTTTTTGGAATGTTTCGGTTGGTTTATGATTTGTTTTTATGATGTTTTGCAAAGTTTTTTGAATGTTTTGATCAGTTCTGGCTGGTTTTCTAATGTTTTGGCATCTTTTCAGAATGTTTTGATGAGTTTTGCGGGTCTAAATCATTTTGGCGGGATTTTGGAATATTTTGGTTGGTTTTGATTTGTTTTGATGATGTTTTGGCGGGTTTTCGGAATGTTTTGGTTGGGTTTTAGAATGTTTTGTTTTCTCTTGTGTTGTTTATATTGTCTTGGCAGGTTTTGGAATGTTTGGATTCCTTTTGGCGGGTTTTAAAATCTTTTGGCGGGTATTTGGAATGTTTTTTAACGGGTATTCGGAAGGTTTTGATTAGTTTTGACGGGTTTTGAATTATTTTGGCGGGTTTTTAGAAGATTTAGGTTTGTTTTGATTTGTTTTGATTCTGTTTAGCCCAGTTTTTGATGTCTTTGGATTAGCTTTGGTGGGCTTTATCATGTTTTGTGAGGTTTTTTCGAATGTATTGATCACTTCTGTCTGGTTTTCTATTTTGGCGGGTTTGAAAATATTTTTGGATGAGTTTTGGCGGGTTTGAAAATATTTTGGCTCTTTGCGCAGAGATGACGGTGCCGGTTGCGGTGCGCTCCGGGGCGCTCCTTCTGCGGAAAGACGCCTGGCAGCGGCACTTGGGACAGCTCCGCGTCTCCGTATTCTGTGTTTCTTGCCTTCTGCATCTCAGCAAAATGCTTTCCCACTAGGTCTAGCAAGGAGAAACTGTGGCAGCTGAGTAGATGTAGCCCGGCCCGCCCTTTGAAGTTGACAAATTCTTGGCATCTCAGAGCCTCAAGGGAAGAGCAAGGTTATCTATGGTAGGCTGGGGCAGAACTAGCAGCAAGCAGAGCAAAGTTGTCCAAGAATAGCTTCCATTGGAATGCTAATGGCAATTGAAGAGGCAGGCCAGTGGCAAGCCACTAGCTTCTAGCAGTTTGAAAGTTGCAGACACAGTGCAGGTGTTGTGCGGCTTCCTTCTTGGCCTCCTAGAAGGTGCCGCGCTCTCTGTCTCTTGCTTGCCAATATGTTGCCGTGTTCCTCTTATTGTTTGGTTTGTTTTGATTTGTTTTTATGATGTTTTGGTGGGTTTTCGGAATGTTTTGGTGGTGTTTTAGAATGTTTTGTTTTCTCTTGTGTTGTTTATATTGTCTTGGCCGGTTTTGGAATGTTTGGATTCCTTTTGGCGGGTTTTCAAATATTTTGGCGGGTATTTGGAATGTTTTGGTTTGCTTTCATTTGTTTTGATTATGTTTTGGCAAGTTATTGAAAGTTTTGATCACTTCAGACTGGTTTTCTAGTATTTTGGCATCTTTTCAGAATGTTTTGATGAGTTTTGGCGGGTTCTAAACTACTTTGTCGGGTTTTTGGAATGTTTCGGTTGGTTATGATTTGTTTTTATGATGTTTTGGCCGGATTTCGGAATATTTTGGCTGGTTTTTGGAATGTTTCGGTTGGTTTATGATTTGTTTTTATGATGTTTTGCAAAGTTTTTTGAATGTTTTGATCAGTTCAGGCTGGTTTTCTAATGTTTTGGCATCTTTTCAGAATGTTTTGATGAGTTTTGCGGGTCTAAATCATTTTGGCGGGATTTTGGAATATTTTGGTTGGTTTTGATTTGTTTTGATGATGTTTTGGCGGGATTTCGGAATGTTTTGGTTGGGTTTTAGAATGTTTTGTTTTCTCTTGTGTTGTTTATATTGTCTTGGCAGGTTTTGGAATGTTTGGATTCCTTTTGGCGGGTTTTAAAATCTTTTGGCGGGTATTTGGAATGTTTTTTAACGGGTATTCGGAAGGTTTTGATTAGTTTTGACGGGTTTTGAATTATTTTGGCGGGTTTTTAGAAGATTTAGGTTTGTTTTGATTTGTTTTGATTCTGTTTAGCCCAGTTTTTGATGTCTTTGGATTAGCTTTGGTGGGCTTTATCATGTTTTGTGAGGTTTTTTCGAATGTATTGATCACTTCTGTCTGGTTTTCTATTTTGGCGGGTTTGAAAATAGTTTTGGATGAGTTTTGGTGGGTTTGAAAATATTTTGGCTCTTTGCGCAGAGACGACGGTGCCGGTTGCGGTGCGCTCCGGGGCGCTCCTTCTGCGGAAAGACGCCTGGCAGCGGCACTTGGGACAGCTCCGCGTCTCCGTATTCTGTGTTTCTTGCCTTCTGCATCTCAGCAAAATGCTTTCCCACTAGGTCTAGCAAGGAGAAACTGTGGCAGCTGAGTAGATGTAGCCCGGCCCGCCCTTTGAAGTTGACAAGTTCTTGGCATCTCAGAGCCTCAAGGGAAGAGCAAGGTTATCTATGGTAGGCTGGGGCAGAACTAGCAGCAAGCAGAGCAAAGTTGTCCAAGAATAGCTTCCATTGGAATGTTAATGGCAATTGAAGAGGCAGGCCAGTGGCAAACCACTAGCTTCTAGCAGTTTGAAAGTTGCAGACACAGTGCAGGTGTTGTGCAGCTTCCTTCTTGGCCTCCTAGAAGGTGCCGCGTTCTCCGTCTCTTGCTTGCCAATATGTTGCCGTGTTCCTCTTATTGTTTGGTTTGTTTTGATTTGTTTTGATGATGTTTTGGTGGGTTTTCGGAATGTTTTGGTGGTGTTTTAGAATGTTTTGTTTTCTCTTGTGTTGTTTATATTGTCTTGGCCGGTTTTGGAATGTTTGGATTCCTTTTGGCGGGTTTTCAAATCTTTTGGCGGGTATTTGGAATGTTTTGGTTTGCTTTCATTTGTTTTGATTATGTTTTGGCAAGTTATTGAAAGTTTTGATCACTTCAGACTGGTTTTCTAGTATTTTGGCATCTTTTCAGAATGTTTTGATGAGTTTTGGCGGGTTCTAAACTACTTTGTCGGGTTTTTGGAATGTTTCGGTTGGTTATGATTTGTTTTTATGATGTTTTGGCCGGATTTCGGAATATTTTGGCTGGTTTTTGGAATGTTTCGGTTGGTTTATGATTTGTTTTTATGATGTTTTGCAAAGTTTTTTGAATGTTTTGATCAGTTCTGGCTGGTTTTCTAATGTTTTGGCATCTTTTCAGAATGTTTTGATGAGTTTTGCGGGTCTAAATCATTTTGGCGGGATTTTGGAATATTTTGGTTGGTTTTGATTTGTTTTGATGATGTTTTGGCGGGATTTCGGAATGTTTTGGTTGGGTTTTAGAATGTTTTGTTTTCTCTTGTGTTGTTTATATTGTCTTGGCAGGTTTTGGAATGTTTGGATTCCTTTTGGCGGGTTTTAAAATCTTTTGGCGGGTATTTGGAATGTTTTTTAACGGGTATTCGGAAGGTTTTGATTAGTTTTGACGGGTTTTGAATTATTTTGGCGGGTTTTTAGAAGATTTAGGTTTGTTTTGATTTGTTTTGATTCTGTTTAGCCCAGTTTTTGATGTGTTTGGATTAGCTTTGGTGGGCTTTATCATGTTTTGTTAGGTTTTTTCGAATGTATTGATCACTTCTGTCTGGTTTTCTATTTTGGCGGGTTTGAAAATATTTTTGGATGAGTTTTGGCGGGTTTGAAAATATTTTGGCTCTTTGCGCAGAGATGACGGTGCCGGTTGCGGTGCGCTCCGGGGCGCTCCTTCTGCGGAAAGACGCCTGGCATCGGCACTTGGAACAGCTCCGCGTCTCCGTATTCTGTGTTTCTTGCCTTCTGCATCTCAGCAAAATGCTTTCCCACTAGGTCTAGCAAGGAGAAACTGTGGCAGCTGAGTAGATGTAGCCCGGCCCACCCTTTGAAGTTGACAAGTTCTTGGCATCTCAGAGCCTCAAGGGAAGAGCAAGGTTATCTATGGTAGGCTGGGGCAGAACTAGCAGCAAGCAGAGCAAAGTTGTCCAAGAATAGCTTCCATTGGAATGCTAATGGCAATTGAAGAGGCAGGCCAGTGGCAAGCCACTAGCTTCTAGCAGTTTGAAAGTTGCAGACACAGTGCAGGTGTTGTGCGGCTTCCTTCTTGGCCTCCTAGAAGGTGCCGCGCTCTCTGTCTCTTGCTTGCCAATATGTTGCCGTGTTCCTCTTATTGTTTGGTTTGTTTTGATTTGTTTTGATGATGTTTTGGTGGGTTTTCGGAATGTTTTGGTGGTGTTTTAGAATGTTTTGTTTTCTCTTGTGTTGTTTATATTGTCTTGGCAGGTTTTGGAATGTTTGGATTCCTTTTGGCGGGTTTTCAAATCTTTTGGCGGGTATTTGGAATGTTTTGGTTTGCTTTCATTTGTTTTGATTATGTTTTGGCAAGTTATTGAAAGTTTTGATCACTTCTGACTGGTTTTCTAGTATTTTGGCATCTTTTCAGAATGTTTTGATGAGTTTTGGCGGGTTCTAAACTACTTTGTCGGGTTTTTGGAATGTTTCGGTTGGTTATGATTTGTTTTTATGATGTTTTGGCCGGATTTCGGAATATTTTGGCTGGTTTTTGGAATGTTTCGGTTGGTTTATGATTTGTTTTTATGATGTTTTGCAAAGTTTTTTGAATGTTTTGATCAGTTCTGGCTGGTTTTCTAATGTTTTGGCATCTTTTCAGAATGTTTTGATGAGTTTTGCGGGTCTAAATCATTTTGGCGGGATTTTGGAATATTTTGGTTGGTTTTGATTTGTTTTGATGATGTTTTGGCGGGTTTTCGGAATGTTTTGGTTGGGTTTTAGAATGTTTTGTTTTCTCTTGTGTTGTTTATATTGTCTTGGCAGGTTTTGGAATGTTTGGATTCCTTTTGGCGGGTTTTAAAATCTTTTGGCGGGTATTTGGAATGTTTTTTAACGGGTATTCGGAAGGTTTTGATTAGTTTTGACGGGTTTTGAATTATTTTGGCGGGTTTTTAGAAGATTTAGGTTTGTTTTGATTTGTTTTGATTCTGTTTAGCCCAGTTTTTGATGTCTTTGGATTAGCTTTGGTGGGCTTTATCATGTTTTGTGAGGTTTTTTCGAATGTATTGATCACTTCTGTCTGGTTTTCTATTTTGGCGGGTTTGAAAATATTTTTGGACGAGTTTTGGCAGGTTTGAAAATCTTTTGGCGGGTATTTGGAATGTTTTGGGTTGCTTTCATTTGTTTTGATTATGTTTTGGCAAGTTATTGAAAGTTTCGATCACTTCTTACTGGTTTTCTAGTAATTTGGCATCTTTTCAGAATGTTTTGATGAGTTTTGGCGGGTTCTAAACCACTTTGTCGGGTTTTTGGAATGTTTCGGTTGGTTATGATTTGTTTTTATGATGTTTTGGCCGGATTTCGGAATATTTTGGCTGGTTTTTGGAATGTTTCGGTTGGTTTATGATTTGTTTTTATGATGTTTTGCAAAGTTTTTTGAATGTTTTGATCAGTTCAGGCTGGTTTTCTAATGTTTTGGCATCTTTTCAGAATGTTTTGATGAGTTTTGCGGGTCTAAATCATTTTGGCGGGATTTTGGAATATTTTGGTTGGTTTTGATTTGTTTTGATGATGTTTTGGCGGGTTTTCGGAATGTTTTGGTTGGGTTTTAGAATGTTTTGTTTTCTCTTGTGTTGTTTATATTGTCTTGGCAGGTTTTGGAATGTTTGGATTCCTTTTGGCGGGTTTTAAAATCTTTTGGCGGGTATTTGGAATGTTTTTTAACGGGTATTCGGAAGGTTTTGATTAGTTTTGACGGGTTTTGAATTATTTTGGCGGGTTTTTAGAAGATTTAGGTTTGTTTTGATTTGTTTTGATTCTGTTTAGCCCAGTTTTTGATGTCTTTGGATTAGCTTTGGTGGGCTTTATCATGTTTTGTCAGGTTTTTTCGAATGTATTGATCACTTCTGTCTGGTTTTCTATTTTGGCGGGTTTGAAAATATTTTTGGATGAGTTTTGGCGGGTTTGAAAATATTTTGGCTCTTTGCGCAGAGATGACGGTGCCGGTTGCGGTGCGCTCCGGGGCGCTCCTTCTGCGGAAAGACGCCTGGCAGCGGCACTTGGGACAGCTCCGCGTCTCCGTATTCTGTGTTTCTTGCCTTCTGCATCTCAGCAAAATGCTTTCCCACTAGGTCTAGCAAGGAGAAACTGTGGCAGCTGAGTAGATGTAGCCCGGCCCGCCCTTTGAAGTTGACAAGTTCTTGGCATCTCAGAGCCTCAAGGGAAGAGCAAGGTTATCTATGGTAGGCTGGGGCAGAACTAGCAGCAAGCAGAGCAAAGTTGTCCAAGAATAGCTTCCATTGGAATGCTAATGGCAATTGAAGAGGCAGGCCAGTGGCAAGCCACTAGCTTCTAGCAGTTTGAAAGTTGCAGACACAGTGCAGGTGTTGTGCGGCTTCCTTCTTGGCCTCCTAGAAGGTGCCGCGCTCTCTGTCTCTTGCTTGCCAATATGTTGCCGTGTTCCTCTTATTGTTTGGTTTGTTTTGATTTGTTTTTATGATGTTTTGGTGGGTTTTCGGAATGTTTTGGTGGTGTTTTAGAATGTTTTGTTTTCTCTTGTGTTGTTTATATTGTCTTGGCCGGTTTTGGAATGTTTGGATTCCTTTTGGCGGGTTTTCAAATATTTTGGCGGGTATTTGGAATGTTTTGGTTTGCTTTCATTTGTTTTGATTATGTTTTGGCAAGTTATTGAAAGTTTTGATCACTTCAGACTGGTTTTCTAGTATTTTGGCATCTTTTCAGAATGTTTTGATGAGTTTTGGCGGGTTCTAAACTACTTTGTCGGGTTTTTGGAATGTTTCGGTTGGTTATGATTTGTTTTTATGATGTTTTGGCCGGATTTCGGAATATTTTGGCTGGTTTTTGGAATGTTTCGGTTGGTTTATGATTTGTTTTTATGATGTTTTGCAAAGTTTTTTGAATGTTTTGATCAGTTCAGGCTGGTTTTCTAATGTTTTGGCATCTTTTCAGAATGTTTTGATGAGTTTTGCGGGTCTAAATCATTTTGGCGGGATTTTGGAATATTTTGGTTGGTTTTGATTTGTTTTGATGATGTTTTGGCGGGATTTCGGAATGTTTTGGTTGGGTTTTAGAATGTTTTGTTTTCTCTTGTGTTGTTTATATTGTCTTGGCAGGTTTTGGAATGTTTGGATTCCTTTTGGCGGGTTTTAAAATCTTTTGGCGGGTATTTGGAATGTTTTTTAACGGGTATTCGGAAGGTTTTGATTAGTTTTGACGGGTTTTGAATTATTTTGGCGGGTTTTTAGAAGATTTAGGTTTGTTTTGATTTGTTTTGATTCTGTTTAGCCCAGTTTTTGATGTCTTTGGATTAGCTTTGGTGGGCTTTATCATGTTTTGTGAGGTTTTTTCGAATGTATTGATCACTTCTGTCTGGTTTTCTATTTTGGCGGGTTTGAAAATAGTTTTGGATGAGTTTTGGTGGGTTTGAAAATATTTTGGCTCTTTGCGCAGAGACGACGGTGCCGGTTGCGGTGCGCTCCGGGGCGCTCCTTCTGCGGAAAGACGCCTGGCAGCGGCACTTGGGACAGCTCCGCGTCTCCGTATTCTGTGTTTCTTGCCTTCTGCATCTCAGCAAAATGCTTTCCCACTAGGTCTAGCAAGGAGAAACTGTGGCAGCTGAGTAGATGTAGCCCGGCCCGCCCTTTGAAGTTGACAAGTTCTTGGCATCTCAGAGCCTCAAGGGAAGAGCAAGGTTATCTATGGTAGGCTGGGGCAGAACTAGCAGCAAGCAGAGCAAAGTTGTCCAAGAATAGCTTCCATTGGAATGTTAATGGCAATTGAAGAGGCAGGCCAGTGGCAAACCACTAGCTTCTAGCAGTTTGAAAGTTGCAGACACAGTGCAGGTGTTGTGCAGCTTCCTTCTTGGCCTCCTAGAAGGTGCCGCGTTCTCCGTCTCTTGCTTGCCAATATGTTGCCGTGTTCCTCTTATTTTTTGGTTGGTTTTGAATTGTTTTTATGATGTTTTGGCGGGTTTTCAGAATGTTTTGGTGGTGTTTTAGAATGTTTTGTTTTCTCTTGTGTTGTTTATATTGTCTTGGCAGGTTTTGGAATGTTTGGATTCCTTTTGGCGGGTTTTCAAATATTTTGGCGGGTATTTGGAATGTTTTGGGTTGCTTTCATTTGTTTTGATTATGTTTTGGCAAGTTATTGAAAGTTTCGATCACTTCTTACTGGTTTTCTAGTATTTTGGCATCTTTTCAGAATGTTTTGATGAGTTTTGGTGGGTTCTAAACTACTTTGTCGGGTTTTTGGAATGTTTCGGTTGGTTATGATTTGTTTTTATGATGTTTTGGCCGGATTTCGGAATATTTTGGTTGGTTTTTGGAATGTTTCGGTTGGTTTATGATTTGTTTTTATGATGTTTTGCAAAGTTTTTTGAATGTTTTGATCAGTTCTGGCTGGTTTTCTAATGTTTTGGCATCTTTTCAGAATGTTTTGATGAGTTTTGCGGGTCTAAATCATTTTGGCGGGTTTTTGGAATATTTTGGTTGGTTTTGATTTGTTTTGATGATGTTTTGGCGGGTTTTCGGAATGTTTTGGTTGGGTTTTAGAATGTTTTGTATTCTCTTGAGTTGTTTTTATTGTCTTGGCAGGTTTTGGAATGTTTGGATTCCTTTTGGCGGGTTTTCAAATCTTTTGGCGGGTATTTGGAATGTTTTTTAACGGGTATTCGGAAGGTTTTGATTAGTTTTGACGGGTTTTGAATTATTTTGGCGGGTTTTTAGAAGATTTAGGTTTGTTTTGATTTGTTTTGATTCTGTTTAGCCCAGTTTTTGATGTGTTTGGATTAGCTTTGGTGGGCTTTATCATGTTTTGTCAGGTTTTTTCGAATGTATTGATCACTTCTGTCTGGTTTTCTATTTTGGCGGGTTTGAAAATATTTTTGGATGAGTTTTGGCGGGTTTGAAAATATTTTGGCTCTTTGCGCAGAGATGACGGTGCCGGTTGCGGTGCGCTCCGGGGCGCTCCTTCTGCGGAAAGACGCCTGGCAGCGGCACTTGGGACAGCTCCGCGTCTCCGTATTGTGCGTTTCTTGCCTTCTGCATCTCAGCAAAATGCTTTCCCACTAGGTCTAGCAAGGAGAAACTGTGGCAGCTGAGTAGATGTAGCCCGGCCCGCCCTTTGAAGTTGACAAGTTCTTGGCATCTCAGAGCCTCAAGGGAAGAGCAAGGTTATCTATGGTAGGCTGGGGCAGAACTAGCAGCAAGCAGAGCAAAGTTGTCCAAGAATAGCTTCCATTGGAATGCTAATGGCAATTGAAGAGGCAGGCTAGTGGCAAGCCACTAGCTTCTAGCAGTTTGAAAGTTGCAGACACAGTGCAGGTGTTGTGCGGCTTCCTTCTTGGCCTCCTAGAAGGTGCCGCGCTCTCTGTCTCTTGCTTGCCAATATGTTGCCGTGTTCCTCTTATTGTTTGGTTTGTTTTGATTTGTTTTGATGATGTTTTGGTGGGTTTTCGGAATGTTTTGGTGGTGTTTTAGAATGTTTTGTTTTCTCTTGTGTTGTTTATATTGTCTTGGCCGGTTTTGGAATGTTTGGATTCCTTTTGGCGGGTTTTCAAATCTTTTGGCGGGTATTTGGAATGTTTTGGTTTGCTTTCATTTGTTTTGATTATGTTTTGGCAAGTTATTGAAAGTTTTGATCACTTCAGACTGGTTTTCTAGTATTTTGGCATCTTTTCAGAATGTTTTGATGAGTTTTGGCGGGTTCTAAACTACTTTGTCGGGTTTTTGGAATGTTTCGGTTGGTTATGATTTGTTTTTATGATGTTTTGGCCGGATTTCGGAATATTTTGGCTGGTTTTTGGAATGTTTCGGTTGGTTTATGATTTGTTTTTATGATGTTTTGCAAAGTTTTTTGAATGTTTTGATCAGTTCTGGCTGGTTTTCTAATGTTTTGGCATCTTTTCAGAATGTTTTGATGAGTTTTGCGGGTCTAAATCATTTTGGCGGGATTTTGGAATATTTTGGTTGGTTTTGATTTGTTTTGATGATGTTTTGGCGGGATTTCGGAATGTTTTGGTTGGGTTTTAGAATGTTTTGTTTTCTCTTGTGTTGTTTATATTGTCTTGGCAGGTTTTGGAATGTTTGGATTCCTTTTGGCGGGTTTTAAAATCTTTTGGCGGGTATTTGGAATGTTTTTTAACGGGTATTCGGAAGGTTTTGATTAGTTTTGACGGGTTTTGAATTATTTTGGCGGGTTTTTAGAAGATTTAGGTTTGTTTTGATTTGTTTTGATTCTGTTTAGCCCAGTTTTTGATGTGTTTGGATTAGCTTTGGTGGGCTTTATCATGTTTTGTTAGGTTTTTTCGAATGTATTGATCACTTCTGTCTGGTTTTCTATTTTGGCGGGTTTGAAAATATTTTTGGATGAGTTTTGGCGGGTTTGAAAATATTTTGGCTCTTTGCGCAGAGATGACGGTGCCGGTTGCGGTGCGCTCCGGGGCGCTCCTTCTGCGGAAAGACGCCTGGCATCGGCACTTGGAACAGCTCCGCGTCTCCGTATTCTGTGTTTCTTGCCTTCTGCATCTCAGCAAAATGCTTTCCCACTAGGTCTAGCAAGGAGAAACTGTGGCAGCTGAGTAGATGTAGCCCGGCCCACCCTTTGAAGTTGACAAGTTCTTGGCATCTCAGAGCCTCAAGGGAAGAGCAAGGTTATCTATGGTAGGCTGGGGCAGAACTAGCAGCAAGCAGAGCAAAGTTGTCCAAGAATAGCTTCCATTGGAATGCTAATGGCAATTGAAGAGGCAGGCCAGTGGCAAGCCACTAGCTTCTAGCAGTTTGAAAGTTGCAGACACAGTGCAGGTGTTGTGCGGCTTCCTTCTTGGCCTCCTAGAAGGTGCCGCGCTCTCTGTCTCTTGCTTGCCAATATGTTGCCGTGTTCCTCTTATTGTTTGGTTTGTTTTGATTTGTTTTGATGATGTTTTGGTGGGTTTTCGGAATGTTTTGGTGGTGTTTTAGAATGTTTTGTTTTCTCTTGTGTTGTTTATATTGTCTTGGCAGGTTTTGGAATGTTTGGATTCCTTTTGGCGGGTTTTCAAATATTTTGGCGGGTATTTGGAATGTTTTGGGTTGCTTTCATTTGTTTTGATTATGTTTTGGCAAGTTATTGAAAGTTTTGATCACTTCAGACTGGTTTTCTAGTATTTTGGCATCTTTTCAGAATGTTTTGATGAGTTTTGGCGGGTTCTAAACTACTTTGTCGGGTTTTTGGAATGTTTCGGTTGGTTATGATTTGTTTTTATGATGTTTTGGCCGGATTTCGGAATATTTTGGCTGGTTTTTGGAATGTTTCGGTTGGTTTATGATTTGTTTTTATGATGTTTTGCAAAGTTTTTTGAATGTTTTGATCAGTTCTGGCTGGTTTTCTAATGTTTTGGCATCTTTTCAGAATGTTTTGATGAGTTTTGCGGGTCTAAATCATTTTGGCGGGTTTTTGGAATATTTTGGTTGGTTTTGATTTGTTTTGATGATGTTTTGGCGGGTTTTCGGAATGTTTTGGTTGGGTTTTAGAATGTTTTGTATTCTCTTGAGTTGTTTTTATTGTCTTGGCAGGTTTTGGAATGTTTGGATTTGTTTTGGCGGTTTTTAAAATCTTTTGGCGGGTATTTGGAATGTTTTTTAATGGGTATTCGGAAGGTTTTGATTAGTTTTGACGGGTTTTGAATTATTTTGGCGGGTTTTTAGAAGGTTTAGGTTTGTTTTGATTTGTTTTGATTCTGTTTAGCCCAGTTTTTGATGTGTTTGGATTAGCTTTGGTGGGCTTTATCATGTTTTGTCAGGTTTTTTCGAATGTATTGATCACTTCTGTCTGGTTTTCTATTTTGGCGGGTTCGAAAATATTTTTGGATGAGTTTTGGCGGGTTTGAAAATATTTTGGCTCTTTGCGCAGAGATGACGGTGCTTGTTGCGGTGCGCTCCGGGGCGCTCCTTCTGCGGAAAGACGCCTGGCAGCGGCACTTGGGACAGCTCCGCGTCTCCGTATTCTGTGTTTCTTGCCTTCTGCATCTCAGCAAAATGCTTTCCCACTAGGTCTAGCAAGGAGAAACTGTGGCAGCTGAGTAGATGTAGCCCGGCCCGCCCTTTGAAGTTGACAAGTTCTTGGCATCTCAGAGCCTCAAGGGAAGAGCAAGGTTATCTATGGTAGGCTGGGGCAGAACTAGCAGCAAGCAGAGCAAAGTTGTCCAAGAATAGCTTCCATTGGAATGCTAATGGCAATTGAAGAGGCAGGCCAGTGGCAAGCCACTAGCTTCTAGCAGTTTGAAAGTTGCAGACACAGTGCAGGTGTTGTGCGGCTTCCTTCTTGGCCTCCTAGAAGGTGCCGCGCTCTCTGTCTCTTGCTTGCCAATATGTTGCCGTGTTCCTCTTATTGTTTGGTTTGTTTTGATTTGTTTTTATGATGTTTTGGTGGGTTTTCGGAATGTTTTGGTGGTGTTTTAGAATGTTTTGTTTTCTCTTGTGTTGTTTATATTGTCTTGGCAGGTTTTGGAATGTTTGGATTCCTTTTGGCGGGTTTTAAAATATTTTGGCGGGTATTTGGAATGTTTTGGTTTGCTTTCATTTGTTTTGATTATGTTTTGGCAAGTTATTGAAAGTTTTGATCACTTCAGACTGGTTTTCTAGTATTTTGGCATCTTTTCAGAATGTTTTGATGAGTTTTGGCGGGTTCTAAACTACTTTGTCGGGTTTTTGGAATGTTTCGGTTGGTTATGATTTGTTTTTATGATGTTTTGGCCGGATTTCGGAATATTTTGGCTGGTTTTTGGAATGTTTCGGTTGGTTTATGATTTGTTTTTATGATGTTTTGCAAAGTTTTTTGAATGTTTTGATCAGTTCTGGCTGGTTTTCTAATGTTTTGGCATCTTTTCAGAATGTTTTGATGAGTTTTGCGGGTCTAAATCATTTTGGCGGGTTTTTGGAATATTTTGGTTGGTTTTGATTTGTTTTGATGATGTTTTGGCGGGTTTTCGGAATGTTTTGGTTGGGTTTTAGAATGTTTTGTATTCTCTTGAGTTGTTTTTATTGTCTTGGCAGGTTTTGGAATGTTTGGATTTGTTTTGGCGGTTTTTAAAATCTTTTGGCGGGTATTTGGAATGTTTTTTAATGGGTATTCGGAAGGTTTTGATTAGTTTTGACGGGTTTTGAATTATTTTGGCGGGTTTTTAGAAGGTTTAGGTTTGTTTTGATTTGTTTTGATTCTGTTTAGCCCAGTTTTTGATGTGTTTGGATTAGCTTTGGTGGGCTTTATCATGTTTTGTCAGGTTTTTTCGAATGTATTGATCACTTCTGTCTGGTTTTCTATTTTGGCGGGTTCGAAAATATTTTTGGATGAGTTTTGGCGGGTTTGAAAATATTTTGGCTCTTTGCGCAGAGATGACGGTGCCGGTTGCGGTGCGCTCCGGGGCGCTCCTTCTGCGGAAAGACGCCTGGCAGCGGCACTTGGGACAGCTCCGCGTCTCCGTATTCTGTGTTTCTTGCCTTCTGCATCTCAGCAAAATGCTTTCCCACTAGGTCTAGCAAGGAGAAACTGTGGCAGCTGAGTAGATGTAGCCCGGCCCACCCTTTGAAGTTGACAAGTTCTTGGCATCTCAGAGCCTCAAGGGAAGAGCAAGGTTATCTATGGTAGGCTGGGGCAGAACTAGCAGCAAGCAGAGCAAAGTTGTCCAAGAATACCTTCCATTGGAATGCTAATGGCAATTGAAGAGGCAGGCCAGTGGCAAGCCACTAGCTTCTAGCAGTTTGAAAGTTGCAGACACAGTGCAGGTGTTGTGCGGCTTCCTTCTTGGCCTCCTAGAAGGTGCCGCGCTCTCTGTCTCTTGCTTGCCAATATGTTGCCGTGTTCCTCTTATTGTTTGGTTTGTTTTGATTTGTTTTGATGATGTTTTGGTGGGTTTTCGGAATGTTTTGGTGGTGTTTTAGAATGTTTTGTTTTCTCTTGTGTTGTTTATATTGTCTTGGCCGGTTTTGGAATGTTTGGATTCCTTTTGGCGGGTTTTCAAATATTTTGGCGGGTATTTGGAATGTTTTGGTTTGCTTTCATTTGTTTCGATTATGTTTTGGCAAGTTATTGAAAGTTTTGATCACTTCTGACTGGTTTTCTAGTATTTTGGCATCTTTTCAGAATGTTTTGATGAGTTTTGGCGGGTTCTAAACTACTTTGTCGGGTTTTTGGAATGTTTCGGTTGGTTATACCCGCCAAAACATTCCAAATACCCGCCAAAATATTTTTAAACCGGCCAAAACGAATCCAAACGTTCCAAAACCTGCCAACACAATAAAAACAACTCAAGAGAATACAAAACATTCTAAAACCCAACCAAAACATTCCAAAAACCTGCCAAAACATCATAAAAACAAATCAAAACCAACCAAAATATTCCAAAAACCCGCCAAAATAATTTAGACCCACAAAACTCATCAAAACATTCTGAAAAGATGCCAAAACATTAGAAAACCAGTCAGAACTGATCAAAACATTCAAAAAACTTGGCAAAACATCATAAAAACAAATCAAAACCAACCAAAACATTCCAAAAACCCGACAAAATACTTTAGAACCTGCCAAACCTGATCAAAACATTCTGAAAAGATGCCAAAATACTAGAAAACCAGTCAGAAGTGATCAAAACGTTCAATAACTTGCCAAAACATAATCAAAAGAAATGAAAGCAAACCAAAACATTCCAAATACCCGCCAAAATATTTGAAAACCCGCCTAAACGAATCCAAACGTTCCACAACCTGCCAACACAATAAAAACAACACAAGAGAAAACAAAACATTTTAAAACACCACTAAAACATTCCGAAAACCCGCCAAAACATCATAAAAACAAATCAAAACAAACCAAACAATAAGAGGAACACGGCAACATATTGGCAAGCAAGAGATGGAGAACGCGGCACCTTCTAGGAGGCCAAGAAGGAAGCTGCACAACACCTGCACTGTGTCTGCAACTTTCAAACTGCTAGAAGCTAGTGGCTTGCCACTGGCCTGCCTCTTCAATTGCCATTAGCATTCCAATGGAAGGTATTCTTGGACAACTTTGCTCTGCTTGCTGCTAGTTCTGCCCCAGCCTACCATAGATAACCTTGCTCTTCCCTTGAGGCTCTGAGATGCCAAGAACTCGTCAACTTCAAAGGGCGGGCCGGGCTACATCTACTCAGCTGCCACAGTTTCTCCTTGCTAGACCTAGTGGCAAAGCATTTTGCTGAGATGCAGAAGGCAAGAAATGCACAATACGGAGACGCGGAGCTGTCCCAAGTGCCGCTGCCAGGCGTCTTTCCGCAGAAGGAGCGCCCCGGAGCGCACCGCCACCGGCACCGTCATCTCTGCGCAAAGAGCCAAAATATTTTAAAATCCGCCAAAACTAATCCAAAAATATTTTCAAACCTGCCAAAATAGAAAACCAGACAGAAGTGATCAATACATTCGAAAAAACCTGACAAAACATGATCAAGCCCACCAAAGCTAATCCAAACACACCAAAAACTGGGCTAATCATAATCAAAACAAATCAAACCAAATCTAAACATTCTAAAAACCGGCCAAAATATTTCAAAACCCGTCAAAAATAATCACAACATTCTAAACACCCGCCAAAACATTCCAAATACCCGCCAAAATATTTTAAAACCCGCCAAAACGAATCCAAACGTTCCAAAACCTGCCAACACAAGAAAAACAACTCAAGAGAATACAAAACATTCTAAAACCCAACCAAAACATTCCGAAAACCCACCAAAACATCATAAAAGCAAATCAAAACCAACCAAAACATTCCAAAAACCAGCCAAAATATTCCGAAATCCGGCCAAAATATCATACAAACAAATCAAAACCAAGCCAAACATTCCAAAAACCCGACAAAATAGTTTAGAACCTGCCAAAACTGATCAAAACATTCTGAAAAGATGCCAAAATACTAGAAAACCAGTCAGAAGTGATCAAAACGTTCAATAACTTGCCAAAACATAATCAAAAGAAATGAAAGCAAACCAAAACATTCCAAATACCCGCCAAAATATTTTAAAACCCGCCAAAAGGAATCCAAACGTTCCACAACCTGCCAAGACAATAAAAACAACACAAGAGAAAACAAAACATTCTAAAACACCACTAAAACATTCCGAAAACCCGCCAAAACATCATAAAAACAAATCAAAACAAACCAAACAATAGGAGGAACACGGCAACCTATTGGCAAGCAAGAGACGGAGAGCGCGGCACCTTCTAGGAGGCCAAGAAGGAAGCCGCACAACACCTGCACTGTGTCTGCAACTTTCAAACTGCTAGAAGCTAGTGGCTTGCCACTGGCCTGCCTCTTCAATTGCCATTAGCATTCCAATGGAAGGTATTCTTGGACAACTTTGCTCTGCTTGCTGCTAGTTCTGCCCCAGCCTACCATAGATAACCTTGCTCTTCCCTTGAGGCTCTGAGATGCCAAGAACTCGTCAACTTCAAAGGGCGGGCCGGGCTACATCTACTCAGCTGCCACAGTTTCTCCTTGCTAGACCTAGTGGCAAAGCATTTTGCTGAGATGCAGAAGGCAAGAAATGCAGAATACGGAGACGCGGAGCTGTCCCAAGTGCCGCTGCCAGGCGTCTTTCCGCAGAAGGAGCGCCCCGGAGCGCACCGCCACCGGCACCGTCATCTCTGCGCAAAGAGCCAAAATATTTTAAAATCCGCCAAAACTAATCCAAAAATATTTTCAAACCTGCCAAAATAGAAAACCAGACAGAAGTGATCAATACATTCGAAAAAACCTGACAAAACATGATCAAGCCCACCAAAGCTAATCCAAACACACCAAAAACTGGGCTAATCATAATCAAAACAAATCAAACCAAATCTAAACATTCTAAAAACCGGCCAAAATATTTCAAAACCCGTCAAAAATAATCACAACATTCTAAACACCCGCCAAAACATTCCAAATACCCGCCAAAATATTTTAAAACCCGCCAAAACGAATCCAAACGTTCCAAAACCTGCCAACACAAGAAAAACAACTCAAGAGAATACAAAACATTCTAAAACCCAACCAAAACATTCCGAAAACCCACCAAAACATCATAAAAGCAAATCAAAACCAACCAAAACATTCCAAAAACCAGCCAAAATATTCCGAAATCCGGCCAAAATATCATACAAACAAATCAAAACCAAGCCAAACATTCCAAAAACCCGACAAAATAGTTTAGAACCTGCCAAAACTGATCAAAACATTCTGAAAAGATGCCAAAATACTAGAAAACCAGTCAGAAGTGATCAAAACGTTCAATAACTTGCCAAAACATAATCAAAAGAAATGAAAGCAAACCAAAACATTCCAAATACCCGCCAAAATATTTTAAAACCCGCCAAAAGGAATCCAAACGTTCCACAACCTGCCAAGACAATAAAAACAACACAAGAGAAAACAAAACATTCTAAAACACCACCAAAATATTCCGAAAACCCGCCAAAACATCATAAAAACAAATCAAAACAAACCAAACAATAAGAGGAACACGGCAACATATTGGCACGCAAGAGATGGAGAACGCGGCACCTTCTAGGAGGCCAAGAAGGAAGCTGCACAACACCTGCACTGTGTCTGCAACTTTCAAACTGCTAGAAGCTAGTGGCTTGCCACTGGCCTGCCTCTTCAATTGCCATTAGCATTCCAATGGAAGCTATTCTTGGACAACTTTGCTCTGCTTGCTGCTAGTTCTGCCCCAGCCTACCATAGATAACCTTGCTCTTCCCTTGAGGCTCTGAGATGCCAAGAACTCGTCAACTTCAAAGGGCGGGCCGGGCTACATCTACTCAGCTGCCACAGTTTCTCCTTGCTAGACCTAGTGGGAAAGCATTTTGCTGAGATGCAGAAGGCAAGAAATGCAGAATACGGAGACGCGGAGCTGTCCCAAGTGCCGCTGCCAGGCGTCTTTCCGCAGAAGGAGCGCCCCGGAGCGCACCGCCACCGGCACCGTCATCTCTGCGCAAAGAGCCAAAATATTTTAAAATCCGCCAAAACTAATCCAAAAATATTTTCAAACCTGCCAAAATAGAAAACCAGACAGAAGTGATCAATACATTTGAAAAAACCTGACAAAACATGATCAAGCCCACCAAAGCTAATCCAAACACACCAAAAACTGGGCTAATCATAATCAAAACAAATCAAACCAAATCTAAACATTCTAAAAACCGGCCAAAATATTTCAAAACCCGTCAAAAATAATCACAACATTCTAAACACCCGCCAAAACATTCCAAATACCCGCCAAAATATTTTAAAACCCGCCAAAACGAATCCAAACGTTCCAAAACCTGCCAACACAAGAAAAACAACTCAAGAGAATACAAAACATTCTAAAACCCAACCAAAACGTTCCGAAAACCCGCCAAAACATCATAAAAGCAAATCAAAACCAACCAAAACATTCCAAAAACCAGCCAAAATATTCCGAAATCCGGCCAAAATATCATACAAACAAATCAAAACCAAGCCAAACATTCCAAAAACCCGACAAAATAGTTTAGAACCTGCCAAAACTGATCAAAACATTCTGAAAAGATGCCAAAATACTAGAAAACCAGTCAGAAGTGATCGAAACGTTCAATAACTTGCCAAAACATAATCAAAACAAATGAAAGCAAAACAAAAGATTCCAAATACCCGCCAAAATATTTGAAAACCCGCCTAAACGAATCCAAACGTTCCACAACCTGCCAACACAATAAAAACAACACAAGAGAAAACAAAACATTTTAAAACACCACTAAAACATTCCGAAAACCCGCCAAAACATCATAAAAACAAATCAAAACAAACCAAACAATAGGAGGAACACGGCAACCTATTGGCAAGCAAGAGACGGAGAGCGCGGCACCTTCTAGGAGGCCAAGAAGGAAGCTGCACAACACCTGCACTGTGTCTGCAACTTTCAAACTGCTAGAAGCTAGTGGCTTGCCACTGGCCTGCCTCTTCAATTGCCATTAGCATTCCAATGGAAGGTATTCTTGGACAACTTTGCTCTGCTTGCTGCTAGTTCTGCCCCAGCCTACCATAGATAACCTTGCTCTTCCCTTGAGGCTCTGAGATGCCAAGAACTCGTCAACTTCAAAGGGCGGGCCGGGCTACATCTACTCAGCTGCCACAGTTTCTCCTTGCTAGACCTAGTGGGAAAGCATTTTGCTGAGATGCAGAAGGCAAGAAATGCAGAATACGGAGACGCGGAGCTGTCCCAAGTGCCGCTGCCAGGCGTCTTTCCGCAGAAGGAGCGCCCCGGAGCGCACCGCCACCGGCACCGTCATCTCTGCGCAAAGAGCCAAAATATTTTAAAATCCGCCAAAACTAATCCAAAAATATTTTCAAACCTGCCAAAATAGAAAACCAGACAGAAGTGATCAATACATTCGAAAAAACCTGACAAAACATGATCAAGCCCACCAAAGCTAATCCAAACACACCAAAAACTGGGCTAATCATAATCAAAACAAATCAAACCAAATCTAAACATTCTAAAAACCGGCCAAAATATTTCAAAACCCGTCAAAAATAATCACAACATTCTAAACACCCGCCAAAACATTCCAAATACCCGCCAAAATATTTTAAAACCCGCCAAAACGAATCCAAACGTTCCAAAACCTGCCAACACAAGAAAAACAACTCAAGAGAATACAAAACATTCTAAAACCCAACCAAAACATTCCGAAAACCCACCAAAACATCATAAAAGCAAATCAAAACCAACCAAAACATTCCAAAAACCAGCCAAAATATTCCGAAATCCGGCCAAAATATCATACAAACAAATCAAAACCAAGCCAAACATTCCAAAAACCCGACAAAATAGTTTAGAACCTGCCAAAACTGATCAAAACATTCTGAAAAGATGCCAAAATACTAGAAAACCAGTCAGAAGTGATCAAAACGTTCAATAACTTGCCAAAACATAATCAAAACAAATGAAAGCAAACCAAAAGATTCCAAATACCCGCCAAAATATTTGAAAACCCGCCAAAAGGAATCCAAACGTTCCACAACCTGCCAAGACAATAAAAACAACACAAGAGAAAACAAAACATTCTAAAACACCACCAAAATATTCCGAAAACCCGCCAAAACATCATAAAAACAAATCAAAACAAACCAAACAATAAGAGGAACACGGCAACATATTGGCACGCAAGAGATGGAGAACGCGGCACCTTCTAGGAGGCCAAGAAGGAAGCCGCACAACACCTGCACTGTGTCTGCAACTTTCAAACTGCTAGAAGCTAGTGGCTTGCCACTGGCCTGCCTCTTCAATTGCCATTAGCATTCCAATGGAAGCTATTCTTGGACAACTTTGCTCTGCTTGCTGCTAGTTCTGCCCCAGCCTACCATAGATAACCTTGCTCTTCCCTTGAGGCTCTGAGATGCCAAGAACTCGTCAACTTCAAAGGGCGGGCCGGGCTACATCTACTCAGCTGCCACAGTTTCTCCTTGCTAGACCTAGTGGCAAAGCATTTTGCTGAGATGCAGAAGGCAAGAAATGCAGAATACGGAGACGCGGAGCTGTCCCAAGTGCCGCTGCCAGGCGTCTTTCCGCAGAAGGAGCGCCCCGGAGCGCACCGCCACCGGCACCGTCATCTCTGCGCAAAGAGCCAAAATATTTTAAAATCCGCCAAAACTAATCCAAAAATATTTTCAAACCTGCCAAAATAGAAAACCAGACAGAAGTGATCAATACATTCGAAAAAACCTGACAAAACATGATCAAGCCCACCAAAGCTAATCCAAACACACCAAAAACTGGGCTAATCATAATCAAAACAAATCAAACCAAATCTAAACATTCTAAAAACCGGCCAAAATATTTCAAAACCCGTCAAAAATAATCACAACATTCTAAACACCCGCCAAAACATTCCAAATACCCGCCAAAATATTTTAAAACCCGCCAAAACGAATCCAAACGTTCCAAAACCTGCCAACACAAGAAAAACAACTCAAGAGAATACAAAACATTCTAAAACCCAACCAAAACATTCCGAAAACCCACCAAAACATCATAAAAGCAAATCAAAACCAACCAAAACATTCCAAAAACCAGCCAAAATATTCCGAAATCCGGCCAAAATATCATACAAACAAATCAAAACCAAGCCAAACATTCCAAAAACCCGACAAAATAGTTTAGAACCTGCCAAAACTGATCAAAACATTCTGAAAAGATGCCAAAATACTAGAAAACCAGTCAGAAGTGATCAAAACGTTCAATAACTTGCCAAAACATAATCAAAAGAAATGAAAGCAAACCAAAACATTCCAAATACCCGCCAAAATATTTTAAAACCCGCCAAAAGGAATCCAAACGTTCCACAACCTGCCAAGACAATAAAAACAACACAA
Source organism: Passer domesticus (assembly GCF_036417665.1). Classification (NCBI taxonomy): domain Eukaryota; kingdom Metazoa; phylum Chordata; class Aves; order Passeriformes; family Passeridae; genus Passer; species Passer domesticus. The sequence goes on along the minus strand of NC_087476.1, from coordinate 77,791,766 downwards.
GAGAAAACAAAACATTCTAAAACACCACCAAAATATTCCGAAAACCCGCCAAAACATCATAAAAACAAATCAAAACAAACCAAACAATAAGAGGAACACGGCAACATATTGGCACGCAAGAGATGGAGAACGCGGCACCTTCTAGGAGGCCAAGAAGGAAGCTGCACAACACCTGCACTGTGTCTGCAACTTTCAAACTGCTAGAAGCTAGTGGCTTGCCACTGGCCTGCCTCTTCAATTGCCATTAGCATTCCAATGGAAGGTATTCTTGGACAACTTTGCTCTGCTTGCTGCTAGTTCTGCCCCAGCCTACCATAGATAACCTTGCTCTTCCCTTGAGGCTCTGAGATGCCAAGAACTCGTCAACTTCAAAGGGCGGGCCGGGCTACATCTACTCAGCTGCCACAGTTTCTCCTTGCTAGACCTAGTGGGAAAGCATTTTGCTGAGATGCAGAAGGCAAGAAATGCACAATACGGAGACGCGGAGCTGTCCCAAGTGCCGCTGCCAGGCGTCTTTCCGCAGAAGGAGCGCCCCGGAGCGCACCGCCACCGGCACCGTCATCTCTGCGCAAAGAGCCAAAATATTTTAAAATCCGCCAAAACTAATCCAAAAATATTTTCAAACCTGCCAAAATAGAAAACCAGACAGAAGTGATCAATACATTCGAAAAAACCTGACAAAACATGATCAAGCCCACCAAAGCTAATCCAAACACACCAAAAACTGGGCTAATCATAATCAAAACAAATCAAACCAAATCTAAACATTCTAAAAACCGGCCAAAATATTTCAAAACCCGTCAAAAATAATCACAACATTCTAAACACCCGCCAAAACATTCCAAATACCCGCCAAAATATTTTAAAACCCGCCAAAACGAATCCAAACGTTCCAAAACCTGCCAACACAAGAAAAACAACTCAAGAGAATACAAAACATTCTAAAACCCAACCAAAACGTTCCGAAAACCCGCCAAAACATCATAAAAGCAAATCAAAACCAACCAAAACATTCCAAAAACCAGCCAAAATATTCCGAAATCCGGCCAAAATATCATACAAACAAATCAAAACCAAGCCAAACATTCCAAAAACCCGACAAAATAGTTTAGAACCTGCCAAAACTGATCAAAACATTCTGAAAAGATGCCAAAATACTAGAAAACCAGTCAGAAGTGATCGAAACTTTCAATAACTTGCCAAAACATAATCAAAACAAATGAAAGCAAACCAAAACATTCCAAATACCCGCCAAAATATTTGAAAACCCGCCTAAACGAATCCAAACGTTCCACAACCTGCCAACACAATAAAAACAACACAAGAGAAAACAAAACATTTTAAAACACCACTAAAACATTCCGAAAACCCGCCAAAACATCATAAAAACAAATCAAAACAAACCAAACAATAGGAGGAACACGGCAACCTATTGGCAAGCAAGAGACGGAGAGCGCGGCACCTTCTAGGAGGCCAAGAAGGAAGCCGCACAACACCTGCACTGTGTCTGCAACTTTCAAACTGCTAGAAGCTAGTGGCTTGCCACTGGCCTGCCTCTTCAATTGCCATTAGCATTCCAATGGAAGCTATTCTTGGACAACTTTGCTCTGCTTGCTGCTAGTTCTGCCCCAGCCTACCATAGATAACCTTGCTCTTCCCTTGAGGCTCTGAGATGCCAAGAACTCGTCAACTTCAAAGGGCGGGCCGGGCTACATCTACTCAGCTGCCACAGTTTCTCCTTGCTAGACCTAGTGGGAAAGCATTTTGCTGAGATGCAGAAGGCAAGAAATGCAGAATACGGAGACGCGGAGCTGTCCCAAGTGCCGCTGCCAGGCGTCTTTCCGCAGAAGGAGCGCCCCGGAGCGCACCGCCACCGGCACCGTCATCTCTGCGCAAAGAGCCAAAATATTTTAAAATCCGCCAAAACTAATCCAAAAATATTTTCAAACCTGCCAAAATAGAAAACCAGACAGAAGTGATCAATACATTCGAAAAAACCTGACAAAACATGATCAAGCCCACCAAAGCTAATCCAAACACACCAAAAACTGGGCTAATCATAATCAAAACAAATCAAACCAAATCTAAACATTCTAAAAACCGGCCAAAATATTTCAAAACCCGTCAAAAATAATCACAACATTCTAAACACCCGCCAAAACATTCCAAATACCCGCCAAAATATTTTAAAACCCGCCAAAACGAATCCAAACGTTCCAAAACCTGCCAACACAAGAAAAACAACTCAAGAGAATACAAAACATTCTAAAACCCAACCAAAACGTTCCGAAAACCCGCCAAAACATCATAAAAGCAAATCAAAACCAACCAAAACATTCCAAAAACCAGCCAAAATATTCCGAAATCCGGCCAAAATATCATACAAACAAATCAAAACCAAGCCAAACATTCCAAAAACCCGACAAAATAGTTTAGAACCTGCCAAAACTGATCAAAACATTCTGAAAAGATGCCAAAATACTAGAAAACCAGTCAGAAGTGATCGAAACGTTCAATAACTTGCCAAAACATAATCAAAACAAATGAAAGCAAAACAAAAGATTCCAAATACCCGCCAAAATATTTGAAAACCCGCCTAAACGAATCCAAACGTTCCACAACCTGCCAACACAATAAAAACAACACAAGAGAAAACAAAACATTTTAAAACACCACTAAAACATTCCGAAAACCCGCCAAAACATCATAAAAACAAATCAAAACAAACCAAACAATAGGAGGAACACGGCAACCTATTGGCAAGCAAGAGACGGAGAGCGCGGCACCTTCTAGGAGGCCAAGAAGGAAGCTGCACAACACCTGCACTGTGTCTGCAACTTTCAAACTGCTAGAAGCTAGTGGCTTGCCACTGGCCTGCCTCTTCAATTGCCATTAGCATTCCAATGGAAGGTATTCTTGGACAACTTTGCTCTGCTTGCTGCTAGTTCTGCCCCAGCCTACCATAGATAACCTTGCTCTTCCCTTGAGGCTCTGAGATGCCAAGAACTCGTCAACTTCAAAGGGCGGGCCGGGCTACATCTACTCAGCTGCCACAGTTTCTCCTTGCTAGACCTAGTGGGAAAGCATTTTGCTGAGATGCAGAAGGCAAGAAATGCAGAATACGGAGACGCGGAGCTGTCCCAAGTGCCGCTGCCAGGCGTCTTTCCGCAGAAGGAGCGCCCCGGAGCGCACCGCCACCGGCACCGTCATCTCTGCGCAAAGAGCCAAAATATTTTAAAATCCGCCAAAACTAATCCAAAAATATTTTCAAACCTGCCAAAATAGAAAACCAGACAGAAGTGATCAATACATTCGAAAAAACCTGACAAAACATGATCAAGCCCACCAAAGCTAATCCAAACACACCAAAAACTGGGCTAATCATAATCAAAACAAATCAAACCAAATCTAAACATTCTAAAAACCGGCCAAAATATTTCAAAACCCGTCAAAAATAATCACAACATTCTAAACACCCGCCAAAACATTCCAAATACCCGCCAAAATATTTTAAAACCCGCCAAAACGAATCCAAACGTTCCAAAACCTGCCAACACAAGAAAAACAACTCAAGAGAATACAAAACATTCTAAAACCCAACCAAAACGTTCCGAAAACCCACCAAAACATCATAAAAGCAAATCAAAACCAACCAAAACATTCCAAAAACCAGCCAAAATATTCCGAAATCCGGCCAAAATATCATACAAACAAATCAAAACCAAGCCAAACATTCCAAAAACCCGACAAAATAGTTTAGAACCTGCCAAAACTGATCAAAACATTCTGAAAAGATGCCAAAATACTAGAAAACCAGTCAGAAGTGATCAAAACGTTCAATAACTTGCCAAAACATAATCAAAACAAATGAAAGCAAACCAAAAGATTCCAAATACCCGCCAAAATATTTTAAAACCCGCCAAAAGGAATCCAAACGTTCCACAACCTGCCAAGACAATAAAAACAACACAAGAGAAAACAAAACATTCTAAAACACCACCAAAATATTCCGAAAACCCGCCAAAACATCATAAAAACAAATCAAAACAAACCAAACAATAAGAGGAACACGGCAACATATTGGCACGCAAGAGATGGAGAACGCGGCACCTTCTAGGAGGCCAAGAAGGAAGCCGCACAACACCTGCACTGTGTCTGCAACTTTCAAACTGCTAGAAGATAGTGGCTTGCCACTGGCCTGCCTCTTCAATTGCCATTAGCATTCCAATGGAAGGTATTCTTGGACAACTTTGCTCTGCTTGCTGCTAGTTCTGCCCCAGCCTACCATAGATAACCTTGCTCTTCCCTTGAGGCTCTGAGATGCCAAGAACTCGTCAACTTCAAAGGGCGGGCCGGGCTACATCTACTCAGCTGCCACAGTTTCTCCTTGCTAGACCTAGTGGGAAAGCATTTTGCTGAGATGCAGAAGGCAAGAAATGCAGAATACGGAGACGCGGAGCTGTCCCAAGTGCCGCTGCCAGGCGTCTTTCCGCAGAAGGAGCGCCCCGGAGCGCACCGCCACCGGCACCGTCATCTCTGCGCAAAGAGCCAAAATATTTTAAAATCCGCCAAAACTAATCCAAAAATATTTTCAAACCTGCCAAAATAGAAAACCAGACAGAAGTGATCAATACATTCGAAAAAACCTGACAAAACATGATCAAGCCCACCAAAGCTAATCCAAACACACCAAAAACTGGGCTAATCATAATCAAAACAAATCAAACCAAATCTAAACATTCTAAAAACCGGCCAAAATATTTCAAAACCCGTCAAAAATAATCACAACATTCTAAACACCCGCCAAAACATTCCAAATACCCGCCAAAATATTTTAAAACCCGCCAAAACGAATCCAAACGTTCCAAAACCTGCCAACACAAGAAAAACAACTCAAGAGAATACAAAACATTCTAAAACCCAACCAAAACGTTCCGAAAACCCGCCAAAACATCATAAAAGCAAATCAAAACCAACCAAAACATTCCAAAAACCAGCCAAAATATTCCGAAATCCGGCCAAAATATCATACAAACAAATCAAAACCAAGCCAAACATTCCAAAAACCCGACAAAATAGTTTAGAACCTGCCAAAACTGATCAAAACATTCTGAAAAGATGCCAAAATACTAGAAAACCAGTCAGAAGTGATCGAAACGTTCAATAACTTGCCAAAACATAATCAAAAGAAATGAAAGCAAACCAAAAGATTCCAAATACCCGCCAAAATATTTGAAAACCCGCCAAAAGGAATCCAAACGTTCCACAACCTGCCAAGACAATAAAAACAACACAAGAGAAAACAAAACATTCTAAAACACCACCAAAATATTCCGAAAACCCGCCAAAACATCATAAAAACAAATCAAAACAAACCAAACAATAAGAGGAACACGGCAACATATTGGCACGCAAGAGATGGAGAACGCGGCACCTTCTAGGAGGCCAAGAAGGAAGCTGCACAACACCTGCACTGTGTCTGCAACTTTCAAACTGCTAGAAGCTAGTGGCTTGCCACTGGCCTGCCTCTTCAATTGCCATTAGCATTCCAATGGAAGGTATTCTTGGACAACTTTGCTCTGCTTGCTGCTAGTTCTGCCCCAGCCTACCATAGATAACCTTGCTCTTCCCTTGAGGCTCTGAGATGCCAAGAACTCGTCAACTTCAAAGGGCGGGCCGGGCTACATCTACTCAGCTGCCACAGTTTCTCCTTGCTAGACCTAGTGGGAAAGCATTTTGCTGAGATGCAGAAGGCAAGAAATGCAGAATACGGAGACGCGGAGCTGTCCCAAGTGCCGCTGCCAGGCGTCTTTCCGCAGAAGGAGCGCCCCGGAGCGCACCGCCACCGGCACCGTCATCTCTGCGCAAAGAGCCAAAATATTTTAAAATCCGCCAAAACTAATCCAAAAATATTTTCAAACCTGCCAAAATAGAAAACCAGACAGAAGTGATCAATACATTCGAAAAAACCTGACAAAACATGATCAAGCCCACCAAAGCTAATCCAAACACACCAAAAACTGGGCTAATCATAATCAAAACAAATCAAACCAAATCTAAACATTCTAAAAACCGGCCAAAATATTTCAAAACCCGTCAAAAATAATCACAACATTCTAAACACCCGCCAAAACATTCCAAATACCCGCCAAAATATTTTAAAACCCGCCAAAACGAATCCAAACGTTCCAAAACCTGCCAACACAAGAAAAACAACTCAAGAGAATACAAAACATTCTAAAACCCAACCAAAACGTTCCGAAAACCCGCCAAAACATCATAAAAGCAAATCAAAACCAACCAAAACATTCCAAAAACCAGCCAAAATATTCCGAAATCCGGCCAAAATATCATACAAACAAATCAAAACCAAGCCAAACATTCCAAAAACCCGACAAAATAGTTTAGAACCTGCCAAAACTGATCAAAACATTCTGAAAAGATGCCAAAATACTAGAAAACCAGTCAGAAGTGATCGAAACGTTCAATAACTTGCCAAAACATAATCAAAAGAAATGAAAGCAAACCAAAAGATTCCAAATACCCGCCAAAATATTTGAAAACCCGCCAAAAGGAATCCAAACGTTCCACAACCTGCCAAGACAATAAAAACAACACAAGAGAAAACAAAACATTCTAAAACACCACCAAAATATTCCGAAAACCCGCCAAAACATCATAAAAACAAATCAAAACAAACCAAACAATAAGAGGAACACGGCAACATATTGGCACGCAAGAGATGGAGAACGCGGCACCTTCTAGGAGGCCAAGAAGGAAGCTGCACAACACCTGCACTGTGTCTGCAACTTTCAAACTGCTAGAAGCTAGTGGCTTGCCACTGGCCTGCCTCTTCAATTGCCATTAGCATTCCAATGGAAGGTATTCTTGGACAACTTTGCTCTGCTTGCTGCTAGTTCTGCCCCAGCCTACCATAGATAACCTTGCTCTTCCCTTGAGGCTCTGAGATGCCAAGAACTCGTCAACTTCAAAGGGCGGGCCGGGCTACATCTACTCAGCTGCCACAGTTTCTCCTTGCTAGACCTAGTGGGAAAGCATTTTGCTGAGATGCAGAAGGCAAGAAATGCAGAATACGGAGACGCGGAGCTGTCCCAAGTGCCGCTGCCAGGCGTCTTTCCGCAGAAGGAGCGCCCCGGAGCGCACCGCCACCGGCACCGTCATCTCTGCGCAAAGAGCCAAAATATTTTAAAATCCGCCAAAACTAATCCAAAAATATTTTCAAACCTGCCAAAATAGAAAACCAGACAGAAGTGATCAATACATTCGAAAAAACCTGACAAAACATGATCAAGCCCACCAAAGCTAATCCAAACACACCAAAAACTGGGCTAATCATAATCAAAACAAATCAAACCAAATCTAAACATTCTAAAAACCGGCCAAAATATTTCAAAACCCGTCAAAAATAATCACAACATTCTAAACACCCGCCAAAACATTCCAAATACCCGCCAAAATATTTTAAAACCCGCCAAAACGAATCCAAACGTTCCAAAACCTGCCAACACAAGAAAAACAACTCAAGAGAATACAAAACATTCTAAAACCCAACCAAAACATTCCGAAAACCCACCAAAACATCATAAAAGCAAATCAAAACCAACCAAAACATTCCAAAAACCAGCCAAAATATTCCGAAATCCGGCCAAAATATCATACAAACAAATCAAAACCAAGCCAAACATTCCAAAAACCCGACAAAATAGTTTAGAACCTGCCAAAACTGATCAAAACATTCTGAAAAGATGCCAAAATACTAGAAAACCAGTCAGAAGTGATCAAAACGTTCAATAACTTGCCAAAACATAATCAAAACAAATGAAAGCAAACCAAAAGATTCCAAATACCCGCCAAAATATTTTAAAACCCGCCAAAAGGAATCCAAACGTTCCACAACCTGCCAAGACAATAAAAACAACACAAGAGAAAACAAAACATTCTAAAACACCACCAAAATATTCCGAAAACCCGCCAAAACATCATAAAAACAAATCAAAACAAACCAAACAATAAGAGGAACACGGCAACATATTGGCACGCAAGAGATGGAGAACGCGGCACCTTCTAGGAGGCCAAGAAGGAAGCCGCACAACACTTGCACTGTGTCTGCAACTTTCAAACTGCTAGAAGCTAGTGGCTTGCCACTGGCCTGCCTCTTCAATTGCCATTAGCATTCCAATGGAAGGTATTCTTGGACAACTTTGCTCTGCTTGCTGCTAGTTCTGCCCCAGCCTACCATAGATAACCTTGCTCTTCCCTTGAGGCTCTGAGATGCCAAGAACTCGTCAACTTCAAAGGGCGGGCCGGGCTACATCTACTCAGCTGCCACAGTTTCTCCTTGCTAGACCTAGTGGCAAAGCATTTTGCTGAGATGCAGAAGGCAAGAAATGCAGAATACGGAGACGCGGAGCTGTCCCAAGTGCCGCTGCCAGGCGTCTTTCCGCAGAAGGAGCGCCCCGGAGCGCACCGCAACCGGCACCGTCATCTCTGCGCAAAGAGCCAAAATATTTTAAAATCCGCCAAAACTAATCCAAAAATATTTTCAAACCTGCCAAAATAGAAAACCAGACAGAAGTGATCAATACATTCGAAAAAACCTGACAAAACATGATCAAGCCCACCAAAGCTAATCCAAACACACCAAAAACTGGGCTAATCATAATCAAAACAAATCAAACCAAATCTAAACATTCTAAAAACCGGCCAAAATATTTCAAAACCCGTCAAAAATAATCACAACATTCTAAACACCCGCCAAAACATTCCAAATACCCGCCAAAATATTTTAAAACCCGCCAAAACGAATCCAAACGTTCCAAAACCTGCCAACACAAGAAAAACAACTCAAGAGAATACAAAACATTCTAAAACCCAACCAAAACATTCCGAAAACCCACCAAAACATCATAAAAGCAAATCAAAACCAACCAAAACATTCCAAAAACCAGCCAAAATATTCCGAAATCCGGCCAAAATATCATACAAACAAATCAAAACCAAGCCAAACATTCCAAAAACCCGACAAAATAGTTTAGAACCTGCCAAAACTGATCAAAACATTCTGAAAAGATGCCAAAATACTAGAAAACCAGTCAGAAGTGATCAAAACGTTCAATAACTTGCCAAAACATAATCAAAACAAATGAAAGCAAACCAAAACATTCCAAATACCCGCCAAAATATTTTAAAACCCGCCAAAAGGAATCCAAACGTTCCACAACCTGCCAAGACAATAAAAACAACACAAGAGAAAACAAAACATTCTAAAACACCACCAAAATATTCCGAAAACCCGCCAAAACATCATAAAAACAAATCAAAACAAACCAAACAATAAGAGGAACACGGCAACATATTGGCACGCAAGAGATGGAGAACGCGGCACCTTCTAGGAGGCCAAGAAGGAAGCTGCACAACACCTGCACTGTGTCTGCAACTTTCAAACTGCTAGAAGCTAGTGGCTTGCCACTGGCCTGCCTCTTCAATTGCCATTAGCATTCCAATGGAAGGTATTCTTGGACAACTTTGCTCTGCTTGCTGCTAGTTCTGCCCCAGCCTACCATAGATAACCTTGCTCTTCCCTTGAGGCTCTGAGATGCCAAGAACTCGTCAACTTCAAAGGGCGGGCCGGGCTACATCTACTCAGCTGCCACAGTTTCTCCTTGCTAGACCTAGTGGCAAAGCATTTTGCTGAGATGCAGAAGGCAAGAAATGCAGAATACGGAGACGCGGAGCTGTCCCAAGTGCCGCTGCCAGGCGTCTTTCCGCAGAAGGAGCGCCCCGGAGCGCACCGCCACCGGCACCGTCATCTCTGCGCAAAGAGCCAAAATATTTTAAAATCCGCCAAAACTAATCCAAAAATATTTTCAAACCTGCCAAAATAGAAAACCAGACAGAAGTGATCAATACATTCGAAAAAACCTGACAAAACATGATCAAGCCCACCAAAGCTAATCCAAACACACCAAAAACTGGGCTAATCATAATCAAAACAAATCAAACCAAATCTAAACATTCTAAAAACCGGCCAAAATATTTCAAAACCCGTCAAAAATAATCACAACATTCTAAACACCCGCCAAAACATTCCAAATACCCGCCAAAATATTTTAAAACCCGCCAAAACGAATCCAAACGTTCCAAAACCTGCCAACACAAGAAAAACAACTCAAGAGAATACAAAACATTCTAAAACCCAACCAAAACGTTCCGAAAACCCGCCAAAACATCATAAAAGCAAATCAAAACCAACCAAAACATTCCAAAAACCAGCCAAAATATTCCGAAATCCGGCCAAAATATCATACAAACAAATCAAAACCAAGCCAAACATTCCAAAAACCCGACAAAATAGTTTAGAACCTGCCAAAACTGATCAAAACATTCTGAAAAGATGCCAAAATACTAGAAAACCAGTCAGAAGTGATCGAAACGTTCAATAACTTGCCAAAACATAATCAAAACAAATGAAAGCAAAACAAAAGATTCCAAATACCCGCCAAAATATTTGAAAACCCGCCTAAACGAATCCAAACGTTCCACAACCTGCCAACACAATAAAAACAACACAAGAGAAAACAAAACATTTTAAAACACCACTAAAACATTCTGAAAACCCGCCAAAACATCATAAAAACAAATCAAAACAAACCAAACAATAGGAGGAACACGGCAACCTATTGGCAAGCAAGAGACGGAGAGCGCGGCACCTTCTAGGAGGCCAAGAAGGAAGCTGCACAACACCTGCACTGTGTCTGCAACTTTCAAACTGCTAGAAGCTAGTGGCTTGCCACTGGCCTGCCTCTTCAATTGCCATTAGCATTCCAATGGAAGGTATTCTTGGACAACTTTGCTCTGCTTGCTGCTAGTTCTGCCCCAGCCTACCATAGATAACCTTGCTCTTCCCTTGAGGCTCTGAGATGCCAAGAACTCGTCAACTTCAAAGGGCGGGCCGGGCTACATCTACTCAGCTGCCACAGTTTCTCCTTGCTAGACCTAGTGGGAAAGCATTTTGCTGAGATGCAGAAGGCAAGAAACGCAGAATACGGAGACGCGGAGCTGTCCCAAGTGCCGCTGCCAGGCGTCTTTCCGCAGAAGGAGCGCCCCGGAGCGCACCGCCACCGGCACCGTCATCTCTGCGCAAAGAGCCAAAATATTTTAAAATCCGCCAAAACTAATCCAAAAATATTTTCAAACCTGCCAAAATAGAAAACCAGACAGAAGTGATCAATACATTCGAAAAAACCTGACAAAACATGATCAAGCCCACCAAAGCTAATCCAAACACACCAAAAACTGGGCTAATCATAATCAAAACAAATCAAACCAAATCTAAACATTCTAAAAACCGGCCAAAATATTTCAAAACCCGTCAAAAATAATCACAACATTCTAAACACCCGCCAAAACATTCCAAATACCCGCCAAAATATTTTAAAACCCGCCAAAACGAATCCAAACGTTCCAAAACCTGCCAACACAAGAAAAACAACTCAAGAGAATACAAAACATTCTAAAACCCAACCAAAACGTTCCGAAAACCCGCCAAAACATCATAAAAGCAAATCAAAACCAACCAAAACATTCCAAAAACCAGCCAAAATATTCCGAAATCCGGCCAAAATATCATACAAACAAATCAAAACCAAGCCAAACATTCCAAAAACCCGACAAAATAGTTTAGAACCTGCCAAAACTGATCAAAACATTCTGAAAAGATGCCAAAATACTAGAAAACCAGTCAGAAGTGATCAAAACGTTCAATAACTTGCCAAAACATAATCAAAACAAATGAAAGCAAACCAAAACATTCCAAATACCCGCCAAAATATTTTAAAACCCGCCAAAAGGAATCCAAACGTTCCACAACCTGCCAAGACAATAAAAACAACACAAGAGAAAACAAAACATTCTAAAACACCACCAAAATATTCCGAAAACCCGCCAAAACATCATAAAAACAAATCAAAACAAACCAAACAATAAGAGGAACACGGCAACATATTGGCACGCAAGAGATGGAGAACGCGGCACCTTCTAGGAGGCCAAGAAGGAAGCTGCACAACACCTGCACTGTGTCTGCAACTTTCAAACTGCTAGAAGCTAGTGGCTTGCCACTGGCCTGCCTCTTCAATTGCCATTAGCATTCCAATGGAAGGTATTCTTGGACAACTTTGCTCTGCTTGCTGCTAGTTCTGCCCCAGCCTACCATAGATAACCTTGCTCTTCCCTTGAGGCTCTGAGATGCCAAGAACTCGTCAACTTCAAAGGGCGGGCCGGGCTACATCTACTCAGCTGCCACAGTTTCTCCTTGCTAGACCTAGTGGCAAAGCATTTTGCTGAGATGCAGAAGGCAAGAAATGCAGAATACGGAGACGCGGAGCTGTCCCAAGTGCCGCTGCCAGGCGTCTTTCCGCAGAAGGAGCGCCCCGGAGCGCACCGCCACCGGCACCGTCATCTCTGCGCAAAGAGCCAAAATATTTTAAAATCCGCCAAAACTAATCCAAAAATATTTTCAAACCTGCCAAAATAGAAAACCAGACAGAAGTGATCAATACATTCGAAAAAACCTGACAAAACATGATCAAGCCCACCAAAGCTAATCCAAACACACCAAAAACTGGGCTAATCATAATCAAAACAAATCAAACCAAATCTAAACATTCTAAAAACCGGCCAAAATATTTCAAAACCCGTCAAAAATAATCACAACATTCTAAACACCCGCCAAAACATTCCAAATACCCGCCAAAATATTTTAAAACCCGCCAAAACGAATCCAAACGTTCCAAAACCTGCCAACACAAGAAAAACAACTCAAGAGAATACAAAACATTCTAAAACCCAACCAAAACATTCCGAAAACCCACCAAAACATCATAAAAGCAAATCAAAACCAACCAAAACATTCCAAAAACCAGCCAAAATATTCCGAAATCCGGCCAAAATATCATACAAACAAATCAAAACCAAGCCAAACATTCCAAAAACCCGACAAAATAGTTTAGAACCTGCCAAAACTGATCAAAACATTCTGAAAAGATGCCAAAATACTAGAAAACCAGTCAGAAGTGATCAAAACGTTCAATAACTTGCCAAAACATAATCAAAAGAAATGAAAGCAAACCAAAACATTCCAAATACCCGCCAAAATATTTTAAAACCCGCCAAAAGGAATCCAAACGTTCCACAACCTGCCAAGACAATAAAAACAACACAAGAGAAAACAAAACATTCTAAAACACCACCAAAATATTCCGAAAACCCGCCAAAACATCATAAAAACAAATCAAAACAAACCAAACAATAAGAGGAACACGGCAACATATTGGCACGCAAGAGATGGAGAACGCGGCACCTTCTAGGAGGCCAAGAAGGAAGCCGCACAACACCTGCACTGTGTCTGCAACTTTCAAACTGCTAGAAGCTAGTGGCTTGCCACTGGCCTGCCTCTTCAATTGCCATTAGCATTCCAATGGAAGGTATTCTTGGACAACTTTGCTCTGCTTGCTGCTAGTTCTGCCCCAGCCTACCATAGATAACCTTGCTCTTCCCTTGAGGCTCTGAGATGCCAAGAACTCGTCAACTTCAAAGGGCGGGCCGGGCTACATCTACTCAGCTGCCACAGTTTCTCCTTGCTAGACCTAGTGGCAAAGCATTTTGCTGAGATGCAGAAGGCAAGAAATGCAGAATACGGAGACGCGGAGCTGTCCCAAGTGCCGCTGCCAGGCGTCTTTCCGCAGAAGGAGCGCCCCGGAGCGCACCGCAACCGGCACCGTCATCTCTGCGCAAAGAGCCAAAATATTTTAAAATCCGCCAAAACTAATCCAAAAATATTTTCAAACCTGCCAAAATAGAAAACCAGACAGAAGTGATCAATACATTCGAAAAAACCTGACAAAACATGATCAAGCCCACCAAAGCTAATCCAAACACACCAAAAACTGGGCTAATCATAATCAAAACAAATCAAACCAAATCTAAACATTCTAAAAACCGGCCAAAATATTTCAAAACCCGTCAAAAATAATCACAACATTCTAAACACCCGCCAAAACATTCCAAATACCCGCCAAAATATTTTAAAACCCGCCAAAACGAATCCAAACGTTCCAAAACCTGCCAACACAAGAAAAACAACTCAAGAGAATACAAAAAATTCTAAAACCCAACCAAAACGTTCCGAAAACCCGCCAAAACATCATAAAAGCAAATCAAAACCAACCAAAACATTCCAAAAACCAGCCAAAATATTCCGAAATCCGGCCAAAATATCATACAAACAAATCAAAACCAAGCCAAACATTCCAAAAACCCGACAAAATAGTTTAGAACCTGCCAAAACTGATCAAAACATTCTGAAAAGATGCCAAAATACTAGAAAACCAGTCAGAAGTGATCGAAACTTTCAATAACTTGCCAAAACATAATCAAAACAAATGAAAGCAAACCAAAACATTCCAAATACCCGCCAAAATATTTGAAAACCCGCCTAAACGAATCCAAACGTTCCACAACCTGCCAACACAATAAAAACAACACAAGAGAAAACAAAACATTTTAAAACACCACTAAAACATTCCGAAAACCCGCCAAAACATCATAAAAACAAATCAAAACAAACCAAACAATAGGAGGAACACGGCAACCTATTGGCAAGCAAGAGACGGAGAGCGCGGCACCTTCTAGGAGGCCAAGAAGGAAGCCGCACAACACTTGCACTGTGTCTGCAACTTTCAAACTGCTAGAAGCTAGTGGCTTGCCACTGGCCTGCCTCTTCAATTGCCATTAGCATTCCAATGGAAGGTATTCTTGGACAACTTTGCTCTGCTTGCTGCTAGTTCTGCCCCAGCCTACCATAGATAACCTTGCTCTTCCCTTGAGGCTCTGAGATGCCAAGAACTCGTCAACTTCAAAGGGCGGGCCGGGCTACATCTACTCAGCTGCCACAGTTTCTCCTTGCTAGACCTAGTGGGAAAGCATTTTGCTGAGATGCAGAAGGCAAGAAATGCAGAATACGGAGACGCGGAGCTGTCCCAAGTGCCGCTGCCAGGCGTCTTTCCGCAGAAGGAGCGCCCCGGAGCGCACCGCCACCGGCACCGTCATCTCTGCGCAAAGAGCCAAAATATTTTAAAATCCGCCAAAACTAATCCAAAAATATTTTCAAACCTGCCAAAATAGAAAACCAGACAGAAGTGATCAATACATTCGAAAAAACCTGACAAAACATGATCAAGCCCACCAAAGCTAATCCAAACACACCAAAAACTGGGCTAATCATAATCAAAACAAATCAAACCAAATCTAAACATTCTAAAAACCGGCCAAAATATTTCAAAACCCGTCAAAAATAATCACAACATTCTAAACACCCGCCAAAACATTCCAAATACCCGCCAAAATATTTTAAAACCCGCCAAAACGAATCCAAACGTTCCAAAACCTGCCAACACAAGAAAAACAACTCAAGAGAATACAAAACATTCTAAAACCCAACCAAAACATTCCGAAAACCCACCAAAACATCATAAAAGCAAATCAAAACCAACCAAAACATTCCAAAAACCAGCCAAAATATTCCGAAATCCGGCCAAAATATCATACAAACAAATCAAAACCAAGCCAAACATTCCAAAAACCCGACAAAATAGTTTAGAACCTGCCAAAACTGATCAAAACATTCTGAAAAGATGCCAAAATACTAGAAAACCAGTCAGAAGTGATCGAAACTTTCAATAACTTGCCAAAACATAATCAAAACAAATGAAAGCAAACCAAAACATTCCAAATACCCGCCAAAATATTTTAAAACCCGCCAAAAGGAATCCAAACGTTCCACAACCTGCCAAGACAATAAAAACAACACAAGAGAAAACAAAACATTCTAAAACACCACCAAAATATTCCGAAAACCCGCCAAAACATCATAAAAACAAATCAAAACAAACCAAACAATAAGAGGAACACGGCAACATATTGGCACGCAAGAGATGGAGAACGCGGCACCTTCTAGGAGGCCAAGAAGGAAGCTGCACAACACCTGCACTGTGTCTGCAACTTTCAAACTGCTAGAAGCTAGTGGCTTGCCACTGGCCTGCCTCTTCAATTGCCATTAGCATTCCAATGGAAGGTATTCTTGGACAACTTTGCTCTGCTTGCTGCTAGTTCTGCCCCAGCCTACCATAGATAACCTTGCTCTTCCCTTGAGGCTCTGAGATGCCAAGAACGAACTCGTCAACTTCAAAGGGCGGGCCGGGCTACATCTACTCAGCTGCCACAGTTTCTCCTTGCTAGACCTAGTGGCAAAGCATTTTGCTGAGATGCAGAAGGCAAGAAACGCACAATACGGAGACGCGGAGCTGTCCCAAGTGCCGCTGCCAGGCGTCTTTCCGCAGAAGGAGCGCCCCGGAGCGCACCGCAACCGGCACCGTCATCTCTGCGCAAAGAGCCAAAATATTTTAAAATCCGCCAAAACTAATCCAAAAATATTTTCAAACCTGCCAAAATAGAAAACCAGACAGAAGTGATCAATACATTCGAAAAAACCTGACAAAACATGATCAAGCCCACCAAAGCTAATCCAAACACACCAAAAACTGGGCTAATCATAATCAAAACAAATCAAACCAAATCTAAACATTCTAAAAACCGGCCAAAATATTTCAAAACCCGTCAAAAATAATCACAACATTCTAAACACCCGCCAAAACATTCCAAATACCCGCCAAAATATTTTAAAACCCGCCAAAACGAATCCAAACGTTCCAAAACCTGCCAACACAAGAAAAACAACTCAAGAGAATACAAAACATTCTAAAACCCAACCAAAACGTTCCGAAAACCCGCCAAAACATCATAAAAGCAAATCAAAACCAACCAAAACATTCCAAAAACCAGCCAAAATATTCCGAAATCCGGCCAAAATATCATACAAACAAATCAAAACCAAGCCAAACATTCCAAAAACCCGACAAAATAGTTTAGAACCTGCCAAAACTGATCAAAACATTCTGAAAAGATGCCAAAATACTAGAAAACCAGTCAGAAGTGATCGAAACTTTCAATAACTTGCCAAAACATAATCAAAACAAATGAAAGCAAACCAAAACATTCCAAATACCCGCCAAAATATTTGAAAACCCGCCTAAACGAATCCAAACGTTCCACAACCTGCCAACACAATAAAAACAACACAAGAGAAAACAAAACATTTTAAAACACCACTAAAACATTCCGAAAACCCGCCAAAACATCATAAAAACAAATCAAAACAAACCAAACAATAGGAGGAACACGGCAACCTATTGGCAAGCAAGAGACGGAGAGCGCGGCACCTTCTAGGAGGCCAAGAAGGAAGCCGCACAACACCTGCACTGTGTCTGCAACTTTCAAACTGCTAGAAGCTAGTGGCTTGCCACTGGCCTGCCTCTTCAATTGCCATTAGCATTCCAATGGAAGGTATTCTTGGACAACTTTGCTCTGCTTGCTGCTAGTTCTGCCCCAGCCTACCATAGATAACCTTGCTCTTCCCTTGAGGCTCTGAGATGCCAAGAACTCGTCAACTTCAAAGGGCGGGCCGGGCTACATCTACTCAGCTGCCACAGTTTCTCCTTGCTAGACCTAGTGGCAAAGCATTTTGCTGAGATGCAGAAGGCAAGAAATGCAGAATACGGAGACGCGGAGCTGTCCCAAGTGCCGCTGCCAGGCGTCTTTCCGCAGAAGGAGCGCCCCGCAGCGCACCGCAACCGGCACCGTCATCTCTGCGCAAAGAGCCAAAATATTTTAAAATCCGCCAAAACTAATCCAAAAATATTTTCAAACCTGCCAAAATAGAAAACCAGACAGAAGTGATCAATACATTCGAAAAAACCTGACAAAACATGATCAAGCCCACCAAAGCTAATCCAAACACACCAAAAACTGGGCTAATCATAATCAAAACAAATCAAACCAAATCTAAACATTCTAAAAACCGGCCAAAATATTTCAAAACCCGTCAAAAATAATCACAACATTCTAAACACCCGCCAAAACATTCCAAATACCCGCCAAAATATTTTAAAACCCGCCAAAACGAATCCAAACGTTCCAAAACCTGCCAACACAAGAAAAACAACTCAAGAGAATACAAAACATTCTAAAACCCAACCAAAACGTTCCGAAAACCCGCCAAAACATCATAAAAGCAAATCAAAACCAACCAAAACATTCCAAAAACCAGCCAAAATATTCCGAAATCCGGCCAAAATATCATACAAACAAATCAAAACCAAGCCAAACATTCCAAAAACCCGACAAAATAGTTTAGAACCTGCCAAAACTGATCAAAACATTCTGAAAAGATGCCAAAATACTAGAAAACCAGTCAGAAGTGATCGAAACTTTCAATAACTTGCCAAAACATAATCAAAACAAATGAAAGCAAACCAAAAGATTCCAAATACCCGCCAAAATATTTGAAAACCCGCCTAAACGAATCCAAACATTCCACAACCTGCCAACACAATAAAAACAACACAAGAGAAAACAAAACATTTTAAAACACCACTAAAACATTCCGAAAACCCGCCAAAACATCATAAAAACAAATCAAAACAAACCAAACAATAGGAGGAACACGGCAACCTATTGGCAAGCAAGAGACGGAGAGCGCGGCACCTTCTAGGAGGCCAAGAAGGAAGCCGCACAACACCTGCACTGTGTCTGCAACTTTCAAACTGCTAGAAGCTAGTGGCTTGCCACTGGCCTGCCTCTTCAATTGCCATTAGCATTCCAATGGAAGGTATTCTTGGACAACTTTGCTCTGCTTGCTGCTAGTTCTGCCCCAGCCTACCATAGATAACCTTGCTCTTCCCTTGAGGCTCTGAGATGCCAAGAACTCGTCAACTTCAAAGGGCGGGCCGGGCTACATCTACTCAGCTGCCACAGTTTCTCCTTGCTAGACCTAGTGGGAAAGCATTTTGCTGAGATGCAGAAGGCAAGAAATGCAGAATACGGAGACGCGGAGCTGTCCCAAGTGCCGCTGCCAGGCGTCTTTCCGCAGAAGGAGCGCCCCGGAGCGCACCGCCACCGGCACCGTCATCTCTGCGCAAAGAGCCAAAATATTTTAAAATCCGCCAAAACTAATCCAAAAATATTTTCAAACCTGCCAAAATAGAAAACCAGACAGAAGTGATCAATACATTCGAAAAAACCTGACAAAACATGATCAAGCCCACCAAAGCTAATCCAAACACACCAAAAACTGGGCTAATCATAATCAAAACAAATCAAACCAAATCTAAACATTCTAAAAACCGGCCAAAATATTTCAAAACCCGTCAAAAATAATCACAACATTCTAAACACCCGCCAAAACATTCCAAATACCCGCCAAAATATTTTAAAACCCGCCAAAACGAATCCAAACGTTCCAAAACCTGCCAACACAAGAAAAACAACTCAAGAGAATACAAAACATTCTAAAACCCAACCAAAACATTCCGAAAACCCACCAAAACATCATAAAAGCAAATCAAAACCAACCAAAACATTCCAAAAACCAGCCAAAATATTCCGAAATCCGGCCAAAATATCATACAAACAAATCAAAACCAAGCCAAACATTCCAAAAACCCGACAAAATAGTTTAGAACCTGCCAAAACTGATCAAAACATTCTGAAAAGATGCCAAAATACTAGAAAACCAGTCAGAAGTGATCGAAACTTTCAATAACTTGCCAAAACATAATCAAAACAAATGAAAGCAAACCAAAACATTCCAAATACCCGCCAAAATATTTGAAAACCCGCCAAAAGGAATCCAAACGTTCCACAACCTGCCAAGACAATAAAAACAACACAAGAGAAAACAAAACATTCTAAAACACCACCAAAATATTCCGAAAACCCGCCAAAACATCATAAAAACAAATCAAAACAAACCAAACAATAAGAGGAACACGGCAACATATTGGCACGCAAGAGATGGAGAACGCGGCACCTTCTAGGAGGCCAAGAAGGAAGCTGCACAACACCTGCACTGTGTCTGCAACTTTCAAACTGCTAGAAGCTAGTGGCTTGCCACTGGCCTGCCTCTTCAATTGCCATTAGCATTCCAATGGAAGGTATTCTTGGACAACTTTGCTCTGCTTGCTGCTAGTTCTGCCCCAGCCTACCATAGATAACCTTGCTCTTCCCTTGAGGCTCTGAGATGCCAAGAACGAACTCGTCAACTTCAAAGGGCGGGCCGGGCTACATCTACTCAGCTGCCACAGTTTCTCCTTGCTAGACCTAGTGGCAAAGCATTTTGCTGAGATGCAGAAGGCAAGAAACGCACAATACGGAGACGCGGAGCTGTCCCAAGTGCCGCTGCCAGGCGTCTTTCCGCAGAAGGAGCGCCCCGGAGCGCACCGCAACCGGCACCGTCATCTCTGCGCAAAGAGCCAAAATATTTTAAAATCCGCCAAAACTAATCCAAAAATATTTTCAAACCTGCCAAAATAGAAAACCAGACAGAAGTGATCAATACATTCGAAAAAACCTGACAAAACATGATCAAGCCCACCAAAGCTAATCCAAACACACCAAAAACTGGGCTAATCATAATCAAAACAAATCAAACCAAATCTAAACATTCTAAAAACCGGCCAAAATATTTCAAAACCCGTCAAAAATAATCACAACATTCTAAACACCCGCCAAAACATTCCAAATACCCGCCAAAATATTTTAAAACCCGCCAAAACGAATCCAAACGTTCCAAAACCTGCCAACACAAGAAAAACAACTCAAGAGAATACAAAACATTCTAAAACCCAACCAAAACGTTCCGAAAACCCGCCAAAACATCATAAAAGCAAATCAAAACCAACCAAAACATTCCAAAAACCAGCCAAAATATTCCGAAATCCGGCCAAAATATCATACAAACAAATCAAAACCAAGCCAAACATTCCAAAAACCCGACAAAATAGTTTAGAACCTGCCAAAACTGATCAAAACATTCTGAAAAGATGCCAAAATACTAGAAAACCAGTCAGAAGTGATCGAAACTTTCAATAACTTGCCAAAACATAATCAAAACAAATGAAAGCAAACCAAAACATTCCAAATACCCGCCAAAATATTTGAAAACCCGCCTAAACGAATCCAAACGTTCCACAACCTGCCAACACAATAAAAACAACACAAGAGAAAACAAAACATTTTAAAACACCACTAAAACATTCCGAAAACCCGCCAAAACATCATAAAAACAAATCAAAACAAACCAAACAATAGGAGGAACACGGCAACCTATTGGCAAGCAAGAGACGGAGAGCGCGGCACCTTCTAGGAGGCCAAGAAGGAAGCCGCACAACACCTGCACTGTGTCTGCAACTTTCAAACTGCTAGAAGCTAGTGGCTTGCCACTGGCCTGCCTCTTCAATTGCCATTAGCATTCCAATGGAAGCTATTCTTGGACAACTTTGCTCTGCTTGCTGCTAGTTCTGCCCCAGCCTACCATAGATAACCTTGCTCTTCCCTTGAGGCTCTGAGATGCCAAGAACTCGTCAACTTCAAAGGGCGGGCCGGGCTACATCTACTCAGCTGCCACAGTTTCTCCTTGCTAGACCTAGTGGCAAAGCATTTTGCTGAGATGCAGAAGGCAAGAAATGCAGAATACGGAGACGCGGAGCTGTCCCAAGTGCCGCTGCCAGGCGTCTTTCCGCAGAAGGAGCGCCCCGGAGCGCACCGCCACCGGCACCGTCATCTCTGCGCAAAGAGCCAAAATATTTTAAAATCCGCCAAAACTAATCCAAAAATATTTTCAAACCTGCCAAAATAGAAAACCAGACAGAAGTGATCAATACATTCGAAAAAACCTGACAAAACATGATCAAGCCCACCAAAGCTAATCCAAACACACCAAAAACTGGGCTAATCATAATCAAAACAAATCAAACCAAATCTAAACATTCTAAAAACCGGCCAAAATATTTCAAAACCCGTCAAAAATAATCACAACATTCTAAACACCCGCCAAAACATTCCAAATACCCGCCAAAATATTTTAAAACCCGCCAAAACGAATCCAAACGTTCCAAAACCTGCCAACACAAGAAAAACAACTCAAGAGAATACAAAACATTCTAAAACCCAACCAAAACGTTCCGAAAACCCACCAAAACATCATAAAAGCAAATCAAAACCAACCAAAACATTCCAAAAACCAGCCAAAATATTCCGAAATCCGGCCAAAATATCATACAAACAAATCAAAACCAAGCCAAACATTCCAAAAACCCGACAAAATAGTTTAGAACCTGCCAAAACTGATCAAAACATTCTGAAAAGATGCCAAAATACTAGAAAACCAGTCAGAAGTGATCAAAACGTTCAATAACTTGCCAAAACATAATCAAAACAAATGAAAGCAAACCAAAAGATTCCAAATACCCGCCAAAATATTTTAAAACCCGCCAAAAGGAATCCAAACGTTCCACAACCTGCCAAGACAATAAAAACAACACAAGAGAAAACAAAACATTCTAAAACACCACCAAAATATTCCGAAAACCCGCCAAAACATCATAAAAACAAATCAAAACAAACCAAACAATAAGAGGAACACGGCAACATATTGGCACGCAAGAGATGGAGAACGCGGCACCTTCTAGGAGGCCAAGAAGGAAGCCGCACAACACCTGCACTGTGTCTGCAACTTTCAAACTGCTAGAAGATAGTGGCTTGCCACTGGCCTGCCTCTTCAATTGCCATTAGCATTCCAATGGAAGGTATTCTTGGACAACTTTGCTCTGCTTGCTGCTAGTTCTGCCCCAGCCTACCATAGATAACCTTGCTCTTCCCTTGAGGCTCTGAGATGCCAAGAACGAACTCGTCAACTTCAAAGGGCGGGCCGGGCTACATCTACTCAGCTGCCACAGTTTCTCCTTGCTAGACCTAGTGGCAAAGCATTTTGCTGAGATGCAGAAGGCAAGAAACGCACAATACGGAGACGCGGAGCTGTCCCAAGTGCCGCTGCCAGGCGTCTTTCCGCAGAAGGAGCGCCCCGGAGCGCACCGCAACCGGCACCGTCATCTCTGCGCAAAGAGCCAAAATATTTTAAAATCCGCCAAAACTAATCCAAAAATATTTTCAAACCTGCCAAAATAGAAAACCAGACAGAAGTGATCAATACATTCGAAAAAACCTGACAAAACATGATCAAGCCCACCAAAGCTAATCCAAACACACCAAAAACTGGGCTAATCATAATCAAAACAAATCAAACCAAATCTAAACATTCTAAAAACCGGCCAAAATATTTCAAAACCCGTCAAAAATAATCACAACATTCTAAACACCCGCCAAAACATTCCAAATACCCGCCAAAATATTTTAAAACCCGCCAAAACGAATCCAAACGTTCCAAAACCTGCCAACACAAGAAAAACAACTCAAGAGAATACAAAACATTCTAAAACCCAACCAAAACGTTCCGAAAACCCGCCAAAACATCATAAAAGCAAATCAAAACCAACCAAAACATTCCAAAAACCAGCCAAAATATTCCGAAATCCGGCCAAAATATCATACAAACAAATCAAAACCAAGCCAAACATTCCAAAAACCCGACAAAATAGTTTAGAACCTGCCAAAACTGATCAAAACATTCTGAAAAGATGCCAAAATACTAGAAAACCAGTCAGAAGTGATCGAAACTTTCAATAACTTGCCAAAACATAATCAAAACAAATGAAAGCAAACCAAAACATTCCAAATACCCGCCAAAATATTTGAAAACCCGCCTAAACGAATCCAAACGTTCCACAACCTGCCAACACAATAAAAACAACACAAGAGAAAACAAAACATTTTAAAACACCACTAAAACATTCCGAAAACCCGCCAAAACATCATAAAAACAAATCAAAACAAACCAAACAATAGGAGGAACACGGCAACCTATTGGCAAGCAAGAGACGGAGAGCGCGGCACCTTCTAGGAGGCCAAGAAGGAAGCCGCACAACACCTGCACTGTGTCTGCAACTTTCAAACTGCTAGAAGCTAGTGGCTTGCCACTGGCCTGCCTCTTCAATTGCCATTAGCATTCCAATGGAAGGTATTCTTGGACAACTTTGCTCTGCTTGCTGCTAGTTCTGCCCCAGCCTACCATAGATAACCTTGCTCTTCCCTTGAGGCTCTGAGATGCCAAGAACTCGTCAACTTCAAAGGGCGGGCCGGGCTACATCTACTCAGCTGCCACAGTTTCTCCTTGCTAGACCTAGTGGCAAAGCATTTTGCTGAGATGCAGAAGGCAAGAAATGCAGAATACGGAGACGCGGAGCTGTCCCAAGTGCCGCTGCCAGGCGTCTTTCCGCAGAAGGAGCGCCCCGGAGCGCACCGCAACCGGCACCGTCATCTCTGCGCAAAGAGCCAAAATATTTTAAAATCCGCCAAAACTAATCCAAAAATATTTTCAAACCTGCCAAAATAGAAAACCAGACAGAAGTGATCAATACATTCGAAAAAACCTGACAAAACATGATCAAGCCCACCAAAGCTAATCCAAACACACCAAAAACTGGGCTAATCATAATCAAAACAAATCAAACCAAATCTAAACATTCTAAAAACCGGCCAAAATATTTCAAAACCCGTCAAAAATAATCACAACATTCTAAACACCCGCCAAAACATTCCAAATACCCGCCAAAATATTTTAAAACCCGCCAAAACGAATCCAAACGTTCCAAAACCTGCCAACACAAGAAAAACAACTCAAGAGAATACAAAACATTCTAAAACCCAACCAAAACGTTCCGAAAACCCGCCAAAACATCATAAAAGCAAATCAAAACCAACCAAAACATTCCAAAAACCAGCCAAAATATTCCGAAATCCGGCCAAAATATCATACAAACAAATCAAAACCAAGCCAAACATTCCAAAAACCCGACAAAATAGTTTAGAACCTGCCAAAACTGATCAAAACATTCTGAAAAGATGCCAAAATACTAGAAAACCAGTCAGAAGTGATCGAAACTTTCAATAACTTGCCAAAACATAATCAAAACAAATGAAAGCAAACCAAAAGATTCCAAATACCCGCCAAAATATTTGAAAACCCGCCTAAACGAATCCAAACATTCCACAACCTGCCAACACAATAAAAACAACACAAGAGAAAACAAAACATTTTAAAACACCACTAAAACATTCCGAAAACCCGCCAAAACATCATAAAAACAAATCAAAACAAACCAAACAATAGGAGGAACACGGCAACCTATTGGCAAGCAAGAGACGGAGAGCGCGGCACCTTCTAGGAGGCCAAGAAGGAAGCCGCACAACACCTGCACTGTGTCTGCAACTTTCAAACTGCTAGAAGCTAGTGGCTTGCCACTGGCCTGCCTCTTCAATTGCCATTAGCATTCCAATGGAAGGTATTCTTGGACAACTTTGCTCTGCTTGCTGCTAGTTCTGCCCCAGCCTACCATAGATAACCTTGCTCTTCCCTTGAGGCTCTGAGATGCCAAGAACTCGTCAACTTCAAAGGGCGGGCCGGGCTACATCTACTCAGCTGCCACAGTTTCTCCTTGCTAGACCTAGTGGGAAAGCATTTTGCTGAGATGCAGAAGGCAAGAAATGCAGAATACGGAGACGCGGAGCTGTCCCAAGTGCCGCTGCCAGGCGTCTTTCCGCAGAAGGAGCGCCCCGGAGCGCACCGCCACCGGCACCGTCATCTCTGCGCAAAGAGCCAAAATATTTTAAAATCCGCCAAAACTAATCCAAAAATATTTTCAAACCTGCCAAAATAGAAAACCAGACAGAAGTGATCAATACATTCGAAAAAACCTGACAAAACATGATCAAGCCCACCAAAGCTAATCCAAACACACCAAAAACTGGGCTAATCATAATCAAAACAAATCAAACCAAATCTAAACATTCTAAAAACCGGCCAAAATATTTCAAAACCCGTCAAAAATAATCACAACATTCTAAACACCCGCCAAAACATTCCAAATACCCGCCAAAATATTTTAAAACCCGCCAAAACGAATCCAAACGTTCCAAAACCTGCCAACACAAGAAAAACAACTCAAGAGAATACAAAACATTCTAAAACCCAACCAAAACATTCCGAAAACCCACCAAAACATCATAAAAGCAAATCAAAACCAACCAAAACATTCCAAAAACCAGCCAAAATATTCCGAAATCCGGCCAAAATATCATACAAACAAATCAAAACCAAGCCAAACATTCCAAAAACCCGACAAAATAGTTTAGAACCTGCCAAAACTGATCAAAACATTCTGAAAAGATGCCAAAATACTAGAAAACCAGTCAGAAGTGATCGAAACTTTCAATAACTTGCCAAAACATAATCAAAACAAATGAAAGCAAACCAAAACATTCCAAATACCCGCCAAAATATTTGAAAACCCGCCAAAAGGAATCCAAACGTTCCACAACCTGCCAACACAATAAAAACAACACAAGAGAAAACAAAACATTCTAAAACACCACCAAAATATTCCGAAAACCCGCCAAAACATCATAAAAACAAATCAAAACAAACCAAACAATAAGAGGAACACGGCAACATATTGGCACGCAAGAGATGGAGAACGCGGCACCTTCTAGGAGGCCAAGAAGGAAGCTGCACAACACCTGCACTGTGTCTGCAACTTTCAAACTGCTAGAAGCTAGTGGCTTGCCACTGGCCTGCCTCTTCAATTGCCATTAGCATTCCAATGGAAGGTATTCTTGGACAACTTTGCTCTGCTTGCTGCTAGTTCTGCCCCAGCCTACCATAGATAACCTTGCTCTTCCCTTGAGGCTCTGAGATGCCAAGAACGAACTCGTCAACTTCAAAGGGCGGGCCGGGCTACATCTACTCAGCTGCCACAGTTTCTCCTTGCTAGACCTAGTGGCAAAGCATTTTGCTGAGATGCAGAAGGCAAGAAACGCACAATACGGAGACGCGGAGCTGTCCCAAGTGCCGCTGCCAGGCGTCTTTCCGCAGAAGGAGCGCCCCGGAGCGCACCGCAACCGGCACCGTCATCTCTGCGCAAAGAGCCAAAATATTTTAAAATCCGCCAAAACTAATCCAAAAATATTTTCAAACCTGCCAAAATAGAAAACCAGACAGAAGTGATCAATACATTCGAAAAAACCTGACAAAACATGATCAAGCCCACCAAAGCTAATCCAAACACACCAAAAACTGGGCTAATCATAATCAAAACAAATCAAACCAAATCTAAACATTCTAAAAACCGGCCAAAATATTTCAAAACCCGTCAAAAATAATCACAACATTCTAAACACCCGCCAAAACATTCCAAATACCCGCCAAAATATTTTAAAACCCGCCAAAACGAATCCAAACGTTCCAAAACCTGCCAACACAAGAAAAACAACTCAAGAGAATACAAAACATTCTAAAACCCAACCAAAACGTTCCGAAAACCCGCCAAAACATCATAAAAGCAAATCAAAACCAACCAAAACATTCCAAAAACCAGCCAAAATATTCCGAAATCCGGCCAAAATATCATACAAACAAATCAAAACCAAGCCAAACATTCCAAAAACCCGACAAAATAGTTTAGAACCTGCCAAAACTGATCAAAACATTCTGAAAAGATGCCAAAATACTAGAAAACCAGTCAGAAGTGATCGAAACTTTCAATAACTTGCCAAAACATAATCAAAACAAATGAAAGCAAACCAAAACATTCCAAATACCCGCCAAAATATTTGAAAACCCGCCTAAACGAATCCAAACGTTCCACAACCTGCCAACACAATAAAAACAACACAAGAGAAAACAAAACATTTTAAAACACCACTAAAACATTCCGAAAACCCGCCAAAACATCATAAAAACAAATCAAAACAAACCAAACAATAGGAGGAACACGGCAACCTATTGGCAAGCAAGAGACGGAGAGCGCGGCACCTTCTAGGAGGCCAAGAAGGAAGCCGCACAACACCTGCACTGTGTCTGCAACTTTCAAACTGCTAGAAGCTAGTGGCTTGCCACTGGCCTGCCTCTTCAATTGCCATTAGCATTCCAATGGAAGGTATTCTTGGACAACTTTGCTCTGCTTGCTGCTAGTTCTGCCCCAGCCTACCATAGATAACCTCGCTCTTCCCTTGAGGCTCTGAGATGCCAAGAACTCGTCAACTTCAAAGGGCGGGCCGGGCTACATCTACTCAGCTGCCACAGTTTCTCCTTGCTAGACCTAGTGGCAAAGCATTTTGCTGAGATGCAGAAGGCAAGAAATGCAGAATACGGAGACGCGGAGCTGTCCCAAGTGCCGCTGCCAGGCGTCTTTCCGCAGAAGGAGCGCCCCGGAGCGCACCGCAACCGGCACCGTCATCTCTGCGCAAAGAGCCAAAATATTTTAAAATCCGCCAAAACTAATCCAAAAATATTTTCAAACCTGCCAAAATAGAAAACCAGACAGAAGTGATCAATACATTCGAAAAAACCTGACAAAACATGATCAAGCCCACCAAAGCTAATCCAAACACACCAAAAACTGGGCTAATCATAATCAAAACAAATCAAACCAAATCTAAACATTCTAAAAACCGGCCAAAATATTTCAAAACCCGTCAAAAATAATCACAACATTCTAAACACCCGCCAAAACATTCCAAATACCCGCCAAAATATTTTAAAACCCGCCAAAACAAATCCAAACGTTCCAAAACCTGCCAACACAAGAAAAACAACTCAAGAGAATACAAAACATTCTAAAACCCAACCAAAACGTTCCGAAAACCCGCCAAAACATCATAAAAGCAAATCAAAACCAACCAAAACATTCCAAAAACCAGCCAAAATATTCCGAAATCCGGCCAAAATATCATACAAACAAATCAAAACCAAGCCAAACATTCCAAAAACCCGACAAAATAGTTTAGAACCTGCCAAAACTGATCAAAACATTCTGAAAAGATGCCAAAATACTAGAAAACCAGTCAGAAGTGATCGAAACTTTCAATAACTTGCCAAAACATAATCAAAACAAATGAAAGCAAACCAAAACATTCCAAATACCCGCCAAAATATTTGAAAACCCGCCTAAACGAATCCAAACATTCCACAACCTGCCAACACAATAAAAACAACACAAGAGAAAACAAAACATTTTAAAACACCACTAAAACATTCCGAAAACCCGCCAAAACATCATAAAAACAAATCAAAACAAACCAAACAATAGGAGGAACACGGCAACCTATTGGCAAGCAAGAGACGGAGAGCGCGGCACCTTCTAGGAGGCCAAGAAGGAAGCCGCACAACACCTGCACTGTGTCTGCAACTTTCAAACTGCTAGAAGCTAGTGGCTTGCCACTGGCCTGCCTCTTCAATTGCCATTAGCATTCCAATGGAAGGTATTCTTGGACAACTTTGCTCTGCTTGCTGCTAGTTCTGCCCCAGCCTACCATAGATAACCTTGCTCTTCCCTTGAGGCTCTGAGATGCCAAGAACTCGTCAACTTCAAAGGGCGGGCCGGGCTACATCTACTCAGCTGCCACAGTTTCTCCTTGCTAGACCTAGTGGCAAAGCATTTTGCTGAGATGCAGAAGGCAAGAAATGCAGAATACGGAGACGCGGAGCTGTCCCAAGTGCCGCTGCCAGGCGTCTTTCCGCAGAAGGAGCGCCCCGGAGCGCACCGCCACCGGCACCGTCATCTCTGCGCAAAGAGCCAAAATATTTTAAAATCCGCCAAAACTAATCCAAAAATATTTTCAAACCTGCCAAAATAGAAAACCAGACAGAAGTGATCAATACATTCGAAAAAACCTGACAAAACATGATCAAGCCCACCAAAGCTAATCCAAACACACCAAAAACTGGGCTAATCATAATCAAAACAAATCAAACCAAATCTAAACATTCTAAAAACCGGCCAAAATATTTCAAAACCCGTCAAAAATAATCACAACATTCTAAACACCCGCCAAAACATTCCAAATACCCGCCAAAATATTTTAAAACCCGCCAAAACGAATCCAAACGTTCCAAAACCTGCCAACACAAGAAAAACAACTCAAGAGAATACAAAACATTCTAAAACCCAACCAAAACATTCCGAAAACCCACCAAAA
This sequence comes from Passer domesticus, assembly GCF_036417665.1. Taxonomy (NCBI): domain Eukaryota; kingdom Metazoa; phylum Chordata; class Aves; order Passeriformes; family Passeridae; genus Passer; species Passer domesticus. The sequence continues at coordinate 77,761,643 of NC_087476.1, read as the reverse complement.
CATCATAAAAGCAAATCAAAACCAACCAAAACATTCCAAAAACCAGCCAAAATATTCCGAAATCCGGCCAAAATATCATACAAACAAATCAAAACCAAGCCAAACATTCCAAAAACCCGACAAAATAGTTTAGAACCTGCCAAAACTGATCAAAACATTCTGAAAAGATGCCAAAATACTAGAAAACCAGTCAGAAGTGATCAAAACGTTCAATAACTTGCCAAAACATAATCAAAACAAATGAAAGCAAACCAAAAGATTCCAAATACCCGCCAAAATATTTTAAAACCCGCCAAAAGGAATCCAAACGTTCCACAACCTGCCAAGACAATAAAAACAACACAAGAGAAAACAAAACATTCTAAAACACCACCAAAATATTCCGAAAACCCGCCAAAACATCATAAAAACAAATCAAAACAAACCAAACAATAAGAGGAACACGGCAACATATTGGCACGCAAGAGATGGAGAACGCGGCACCTTCTAGGAGGCCAAGAAGGAAGCCGCACAACACCTGCACTGTGTCTGCAACTTTCAAACTGCTAGAAGATAGTGGCTTGCCACTGGCCTGCCTCTTCAATTGCCATTAGCATTCCAATGGAAGGTATTCTTGGACAACTTTGCTCTGCTTGCTGCTAGTTCTGCCCCAGCCTACCATAGATAACCTTGCTCTTCCCTTGAGGCTCTGAGATGCCAAGAACTCGTCAACTTCAAAGGGCGGGCCGGGCTACATCTACTCAGCTGCCACAGTTTCTCCTTGCTAGACCTAGTGGCAAAGCATTTTGCTGAGATGCAGAAGGCAAGAAATGCAGAATACGGAGACGCGGAGCTGTCCCAAGTGCCGCTGCCAGGCGTCTTTCCGCAGAAGGAGCGCCCCGGAGCGCACCGCCACCGGCACCGTCATCTCTGCGCAAAGAGCCAAAATATTTTAAAATCCGCCAAAACTAATCCAAAAATATTTTCAAACCTGCCAAAATAGAAAACCAGACAGAAGTGATCAATACATTCGAAAAAACCTGACAAAACATGATCAAGCCCACCAAAGCTAATCCAAACACACCAAAAACTGGGCTAATCATAATCAAAACAAATCAAACCAAATCTAAACATTCTAAAAACCGGCCAAAATATTTCAAAACCCGTCAAAAATAATCACAACATTCTAAACACCCGCCAAAACATTCCAAATACCCGCCAAAATATTTTAAAACCCGCCAAAACGAATCCAAACGTTCCAAAACCTGCCAACACAAGAAAAACAACTCAAGAGAATACAAAACATTCTAAAACCCAACCAAAACATTCCGAAAACCCACCAAAACATCATAAAAGCAAATCAAAACCAACCAAAACATTCCAAAAACCAGCCAAAATATTCCGAAATCCAGCCAAAATATCATACAAACAAATCAAAACCAAGCCAAACATTCCAAAAACCCGACAAAATAGTTTAGAACCTGCCAAAACTGATCAAAACATTCTGAAAAGATGCCAAAATACTAGAAAACCAGTCAGAAGTGATCGAAACTTTCAATAACTTGCCAAAACATAATCAAAACAAATGAAAGCAAACCAAAACATTCCAAATACCCGCCAAAATATTTGAAAACCCGCCTAAACGAATCCAAACGTTCCACAACCTGCCAACACAATAAAAACAACACAAGAGAAAACAAAACATTTTAAAACACCACTAAAACATTCCGAAAACCCGCCAAAACATCATAAAAACAAATCAAAACAAACCAAACAATAGGAGGAACACGGCAACCTATTGGCAAGCAAGAGACGGAGAGCGCGGCACCTTCTAGGAGGCCAAGAAGGAAGCCGCACAACACTTGCACTGTGTCTGCAACTTTCAAACTGCTAGAAGCTAGTGGCTTGCCACTGGCCTGCCTCTTCAATTGCCATTAGCATTCCAATGGAAGGTATTCTTGGACAACTTTGCTCTGCTTGCTGCTAGTTCTGCCCCAGCCTACCATAGATAACCTTGCTCTTCCCTTGAGGCTCTGAGATGCCAAGAACTCGTCAACTTCAAAGGGCGGGCCGGGCTACATCTACTCAGCTGCCACAGTTTCTCCTTGCTAGACCTAGTGGCAAAGCATTTTGCTGAGATGCAGAAGGCAAGAAATGCAGAATACGGAGACGCGGAGCTGTCCCAAGTGCCGCTGCCAGGCGTCTTTCCGCAGAAGGAGCGCCCCGGAGCGCACCGCCACCGGCACCGTCATCTCTGCGCAAAGAGCCAAAATATTTTAAAATCCGCCAAAACTAATCCAAAAATATTTTCAAACCTGCCAAAATAGAAAACCAGACAGAAGTGATCAATACATTCGAAAAAACCTGACAAAACATGATCAAGCCCACCAAAGCTAATCCAAACACACCAAAAACTGGGCTAATCATAATCAAAACAAATCAAACCAAATCTAAACATTCTAAAAACCGGCCAAAATATTTCAAAACCCGTCAAAAATAATCACAACATTCTAAACACCCGCCAAAACATTCCAAATACCCGCCAAAATATTTTAAAACCCGCCAAAACGAATCCAAACGTTCCAAAACCTGCCAACACAAGAAAAACAACTCAAGAGAATACAAAACATTCTAAAACCCAACCAAAACGTTCCGAAAACCCGCCAAAACATCATAAAAGCAAATCAAAACCAACCAAAACATTCCAAAAACCAGCCAAAATATTCCGAAATCCGGCCAAAATATCATACAAACAAATCAAAACCAAGCCAAACATTCCAAAAACCCGACAAAATAGTTTAGAACCTGCCAAAACTGATCAAAACATTCTGAAAAGATGCCAAAATACTAGAAAACCAGTCAGAAGTGATCGAAACTTTCAATAACTTGCCAAAACATAATCAAAACAAATGAAAGCAAACCAAAACATTCCAAATACCCGCCAAAATATTTGAAAACCCGCCTAAACGAATCCAAACGTTCCACAACCTGCCAACACAATAAAAACAACACAAGAGAAAACAAAACATTTTAAAACACCACTAAAACATTCCGAAAACCCGCCAAAACATCATAAAAACAAATCAAAACAAACCAAACAATAGGAGGAACACGGCAACCTATTGGCAAGCAAGAGACGGAGAGCGCGGCACCTTCTAGGAGGCCAAGAAGGAAGCCGCACAACACCTGCACTGTGTCTGCAACTTTCAAACTGCTAGAAGCTAGTGGCTTGCCACTGGCCTGCCTCTTCAATTGCCATTAGCATTCCAATGGAAGGTATTCTTGGACAACTTTGCTCTGCTTGCTGCTAGTTCTGCCCCAGCCTACCATAGATAACCTTGCTCTTCCCTTGAGGCTCTGAGATGCCAAGAACTCGTCAACTTCAAAGGGCGGGCCGGGCTACATCTACTCAGCTGCCACAGTTTCTCCTTGCTAGACCTAGTGGGAAAGCATTTTGCTGAGATGCAGAAGGCAAGAAATGCAGAATACGGAGACGCGGAGCTGTCCCAAGTGCCGCTGCCAGGCGTCTTTCCGCAGAAGGAGCGCCCCGGAGCGCACCGCAACCGGCACCGTCATCTCTGCGCAAAGAGCCAAAATATTTTAAAATCCGCCAAAACTAATCCAAAAATATTTTCAAACCTGCCAAAATAGAAAACCAGACAGAAGTGATCAATACATTCGAAAAAACCTGACAAAACATGATCAAGCCCACCAAAGCTAATCCAAACACACCAAAAACTGGGCTAATCATAATCAAAACAAATCAAACCAAATCTAAACATTCTAAAAACCGGCCAAAATATTTCAAAACCCGTCAAAAATAATCACAACATTCTAAACACCCGCCAAAACATTCCAAATACCCGCCAAAATATTTTAAAACCCGCCAAAACGAATCCAAACGTTCCAAAACCTGCCAACACAAGAAAAACAACTCAAGAGAATACAAAACATTCTAAAACCCAACCAAAACGTTCCGAAAACCCGCCAAAACATCATAAAAGCAAATCAAAACCAACCAAAACATTCCAAAAACCAGCCAAAATATTCCGAAATCCGGCCAAAATATCATACAAACAAATCAAAACCAAGCCAAACATTCCAAAAACCCGACAAAATAGTTTAGAACCTGCCAAAACTGATCAAAACATTCTGAAAAGATGCCAAAATACTAGAAAACCAGTCAGAAGTGATCGAAACTTTCAATAACTTGCCAAAACATAATCAAAACAAATGAAAGCAAACCAAAACATTCCAAATACCCGCCAAAATATTTGAAAACCCGCCTAAACGAATCCAAACGTTCCACAACCTGCCAACACAATAAAAACAACACAAGAGAAAACAAAACATTTTAAAACACCACTAAAACATTCCGAAAACCCGCCAAAACATCATAAAAACAAATCAAAACAAACCAAACAATAGGAGGAACACGGCAACCTATTGGCAAGCAAGAGACGGAGAGCGCGGCACCTTCTAGGAGGCCAAGAAGGAAGCCGCACAACACCTGCACTGTGTCTGCAACTTTCAAACTGCTAGAAGCTAGTGGCTTGCCACTGGCCTGCCTCTTCAATTGCCATTAGCATTCCAATGGAAGGTATTCTTGGACAACTTTGCTCTGCTTGCTGCTAGTTCTGCCCCAGCCTACCATAGATAACCTTGCTCTTCCCTTGAGGCTCTGAGATGCCAAGAACTCGTCAACTTCAAAGGGCGGGCCGGGCTACATCTACTCAGCTGCCACAGTTTCTCCTTGCTAGACCTAGTGGCAAAGCATTTTGCTGAGATGCAGAAGGCAAGAAATGCAGAATACGGAGACGCGGAGCTGTCCCAAGTGCCGATGCCAGGCGTCTTTCCGCAGAAGGAGCGCCCCGGAGCGCACCGCAACCGGCACCGTCATCTCTGCGCAAAGAGCCAAAATATTTTAAAATCCGCCAAAACTAATCCAAAAATATTTTCAAACCTGCCAAAATAGAAAACCAGACAGAAGTGATCAATACATTCGAAAAAACCTGACAAAACATGATCAAGCCCACCAAAGCTAATCCAAACACACCAAAAACTGGGCTAATCATAATCAAAACAAATCAAACCAAATCTAAACATTCTAAAAACCGGCCAAAATATTTCAAAACCCGTCAAAAATAATCACAACATTCTAAACACCCGCCAAAACATTCCAAATACCCGCCAAAATATTTTAAAACCCGCCAAAACGAATCCAAACGTTCCAAAACCTGCCAACACAAGAAAAACAACTCAAGAGAATACAAAACATTCTAAAACCCAACCAAAACATTCCGAAAACCCACCAAAACATCATAAAAGCAAATCAAAACCAACCAAAACATTCCAAAAACCAGCCAAAATATTCCGAAATCCGGCCAAAATATCATACAAACAAATCAAAACCAAGCCAAACATTCCAAAAACCCGACAAAATAGTTTAGAACCTGCCAAAACTGATCAAAACATTCTGAAAAGATGCCAAAATACTAGAAAACCAGTCAGAAGTGATCAAAACGTTCAATAACTTGCCAAAACATAATCAAAAGAAATGAAAGCAAACCAAAACATTCCAAATACCCGCCAAAATATTTTAAAACCCGCCAAAAGGAATCCAAACGTTCCACAACCTGCCAAGACAATAAAAACAACACAAGAGAAAACAAAACATTCTAAAACACCACCAAAATATTCCGAAAACCCGCCAAAACATCATAAAAACAAATCAAAACAAACCAAACAATAAGAGGAACACGGCAACATATTGGCACGCAAGAGATGGAGAACGCGGCACCTTCTAGGAGGCCAAGAAGGAAGCTGCACAACACCTGCACTGTGTCTGCAACTTTCAAACTGCTAGAAGCTAGTGGCTTGCCACTGGCCTGCCTCTTCAATTGCCATTAGCATTCCAATGGAAGGTATTCTTGGACAACTTTGCTCTGCTTGCTGCTAGTTCTGCCCCAGCCTACCATAGATAACCTTGCTCTTCCCTTGAGGCTCTGAGATGCCAAGAACTCGTCAACTTCAAAGGGCGGGCCGGGCTACATCTACTCAGCTGCCACAGTTTCTCCTTGCTAGACCTAGTGGGAAAGCATTTTGCTGAGATGCAGAAGGCAAGAAATGCACAATACGGAGACGCGGAGCTGTCCCAAGTGCCGCTGCCAGGCGTCTTTCCGCAGAAGGAGCGCCCCGGAGCGCACCGCCACCGGCACCGTCATCTCTGCGCAAAGAGCCAAAATATTTTAAAATCCGCCAAAACTAATCCAAAAATATTTTCAAACCTGCCAAAATAGAAAACCAGACAGAAGTGATCAATACATTCGAAAAAACCTGACAAAACATGATCAAGCCCACCAAAGCTAATCCAAACACACCAAAAACTGGGCTAATCATAATCAAAACAAATCAAACCAAATCTAAACATTCTAAAAACCGGCCAAAATATTTCAAAACCCGTCAAAAATAATCACAACATTCTAAACACCCGCCAAAACATTCCAAATACCCGCCAAAATATTTTAAAACCCACCAAAACGAATCCAAACGTTCCAAAACCTGCCAACACAAGAAAAACAACTCAAGAGAATACAAAACATTCTAAAACCCAACCAAAACGTTCCGAAAACCCGCCAAAACATCATAAAAGCAAATCAAAACCAACCAAAACATTCCAAAAACCAGCCAAAATATTCTGAAATCCGGCCAAAATATCATACAAACAAATCAAAACCAAGCCAAACATTCCAAAAACCCGACAAAATAGTTTAGAACCTGCCAAAACTGATCAAAACATTCTGAAAAGATGCCAAAATACTAGAAAACCAGTCAGAAGTGATCGAAACGTTCAATAACTTGCCAAAACATAATCAAAACAAATGAAAGCAAAACAAAAGATTCCAAATACCCGCCAAAATATTTGAAAACCCGCCTAAACGAATCCAAACGTTCCACAACCTGCCAACACAATAAAAACAACACAAGAGAAAACAAAACATTTTAAAACACCACTAAAACATTCCGAAAACCCGCCAAAACATCATAAAAACAAATCAAAACAAACCAAACAATAGGAGGAACACGGCAACCTATTGGCAAGCAAGAGACGGAGAGCGCGGCACCTTCTAGGAGGCCAAGAAGGAAGCTGCACAACACCTGCACTGTGTCTGCAACTTTCAAACTGCTAGAAGCTAGTGGCTTGCCACTGGCCTGCCTCTTCAATTGCCATTAGCATTCCAATGGAAGGTATTCTTGGACAACTTTGCTCTGCTTGCTGCTAGTTCTGCCCCAGCCTACCATAGATAACCTTGCTCTTCCCTTGAGGCTCTGAGATGCCAAGAACTCGTCAACTTCAAAGGGCGGGCCGGGCTACATCTACTCAGCTGCCACAGTTTCTCCTTGCTAGACCTGGTGGGAAAGCATTTTGCTGAGATGCAGAAGGCAAGAAATGCAGAATACGGAGACGCGGAGCTGTCCCAAGTGCCGCTGCCAGGCGTCTTTCCGCAGAAGGAGCGCCCCGGAGCGCACCGCCACCGGCACCGTCATCTCTGCGCAAAGAGCCAAAATATTTTAAAATCCGCCAAAACTAATCCAAAAATATTTTCAAACCTGCCAAAATAGAAAACCAGACAGAAGTGATCAATACATTCGAAAAAACCTGACAAAACATGATCAAGCCCACCAAAGCTAATCCAAACACACCAAAAACTGGGCTAATCATAATCAAAACAAATCAAACCAAATCTAAACATTCTAAAAACCGGCCAAAATATTTCAAAACCCGTCAAAAATAATCACAACATTCTAAACACCCGCCAAAACATTCCAAATACCCGCCAAAATATTTTAAAACCCGCCAAAACGAATCCAAACGTTCCAAAACCTGCCAACACAAGAAAAACAACTCAAGAGAATACAAAACATTCTAAAACCCAACCAAAACATTCCGAAAACCCACCAAAACATCATAAAAGCAAATCAAAACCAACCAAAACATTCCAAAAACCAGCCAAAATATTCCGAAATCCGGCCAAAATATCATACAAACAAATCAAAACCAAGCCAAACATTCCAAAAACCCGACAAAATAGTTTAGAACCTGCCAAAACTGATCAAAACATTCTGAAAAGATGCCAAAATACTAGAAAACCAGTCAGAAGTGATCAAAACGTTCAATAACTTGCCAAAACATAATCAAAACAAATGAAAGCAAACCAAAACATTCCAAATACCCGCCAAAATATTTTAAAACCCGCCAAAAGGAATCCAAACGTTCCACAACCTGCCAAGACAATAAAAACAACACAAGAGAAAACAAAACATTCTAAAACACCACCAAAATATTCCGAAAACCCGCCAAAACATCATAAAAACAAATCAAAACAAACCAAACAATAAGAGGAACACGGCAACATATTGGCACGCAAGAGATGGAGAACGCGGCACCTTCTAGGAGGCCAAGAAGGAAGCCGCACAACACCTGCACTGTGTCTGCAACTTTCAAACTGCTAGAAGCTAGTGGCTTGCCACTGGCCTGCCTCTTCAATTGCCATTAGCATTCCAATGGAAGGTATTCTTGGACAACTTTGCTCTGCTTGCTGCTAGTTCTGCCCCAGCCTACCATAGATAACCTTGCTCTTCCCTTGAGGCTCTGAGATGCCAAGAACTCGTCAACTTCAAAGGGCGGGCCGGGCTACATCTACTCAGCTGCCACAGTTTCTCCTTGCTAGACCTAGTGGCAAAGCATTTTGCTGAGATGCAGAAGGCAAGAAATGCAGAATACGGAGACGCGGAGCTGTCCCAAGTGCCGCTGCCAGGCGTCTTTCCGCAGAAGGAGCGCCCCGGAGCGCACCGCAACCGGCACCGTCATCTCTGCGCAAAGAGCCAAAATATTTTAAAATCCGCCAAAACTAATCCAAAAATATTTTCAAACCTGCCAAAATAGAAAACCAGACAGAAGTGATCAATACATTCGAAAAAACCTGACAAAACATGATCAAGCCCACCAAAGCTAATCCAAACACACCAAAAACTGGGCTAATCATAATCAAAACAAATCAAACCAAATCTAAACATTCTAAAAACCGGCCAAAATATTTCAAAACCCGTCAAAAATAATCACAACATTCTAAACACCCGCCAAAACATTCCAAATACCCGCCAAAATATTTTAAAACCCGCCAAAACGAATCCAAACGTTCCAAAACCTGCCAACACAAGAAAAACAACTCAAGAGAATACAAAACATTCTAAAACCCAACCAAAACGTTCCGAAAACCCGCCAAAACATCATAAAAGCAAATCAAAACCAACCAAAACATTCCAAAAACCAGCCAAAATATTCCGAAATCCGGCCAAAATATCATACAAACAAATCAAAACCAAGCCAAACATTCCAAAAACCCGACAAAATAGTTTAGAACCTGCCAAAACTGATCAAAACATTCTGAAAAGATGCCAAAATACTAGAAAACCAGTCAGAAGTGATCGAAACTTTCAATAACTTGCCAAAACATAATCAAAACAAATGAAAGCAAACCAAAACATTCCAAATACCCGCCAAAATATTTGAAAACCCGCCTAAACGAATCCAAACGTTCCACAACCTGCCAACACAATAAAAACAACACAAGAGAAAACAAAACATTTTAAAACACCACTAAAACATTCCGAAAACCCGCCAAAACATCATAAAAACAAATCAAAACAAACCAAACAATAGGAGGAACACGGCAACCTATTGGCAAGCAAGAGACGGAGAGCGCGGCACCTTCTAGGAGGCCAAGAAGGAAGCCGCACAACACTTGCACTGTGTCTGCAACTTTCAAACTGCTAGAAGCTAGTGGCTTGCCACTGGCCTGCCTCTTCAATTGCCATTAGCATTCCAATGGAAGGTATTCTTGGACAACTTTGCTCTGCTTGCTGCTAGTTCTGCCCCAGCCTACCATAGATAACCTTGCTCTTCCCTTGAGGCTCTGAGATGCCAAGAACTCGTCAACTTCAAAGGGCGGGCCGGGCTACATCTACTCAGCTGCCACAGTTTCTCCTTGCTAGACCTAGTGGGAAAGCATTTTGCTGAGATGCAGAAGGCAAGAAATGCAGAATACGGAGACGCGGAGCTGTCCCAAGTGCCGCTGCCAGGCGTCTTTCCGCAGAAGGAGCGCCCCGGAGCGCACCGCCACCGGCACCGTCATCTCTGCGCAAAGAGCCAAAATATTTTAAAATCCGCCAAAACTAATCCAAAAATATTTTCAAACCTGCCAAAATAGAAAACCAGACAGAAGTGATCAATACATTCGAAAAAACCTGACAAAACATGATCAAGCCCACCAAAGCTAATCCAAACACACCAAAAACTGGGCTAATCATAATCAAAACAAATCAAACCAAATCTAAACATTCTAAAAACCGGCCAAAATATTTCAAAACCCGTCAAAAATAATCACAACATTCTAAACACCCGCCAAAACATTCCAAATACCCGCCAAAATATTTTAAAACCCGCCAAAACGAATCCAAACGTTCCAAAACCTGCCAACACAAGAAAAACAACTCAAGAGAATACAAAACATTCTAAAACCCAACCAAAACATTCCGAAAACCCACCAAAACATCATAAAAGCAAATCAAAACCAACCAAAACATTCCAAAAACCAGCCAAAATATTCCGAAATCCGGCCAAAATATCATACAAACAAATCAAAACCAAGCCAAACATTCCAAAAACCCGACAAAATAGTTTAGAACCTGCCAAAACTGATCAAAACATTCTGAAAAGATGCCAAAATACTAGAAAACCAGTCAGAAGTGATCGAAACTTTCAATAACTTGCCAAAACATAATCAAAACAAATGAAAGCAAACCAAAACATTCCAAATACCCGCCAAAATATTTGAAAACCCGCCAAAAGGAATCCAAACGTTCCACAACCTGCCAACACAATAAAAACAACACAAGAGAAAACAAAACATTCTAAAACACCACCAAAATATTCCGAAAACCCGCCAAAACATCATAAAAACAAATCAAAACAAACCAAACAATAAGAGGAACACGGCAACATATTGGCACGCAAGAGATGGAGAACGCGGCACCTTCTAGGAGGCCAAGAAGGAAGCTGCACAACACCTGCACTGTGTCTGCAACTTTCAAACTGCTAGAAGCTAGTGGCTTGCCACTGGCCTGCCTCTTCAATTGCCATTAGCATTCCAATGGAAGGTATTCTTGGACAACTTTGCTCTGCTTGCTGCTAGTTCTGCCCCAGCCTACCATAGATAACCTTGCTCTTCCCTTGAGGCTCTGAGATGCCAAGAACGAACTCGTCAACTTCAAAGGGCGGGCCGGGCTACATCTACTCAGCTGCCACAGTTTCTCCTTGCTAGACCTAGTGGCAAAGCATTTTGCTGAGATGCAGAAGGCAAGAAACGCACAATACGGAGACGCGGAGCTGTCCCAAGTGCCGCTGCCAGGCGTCTTTCCGCAGAAGGAGCGCCCCGGAGCGCACCGCAACCGGCACCGTCATCTCTGCGCAAAGAGCCAAAATATTTTAAAATCCGCCAAAACTAATCCAAAAATATTTTCAAACCTGCCAAAATAGAAAACCAGACAGAAGTGATCAATACATTCGAAAAAACCTGACAAAACATGATCAAGCCCACCAAAGCTAATCCAAACACACCAAAAACTGGGCTAATCATAATCAAAACAAATCAAACCAAATCTAAACATTCTAAAAACCGGCCAAAATATTTCAAAACCCGTCAAAAATAATCACAACATTCTAAACACCCGCCAAAACATTCCAAATACCCGCCAAAATATTTTAAAACCCGCCAAAACGAATCCAAACGTTCCAAAACCTGCCAACACAAGAAAAACAACTCAAGAGAATACAAAACATTCTAAAACCCAACCAAAACGTTCCGAAAACCCGCCAAAACATCATAAAAGCAAATCAAAACCAACCAAAACATTCCAAAAACCAGCCAAAATATTCCGAAATCCGGCCAAAATATCATACAAACAAATCAAAACCAAGCCAAACATTCCAAAAACCCGACAAAATAGTTTAGAACCTGCCAAAACTGATCAAAACATTCTGAAAAGATGCCAAAATACTAGAAAACCAGTCAGAAGTGATCGAAACTTTCAATAACTTGCCAAAACATAATCAAAACAAATGAAAGCAAACCAAAACATTCCAAATACCCGCCAAAATATTTGAAAACCCGCCTAAACGAATCCAAACGTTCCACAACCTGCCAACACAATAAAAACAACACAAGAGAAAACAAAACATTTTAAAACACCACTAAAACATTCCGAAAACCCGCCAAAACATCATAAAAACAAATCAAAACAAACCAAACAATAGGAGGAACACGGCAACCTATTGGCAAGCAAGAGACGGAGAGCGCGGCACCTTCTAGGAGGCCAAGAAGGAAGCCGCACAACACCTGCACTGTGTCTGCAACTTTCAAACTGCTAGAAGCTAGTGGCTTGCCACTGGCCTGCCTCTTCAATTGCCATTAGCATTCCAATGGAAGGTATTCTTGGACAACTTTGCTCTGCTTGCTGCTAGTTCTGCCCCAGCCTACCATAGATAACCTTGCTCTTCCCTTGAGGCTCTGAGATGCCAAGAACTCGTCAACTTCAAAGGGCGGGCCGGGCTACATCTACTCAGCTGCCACAGTTTCTCCTTGCTAGACCTAGTGGCAAAGCATTTTGCTGAGATGCAGAAGGCAAGAAATGCAGAATACGGAGACGCGGAGCTGTCCCAAGTGCCGCTGCCAGGCGTCTTTCCGCAGAAGGAGCGCCCCGGAGCGCACCGCAACCGGCACCGTCATCTCTGCGCAAAGAGCCAAAATATTTTAAAATCCGCCAAAACTAATCCAAAAATATTTTCAAACCTGCCAAAATAGAAAACCAGACAGAAGTGATCAATACATTCGAAAAAACCTGACAAAACATGATCAAGCCCACCAAAGCTAATCCAAACACACCAAAAACTGGGCTAATCATAATCAAAACAAATCAAACCAAATCTAAACATTCTAAAAACCGGCCAAAATATTTCAAAACCCGTCAAAAATAATCACAACATTCTAAACACCCGCCAAAACATTCCAAATACCCGCCAAAATATTTTAAAACCCGCCAAAACGAATCCAAACGTTCCAAAACCTGCCAACACAAGAAAAACAACTCAAGAGAATACAAAACATTCTAAAACCCAACCAAAACGTTCCGAAAACCCGCCAAAACATCATAAAAGCAAATCAAAACCAACCAAAACATTCCAAAAACCAGCCAAAATATTCCGAAATCCGGCCAAAATATCATACAAACAAATCAAAACCAAGCCAAACATTCCAAAAACCCGACAAAATAGTTTAGAACCTGCCAAAACTGATCAAAACATTCTGAAAAGATGCCAAAATACTAGAAAACCAGTCAGAAGTGATCGAAACTTTCAATAACTTGCCAAAACATAATCAAAACAAATGAAAGCAAACCAAAAGATTCCAAATACCCGCCAAAATATTTGAAAACCCGCCTAAACGAATCCAAACATTCCACAACCTGCCAACACAATAAAAACAACACAAGAGAAAACAAAACATTTTAAAACACCACTAAAACATTCCGAAAACCCGCCAAAACATCATAAAAACAAATCAAAACAAACCAAACAATAGGAGGAACACGGCAACCTATTGGCAAGCAAGAGACGGAGAGCGCAGCACCTTCTAGGAGGCCAAGAAGGAAGCCGCACAACACCTGCACTGTGTCTGCAACTTTCAAACTGCTAGAAGCTAGTGGCTTGCCACTGGCCTGCCTCTTCAATTGCCATTAGCATTCCAATGGAAGCTATTCTTGGACAACTTTGCTCTGCTTGCTGCTAGTTCTGCCCCAGCCTACCATAGATAACCTTGCTCTTCCCTTGAGGCTCTGAGATGCCAAGAACTCGTCAACTTCAAAGGGCGGGCCGGGCTACATCTACTCAGCTGCCACAGTTTCTCCTTGCTAGACCTAGTGGGAAAGCATTTTGCTGAGATGCAGAAGGCAAGAAATGCAGAATACGGAGACGCGGAGCTGTCCCAAGTGCCGCTGCCAGGCGTCTTTCCGCAGAAGGAGCGCCCCGGAGCGCACCGCCACCGGCACCGTCATCTCTGCGCAAAGAGCCAAAATATTTTAAAATCCGCCAAAACTAATCCAAAAATATTTTCAAACCTGCCAAAATAGAAAACCAGACAGAAGTGATCAATACATTCGAAAAAACCTGACAAAACATGATCAAGCCCACCAAAGCTAATCCAAACACACCAAAAACTGGGCTAATCATAATCAAAACAAATCAAACCAAATCTAAACATTCTAAAAACCGGCCAAAATATTTCAAAACCCGTCAAAAATAATCACAACATTCTAAACACCCGCCAAAACATTCCAAATACCCGCCAAAATATTTTAAAACCCGCCAAAACGAATCCAAACGTTCCAAAACCTGCCAACACAAGAAAAACAACTCAAGAGAATACAAAACATTCTAAAACCCAACCAAAACATTCCGAAAACCCACCAAAACATCATAAAAGCAAATCAAAACCAACCAAAACATTCCAAAAACCAGCCAAAATATTCCGAAATCCGGCCAAAATATCATACAAACAAATCAAAACCAAGCCAAACATTCCAAAAACCCGACAAAATAGTTTAGAACCTGCCAAAACTGATCAAAACATTCTGAAAAGATGCCAAAATACTAGAAAACCAGTCAGAAGTGATCGAAACTTTCAATAACTTGCCAAAACATAATCAAAACAAATGAAAGCAAACCAAAACATTCCAAATACCCGCCAAAATATTTGAAAACCCGCCAAAAGGAATCCAAACGTTCCACAACCTGCCAACACAATAAAAACAACACAAGAGAAAACAAAACATTCTAAAACACCACCAAAATATTCCGAAAACCCGCCAAAACATCATAAAAACAAATCAAAACAAACCAAACAATAAGAGGAACACGGCAACATATTGGCACGCAAGAGATGGAGAACGCGGCACCTTCTAGGAGGCCAAGAAGGAAGCTGCACAACACCTGCACTGTGTCTGCAACTTTCAAACTGCTAGAAGCTAGTGGCTTGCCACTGGCCTGCCTCTTCAATTGCCATTAGCATTCCAATGGAAGGTATTCTTGGACAACTTTGCTCTGCTTGCTGCTAGTTCTGCCCCAGCCTACCATAGATAACCTTGCTCTTCCCTTGAGGCTCTGAGATGCCAAGAACGAACTCGTCAACTTCAAAGGGCGGGCCGGGCTACATCTACTCAGCTGCCACAGTTTCTCCTTGCTAGACCTAGTGGCAAAGCATTTTGCTGAGATGCAGAAGGCAAGAAACGCACAATACGGAGACGCGGAGCTGTCCCAAGTGCCGCTGCCAGGCGTCTTTCCGCAGAAGGAGCGCCCCGGAGCGCACCACAACCGGCACCGTCATCTCTGCGCAAAGAGCCAAAATATTTTAAAATCCGCCAAAACTAATCCAAAAATATTTTCAAACCTGCCAAAATAGAAAACCAGACAGAAGTGATCAATACATTCGAAAAAACCTGACAAAACATGATCAAGCCCACCAAAGCTAATCCAAACACACCAAAAACTGGGCTAATCATAATCAAAACAAATCAAACCAAATCTAAACATTCTAAAAACCGGCCAAAATATTTCAAAACCCGTCAAAAATAATCACAACATTCTAAACACCCGCCAAAACATTCCAAATACCCGCCAAAATATTTTAAAACCCGCCAAAACGAATCCAAACGTTCCAAAACCTGCCAACACAAGAAAAACAACTCAAGAGAATACAAAACATTCTAAAACCCAACCAAAACGTTCCGAAAACCCACCAAAACATCATAAAAGCAAATCAAAACCAACCAAAACATTCCAAAAACCAGCCAAAATATTCCGAAATCCGGCCAAAATATCATACAAACAAATCAAAACCAAGCCAAACATTCCAAAAACCCGACAAAATAGTTTAGAACCTGCCAAAACTGATCAAAACATTCTGAAAAGATGCCAAAATACTAGAAAACCAGTCAGAAGTGATCGAAACTTTCAATAACTTGCCAAAACATAATCAAAACAAATGAAAGCAAACCAAAACATTCCAAATACCCGCCAAAATATTTGAAAACCCGCCTAAACGAATCCAAACGTTCCACAACCTGCCAACACAATAAAAACAACACAAGAGAAAACAAAACATTTTAAAACACCACTAAAACATTCCGAAAACCCGCCAAAACATCATAAAAACAAATCAAAACAAACCAAACAATAGGAGGAACACGGCAACCTATTGGCAAGCAAGAGACGGAGAGCGCGGCACCTTCTAGGAGGCCAAGAAGGAAGCCGCACAACACCTGCACTGTGTCTGCAACTTTCAAACTGCTAGAAGCTAGTGGCTTGCCACTGGCCTGCCTCTTCAATTGCCATTAGCATTCCAATGGAAGGTATTCTTGGACAACTTTGCTCTGCTTGCTGCTAGTTCTGCCCCAGCCTACCATAGATAACCTTGCTCTTCCCTTGAGGCTCTGAGATGCCAAGAACTCGTCAACTTCAAAGGGCGGGCCGGGCTACATCTACTCAGCTGCCACAGTTTCTCCTTGCTAGACCTAGTGGGAAAGCATTTTGCTGAGATGCAGAAGGCAAGAAATGCAGAATACGGAGACGCGGAGCTGTCCCAAGTGCCGCTGCCAGGCGTCTTTCCGCAGAAGGAGCGCCCCGGAGCGCACCGCCACCGGCACCGTCATCTCTGCGCAAAGAGCCAAAATATTTTAAAATCCGCCAAAACTAATCCAAAAATATTTTCAAACCTGCCAAAATAGAAAACCAGACAGAAGTGATCAATACATTCGAAAAAACCTGACAAAACATGATCAAGCCCACCAAAGCTAATCCAAACACACCAAAAACTGGGCTAATCATAATCAAAACAAATCAAACCAAATCTAAACATTCTAAAAACCGGCCAAAATATTTCAAAACCCGTCAAAAATAATCACAACATTCTAAACACCCGCCAAAACATTCCAAATACCCGCCAAAATATTTTAAAACCCGCCAAAACAAATCCAAACGTTCCAAAACCTGCCAACACAAGAAAAACAACTCAAGAGAATACAAAACATTCTAAAACCCAACCAAAACATTCCGAAAACCCGCCAAAACATCATAAAAGCAAATCAAAACCAACCAAAACATTCCAAAAACCAGCCAAAATATTCCGAAATCCAGCCAAAATATCATACAAACAAATCAAAACCAAGCCAAACATTCCAAAAACCCGACAAAATAGTTTAGAACCTGCCAAAACTGATCAAAACATTCTGAAAAGATGCCAAAATACTAGAAAACCAGTCAGAAGTGATCGAAACTTTCAATAACTTGCCAAAACATAATCAAAACAAATGAAAGCAAACCAAAACATTCCAAATACCCGCCAAAATATTTGAAAACCCGCCTAAACGAATCCAAACGTTCCACAACCTGCCAACACAATAAAAACAACACAAGAGAAAACAAAACATTTTAAAACACCACTAAAACATTCCGAAAACCCGCCAAAACATCATAAAAACAAATCAAAACAAACCAAACAATAGGAGGAACACGGCAACCTATTGGCAAGCAAGAGACGGAGAGCGCGGCACCTTCTAGGAGGCCAAGAAGGAAGCCGCACAACACTTGCACTGTGTCTGCAACTTTCAAACTGCTAGAAGCTAGTGGCTTGCCACTGGCCTGCCTCTTCAATTGCCATTAGCATTCCAATGGAAGGTATTCTTGGACAACTTTGCTCTGCTTGCTGCTAGTTCTGCCCCAGCCTACCATAGATAACCTTGCTCTTCCCTTGAGGCTCTGAGATGCCAAGAACTCGTCAACTTCAAAGGGCGGGCCGGGCTACATCTACTCAGCTGCCACAGTTTCTCCTTGCTAGACCTAGTGGCAAAGCATTTTGCTGAGATGCAGAAGGCAAGAAATGCAGAATACGGAGACGCGGAGCTGTCCCAAGTGCCGCTGCCAGGCGTCTTTCCGCAGAAGGAGCGCCCCGGAGCGCACCGCCACCGGCACCGTCATCTCTGCGCAAAGAGCCAAAATATTTTAAAATCCGCCAAAACTAATCCAAAAATATTTTCAAACCTGCCAAAATAGAAAACCAGACAGAAGTGATCAATACATTCGAAAAAACCTGACAAAACATGATCAAGCCCACCAAAGCTAATCCAAACACACCAAAAACTGGGCTAATCATAATCAAAACAAATCAAACCAAATCTAAACATTCTAAAAACCGGCCAAAATATTTCAAAACCCGTCAAAAATAATCACAACATTCTAAACACCCGCCAAAACATTCCAAATACCCGCCAAAATATTTTAAAACCCGCCAAAACGAATCCAAACGTTCCAAAACCTGCCAACACAAGAAAAACAACTCAAGAGAATACAAAACATTCTAAAACCCAACCAAAACGTTCCGAAAACCCGCCAAAACATCATAAAAGCAAATCAAAACCAACCAAAACATTCCAAAAACCAGCCAAAATATTCCGAAATCCGGCCAAAATATCATACAAACAAATCAAAACCAAGCCAAACATTCCAAAAACCCGACAAAATAGTTTAGAACCTGCCAAAACTGATCAAAACATTCTGAAAAGATGCCAAAATACTAGAAAACCAGTCAGAAGTGATCGAAACTTTCAATAACTTGCCAAAACATAATCAAAACAAATGAAAGCAAACCAAAACATTCCAAATACCCGCCAAAATATTTGAAAACCCGCCTAAACGAATCCAAACGTTCCACAACCTGCCAACACAATAAAAACAACACAAGAGAAAACAAAACATTTTAAAACACCACTAAAACATTCCGAAAACCCGCCAAAACATCATAAAAACAAATCAAAACAAACCAAACAATAGGAGGAACACGGCAACCTATTGGCAAGCAAGAGACGGAGAGCGCGGCACCTTCTAGGAGGCCAAGAAGGAAGCCGCACAACACCTGCACTGTGTCTGCAACTTTCAAACTGCTAGAAGCTAGTGGCTTGCCACTGGCCTGCCTCTTCAATTGCCATTAGCATTCCAATGGAAGGTATTCTTGGACAACTTTGCTCTGCTTGCTGCTAGTTCTGCCCCAGCCTACCATAGATAACCTTGCTCTTCCCTTGAGGCTCTGAGATGCCAAGAACTCGTCAACTTCAAAGGGCGGGCCGGGCTACATCTACTCAGCTGCCACAGTTTCTCCTTGCTAGACCTAGTGGGAAAGCATTTTGCTGAGATGCAGAAGGCAAGAAATGCAGAATACGGAGACGCGGAGCTGTCCCAAGTGCCGCTGCCAGGCGTCTTTCCGCAGAAGGAGCGCCCCGGAGCGCACCGCCACCGGCACCGTCATCTCTGCGCAAAGAGCCAAAATATTTTAAAATCCGCCAAAACTAATCCAAAAATATTTTCAAACCTGCCAAAATAGAAAACCAGACAGAAGTGATCAATACATTCGAAAAAACCTGACAAAACATGATCAAGCCCACCAAAGCTAATCCAAACACACCAAAAACTGGGCTAATCATAATCAAAACAAATCAAACCAAATCTAAACATTCTAAAAACCGGCCAAAATATTTCAAAACCCGTCAAAAATAATCACAACATTCTAAACACCCGCCAAAACATTCCAAATACCCGCCAAAATATTTTAAAACCCACCAAAACGAATCCAAACGTTCCAAAACCTGCCAACACAAGAAAAACAACTCAAGAGAATACAAAACATTCTAAAACCCAACCAAAACGTTCCGAAAACCCGCCAAAACATCATAAAAGCAAATCAAAACCAACCAAAACATTCCAAAAACCAGCCAAAATATTCTGAAATCCGGCCAAAATATCATACAAACAAATCAAAACCAAGCCAAACATTCCAAAAACCCGACAAAATAGTTTAGAACCTGCCAAAACTGATCAAAACATTCTGAAAAGATGCCAAAATACTAGAAAACCAGTCAGAAGTGATCGAAACGTTCAATAACTTGCCAAAACATAATCAAAACAAATGAAAGCAAACCAAAACATTCCAAATACCCGCCAAAATATTTTAAAACCCGCCAAAAGGAATCCAAACGTTCCACAACCTGCCAACACAATAAAAACAACACAAGAGAAAACAAAACATTCTAAAACACCACCAAAATATTCCGAAAACCCGCCAAAACATCATAAAAACAAATCAAAACAAACCAAACAATAAGAGGAACACGGCAACATATTGGCACGCAAGAGATGGAGAACGCGGCACCTTCTAGGAGGCCAAGAAGGAAGCTGCACAACACCTGCACTGTGTCTGCAACTTTCAAACTGCTAGAAGCTAGTGGCTTGCCACTGGCCTGCCTCTTCAATTGCCATTAGCATTCCAATGGAAGCTATTCTTGGACAACTTTGCTCTGCTTGCTGCTAGTTCTGCCCCAGCCTACCATAGATAACCTTGCTCTTCCCTTGAGGCTCTGAGATGCCAAGAACGAACTCGTCAACTTCAAAGGGCGGGCCGGGCTACATCTACTCAGCTGCCACAGTTTCTCCTTGCTAGACCTAGTGGCAAAGCATTTTGCTGAGATGCAGAAGGCAAGAAACGCACAATACGGAGACGCGGAGCTGTCCCAAGTGCCGCTGCCAGGCGTCTTTCCGCAGAAGGAGCGCCCCGGAGCGCACCGCAACCGGCACCGTCATCTCTGCGCAAAGAGCCAAAATATTTTAAAATCCGCCAAAACTAATCCAAAAATATTTTCAAACCTGCCAAAATAGAAAACCAGACAGAAGTGATCAATACATTCGAAAAAACCTGACAAAACATGATCAAGCCCACCAAAGCTAATCCAAACACACCAAAAACTGGGCTAATCATAATCAAAACAAATCAAACCAAATCTAAACATTCTAAAAACCGGCCAAAATATTTCAAAACCCGTCAAAAATAATCACAACATTCTAAACACCCGCCAAAACATTCCAAATACCCGCCAAAATATTTTAAAACCCGCCAAAACGAATCCAAACGTTCCAAAACCTGCCAACACAAGAAAAACAACTCAAGAGAATACAAAACATTCTAAAACCCAACCAAAACGTTCCGAAAACCCGCCAAAACATCATAAAAGCAAATCAAAACCAACCAAAACATTCCAAAAACCAGCCAAAATATTCCGAAATCCGGCCAAAATATCATACAAACAAATCAAAACCAAGCCAAACATTCCAAAAACCCGACAAAATAGTTTAGAACCTGCCAAAACTGATCAAAACATTCTGAAAAGATGCCAAAATACTAGAAAACCAGTCAGAAGTGATCGAAACTTTCAATAACTTGCCAAAACATAATCAAAACAAATGAAAGCAAACCAAAACATTCCAAATACCCGCCAAAATATTTGAAAACCCGCCTAAACGAATCCAAACGTTCCACAACCTGCCAACACAATAAAAACAACACAAGAGAAAACAAAACATTTTAAAACACCACTAAAACATTCCGAAAACCCGCCAAAACATCATAAAAACAAATCAAAACAAACCAAACAATAGGAGGAACACGGCAACCTATTGGCAAGCAAGAGACGGAGAGCGCGGCACCTTCTAGGAGGCCAAGAAGGAAGCCGCACAACACCTGCACTGTGTCTGCAACTTTCAAACTGCTAGAAGCTAGTGGCTTGCCACTGGCCTGCCTCTTCAATTGCCATTAGCATTCCAATGGAAGGTATTCTTGGACAACTTTGCTCTGCTTGCTGCTAGTTCTGCCCCAGCCTACCATAGATAACCTTGCTCTTCCCTTGAGGCTCTGAGATGCCAAGAACTCGTCAACTTCAAAGGGCGGGCCGGGCTACATCTACTCAGCTGCCACAGTTTCTCCTTGCTAGACCTAGTGGCAAAGCATTTTGCTGAGATGCAGAAGGCAAGAAATGCAGAATACGGAGACGCGGAGCTGTCCCAAGTGCCGCTGCCAGGCGTCTTTCCGCAGAAGGAGCGCCCCGGAGCGCACCGCAACCGGCACCGTCATCTCTGCGCAAAGAGCCAAAATATTTTAAAATCCGCCAAAACTAATCCAAAAATATTTTCAAACCTGCCAAAATAGAAAACCAGACAGAAGTGATCAATACATTCGAAAAAACCTGACAAAACATGATCAAGCCCACCAAAGCTAATCCAAACACACCAAAAACTGGGCTAATCATAATCAAAACAAATCAAACCAAATCTAAACATTCTAAAAACCGGCCAAAATATTTCAAAACCCGTCAAAAATAATCACAACATTCTAAACACCCGCCAAAACATTCCAAATACCCGCCAAAATATTTTAAAACCCGCCAAAACGAATCCAAACGTTCCAAAACCTGCCAACACAAGAAAAACAACTCAAGAGAATACAAAACATTCTAAAACCCAACCAAAACGTTCCGAAAACCCACCAAAACATCATAAAAGCAAATCAAAACCAACCAAAACATTCCAAAAACCAGCCAAAATATTCCGAAATCCGGCCAAAATATCATACAAACAAATCAAAACCAAGCCAAACATTCCAAAAACCCGACAAAATAGTTTAGAACCTGCCAAAACTGATCAAAACATTCTGAAAAGATGCCAAAATACTAGAAAACCAGTCAGAAGTGATCGAAACTTTCAATAACTTGCCAAAACATAATCAAAACAAATGAAAGCAAACCAAAAGATTCCAAATACCCGCCAAAATATTTGAAAACCCGCCTAAACGAATCCAAACATTCCACAACCTGCCAACACAATAAAAACAACACAAGAGAAAACAAAACATTTTAAAACACCACTAAAACATTCCGAAAACCCGCCAAAACATCATAAAAACAAATCAAAACAAACCAAACAATAGGAGGAACACGGCAACCTATTGGCAAGCAAGAGACGGAGAGCGCGGCACCTTCTAGGAGGCCAAGAAGGAAGCCGCACAACACCTGCACTGTGTCTGCAACTTTCAAACTGCTAGAAGCTAGTGGCTTGCCACTGGCCTGCCTCTTCAATTGCCATTAGCATTCCAATGGAAGCTATTCTTGGACAACTTTGCTCTGCTTGCTGCTAGTTCTGCCCCAGCCTACCATAGATAACCTTGCTCTTCCCTTGAGGCTCTGAGATGCCAAGAACTCGTCAACTTCAAAGGGCGGGCCGGGCTACATCTACTCAGCTGCCACAGTTTCTCCTTGCTAGACCTAGTGGGAAAGCATTTTGCTGAGATGCAGAAGGCAAGAAATGCAGAATACGGAGACGCGGAGCTGTCCCAAGTGCCGCTGCCAGGCGTCTTTCCGCAGAAGGAGCGCCCCGGAGCGCACCGCCACCGGCACCGTCATCTCTGCGCAAAGAGCCAAAATATTTTAAAATCCGCCAAAACTAATCCAAAAATATTTTCAAACCTGCCAAAATAGAAAACCAGACAGAAGTGATCAATACATTCGAAAAAACCTGACAAAACATGATCAAGCCCACCAAAGCTAATCCAAACACACCAAAAACTGGGCTAATCATAATCAAAACAAATCAAACCAAATCTAAACATTCTAAAAACCGGCCAAAATATTTCAAAACCCGTCAAAAATAATCACAACATTCTAAACACCCGCCAAAACATTCCAAATACCCGCCAAAATATTTTAAAACCCGCCAAAACGAATCCAAACGTTCCAAAACCTGCCAACACAAGAAAAACAACTCAAGAGAATACAAAACATTCTAAAACCCAACCAAAACATTCCGAAAACCCACCAAAACATCATAAAAGCAAATCAAAACCAACCAAAACATTCCAAAAACCAGCCAAAATATTCCGAAATCCGGCCAAAATATCATACAAACAAATCAAAACCAAGCCAAACATTCCAAAAACCCGACAAAATAGTTTAGAACCTGCCAAAACTGATCAAAACATTCTGAAAAGATGCCAAAATACTAGAAAACCAGTCAGAAGTGATCGAAACTTTCAATAACTTGCCAAAACATAATCAAAACAAATGAAAGCAAACCAAAACATTCCAAATACCCGCCAAAATATTTGAAAACCCGCCTAAACGAATCCAAACATTCCACAACCTGCCAACACAATAAAAACAACACAAGAGAAAACAAAACATTTTAAAACACCACTAAAACATTCCGAAAACCCGCCAAAACATCATAAAAACAAATCAAAACAAACCAAACAATAGGAGGAACACGGCAACCTATTGGCAAGCAAGAGACGGAGAGCGCGGCACCTTCTAGGAGGCCAAGAAGGAAGCCGCACAACACCTGCACTGTGTCTGCAACTTTCAAACTGCTAGAAGCTAGTGGCTTGCCACTGGCCTGCCTCTTCAATTGCCATTAGCATTCCAATGGAAGCTATTCTTGGACAACTTTGCTCTGCTTGCTGCTAGTTCTGCCCCAGCCTACCATAGATAACCTTGCTCTTCCCTTGAGGCTCTGAGATGCCAAGAACGAACTCGTCAACTTCAAAGGGCGGGCCGGGCTACATCTACTCAGCTGCCACAGTTTCTCCTTGCTAGACCTAGTGGCAAAGCATTTTGCTGAGATGCAGAAGGCAAGAAACGCACAATACGGAGACGCGGAGCTGTCCCAAGTGCCGCTGCCAGGCGTCTTTCCGCAGAAGGAGCGCCCCGGAGCGCACCGCAACCGGCACCGTCATCTCTGCGCAAAGAGCCAAAATATTTTAAAATCCGCCAAAACTAATCCAAAAATATTTTCAAACCTGCCAAAATAGAAAACCAGACAGAAGTGATCAATACATTCGAAAAAACCTGACAAAACATGATCAAGCCCACCAAAGCTAATCCAAACACACCAAAAACTGGGCTAATCATAATCAAAACAAATCAAACCAAATCTAAACATTCTAAAAACCGGCCAAAATATTTCAAAACCCGTCAAAAATAATCACAACATTCTAAACACCCGCCAAAACATTCCAAATACCCGCCAAAATATTTTAAAACCCGCCAAAACGAATCCAAACGTTCCAAAACCTGCCAACACAAGAAAAACAACTCAAGAGAATACAAAACATTCTAAAACCCAACCAAAACGTTCCGAAAACCCGCCAAAACATCATAAAAGCAAATCAAAACCAACCAAAACATTCCAAAAACCAGCCAAAATATTCCGAAATCCGGCCAAAATATCATACAAACAAATCAAAACCAAGCCAAACATTCCAAAAACCCGACAAAATAGTTTAGAACCTGCCAAAACTGATCAAAACATTCTGAAAAGATGCCAAAATACTAGAAAACCAGTCAGAAGTGATCGAAACTTTCAATAACTTGCCAAAACATAATCAAAACAAATGAAAGCAAACCAAAACATTCCAAATACCCGCCAAAATATTTGAAAACCCGCCTAAACGAATCCAAACGTTCCACAACCTGCCAACACAATAAAAACAACACAAGAGAAAACAAAACATTTTAAAACACCACTAAAACATTCCGAAAACCCGCCAAAACATCATAAAAACAAATCAAAACAAACCAAACAATAGGAGGAACACGGCAACCTATTGGCAAGCAAGAGACGGAGAGCGCGGCACCTTCTAGGAGGCCAAGAAGGAAGCCGCACAACACCTGCACTGTGTCTGCAACTTTCAAACTGCTAGAAGCTAGTGGCTTGCCACTGGCCTGCCTCTTCAATTGCCATTAGCATTCCAATGGAAGGTATTCTTGGACAACTTTGCTCTGCTTGCTGCTAGTTCTGCCCCAGCCTACCATAGATAACCTTGCTCTTCCCTTGAGGCTCTGAGATGCCAAGAACTCGTCAACTTCAAAGGGCGGGCCGGGCTACATCTACTCAGCTGCCACAGTTTCTCCTTGCTAGACCTAGTGGCAAAGCATTTTGCTGAGATGCAGAAGGCAAGAAATGCAGAATACGGAGACGCGGAGCTGTCCCAAGTGCCGCTGCCAGGCGTCTTTCCGCAGAAGGAGCGCCCCGGAGCGCACCGCAACCGGCACCGTCATCTCTGCGCAAAGAGCCAAAATATTTTAAAATCCGCCAAAACTAATCCAAAAATATTTTCAAACCTGCCAAAATAGAAAACCAGACAGAAGTGATCAATACATTCGAAAAAACCTGACAAAACATGATCAAGCCCACCAAAGCTAATCCAAACACACCAAAAACTGGGCTAATCATAATCAAAACAAATCAAACCAAATCTAAACATTCTAAAAACCGGCCAAAATATTTCAAAACCCGTCAAAAATAATCACAACATTCTAAACACCCGCCAAAACATTCCAAATACCCGCCAAAATATTTTAAAACCCGCCAAAACGAATCCAAACGTTCCAAAACCTGCCAACACAAGAAAAACAACTCAAGAGAATACAAAACATTCTAAAACCCAACCAAAACGTTCCGAAAACCCACCAAAACATCATAAAAGCAAATCAAAACCAACCAAAACATTCCAAAAACCAGCCAAAATATTCCGAAATCCGGCCAAAATATCATACAAACAAATCAAAACCAAGCCAAACATTCCAAAAACCCGACAAAATAGTTTAGAACCTGCCAAAACTGATCAAAACATTCTGAAAAGATGCCAAAATACTAGAAAACCAGTCAGAAGTGATCGAAACTTTCAATAACTTGCCAAAACATAATCAAAACAAATGAAAGCAAACCAAAAGATTCCAAATACCCGCCAAAATATTTGAAAACCCGCCTAAACGAATCCAAACATTCCACAACCTGCCAACACAATAAAAACAACACAAGAGAAAACAAAACATTTTAAAACACCACTAAAACATTCCGAAAACCCGCCAAAACATCATAAAAACAAATCAAAACAAACCAAACAATAGGAGGAACACGGCAACCTATTGGCAAGCAAGAGACGGAGAGCGCGGCACCTTCTAGGAGGCCAAGAAGGAAGCCGCACAACACCTGCACTGTGTCTGCAACTTTCAAACTGCTAGAAGCTAGTGGCTTGCCACTGGCCTGCCTCTTCAATTGCCATTAGCATTCCAATGGAAGCTATTCTTGGACAACTTTGCTCTGCTTGCTGCTAGTTCTGCCCCAGCCTACCATAGATAACCTTGCTCTTCCCTTGAGGCTCTGAGATGCCAAGAACTCGTCAACTTCAAAGGGCGGGCCGGGCTACATCTACTCAGCTGCCACAGTTTCTCCTTGCTAGACCTAGTGGGAAAGCATTTTGCTGAGATGCAGAAGGCAAGAAATGCAGAATACGGAGACGCGGAGCTGTCCCAAGTGCCGCTGCCAGGCGTCTTTCCGCAGAAGGAGCGCCCCGGAGCGCACCGCCACCGGCACCGTCATCTCTGCGCAAAGAGCCAAAATATTTTAAAATCCGCCAAAACTAATCCAAAAATATTTTCAAACCTGCCAAAATAGAAAACCAGACAGAAGTGATCAATACATTCGAAAAAACCTGACAAAACATGATCAAGCCCACCAAAGCTAATCCAAACACACCAAAAACTGGGCTAATCATAATCAAAACAAATCAAACCAAATCTAAACATTCTAAAAACCGGCCAAAATATTTCAAAACCCGTCAAAAATAATCACAACATTCTAAACACCCGCCAAAACATTCCAAATACCCGCCAAAATATTTTAAAACCCGCCAAAACGAATCCAAACGTTCCAAAACCTGCCAACACAAGAAAAACAACTCAAGAGAATACAAAACATTCTAAAACCCAACCAAAACATTCCGAAAACCCACCAAAACATCATAAAAGCAAATCAAAACCAACCAAAACATTCCAAAAACCAGCCAAAATATTCCGAAATCCGGCCAAAATATCATACAAACAAATCAAAACCAAGCCAAACATTCCAAAAACCCGACAAAATAGTTTAGAACCTGCCAAAACTGATCAAAACATTCTGAAAAGATGCCAAAATACTAGAAAACCAGTCAGAAGTGATCGAAACTTTCAATAACTTGCCAAAACATAATCAAAACAAATGAAAGCAAACCAAAACATTCCAAATACCCGCCAAAATATTTGAAAACCCGCCTAAACGAATCCAAACGTTCCACAACCTGCCAACACAATAAAAACAACACAAGAGAAAACAAAACATTTTAAAACACCACTAAAACATTCCGAAAACCCGCCAAAACATCATAAAAACAAATCAAAACAAACCAAACAATAGGAGGAACACGGCAACCTATTGGCAAGCAAGAGACGGAGAGCGCGGCACCTTCTAGGAGGCCAAGAAGGAAGCCGCACAACACCTGCACTGTGTCTGCAACTTTCAAACTGCTAGAAGCTAGTGGCTTGCCACTGGCCTGCCTCTTCAATTGCCATTAGCATTCCAATGGAAGGTATTCTTGGACAACTTTGCTCTGCTTGCTGCTAGTTCTGCCCCAGCCTACCATAGATAACCTTGCTCTTCCCTTGAGGCTCTGAGATGCCAAGAACTCGTCAACTTCAAAGGGCGGGCCGGGCTACATCTACTCAGCTGCCACAGTTTCTCCTTGCTAGACCTAGTGGGAAAGCATTTTGCTGAGATGCAGAAGGCAAGAAATGCAGAATACGGAGACGCGGAGCTGTCCCAAGTGCCGCTGCCAGGCGTCTTTCCGCAGAAGGAGCGCCCCGGAGCGCACCGCCACCGGCACCGTCATCTCTGCGCAAAGAGCCAAAATATTTTAAAATCCGCCAAAACTAATCCAAAAATATTTTCAAACCTGCCAAAATAGAAAACCAGACAGAAGTGATCAATACATTCGAAAAAACCTGACAAAACATGATCAAGCCCACCAAAGCTAATCCAAACACACCAAAAACTGGGCTAATCATAATCAAAACAAATCAAACCAAATCTAAACATTCTAAAAACCGGCCAAAATATTTCAAAACCCGTCAAAAATAATCACAACATTCTAAACACCCGCCAAAACATTCCAAATACCCGCCAAAATATTTTAAAACCCACCAAAACGAATCCAAACGTTCCAAAACCTGCCAACACAAGAAAAACAACTCAAGAGAATACAAAACATTCTAAAACCCAACCAAAACGTTCCGAAAACCCGCCAAAACATCATAAAAGCAAATCAAAACCAACCAAAACATTCCAAAAACCAGCCAAAATATTCTGAAATCCGGCCAAAATATCATACAAACAAATCAAAACCAAGCCAAACATTCCAAAAACCCGACAAAATAGTTTAGAACCTGCCAAAACTGATCAAAACATTCTGAAAAGATGCCAAAATACTAGAAAACCAGTCAGAAGTGATCGAAACGTTCAATAACTTGCCAAAACATAATCAAAACAAATGAAAGCAAACCAAAACATTCCAAATACCCGCCAAAATATTTTAAAACCCGCCAAAAGGAATCCAAACGTTCCACAACCTGCCAACACAATAAAAACAACACAAGAGAAAACAAAACATTCTAAAACACCACCAAAATATTCCGAAAACCCGCCAAAACATCATAAAAACAAATCAAAACAAACCAAACAATAAGAGGAACACGGCAACATATTGGCACGCAAGAGATGGAGAACGCGGCACCTTCTAGGAGGCCAAGAAGGAAGCTGCACAACACCTGCACTGTGTCTGCAACTTTCAAACTGCTAGAAGCTAGTGGCTTGCCACTGGCCTGCCTCTTCAATTGCCATTAGCATTCCAATGGAAGCTATTCTTGGACAACTTTGCTCTGCTTGCTGCTAGTTCTGCCCC
Source organism: Passer domesticus (assembly GCF_036417665.1). Taxonomy (NCBI): domain Eukaryota; kingdom Metazoa; phylum Chordata; class Aves; order Passeriformes; family Passeridae; genus Passer; species Passer domesticus. The sequence goes on along the minus strand of NC_087476.1, from coordinate 77,731,848 downwards.
AGCCTACCATAGATAACCTTGCTCTTCCCTTGAGGCTCTGAGATGCCAAGAACGAACTCGTCAACTTCAAAGGGCGGGCCGGGCTACATCTACTCAGCTGCCACAGTTTCTCCTTGCTAGACCTAGTGGCAAAGCATTTTGCTGAGATGCAGAAGGCAAGAAACGCACAATACGGAGACGCGGAGCTGTCCCAAGTGCCGCTGCCAGGCGTCTTTCCGCAGAAGGAGCGCCCCGGAGCGCACCGCAACCGGCACCGTCATCTCTGCGCAAAGAGCCAAAATATTTTAAAATCCGCCAAAACTAATCCAAAAATATTTTCAAACCTGCCAAAATAGAAAACCAGACAGAAGTGATCAATACATTCGAAAAAACCTGACAAAACATGATCAAGCCCACCAAAGCTAATCCAAACACACCAAAAACTGGGCTAATCATAATCAAAACAAATCAAACCAAATCTAAACATTCTAAAAACCGGCCAAAATATTTCAAAACCCGTCAAAAATAATCACAACATTCTAAACACCCGCCAAAACATTCCAAATACCCGCCAAAATATTTTAAAACCCGCCAAAACGAATCCAAACGTTCCAAAACCTGCCAACACAAGAAAAACAACTCAAGAGAATACAAAACATTCTAAAACCCAACCAAAACGTTCCGAAAACCCGCCAAAACATCATAAAAGCAAATCAAAACCAACCAAAACATTCCAAAAACCAGCCAAAATATTCCGAAATCCGGCCAAAATATCATACAAACAAATCAAAACCAAGCCAAACATTCCAAAAACCCGACAAAATAGTTTAGAACCTGCCAAAACTGATCAAAACATTCTGAAAAGATGCCAAAATACTAGAAAACCAGTCAGAAGTGATCGAAACTTTCAATAACTTGCCAAAACATAATCAAAACAAATGAAAGCAAACCAAAACATTCCAAATACCCGCCAAAATATTTGAAAACCCGCCTAAACGAATCCAAACGTTCCACAACCTGCCAACACAATAAAAACAACACAAGAGAAAACAAAACATTTTAAAACACCACTAAAACATTCCGAAAACCCGCCAAAACATCATAAAAACAAATCAAAACAAACCAAACAATAGGAGGAACACGGCAACCTATTGGCAAGCAAGAGACGGAGAGCGCGGCACCTTCTAGGAGGCCAAGAAGGAAGCCGCACAACACCTGCACTGTGTCTGCAACTTTCAAACTGCTAGAAGCTAGTGGCTTGCCACTGGCCTGCCTCTTCAATTGCCATTAGCATTCCAATGGAAGGTATTCTTGGACAACTTTGCTCTGCTTGCTGCTAGTTCTGCCCCAGCCTACCATAGATAACCTTGCTCTTCCCTTGAGGCTCTGAGATGCCAAGAACTCGTCAACTTCAAAGGGCGGGCCGGGCTACATCTACTCAGCTGCCACAGTTTCTCCTTGCTAGACCTAGTGGCAAAGCATTTTGCTGAGATGCAGAAGGCAAGAAATGCAGAATACGGAGACGCGGAGCTGTCCCAAGTGCCGCTGCCAGGCGTCTTTCCGCAGAAGGAGCGCCCCGGAGCGCACCGCAACCGGCACCGTCATCTCTGCGCAAAGAGCCAAAATATTTTAAAATCCGCCAAAACTAATCCAAAAATATTTTCAAACCTGCCAAAATAGAAAACCAGACAGAAGTGATCAATACATTCGAAAAAACCTGACAAAACATGATCAAGCCCACCAAAGCTAATCCAAACACACCAAAAACTGGGCTAATCATAATCAAAACAAATCAAACCAAATCTAAACATTCTAAAAACCGGCCAAAATATTTCAAAACCCGTCAAAAATAATCACAACATTCTAAACACCCGCCAAAACATTCCAAATACCCGCCAAAATATTTTAAAACCCGCCAAAACGAATCCAAACGTTCCAAAACCTGCCAACACAAGAAAAACAACTCAAGAGAATACAAAACATTCTAAAACCCAACCAAAACGTTCCGAAAACCCACCAAAACATCATAAAAGCAAATCAAAACCAACCAAAACATTCCAAAAACCAGCCAAAATATTCCGAAATCCGGCCAAAATATCATACAAACAAATCAAAACCAAGCCAAACATTCCAAAAACCCGACAAAATAGTTTAGAACCTGCCAAAACTGATCAAAACATTCTGAAAAGATGCCAAAATACTAGAAAACCAGTCAGAAGTGATCGAAACTTTCAATAACTTGCCAAAACATAATCAAAACAAATGAAAGCAAACCAAAAGATTCCAAATACCCGCCAAAATATTTGAAAACCCGCCTAAACGAATCCAAACATTCCACAACCTGCCAACACAATAAAAACAACACAAGAGAAAACAAAACATTTTAAAACACCACTAAAACATTCCGAAAACCCGCCAAAACATCATAAAAACAAATCAAAACAAACCAAACAATAGGAGGAACACGGCAACCTATTGGCAAGCAAGAGACGGAGAGCGCGGCACCTTCTAGGAGGCCAAGAAGGAAGCCGCACAACACCTGCACTGTGTCTGCAACTTTCAAACTGCTAGAAGCTAGTGGCTTGCCACTGGCCTGCCTCTTCAATTGCCATTAGCATTCCAATGGAAGCTATTCTTGGACAACTTTGCTCTGCTTGCTGCTAGTTCTGCCCCAGCCTACCATAGATAACCTTGCTCTTCCCTTGAGGCTCTGAGATGCCAAGAACTCGTCAACTTCAAAGGGCGGGCCGGGCTACATCTACTCAGCTGCCACAGTTTCTCCTTGCTAGACCTAGTGGGAAAGCATTTTGCTGAGATGCAGAAGGCAAGAAATGCAGAATACGGAGACGCGGAGCTGTCCCAAGTGCCGCTGCCAGGCGTCTTTCCGCAGAAGGAGCGCCCCGGAGCGCACCGCCACCGGCACCGTCATCTCTGCGCAAAGAGCCAAAATATTTTAAAATCCGCCAAAACTAATCCAAAAATATTTTCAAACCTGCCAAAATAGAAAACCAGACAGAAGTGATCAATACATTCGAAAAAACCTGACAAAACATGATCAAGCCCACCAAAGCTAATCCAAACACACCAAAAACTGGGCTAATCATAATCAAAACAAATCAAACCAAATCTAAACATTCTAAAAACCGGCCAAAATATTTCAAAACCCGTCAAAAATAATCACAACATTCTAAACACCCGCCAAAACATTCCAAATACCCGCCAAAATATTTTAAAACCCGCCAAAACGAATCCAAACGTTCCAAAACCTGCCAACACAAGAAAAACAACTCAAGAGAATACAAAACATTCTAAAACCCAACCAAAACATTCCGAAAACCCACCAAAACATCATAAAAGCAAATCAAAACCAACCAAAACATTCCAAAAACCAGCCAAAATATTCCGAAATCCGGCCAAAATATCATACAAACAAATCAAAACCAAGCCAAACATTCCAAAAACCCGACAAAATAGTTTAGAACCTGCCAAAACTGATCAAAACATTCTGAAAAGATGCCAAAATACTAGAAAACCAGTCAGAAGTGATCGAAACTTTCAATAACTTGCCAAAACATAATCAAAACAAATGAAAGCAAACCAAAACATTCCAAATACCCGCCAAAATATTTGAAAACCCGCCTAAACGAATCCAAACGTTCCACAACCTGCCAACACAATAAAAACAACACAAGAGAAAACAAAACATTTTAAAACACCACTAAAACATTCCGAAAACCCGCCAAAACATCATAAAAACAAATCAAAACAAACCAAACAATAGGAGGAACACGGCAACCTATTGGCAAGCAAGAGACGGAGAGCGCGGCACCTTCTAGGAGGCCAAGAAGGAAGCCGCACAACACCTGCACTGTGTCTGCAACTTTCAAACTGCTAGAAGCTAGTGGCTTGCCACTGGCCTGCCTCTTCAATTGCCATTAGCATTCCAATGGAAGGTATTCTTGGACAACTTTGCTCTGCTTGCTGCTAGTTCTGCCCCAGCCTACCATAGATAACCTTGCTCTTCCCTTGAGGCTCTGAGATGCCAAGAACTCGTCAACTTCAAAGGGCGGGCCGGGCTACATCTACTCAGCTGCCACAGTTTCTCCTTGCTAGACCTAGTGGCAAAGCATTTTGCTGAGATGCAGAAGGCAAGAAATGCAGAATACGGAGACGCGGAGCTGTCCCAAGTGCCGCTGCCAGGCGTCTTTCCGCAGAAGGAGCGCCCCGGAGCGCACCGCAACCGGCACCGTCATCTCTGCGCAAAGAGCCAAAATATTTTAAAATCCGCCAAAACTAATCCAAAAATATTTTCAAACCTGCCAAAATAGAAAACCAGACAGAAGTGATCAATACATTCGAAAAAACCTGACAAAACATGATCAAGCCCACCAAAGCTAATCCAAACACACCAAAAACTGGGCTAATCATAATCAAAACAAATCAAACCAAATCTAAACATTCTAAAAACCGGCCAAAATATTTCAAAACCCGTCAAAAATAATCACAACATTCTAAACACCCGCCAAAACATTCCAAATACCCGCCAAAATATTTTAAAACCCGCCAAAACGAATCCAAACGTTCCAAAACCTGCCAACACAAGAAAAACAACTCAAGAGAATACAAAACATTCTAAAACCCAACCAAAACGTTCCGAAAACCCACCAAAACATCATAAAAGCAAATCAAAACCAACCAAAACATTCCAAAAACCAGCCAAAATATTCCGAAATCCGGCCAAAATATCATACAAACAAATCAAAACCAAGCCAAACATTCCAAAAACCCGACAAAATAGTTTAGAACCTGCCAAAACTGATCAAAACATTCTGAAAAGATGCCAAAATACTAGAAAACCAGTCAGAAGTGATCGAAACTTTCAATAACTTGCCAAAACATAATCAAAACAAATGAAAGCAAACCAAAAGATTCCAAATACCCGCCAAAATATTTGAAAACCCGCCTAAACGAATCCAAACATTCCACAACCTGCCAACACAATAAAAACAACACAAGAGAAAACAAAACATTTTAAAACACCACTAAAACATTCCGAAAACCCGCCAAAACATCATAAAAACAAATCAAAACAAACCAAACAATAGGAGGAACACGGCAACCTATTGGCAAGCAAGAGACGGAGAGCGCGGCACCTTCTAGGAGGCCAAGAAGGAAGCCGCACAACACCTGCACTGTGTCTGCAACTTTCAAACTGCTAGAAGCTAGTGGCTTGCCACTGGCCTGCCTCTTCAATTGCCATTAGCATTCCAATGGAAGCTATTCTTGGACAACTTTGCTCTGCTTGCTGCTAGTTCTGCCCCAGCCTACCATAGATAACCTTGCTCTTCCCTTGAGGCTCTGAGATGCCAAGAACTCGTCAACTTCAAAGGGCGGGCCGGGCTACATCTACTCAGCTGCCACAGTTTCTCCTTGCTAGACCTAGTGGGAAAGCATTTTGCTGAGATGCAGAAGGCAAGAAATGCAGAATACGGAGACGCGGAGCTGTCCCAAGTGCCGCTGCCAGGCGTCTTTCCGCAGAAGGAGCGCCCCGGAGCGCACCGCCACCGGCACCGTCATCTCTGCGCAAAGAGCCAAAATATTTTAAAATCCGCCAAAACTAATCCAAAAATATTTTCAAACCTGCCAAAATAGAAAACCAGACAGAAGTGATCAATACATTCGAAAAAACCTGACAAAACATGATCAAGCCCACCAAAGCTAATCCAAACACACCAAAAACTGGGCTAATCATAATCAAAACAAATCAAACCAAATCTAAACATTCTAAAAACCGGCCAAAATATTTCAAAACCCGTCAAAAATAATCACAACATTCTAAACACCCGCCAAAACATTCCAAATACCCGCCAAAATATTTTAAAACCCGCCAAAACGAATCCAAACGTTCCAAAACCTGCCAACACAAGAAAAACAACTCAAGAGAATACAAAACATTCTAAAACCCAACCAAAACATTCCGAAAACCCACCAAAACATCATAAAAGCAAATCAAAACCAACCAAAACATTCCAAAAACCAGCCAAAATATTCCGAAATCCGGCCAAAATATCATACAAACAAATCAAAACCAAGCCAAACATTCCAAAAACCCGACAAAATAGTTTAGAACCTGCCAAAACTGATCAAAACATTCTGAAAAGATGCCAAAATACTAGAAAACCAGTCAGAAGTGATCGAAACTTTCAATAACTTGCCAAAACATAATCAAAACAAATGAAAGCAAACCAAAACATTCCAAATACCCGCCAAAATATTTGAAAACCCGCCTAAACGAATCCAAACATTCCACAACCTGCCAACACAATAAAAACAACACAAGAGAAAACAAAACATTTTAAAACACCACTAAAACATTCCGAAAACCCGCCAAAACATCATAAAAACAAATCAAAACAAACCAAACAATAGGAGGAACACGGCAACCTATTGGCAAGCAAGAGACGGAGAGCGCGGCACCTTCTAGGAGGCCAAGAAGGAAGCCGCACAACACCTGCACTGTGTCTGCAACTTTCAAACTGCTAGAAGCTAGTGGCTTGCCACTGGCCTGCCTCTTCAATTGCCATTAGCATTCCAATGGAAGCTATTCTTGGACAACTTTGCTCTGCTTGCTGCTAGTTCTGCCCCAGCCTACCATAGATAACCTTGCTCTTCCCTTGAGGCTCTGAGATGCCAAGAACTCGTCAACTTCAAAGGGCGGGCCGGGCTACATCTACTCAGCTGCCACAGTTTCTCCTTGCTAGACCTAGTGGGAAAGCATTTTGCTGAGATGCAGAAGGCAAGAAACGCAGAATACGGAGACGCGGAGCTGTCCCAAGTGCCGCTGCCAGGCGTCTTTCCGCAGAAGGAGCGCCCCGGAGCGCACCGCCACCGGCACCGTCATCTCTGCGCAAAGAGCCAAAATATTTTAAAATCCGCCAAAACTAATCCAAAAATATTTTCAAACCTGCCAAAATAGAAAACCAGACAGAAGTGATCAATACATTCGAAAAAACCTGACAAAACATGATCAAGCCCACCAAAGCTAATCCAAACACACCAAAAACTGGGCTAATCATAATCAAAACAAATCAAACCAAATCTAAACATTCTAAAAACCGGCCAAAATATTTCAAAACCCGTCAAAAATAATCACAACATTCTAAACACCCGCCAAAACATTCCAAATACCCGCCAAAATATTTTAAAACCCGCCAAAACGAATCCAAACGTTCCAAAACCTGCCAACACAAGAAAAACAACTCAAGAGAATACAAAACATTCTAAAACCCAACCAAAACATTCCGAAAACCCACCAAAACATCATAAAAGCAAATCAAAACCAACCAAAACATTCCAAAAACCAGCCAAAATATTCCGAAATCCGGCCAAAATATCATACAAACAAATCAAAACCAAGCCAAACATTCCAAAAACCCGACAAAATAGTTTAGAACCTGCCAAAACTGATCAAAACATTCTGAAAAGATGCCAAAATACTAGAAAACCAGTCAGAAGTGATCAAAACGTTCAATAACTTGCCAAAACATAATCAAAAGAAATGAAAGCAAACCAAAACATTCCAAATACCCGCCAAAATATTTTAAAACCCGCCAAAAGGAATCCAAACGTTCCACAACCTGCCAACACAATAAAAACAACACAAGAGAAAACAAAACATTCTAAAACACCACCAAAATATTCCGAAAACCCGCCAAAACATCATAAAAACAAATCAAAACAAACCAAACAATAAGAGGAACACGGCAACATATTGGCACGCAAGAGATGGAGAACGCGGCACCTTCTAGGAGGCCAAGAAGGAAGCTGCACAACACCTGCACTGTGTCTGCAACTTTCAAACTGCTAGAAGCTAGTGGCTTGCCACTGGCCTGCCTCTTCAATTGCCATTAGCATTCCAATGGAAGCTATTCTTGGACAACTTTGCTCTGCTTGCTGCTAGTTCTGCCCCAGCCTACCATAGATAACCTTGCTCTTCCCTTGAGGCTCTGAGATGCCAAGAACTCGTCAACTTCAAAGGGCGGGCCGGGCTACATCTACTCAGCTGCCACAGTTTCTCCTTGCTAGACCTAGTGGCAAAGCATTTTGCTGAGATGCAGAAGGCAAGAAATGCAGAATACGGAGACGCGGAGCTGTCCCAAGTGCCGCTGCCAGGCGTCTTTCCGCAGAAGGAGCGCCCCGGAGCGCACCGCAACCGGCACCGTCATCTCTGCGCAAAGAGCCAAAATATTTTCAAACCCGCCAAAACTAATCCAAAAATATTTTCAAACCTGCCAAAATAGAAAACCAGACAGAAGTGATCAATACATTCGAAAAAACCTGACAAAACATGTTAAAGCCCACCAAAGCTAATCCAAACACAAAAAAACTGGGCTAAACAGAATCAAAACAAATCCAAACGTTCTAAAAACCCGCCAAAATATTTCAAAACCCGTCAAAACTAATCAAAACATTCCGAATACCCACCAAAACATTCCAGAAACCCGGCATGATATTGTAGAGTCCCCAAAAACTGATCAAAATATGGTGAAAACCCAACAACCCAGGAAAAAGCCCAGCAAAACTAATCCAAACACATCAAAATATAATAAAGAATAATCTAAAAAAATCGCGTGGGAAGCCATGATTTGTATCAGTTAGAAAGCTGCTGATACAGTCCGGGTGTTGTGCGGCTTCACTCTTCGCATCCTAGAAGGTACCGCGCTCTCCGTCTCTCGGATGCGATCCAGCGGCTCTTCGCGCAGAGAGCACTGTGCCGCTCCCTGTGCGCTCCGGAGCTCTCTTTCTGCCGAAAGACGTCTGGCAGCGGCACTTAACTTCAGACAGCTCAATATCTCCGTATTCTGCATTTCTTGTCTTCTGCGGCTCAGCAAAATGCTTTTCCACTGTGTCTAGCAAGGAGAAACTGTGCCAGCACAGTATACGTCCCCGGACTTGTGTTCTCAATTCCCGACTTCTCGGCATCTCAGAAACTAAAGGGAAGAGCAAGGTTATCTATGGTGGGCTGGGGCAAAACTAGATGAAAGCATAGCAAAGTTGTCCAAGAATACCTTCCTTTCGGATGCTAATGGCAATGGAAGAGGCAGGCGAGTGCTAAGCCATGAACTTCTAACACTTTGAGAGCTGCGGACACAGTCCGGCTGTTGTGCGGCTTCACTCTTCGCATCCTAGAAGGTACCGCGCTCTCCGTGTTTCGGGTGCGATCCAGCGGCTCTTCGCGCAGACAGCACTGTGCCGCTCACTGTGCGCTCCGGGGATGTATTTCTTCCGAAAGACGCCTGGCAGCGACACTTAACTTCGGACGACTCCGTATCTCCGTATTCTGCATTTCTTGTCTTCTGCAGTTCAGCAAAATGCTTTTCCACTCTGTCTAGCAAGGAGAAACTGCGCCAGGACGGTAAATCTCCCCGGACTTGTATTCTCCGTTCCTGAGTTCTCGGCATCTCAGAAACTAAAGGGAAGAGCAGGGTTATTTTCGGAGGGCTGTGGCAAGATTAGAAGCAAGCAGAGCAAAGTTGTCCAAGAATACCTTGCATTCGAATGCTAATGGCAATTGAAGAGGCAGGCGAGTGCTAAGCCATGAACTTCTAGCAGTTAGAAAGCTGCGGATACAGTCCGGGTGTTGTGCGGCTTTACTCTTCGCATCCTAGAAGGTACCGCGCTCTCCGTGTCTCGGGTGCGATCCAGCGGCTCTTCGCGCAGAGCGCACTGTGCCGGTCACCGTGCGCTCCGGAGCTCTCTTTCTGCCGAAAGACGTCTGGCAGCGGCACTTAACTTCGGACAGCTCAATATCTCCGTATTCTGCAGTTCTTGTCTTGTGCAGTTCAGCAAAATGCTTTTCCACTGTGTCTAGCAAGGAGAAACTGTGCCAGCACAGTATACGTCCCCGGACTTGTGTTCTCAATTCCCGCGTTCTCGGCATCTCAGAAACTAAAGGGAAGAGCAAGGTTATCTATGGTAGGCTGGGGCAAGATTAGAAGCAAGCAGAGCAAAGTTGTCCAAAATACCTTGCATTCCAATGCTAATGGCAAATGAAGAGGCAGGCGAGTGCTAAGCCATGAACTTCTAGCAGTTTGAGAGCTGCAGACACAGTCCGGCTGTTGTGCGGCTTCACTATTCGCAAGTTACGGCGCTCTCCGTCTCTCGGATGCGATCCAGCTGCTCTTCGCGCAGAGAGCACTGCGCCGCTCACTGTGCTCTCCGGGGATGTATTTCTTCCGAAAGACGCCTGGCAGCGGCACTTAACTTCGGACGACTCCGTATCTCCGTATTCTGCATTTCTTGTCTTCTGCAGTTCAGCAAAATGCTTTTCCACTCTGTCTAGCAAGGAGAAACTGCGCCAGGACGGTAAATCTCCCCGGACTTGTGTTCTCCGTTCCTGAGTTCTCGGCATCTCAGAAACTAAAGGGAAGAGCAGGGTTATCTTCGGAGGGCTGTGGCAAGATTAGAAGCAAGCAGAGCAAAGTTGTCCAAGAATACCTTGCATTCGAATGCTAATGGCAATTGAAGAGGCAGGCGAGTGCTAAGCCATGAACTTCTAGCAGTTAGAAAGCTGCGGACACAGTCCGGGTGTTGTGCGGCTTTACTCTTCGCATCCTAGAAGGTACCGCGCTCTCCGTCTCTCGGATGCGATCAAGCGGCTATTCGCGCAGAGAGCACTGTGCCGCTCACTGTGCGCTCCGGAGCTCTCTTTCTGCCGAAAGACGTCTGGCAGCGGCACTTAACTTCGGACAGCTCCGTATCTCTGTATTCTGCATATCTTGTCTTCTGCGGCTCAGCAAAATGCTTTTCCACTGTGTCTAGCAAGGAGAAACTGTGCCAGCACAGTATACGTCCCCGGACTTGTGTTCTCAATTCCCGACTTCTCGGCATCTCAGAAACTAAAGGGAAGAGCAAGGTTATCTATGGTAGGCTGGGGCAAAACTAGGAGCAAGCAGAGCAAAGTTGTCCAAGAATACCTTCCTTTCGGATGCTAATGGCAATTGAAGAGGCAGGCGAGTGCTAAGCCATGAACTTCTAGCAGTTTGAAAGCTGCGGATACAGTCAGGCTGTTGTGCGGCTTCACTCTTCGCTTCCTAGAAGTACCGCGCTCTCCGTGTCTCGGGTGCGATCAAGCGGCTCTTCGCGCAGAGAGCACTGTGCCGCTCACTGTGCGCTCCGGAGCTCTCTTTCTGCCGAAAGACGTCTGGCAGCGGCACTTCGGACAGCTCAATATCTCCGTATTCTGCAGTTCTTGTCTTGTGCAGTTCAGCAAAATGCTTTTCCACTAGGTCTAGCAAGGAGAAACTGTGCCAGCACAGTATACGTCCCCGGACTTGTGTTCTCAATTCCCGACTTCTCGGCATCTCAGAAACTAAAGGGAAGAGCAAGGTTATCTATGGTAGGCTGGGGCAAAACTAGGAGCAAGCAGAGCAAAGTTGTCCAAGAATACCTTGCATTCGAATGCTAATGGCAATTGAAGAGGCAGGCGAGTGCTAAGCCATGAACTTCTAGCAGTTAGAAAGCTGCGGATACCGTCCGGGTGTTGTGCGGCTTCACTCTTCGCTTCCTAGAAGGTACCGCGCTCTCCGTGTCTCGGGTGCGATCCAGCGGCTCTTCGCGCAGAGAGCACTGTGCCGGTCACTGTGCGCTCCGGAGCTCTCTTTCTGCCGAAAGACGTCTGGCAGCGGCACTTAACTTCGGACAGCTCAATATCTCCGTATTCTGCAGTTCTTGTCTTCTGCGGCTCAGCAAAATGCTTTTCCACTGTGTCTAGCAAGGAGAAACTGTGCCAGCACAGTATACGTCCCCGGACTTGTGTTCTCAATTCCCGCGTTCTCGGCATCTCAGAAACTAAAGGGAAGAGCAAGGTTATCTATGGTAGGCTGGGGCAAGATTAGAAGCAAGCAGAGCAAAGTTGTCCAAAATACCTTGCATTCCAATGCTAATGGCAAATGAAGAGGCAGGCGAGTTGTAAGCCATGAACTTCTAGCAGTTTGAGAGCTGCGGACACAGTCCGGCTGTTGTGCGGCTTCACTATTCGCAAGTTACGGCGCTCTCCGTCTCTCGGATGCGATCCAGCTGCTCTTCGCGCAGAGCAGTGTGCCGGTCACCGTGCGCTCCGGGGATGTCTTTCTTCCGAAAGACGCCTGGCAGCGGCACTTAACTTCGGACAGCTCAATATCTCCGTATTCTGCAGTTCTTGTCTTCTGCAGTTCAGCAAAATGCTTTTCCACTAGGTCTAGCAAGGAGAAACTGTGCCAGCACAGTATACATACCCGGACTTGTGTTCTCAATTCCCGAGTTCTCGGCATGTCAGAAGCTAAAGGGAAGAGCAGGGTTATCTTCGGAGGGCTGGGGCAAAATTAGAAGCAAGCAGAGCAAAGTTGTCCAAAATACCTTGCATTCCAATGCTAATGGCAAATGAAGAGGCAGGCGAGTGGTAAGCCATGAACTTCTAGCAGTTTGAGAGCTGCAGACACAGTCCGGCTGTTGTGCGGCTTCACTATTCGCAAGTTACGGCGCTCTCCGTCTCTCGGATGCGATCCAGCGGCTCTTCGCGCAGAGAGCAGTGTGCCGGTCACCGTGCGCTCCGGGGATGTCTTTCTTCCGAAAGACGCCTGGCAGCGGCACTTAACTTCGGACGACTCCGTATCTCCGTATTCTGCATTTCTTGTCTTCTGCAGTTCAGCAAAATGCTTTTCCACTCTGTCTAGCAAGGAGAAACTGCGCCAGGACGGTAAATCTCCCCGGACTTGTGTTCTCCATTCCTGAGTTCTCGGCATCTCAGAAACTAAAGGGAAGAGCAGGGTTATCTTCGGAGGGCTGTGGCAAGATTAGAAGCAAGCAGAGCAAAGTTGTCCAAAATACCTTGCATTCCAATGCTAATGGCAAATGAAGAGGCAGGCGAGTGGTAAGCCATGAACTTCTAGCAGTTTGAGAGCTGCGGACACAGTCCGGCTGTTGTGCGGCTTCACTATTCGCAAGTTACGGCGCTCTCCGTCTCTCGGATGCGATCCAGCTGCTCTTCGCGCAGAGAGCACTGCGCAGCTCACTGTGCTCTCCGGGGATGTCTTTCTGCCGAAAGACGCCTGGCAGCGGCACTTAACTTCGGACGACTCCGTATCTCCGTATTCTGCATTTCTTGCCTTCTGCATCTCAGCAAAATGCTTTGCCACTAGGTCTAGCAAGGAGAAACTGCGCTAGGTCAGTAAACGTCCCCGGACTTGTGTTCTCCATTCCTACGTTCTTGGCATCTCAGAAACTAAAGGGAAGAGCAGTGTTATCTATGGTGTGCTGGGGCAGAACTAGCAGCAAGCTGAACAAAGTTGTCCAAGGATACCTTGCATTCGAATGCTAATGCAAATTTAAGAGGTAAGCGAATGGTAAGCCATGAACTTCTAGCAGTTAGAAAGCTGCGGACACAGTCCGGGTGTTGTGCGGCTTCACTCTTCGCATCCCAGAAGGTGCCGCGATCTCCGTCTCTCGGATGCCATCTAGCGGCTCTTCGCGCACAGCGCACTGTGCCGATCGCGGTTCTAAAATAGTTTTGTGGGTGTTTGGAATGTTTGATTCGTTTTTGTGAAGTTTTGGAGGGTTTTGGAATGTTTGGATTCCTTTTGTCGGGTTTTGAAATATTTTGCCCTGATTTTTGAAATGTTTTTATCTTTTTTTTATTATTTTTTCTCTCGTTTTTTGCGTGTTTTGATCAGTTCTGACTGGTTTTCTAGTATTTTGTCATGTTTTCCGAATGTTTTGATCACTTTTGGCGGGTTCTGAAGTGTTTTGTCTGTTGTTTGGTTTGTTTTGAGTTTGTTGTGATTTGTTTTTCTTCTGTTTTGGTGGGTTCTTAGAACATTTTGGTTCATTTTTGCGTGTTTTTAAGTATTTTAGCGGGTTTTTGGAATGTTTTGGTTTGCATTGATTTTCTTTATTGTGGTTTGACGGATTTTTTAAATGTTTTTTTGCGTCTATTGAGAATGTGTTGATCAGTTTCGGCGGGTGTGTTCACATTTTGGCAGGTTTTTGGAATGTTTTGATTTGTTTTGTTTTGTTTTTACAATGTTTCGGCTGGTTTAGGAAATTTTGATTATTTTTGATTTATTTTACAATGTTTTGGCGGAATTTTAGAATGTTTTGGTTTGTTGAGATTTGTTTTTATAATGTTTTGGCTGTTTTTCAGAATGTTGTGATCAGTTTTGGCGGGTTTTTACAATATTTTGGCAGGTGTTTGGAATTTTTTGGGTTTTTTTGATTTGTTTTTATAATGTTTTGACAGGTTTTTGGAAAATTTTGATTCGTTTTGGTGGGTTGTACAATATTTTGGCGGGTTTAAAATAATTTGGAGAGTTTTTAGAATGTTTTGGCTGGTTTTGATTTGTTTTTATTATGTTTTGGTAAGCTTTTTGAAATATTTGGATCAGTTCTAGCTGGTTTTCTAGTGTTTTGGCATCTCTTCAGAATGTTTTGATCCGTTTTGGCGGGGTTTAATATATTTTGGCAGGTTTTTAGAATATTTTGGTTGGTTTTCCTATGTCTTTATTATGTTTTGGAGGGCTTTTAGAATGTTTAGATTACTTTGGGCGGGTTTTTAGAGTTTTCTGGAATGTTTTGATTTGTTTTTGTTCTGTTTAGTCAGGTTTTTGGTGTGTTTGGATTAGTTTTGGTGGGCTTTATCATGTTTTGGCGGGTTTTTTGAATGTTTTTTCACTTCTGACTAATTTTATAATATTTTGTTAGGTTTTCAGTATGTTTTGATCAGTTTTTGGGGAGTTCTAAAATATTTTGGCTAGTTTGTGGAATGTTTTTTTGTTTAGATTTGTTTTATGTTTTGGCATGTTTTCGGAAAGTTTTGATTCGTTTTTCTGGCTTTAAAATATTTTGGCAGGTTTTTAGAATGTTTTGGTTTGTTTAGATTTGTTTTTATTATGTTTTGGCATGTTTTTTGTATGTTTTGATCAGTTCTGGCTGGTTTTATAGTATTTTTTTTTTTTCAATATATTTTGATCAGTTGTGGAGGATTTTAAAACATTTTAGTAGGTTTTTAGAATGTTTTGGTTGGTTTTGATTTGTTTTTGGAATGTTTTGGCCAGATTTTTGAATGTTTTGATCACTTCTAACTGGTTTTCTAGTGTTTTGGTGTCTTTTCAGAATGTTTTGATCAGTTTTGGCAGGTTCTAAAAAATTTGGCAGGGTTTTGGAATGTTTTGATATGTTTTGATTTGTTTTTATTATGTTTTGGTGGGTTTTCAGACTATTTTGGTGGGGTTGTTGAATGTTTTGTTTTCTCTTGTGTTGTTTTAATTGTGTTAGCAGGTTTTGGAAAATTTTGATTTGATTTGGCGGGTTTTTATTATGTTTTATCGGGTTTTCAGAAAGTTTTCATCACTTCTGTCTGGTTTTATAATATTTTGGTGGGTTTTGGAACGTTTTGATTTGTTTTTGGCAGGTTTTAAAATGTTTTGGCAGGTTTTTTGAATGTTTTGGTTGGTCTTGACTTGTTTTGACAATGTTTTGACGAGTTTTTTGGATGTTTTGATCAGTTCTGGCTGGTTTGACAATATTTAGTCATATTTTGGAATGTTTTGGTTTGTTGAGATTTGTTTTTAGTATGTTTTTGCAAGTTATTGAATGTTTTGATCACTTCTGACTGGTTTTATAATATTTTGGCATCTTTTCAGAATGTTTTGATCAGTCTTGGCCGATTCTAAACTATTTTGGCTGGTGTTTGGAATGTTTTGGTTGGTTTTCATTTGTTCTTATTATGTTTTGGCTGGTTTTCGGTATATTTTGGTGGGGTTTTTAGAATGTTTTGGTTGGTTTTCATTTGTTTTTAATATGGTTTGTAGGGTTTTAGAATATTTTGATTCACTTAGGCAAGTTTAAAAATATTTTGGCGGGTTTGGCCTCTTAAATTCTTGGACAACTTTTCTGTGTTTGCTGCTGGTTCTACTCCAGTTTACAGCAGATAACCCCGGTCTTCCCTTTAGGCTGAGAGATGCCGAAAAATGGGGAACTTTAAAACACAAGTCGGGGGACATATACTGTGCTGGCACAGTTTCTGCTTGCTAGGCACAGTGGAAACGTTTTTTGCTGAGATGCAGAAGACGAGAAATGCAGAATACAGAGACACGGAGCTGTCAAAAGTTAAGGGCAGCTGCCAGGCATCTTTTGGCAGAAGGAGCGCCCCGGAGCGCACTGCAACCGGCACCGTCATCTCTGTGTGAAGAGCCGCTCCCCTTCTGTCCAGGAAACATAAAACACCATCCCTGGTTCCTGATGTCCGTTTGTAGCAGGCACTTGGCACTTAAAATCCAGCCACAGTTGCTTGGGGAGTCACCTTCTTCTCGGAGGCATCCCGCGAATTTCAGATTCTCTACCGGGACACAGTCACTATGTGGCACTGGTCATGGGACACAAATGACGTCACTTTTCACTGGGAAACAAAACATGCTAGGCTAGGTTACTGATGTCAATTTGCAGGAGGCTCTTGACACTGTCAACACTCACAGTTGCTGACAGTGGCACCTTGCATCCAGGAGACATCCTGAGACATTTGGAATTTCATCAGGCACCAATCTTCTCTGGGCCATTGGCCCCTGGACACAAACGTTGGCTGTTTTCAGTGGGAAATGAAACTCGTGAGCCCAAATTCCTGATTTCAGTTTGCAGGAGGCACTTGGCGCTGTCCAACTAGCCATAGTTGCTGATGGTGGCCCCTTGCGTCTAAGAGGCATCCTGTGAGATTTAGAATTACAGCAGGCAGCTGGCCACTCAGTGCCACTGGCCCCTGGACACGAACGTTGTCCCTTTTCTCTGGGAAAGGAAACTCACAAGCCCAAGTTCCTGATGTCCGTTTAGAGGAGGCACTTGGCACTGTCAAACCAGCCACAGGTGCCTGTGGG
Source organism: Passer domesticus (assembly GCF_036417665.1). Taxonomy (NCBI): domain Eukaryota; kingdom Metazoa; phylum Chordata; class Aves; order Passeriformes; family Passeridae; genus Passer; species Passer domesticus. The sequence goes on along the minus strand of NC_087476.1, from coordinate 77,714,968 downwards.
GGCACCTTGCATCTCGGAGGCATCCTGATTTGTGAGGAATTTCAGCAGGCAGCCGGGCAATCCGGGCCGCAAGGGCCTGGACATGAAAGATGGCCTTTCCCCAGAGAAACAAAAGTCACGAGGCCAGATTCCTGATGTCAGTTTGCAGGAGGCACTTGGCACTGACAAACCAGCCACAGTTGCCTGTGGGGGTATCTTGCATCCTGGTGCTATCCTGCATCCTGGTGGTACCCTCATCCGCGCGGAATTTCAGCAGGCGGCCGGCCACTCCATGCCACCGGGCCCTGGACACGAACGAAGGCCTTTCCCCAGAGAAACAAAAGTCACCAGGCCAGGTTCCTGATGTCAGTTTGCAGGAGGCACTTGGCACTGTCCAACTAGCCATAGTCGCTGACGGTGGCCCCTTGCATCTAAGAGGCATCCTGTGAGATTTAGAATTACAGCAGGCAGCTGGCCACTCAGTGCCACTGGCCCCTGGACACGAACGTTGTCCCTTTTCTCTGGGAAAGGAAACTCACAAGCCCAAGTTCCTGATGTCCGTTTAGAGGAGGCACTTGGCACTGTCAAAGCAGCCACAGCTGCCTGTGGGGGCTCCTTTCATCTGGGCGGCATCCTGATCTCTGCGGAATTTCAGCAGGCAGCCGGCCACTCCGCGCCTATGTGTCCGGGATATGAACCACGGCCTTTCCCCAGAGAAACAAAACTCCCCGGCCAGGTTGCTGATGTCAGTTTGCAGGAGGCACTTGGCACTGTCAAACCAGCCACAGTCGCCTGTGGGGGCGTCCTGCATCCTGGAGGTATCCTGATCCGTTCGGAATTTCAGCAGGCAGCCGGCCACGCCGGGCCACCGGGCCCTGGACAAGAACGATGGCACTTCCCATGAGAAAAAAATGTCACCAGGCCAGGTTCCTGATGTCAGTTTGCAGGAGGCACTTGGCACTGTCAAACCAGCCACAGTTGCCTGTGGGAGGCACGTTGAATCTGGGAGGTATCCTCAACCGTGAGGAATTTCAGGAGGCGGACGGCCACTACGGGACACCAGGACCTGGACATATACAATGGCCTTTCCCCAGAGAAACAAATGTTACCAGGCCAGGTTCCTGATGTCAGTTTGCAGGAGGCACTTGGCACTGTCAAACCAGCCACAGTTGCCTGTGGGGGCACCTTGCATCCTTGTGGTATCCTGATCCGTTTGGAATTTCAGCAGGCAGCCGGCCACCCCGGGCCGCCCGGCCCTGGATAGGAACGATGGCCTTTCCCCAGAGAAACAAAAGACACCAGGCCAGGCTCCTGATGTCAGTTTGCAGGAGGCACTTGGCACTGTCAGGGATGCCGCAGTTGCCTGTGGGGGCACTTTCTATCTGGGAGCTATCCTGATCCGTGCGGAATTTCAGCATGCAGCCGGCCACTCCAGTCCTATGGGTCCAGGATATGAAGCATGGCCTTTCCCCAGAGAAACAAACGTCACCAGGCCAGGTTCCTGATGTCAGTTTGTAGGAGGCACTTGGCACTGTCAAACCAGCCACAGGTGCCTGTGGAGGCACTTTGCATCTGGGAGGCATCCTGATCCGTTCGGAATTTCAGCATGCAGACGGCCACTCCGGACCACCGGGAACTGGACACGAATCATGGCCTTTCCCCAGAGAAACAAAAGTCACCAGGCCAGGTTCCTGATGTCAGTTTGCAGGAGGCACTTTGCACTGTCAAACCAGCCACTGTTGCCTGTGGGGGCACCTTGAATCTGGGAGGCATCCTGATCCGTACAGAATTTCAGCAGGCAGCCGGCCTCTCCGGTCCTACATGTCCAGGATATGAAGCATGGCCTTTCCCTAGAGAAAGAAAAGTCACCAGGCCAGGTTGCTGATGTCAGTTTGCAGGAGGCACTTGGCACTGTCAAACCAGCCACTGTTGCCTGTGGGGGCACTTTGCATCTGGGCGGCATCCTGATCCGTTCGGAATTTCAGCAGCCAGCCGGCCACTCTGAGCCTCCCGGCCCGGGACAGGAATCATGGCCTTTCCCCAGAGAAACAAAAGTCAGCAGGCCAGGTTCCTGATGTCAGTTTGCAGGAGGCACTAGGCACTGTCAAAGCAGCCACAGTTGCCTGTTGGGGCTCCTTTCATCTGGAAGCTATCCTGATCCGTGCGGAATTTCAGCGGGCATCCGGCCACTACTGGCCACCAAGCCCAGGAGAATAATGATGGCCTTTCCCCAGAGAAACAAAATTCACCAGGCCAGGTTCCTAATGTCAGTTTGCAGGAGGCACTTGGCACTGTCTAACCAACCACAGTTGCCTGTAGGGGCACCTTGCATCTGGGAACTATCCTGATTCTTGCGGAATTTGAGCAGGCAGCCGGCCACTCCGGACCACCGGGAACTGGACACGAATCATGGCCTTTCCCCAGAGAAACAAAAGTCACCCGGCCAGGTTCCTGATGTCAGTTTGCAGGAGGCACTTGGCTCTCTCAAACGAGCCACTGTTGCCTGTGGGGGCACCTTGAATCTGGGAGGCATCCTGATCCGTACGGAATTTCAGCAGGCAGCCGGCCTCTCCGGTCCTACATGTCCAGGATATGAAGCATGGCCTTTCCCCAGAGAAAGAAAAGTCACCAGGCCAGGTTCCTGATGTCAGTTTGCAGGAGGCACTAGGCACTGTCAAACCAGCCACAGTTGCCTGTGGGGGCACCTTGCATCCTTGTGGTATCCTGATCCGTTTGGAATTTCAGCAGGCAGCCGGCCACCCCGGGCCGCCCGGCCCTGGATAGGAACGATGGCCTTTCCCCAGAGAAACAAAAGACACCAGGCCAGGCTCCTGATGTCAGTTTGCAGGAGGCACTTGGCACTGTCAGGGATGCCGCAGTTGCCTGTGGGGGCACTTTCTATCTGGGAGCTATCCTGATCCGTGCGGAATTTCAGCATGCAGCCGGCCACTCCAGTCCTATGGGTCCAGGATATGAAGCATGGCCTTTCCCCAGAGAAACAAACGTCACCAGGCCAGGTTCCTGATGTCAGTTTGTAGGAGGCACTTGGCACTGTCAAACCAGCCACAGGTGCCTGTGGAGGCACTTTGCATCTGGGAGGCATCCTGATCCGTTCGGAATTTCAGCATGCAGACGGCCACTCCGGACCACCGGGAACTGGACACGAATCATGGCCTTTCCCCAGAGAAACAAAAGTCACCAGGCCAGGTTCCTGATGTCAGTTTGCAGGAGGCACTTTGCACTGTCAAACCAGCCACTGTTGCCTGTGGGGGCACCTTGAATCTGGGAGGCATCCTGATCCGTACAGAATTTCAGCAGGCAGCCGGCCTTTCCGGTCCTACATGTCCAGGATATGAAGCATGGCCTTTCCCTAGAGAAAGAAAAGTCACCAGGCCAGGTTGCTGATGTCAGTTTGCAGGAGGCACTTGGCACTGTCAAACCAGCCACTGTTGCCTGTGGGGGCACTTTGCATCTGGGCGGCATCCTGATCCGTTCGGAATTTCAGCAGCCAGCCGGCCACTCTGAGCCTCCCGGCCCGGGACAGGAATCATGGCCTTTCCCCAGAGAAACAAAAGTCAGCAGGCCAGGTTCCTGATGTCAGTTTGCAGGAGGCACTAGGCACTGTCAAAGCAGCCACAGTTGCCTGTTGGGGCTCCTTTCATCTGGAAGCTATCCTGATCCGTGCGGAATTTCAGCGGGCATCCGGCCACTACTGGCCACCAAGCCCAGGAGAATAATGATGGCCTTTCCCCAGAGAAACAAAATTCACCAGGCCAGGTTCCTAATGTCAGTTTGCAGGAGGCACTTGGCACTGTCTAACCAACCACAGTTGCCTGTAGGGGCACCTTGCATCTGGGAACTATCCTGATTCTTGCGGAATTTGAGCAGGCAGCCGGCCACTCCGGACCACCGGGAACTGGACACGATCTATGGCCTTTCCCCCGAGAAACAAAAGTCACCCGGCCAGGTTCCTGATGTCAGTTTGCAGGAGGCACTTGGCTCTCTCAAACGAGCCACTGTTGCCTGTGGGGGCACCTTGAATCTGGGAGGCATCCTGATCCGTACGGAATTTCAGCAGGCAGCCGGCCTCTCCGGTCCTACATGTCCAGGATATGAAGCATGGCCTTTCCCCAGAGAAAGAAAAGTCACCAGGCCAGGTTGCTGATGTCAGTTTGCAGGAGGCACTAGGCACTGTCAAACCAGCCACAGTTGCCTGTGGGGGCACCTTGCATCCTTGTGGTATCCTGATCCGTTTGGAATTTCAGCAGGCAGCCGGCCACCCCGGGCCGCCCGGCCCTGGATAAGAACGATGGCCTTTCCCCAGAGAAACAAAAGACACCAGGCCAGGTTCCTGATGTCAGTTTGCAGGAGGCACTTGGCACTGTCAGGGATGCCGCAGTTGCCTGTGGGGGCACTTTCTATCTGGGAGCTATCCTGATCCGTGCGGAATTTCAGCATGCAGCCGGCCACTCCAGTCCTATGGGTCCAGGATATGAAGCATGGCCTTTCCCCAGAGAAACAAACGTCACCAGGCCAGGTTCCTGATGTCAGTTTGTAGGAGGCACTTGGCACTGTCAAACCAGCCACAGGTGCCTGTGGAGGCACTTTGCATCTGGGAGGCATCCTGATCCGTTCGGAATTTCAGCATGCAGACGGCCACTCCGGACCACCGGGAACTGGACACGAATCATGGCCTTTCCCCAGAGAAACAAAAGTCACCAGGCCAGGTTCCTGATGTCAGTTTGCAGGAGGCACTTTGCACTGTCAAACCAGCCACTGTTGCCTGTGGGGGCACCTTGAATCTGGGAGGCATCCTGATCCGTACAGAATTTCAGCAGGCAGCCGGCCTTTCCGGTCCTACATGTCCAGGATATGAAGCATGGCCTTTCCCTAGAGAAAGAAAAGTCACCAGGCCAGGTTGCTGATGTCAGTTTGCAGGAGGCACTTGGCACTGTCAAACCAGCCACTGTTGCCTGTGGGGGCACTTTGCATCTGGGCGGCATCCTGATCCGTTCGGAATTTCAGCAGCCAGCCGGCCACTCTGAGCCTCCCGGCCCGGGACAGGAATCATGGCCTTTCCCCAGAGAAACAAAAGTCAGCAGGCCAGGTTCCTGATGTCAGTTTGCAGGAGGCACTAGGCACTGTCAAAGCAGCCACAGTTGCCTGTTGGGGCTCCTTTCATCTGGAAGCTATCCTGATCCGTGCGGAATTTCAGCGGGCATCCGGCCACTACTGGCCACCAAGCCCAGGAGAATAATGATGGCCTTTCCCCAGAGAAACAAAATTCACCAGGCCAGGTTCCTAATGTCAGTTTGCAGGAGGCACTTGGCACTGTCTAACCAACCACAGTTGCCTGTAGGGGCACCTTGCATCTGGGAACTATCCTGATTCTTGCGGAATTTGAGCAGGCAGCCGGCCACTCCGGACCACCGGGAACTGGACACGATCTATGGCCTTTCCCCCGAGAAACAAAAGTCACCCGGCCAGGTTCCTGATGTCAGTTTGCAGGAGGCACTTGGCTCTCTCAAACGAGCCACTGTTGCCTGAGGGGGCACCTTGAATCTGGGAGGCATCCTGATCCGTACGGAATTTCAGCAGGCAGCCGGCCTCTCCGGTCCTACATGTCCAGGATATGAAGCATGGCCTTTCCCCAGAGAAAGAAAAGTCACCAGGCCAGGTTGCTGATGTCAGTTTGCAGGAGGCACTTGGCACTGTCAAACCAGCCACAGGTGCCTGTGGGGGTGCCTTGCATTTGGGCGGCATGCTGATCCGTTCGGAATTTCAGCACGCAGTCGGCCTCTCCGGTCCTAAGGGTCCAGGATATGAAGCATGGCCTTTTCCCAGAGAAACAAAAGTCACCCGGCCAGGTTCCTGATGTCAGTTTGCAAGAGGCACTTGGCACTGTCAGGGAAGCCGTAGTTGCCTGCGGGGGCACTTTCCATCTGGGCGTCATCCTGATCCATGCGGAATTTCAGGATGCAGCCTGGCACTCCGTGCCACCAGGCCCTGGACATGAACCATGGCCTTTCCCCAGAGAAACAAAAGTCACCAGGCCAGGTTCCTGATGTCAGTTTGCAGGAGGCACTCTGGCACTGTCAAACCAGCCACAGTTGCCTGTGGGAGCACATTGCATCTGGGAGGTATCCTCAACCGTTTGGAATTTCAGCAGGCAGCCGGCCTCTCCAGGCCACCGGGCACTGGGCACGAACTATGGCCTTTACCCAGAAAAACAAAAGTCACCAGGCCAGGTTCCTGATGTCAGTTTGCAGGAGGCACTTGGCACTGTCAAACCAGCCACAGTTGCCTGTGGGGGCTCCTTCCATCTGGGAGCTATCCTGATCCGTGTGGAATTCCGGCAGGCAGCCGGCCATTCCAGGCCAACGGGCACGGGAGAGGAACTGTGGCCTTTACCCAGAGAAACAAAGGTCACCTGGCCAGGTTCCTGATGTCAATTTGCAGGAGGCACTTGGCACTGTCAGGGAAGCTGTAGTTGCCTGTGGGGGCACTTTGCATCTGGGCGTCATCCTGATCCATGCGGAATTTCAGCAGGCAGCCGGCCACTCCGCGCCTAAGGGTCCAGAATATGAAGCATGCCTTTTCCCCAGAGAAACAAAAGTCACCAGGCCAGGTTGCTGATGTCAGTTTGCAGGAGGCACTTGGCACTGTCAAACCAGCCACAGATGGCTGTGGTGGTACCTTCGGTCAGGAAGTCATCCTGGTCCTTGCGGAATTTCAGCAGGCAGATGGCCAATCCGGGCCCCCCGGCCGTGGATAGGAACGATGGCCTTTCCCCAGAGAAACAAAAGTCACCAGGCCAGGTTCCTGCTGTCAGTTTGCAGGAGGCACTTGGCACTGTCAAACCAGCCACAGCTGCTTGTGGGGGCTCCTTTTATCTGGGAGGCAGCCTGATCCATGCGGAATTTCAGGAGGCAGCCGGCCACTCTGGGCCACCAGGCCCTGGACACGATCTATGGCCTTTCCCCAGAGAAACAAAAGTCACGAGGCCAGGTTCCTGCTGTCAGTTTGCAGGAGGCACTTGGCACTGACAAACCAGCCACAGTTGCCTGTGGGGGTATCTTTCATCCTGGTGGTATCCTGCATCCTGGTGGTATCCTCATCCGCGCGGAATTTCAGCAGGCAGCCAGCCACTCCATGCCACCGGGCCCTGGACACGATCTATGGCCTTTCCCCAGAGAAAGAAAAGTCACCAGGCCAGGTTCCTGATGTCAGTTTGCAGGAGGCACTTGGCGCTGTCCAACTAGCCATAGTTGCTGACGGTGGCCCCTTGCGTCTAAGAGGCATCCTGTGAGATTTAGAATTACAGCAGGCAGCTGGCCACTCAGTGCCACTGGCCCCTGGACACGAACGTTGTCCCTTTTCTCTGGGAAAGGAAACTCACAAGCCCAAGTTCCTGATGTCCGTTTAGAGGAGGCACTTGGCACTGTCAAACCAGCCACAGGTGCCTGTGGGGGCACCTTGCATCTCGGAGGCATCCTGATTTGTGAGGAATTTCAGCAGGCAGCCGGGCAATCCGGGCCGCAAGGGCCTGGACATGAAAGATGGCCTTTCCCCAGAGAAACAAAAGTCACGAGGCCAGATTCCTGATGTCAGTTTGCAGGAGGCACTTGGCACTGACAAACCAGCCACAGTTGCCTGTGGGGGTATCTTGCATCCTGGTGCTATCCTGCATCCTGGTGGTACCCTCATCCGCGCGGAATTTCAGCAGGCGGCCGGCCACTCCATGCCACCGGGCCCTGGACACGAACGAAGGCCTTTCCCCAGAGAAACAAAAGTCACCAGGCCAGGTTCCTGATGTCAGTTTGCAGGAGGCACTTGGCACTGTCAAACCAGCCACAGTTACCTGTGGGGGCACTTTCCATCCGGGAGGCATCCTGATTTGTGAGGAATTTCAGCAGGCAGCCGGCCACTCCGGGCCGCAAGGCCCTGGACACGATCTATGGCCTTTCCCCAGAGAAAGAAAAGTCACCAGGCCAGGTTCCTGATATCAGTTTGCAGGAGGCACTTGGCGCTGTCAAACTAGCCATAGTTGCTGACGGTGGCCCCTTGCGTCTAAGAGGCATCCTGTGAGATTTAGAATTACAGCAGGCAGCTGGCCACTCAGTGCCACTGGCCCCTGGACACGAACGTTGTCCCTTTTCTCTGGGAAAGGAAACTCACAAGCCCAAGTTCCTGATGTCCGTTTAGAGGAGGCACTTGGCACTGTCAAACCAGCCACAGGTGCCTGTGGGGGCACTTTCCATCCGGGAGGCATACTGATCCGTGCGGAATTTCAGCAGGCAGCCGGACACTCCGGGCCGCAAGGCCCTGGACACGATCTATGGCCTTTCCCCAGAGAAAGAAAAGTCACCAGGCCAGGTTCCTGATATCAGTTTGCAGGAGGCACTTGGCACTGTCAAACCAGCCACAGTTGCCTGTGGGGGCATCTTGCATCCTGGGGGCATCCTCATCCGTGCGGAATTTCAGCAGGCGGCCGGCCACTCCAGGGCACTGGGCCCTGGACACGAACCATGCCCTTCCCCCAGAGAAACAAAAGTCACCAGGCCAGGTTCCTGATGTCAGTTTGCAGGAGGCACTTGGCACTGTCAAACCAGACACAGCTGCCTGTGGGGGCTCCTTTCATCTGGGCGGCATCCTGATCTCTGCGGAATTTCAGCAGGCAGCTGGCCACTCCGCGCCTATGTGTCCGGGATATGAACCACGGCCTTTCCCCAGAGAAACAAAACTCCCCGGCCAGGTTGCTGATGTCAGTTTGCAGGAGGCACTTGGCACTGTCAAACCAGCCACAGTCGCCTGTGGGGGCGTCCTGCATCCTGGAGGTATCCTGATCCGTTCGGAATTTCAGCAGGCAGCCGGCCACGCCGGGCCACCGGGCCCTGTACACAAACGATGGCACTTCCCATGAGAAAAAAATGTCACCAGGCCAGGTTCCTGATGTCAGTTTGCAGGAGGCACTTGGCACTGTCAAACCAGCCACAGTTGCCTGTGGGGGCACCTTGAATCTGGGAGGTATCCTCAACCGTGAGGAATTTCAGGAGGCGGACGGCCACTACGGGACACCAGGACCTGGACATATACAATGGTCTTTCCTCAGAGAAACAAATGTTACCAGGCCAGGTTCCTGATGTCAGTTTGCAGGAGGCACTTGGCACTGTCAAACCAGCCACAGTTGCCGGAGGTGGTACCATCGGTCTGGGAGGTATCCAGATCCGTTCGGAATTTCAGCAGGCGGCCGGCCAATCCGGGCCACCGGGCCCTGGACACGAATGAAGGCCTTTCCCCAGAGAAACAAAAGTCACCAGGCCAGGTTCCTGATGTCAGTTTGCAGGAGGCACTTGGCACTGTCAAACCAGCCACAGTTACCTGTGAGGGCACTTTCCATCCGGGAGGCATCCTGATCCGTTTGGAATTTCAGCAGGCAGCCGGCCACTCCGGTCCTACGTGTCCAGGATATGAACCATGGCCTTTCCCCAGAGAAACAAAACTCCCCGGCCAGGTTGCTGATGTCAGTTTGCAGGAGGCACTTGGCACTGTCAAACCAGCCACAGTTGCCTGTGGGGGCACCTTGCATCTCGGAGGCATCCTGATTTGTGAGGAATTTCAGCAGGCAGCCGGGCACTCCGGGCCGCAAGGGCCTGGACATGAAAGATGGCCTTTCCCCAGAGAAACAAAAGTCACCCGGCCAGGTTCCTGATGTCAGTTTGCAAGAGGCACTTGGCACTGTCAGGGATGCCGTAGTTGCCTGTGGGGGCACTTTCCATCTGGGAGCTGTCCTGATCCATGCGGAATTTCAGGAGGCAGCCTGGCACCCCGTGCCACCAGGCCCTGGACATGATCCATGGCCTTTCCCCAGAGAAACAAAAGTCACCAGGCCAGGTTCCTGATGTCAGTTTGCAGGAGGCACTTGGCACTGTCAAACCAGACACAGGTGCCTTTGGGGGCACCTTGCGTCTAGGCGGTATCCTGATCCGTGCGGAATTTCAGCGGGCATCCGGCCACTACGGGCCACCCGGCCCTGGATAGGAACGATGGCCTTTCCCCAGGGAAACAGAGTTCACCAAGCCAGGTTCCTGATGTCAGTTTGCAGGAGGCACTTGGCACTGTCAAACCAGCCACAGTTACCTGTGGGGGCTCCTTGCATCTGGGAGGTATCCTGATTCATGCGGAATTTGAGCAGGCAGCCGGGCACTCCGGACCACCGGGAACTGGATACGAATCATGGCCTTTCCCCAGAGAAACAAAAGTCACCAGGCCAGGTTCCTGATGTCAGTTTGCAGGAGGCACTTGGCACTGACAAACCAGCCACTGTTGCCTGTGGGGGTATCTTTCATCCTGGTGGTATCCTGCATCCTGGTGGTATCCTCATCCGCGCGGAATTTCAGCAGGCAGCCAGCCACTCCATGCCACCGGGCCCTGGACACGATCTATGGCCTTTCCCCAGAGAAACAAAAGTCACCAGGCCAGGTTCCTGATGTCAGTTTGCAGGAGGCACTTGGCGCTGTCCAACTAGCCATAGTTGCTGACGGTGGCCCCTTGCGTCTAAGAGGCATCCTGTGAGATTTAGAATTACAGCAGGCAGCTGGCCACTCAGTGCCACTGGCCCCTGGACACGAACGTTGTCCCTTTTCTCTGGGAAAGGAAACTCACAAGCCCAAGTTCCTGATGTCCGTTTAGAGGAGGCACTTGGCACTGTCAAACCAGCCACAGGTGCCTGTGGGGGCACCTTGCATCTCGGAGGCATCCTGATTTGTGAGGAATTTCAGCAGGCAGCCGGGCAATCCGGGCCGCAAGGGCCTGGACATGAAAGATGGCCTTTCCCCAGAGAAACAAAAGTCACGAGGCCAGATTCCTGATGTCAGTTTGCAGGAGGCACTTGGCACTGACAAACCAGCCACAGTTGCCTGTGGGGGTATCTTGCATCCTGGTGCTATCCTGCATCCTGGTGGTACCCTCATCCGCGCGGAATTTCAGCAGGCGGCCGGCCACTCCATGCCACCGGGCCCTGGACACGAACGAAGGCCTTTCCCCAGAGAAACAAAAGTCACCAGGCCAGGTTCCTGATGTCAGTTTGCAGGAGGCACTTGGCACTGTCAAACCAGCCACAGTTACCTGTGGGGGCACTTTCCATCCGGGAGGCATCCTGATTTGTGAGGAATTTCAGCAGGCAGCCGGCCACTCCGGGCCGCAAGGCCCTGGACACGATCTATGGCCTTTCCCCAGAGAAAGAAAAGTCACCAGGCCAGGTTCCTGATATCAGTTTGCAGGAGGCACTTGGCGCTGTCAAACTAGCCATAGTTGCTGACGGTGGCCCCTTGCGTCTAAGAGGCATCCTGTGAGATTTAGAATTACAGCAGGCAGCTGGCCACTCAGTGCCACTGGCCCCTGGACACGAACGTTGTCCCTTTTCTCTGGGAAAGGAAACTCACAAGCCCAAGTTCCTGATGTCCGTTTAGAGGAGGCACTTGGCACTGTCAAACCAGCCACAGGTGCCTGTGGGGGCACTTTCCATCCGGGAGGCATACTGATCCGTGCGGAATTTCAGCAGGCAGCCGGACACTCCGGGCCGCAAGGCCCTGGACACGATCTATGGCCTTTCCCCAGAGAAAGAAAAGTCACCAGGCCAGGTTCCTGATATCAGTTTGCAGGAGGCACTTGGCACTGTCAAACCAGCCACAGTTGCCTGTGGGGGCATCTTGCATCCTGGGGGCATCCTCATCCGTGCGGAATTTCAGCAGGCGGCCGGCCACTCCAGGGCACTGGGCCCTGGACACGAACCATGCCCTTCCCCCAGAGAAACAAAAGTCACCAGGCCAGGTTCCTGATGTCAGTTTGCAGGAGGCACTTGGCACTGTCAAACCAGACACAGCTGCCTGTGGGGGCTCCTTTCATCTGGGCGGCATCCTGATCTCTGCGGAATTTCAGCAGGCAGCTGGCCACTCCGCGCCTATGTGTCCGGGATATGAACCACGGCCTTTCCCCAGAGAAACAAAACTCCCCGGCCAGGTTGCTGATGTCAGTTTGCAGGAGGCACTTGGCACTGTCAAACCAGCCACAGTCGCCTGTGGGGGCGTCCTGCATCCTGGAGGTATCCTGATCCGTTCGGAATTTCAGCAGGCAGCCGGCCACGCCGGGCCACCGGGCCCTGGACACAAACGATGGCACTTCCCATGAGAAAAAAATGTCACCAGGCCAGGTTCCTGATGTCAGTTTGCAGGAGGCACTTGGCACTGTCAAACCAGCCACAGTTGCCTGTGGGGGCACCTTGAATCTGGGAGGTATCCTCAACCGTGAGGAATTTCAGGAGGCGGACGGCCACTACGGGACACCAGGACCTGGACATATACAATGGTCTTTCCTCAGAGAAACAAATGTTACCAGGCCAGGTTCCTGATGTCAGTTTGCAGGAGGCACTTGGCACTGTCAAACCAGCCACAGTTGCCGGAGGTGGTACCATCGGTCTGGGAGGTATCCAGATCCGTTCGGAATTTCAGCAGGCGGCCGGCCAATCCGGGCCACCGGGCCCTGGACACGAATGAAGGCCTTTCCCCAGAGAAACAAAAGTCACCAGGCCAGGTTCCTGATGTCAGTTTGCAGGAGGCACTTGGCACTGTCAAACCAGCCACAGTTACCTGTGGGGGCACTTTCCATCCGGGAGGCATCCTGATCCGTTTGGAATTTCAGCAGGCAGCCGGCCACTCCGGTCCTACGTGTCCAGGATATGAACCATGGCCTTTCCCCAGAGAAACAAAACTCCCCGGCCAGGTTGCTGATGTCAGTTTGCAGGAGGCACTTGGCACTGTCAAACCAGCCACAGTTGCCTGTGGGGGCACCTTGCATCTCGGAGGCATCCTGATTTGTGAGGAATTTCAGCAGGCAGCCGGGCACTCCGGGCCGCAAGGGCCTGGACATGAAAGATGGCCTTTCCCCAGAGAAACAAAAGTCACCCGGCCAGGTTCCTGATGTCAGTTTGCAAGAGGCACTTGGCACTGTCAGGGATGCCGTAGTTGCCTGTGGGGGCACTTTCCATCTGGGAGCTGTCCTGATCCATGCGGAATTTCAGGAGGCAGCCTGGCACCCCGTGCCACCAGGCCCTGGACATGATCCATGGCCTTTCCCCAGAGAAACAAAAGTCACCAGGCCAGGTTCCTGATGTCAGTTTGCAGGAGGCACTTGGCACTGTCAAACCAGACACAGGTGCCTTTGGGGGCACCTTGCGTCTAGGCGGTATCCTGATCCGTGCGGAATTTCAGCGGGCATCCGGCCACTACGGGCCACCCGGCCCTGGATAGGAACGATGGCCTTTCCCCAGGGAAACAGAGTTCACCAAGCCAGGTTCCTGATGTCAGTTTGCAGGAGGCACTTGGCACTGTCAAACCAGCCACAGTTACCTGGGGGGGCTCCTTGCATCTGGGAGGTATCCTGATTCATGCGGAATTTGAGCAGGCAGCCGGGCACTCCGGACCACCGGGAACTGGATACGAATCATGGCCTTTCCCCAGAGAAACAAAAGTCACCAGGCCAGGTTCCTGATGTCAGTTTGCAGGAGGCACTCTGGCACTGTCAAACCAGCCACAGTTGCCTGTGGGAGCACATTGCATCTGGGTGGTATCCTCAACCGTTTGGAATTTCAGCAGGCAGCCGGCCTCTCCAGGCCACCGGGCACTGGGCACGAACTATGGCCTTTACCCAGAAAAACAAAAGTCACCAGGCCAGGTTCCTGATGTCAGTTTGCAGGAGGCACTTGGCACTGTCAAACCAGCCACAGTTGCCTGTGGGGGCTCCTTCCATCTGGGAGCTATCCTGATCCGTGTGGAATTCCGGCAGGCAGCCGGCCAATCCAGGCGACCGGGCACGGGAGAGGAACGGTGGCCTTTACCCAGAGAAACAAAGGTCACCTGGCCAGGTTCCTGATGTCAATTTGCAGGAGGCACATGGCACTGTCAGGGAAGCTGTAGTTGCCTGTGGGGGCACTTTGCATCTGGGCGTCATCCTGATCCATGCGGAATTTCAGCAGGCAGCCGGCCACTCCGCGCCTAAGGGTCCAGAATATGAAGCATGCCTTTTCCCCAGAGAAACAAAAGTCACCAGGCCAGGTTGCTGATGTCAGTTTGCAGGAGGCACTTGGCACTGTCAAACCAGCCACAGATGCCTGTGGGGGTATCTTTCATCCTGGTGGTATCCTACATCCTGGTGGTATCCTCATCCGCGCGGAATTTCAGCAGGCAGCCAGCCACTCCATGCCACCGGGCCCTGGACACGAACGAAGGCCTTTCCCCAGAGAAACAAAACTCACAAGGCCAGGTTCCTGCTGTCAGTTTGCAGGAGGCACTTGGCACTGTCAAACCAGCCACAGGTGCCTATGGGGGCACCTTGCATCTGGGAAGTATCCTCAACCATACGGAATTTCAGCAGGCAGCCGGCCACTCCAGGGAAGCGGGCCCCGGACAACAATGATGGCCTTTCCCCAGAGAAACAAAAGTCACCAGGCCAGGTTCCGGATGTCAGTTTGCAGGAGGCACTTGGCACTGTCAAACCAGCCACAGTCACCTGTGGGGGCACTTTCCATCCGGGAGGCATCCTGATCCGTGCGGAATTTCAGCAGGCAGCCGGCCACTCCGGGCCGCAAGGCCCTGGACACGATCTATGGCCTTTCCCCAGAGAAAGAAAAGTCACCAGGCCAGGTTCCTGATATCAGTTTGCAGGAGGCACTTGGCAATGTCAAACCAGCCACAGTTGCCTGTGGGGGCATCTTGCATCCTGGTGGCATCCTCATCCGTGCTGAATTTCAGCAGGCAGCCGGCCATTCCAGGGCACTGGGCCGTGGATACGAACCATGCCCTTCCCCCAGAGAAACAAAAGTCACCAGGCCAGGTTCCTGATGTCAGTTTGCAGGAGGCACTTGGCACTGTCAAACCAGCCACAGGTGCCTGTGGGGGCTCCTTTCATCTGGGTGGCATCCTGATATCTGCGGAATTTCAGCAGGCAGCCGGACACTCCGGGTCTACCGGGCCCCGGACAAGAATCATGGCCTTTCCCCAGAGAAACAAAAGTCACCAGGCCAGGTTGCTGATGTCAGTTTGCAGGAGGCACTTGGCACTGTCAAACCAGCCACAGGTGCCTGTGGGGGCACCTTGCATCTGGGCATCATCCTAATCCGTGCAGCATTTCAGCAGGCAGCCGGCCACTCCCGGCCACCGGGCACGGGAGAGGACCGATGGCCTTTCCCCAGAGAATAAAAAGTCACCCGGCCAGGTTGCTGATGTCAGTTTGCAGGAGTGACTTGGCACAGTCAAACCAGCCACAGTTGCCTGTGGGAGGCACGTTGAATCTGGGAGGTATCCTCAACCGTGAGGAATTTCAGGAGGCGGACGGCCACTACGGGACACCAGGACCTGGACATATACAATGGCCTTTCCTCAGAGAAACAAATGTTACCAGGCCAGGTTCCTGATGTCAGTTTGCAGGAGGCACTTGGCACTGTCAAACCAGCCACAGTTGCCTGTGGGGGCACCTTGCATCCTTGTGGTATCCTGATCCGTTTGGAATTTCAGCAGGCAGCCGGCCACCCCGGGCCGCCCGGCCCTGGATAGGAACGATGGCCTTTCCCCAGAGAAACAAAAGTCACCAGGCCAGGTTCCTGATGTCAGTTTGCAGGAGGCACTTGGCACTGTCAGGGATGCCGCAGTTGCCTGTGGGGGCACTTTCCATCTGGGAGCTATCCTGATCCGTGCGGAATTTCAGCATGCAGCCGGCCACTCCAGTCCTATGGGTCCAGGATAGGAAGCATGGCCTTTCCCCAGAGAAACAAACGTCACCAGGCCAGGTTCCTGATGTCAGTTTGCAGGAGGCACTTGGCACTGTCAAACCAGACACAGTTGCCTGTGGTGGTACCTTCGGTCTGAGAGGTATCCTGATCCGTTTGGAATTTCAGCAGGCAGCCGTCCACTCCGGGCCACCGGGCCCTGGACACGAACGATGGCACTTTCCCAGAGACACAAAAGTCACCAGGCCAGGTTCCTGATGTCAGTTTGCAGGAGGCACTTGGCACTGTCAAACCAGCCACAGGTGCCTGTGGAGGCACTTTGCATCTGGGAGGCATCCTGATCCGTTCGGAATTCCAGCACGCAGCCGGCCACTCCGAGCCTCCCGGCCCGGGACAGGAATCATGGCCTTTCCCCAGAGAAAGAAAAGTCACCAGGCCAGGTTCCTGATGTCAGTTTGCAGGAGGCACTAGGCACTGTCAAACCAGCCACAGGTGCCTGTGGGGGTGCCTTGCATTTGGGCATAATCCTGATCCGTTCGGAATTTCAGCACGCAGCCGGCCTCTCCTGTCCTAAGGGTCCAGGATATGAAGCATGGCCTTTCCCCAGAGAAACAAAAGTCACCAGGCCAGGTTGCTGATGTCAGTTTGCAGGAGGCACTTGGCACTGTCAAACCAGCCACAGTTGCCTGTGGGGGCACCTTGCATCTCGGAGGCATCCTGATTTGTGAGGAATTTCAGCAGGCAGCCGGGCACTCCGGGCCGCAAGGGCCTGGACATGAAAGATGGCCTTTCCCCAGAGAAACAAAAGTCACCAGGCCAGGTTCCTGATGTCAGTTTGCAAGAGGCACTTGGCACTGTCAGGGAAGCCGTAGTTGCCTGTGGGGGCACTTTCCATCTGGGCGTCATCCTGATCCATGCGGAATTTCAGGAGGCAGCCGGCCACTCCGGGCCACCGGGCCCCGGACACGATCTATGGCCTTTCCCCATAGAAAAAAAAGTCACCAGGCCAGGTTCCTGATGTCAGTTTGCAGGAGGCACTTGGCACTGTCAAACCAGACACAGGTGCCTTTGGGGGCACCTTGCGTCTAGGCGGTATCCTGATCCGTGCGGAATTTCAGCGGGCATCCGGCCACTACGGGCCACCCGGCCCTGGATAGGAACGATGGCCTTTCCCCAGGGAAACACAATTCACCAGGCCAGGTTCCTGATGTCAGTTTGCAGGAGGCACTTGGCACTGTCAAACCAGCCACAGTTGCCTGTGGGGGCTCCTTGCATCTGGGAGGTATCCTGATTCATGCGGAATTTGAGCAGGCAGCCGGGCACTCCGGACCACCGGGAACTGGATACGAATCATGGCCTTTCCCCAGAGAAACAAAAGTCACCAGGCCAGGTTCCTGATGTCAGTTTGCAGGAGGCACTCTGGCACTGTCATACCAGCCACAGTTGCCTGTGGGAGCACATTGCATCTGGGAGGTATCCTCAACCGTTTGGAATTTCAGCAGGCAGCCGGCCTCTCCAGGCCACCGGGCACTGGGCACGAACTATGGCCTTTACCCAGAAAAACAAAAGTCACCAGGCCAGGTTCCTGATGTCAGTTTGGAGGAGGCACTTGGCACTGTCAAACCAGCCACAGTTGCCTGTGGGGGCTCCTTCCATCTGGGAGCTATCCTGATCCGTGTGGAATTCCGGCAGGCAGCCGGCCATTCCAGGCGACCGGGCACGAGAGAGGAACGGTGGCCTTTACCCAGAGAAACAAAGGTCACCTGGCCAGGTTCCTGATGTCAATTTGCAGGAGGCACTTGGCACTGTCAGGGAAGCCGTAGTTGCCTGTGGGGGCACTTTGCATCTGGGCGTCATCCTGATCCATGCGGAATTTCAGCAGGCAGCCGGCCACTCCGCGCCTAAGGGTCCAGAATATGAAGCATGCCTTTTCCCCAGAGAAACAAAAGTCACCAGGCCAGGTTGCTGATGTCAGTTTGCAGGAGGCACTTGGCACTGTCAAACCAGCCACAGATGGCTGTGGTGGTACCTTCGGTCAGGAAGTCATCCTGGTCCTTGCGGAATTTCAGCAGGCAGCCGGCCAATCCGGGCCCCCCGGCCGTGGATAGGAACGATGGCCTTTCCCATGAGAAACAAAAGTCACCAGGCCAGGTTCCTGCTGTCAGTTTGCAGGAGGCACTTGGCACTGTCAAACCAGCCACAGTTGCCTGTGGGGGTATCTTTCATCCTGGTGGTATCCTACATCCTGGTGGTATCCTCATCCGCGCGGAATTTCAGCAGGCAGCCAGCCACTCCATGCCACCGGGCCCTGGACACGAACGAAGGCCTTTCCCCAGAGAAACAAAAGTCACCAGGCCAGGTTCCTGATGTCAGTTTGCAGGAGGCACTTGGCACTGTCAAACCAGCCACAGTTACATGTGGGGGCACTTTCCATCCGGGAGGCATCCTGATCCGTGCGGAATTTCAGCAGACAGCCGGCCACTCCGGTCCTACGTGTCCAGGATATGAACCATGGCCTTTCCCCAGAGAAACAAAAGTCACCAGGCCAGGTTGCTGATGTCAGTTTGCAGGAGGCACTTGGCACTGTCAAACCAGCCACAGTTGCCTGTGGGGGCGTCCTGCATCCTGGAGGTATCCTGATCCGTTCGGAATTTCAGCAGGCAGCCGGCCACGCCAGGCCACCGGGCCCTGGACAAGAACGATGGCACTTCCCATGAGAAACAAATGTCACCACGCCAGGTTCCTGATGTCAGTTTGCAGGAGGCACTTGGCACTGTCAAACCAGCCACAGTTGCCTGTGGGGGCACCTTGCATCTCGGAGGCATCCTGATTTGTGAGGAATTTCAGCAGGCAGCCGGCCACTCCGGGCCGCAAGGGCCTGGACATGGACCATGGCCTTTCCCCAGAGAAACAAAAGTCACCCGGCCAGGTTGCTGATGTCAGTTTGCAAGAGGCACTTGGCACTGTCAGGGAAGACGTAGTTGCCTGTGGGGGCACTTTCCATCTGGGCGGCATCCTGATCCATGCGGAATTTCAGGAGGCAGCCGGCCACTCCGGGCCACCAGGCCCTGGACATGAACCATGGCCTTTCCCCAGAGAAAAAAAAGTCACCAGGCCAGGTTCCTGAGGTCAGTTTGCAGGAGGCACTTGGCACTGTCAAACCAGACACAGTTGCCTGTGGGGGCACCTTGCATCCTTGTGGTATCCTGATCCGTTTGGAATTTCAGCAGGCAGCCGGCCACCCCGGGCCGCCCGGCCCTGGATAGGAACGATGGCCTTTCCCCAGAGAAACAAAAGACACCAGGCCAGGTTCCTGATGTCAATTTGCAGGAGGCACTTGTCACTGTCAGGGATGCCACAGTTGCCTGTGGGGGCACTTTCCATCTGGGAGCTATCCTGATCCGTGCGGAATTTCAGCATGCAGCCGGCCACTCCAGTCCTATGGGTCCAGGATATGAAGCATGGCCGTTCCCCAGAGAAACAAACGTCACCAGGCCAGGTTTCTGATGTCAGTTTGCAGGAGGCACTTGGCACTGTCAAACCAGACACTGTTGCCTGTGGTGGTACCTTCGGTCTGAGAGGTATCCTGATCCGTTTGGAATTTCAGCAGGCAGCCGTCCACTCCGGGCCACCGGGCCCTGGACACGAACGATGGCACTTTCCCAGAGACACAAAAGTCACCAGGCCAGGTTCCTGATGTCAGTTTGCAGGAGGCACTTGGCACTGTCAAACCAGCCACAGGTGCCTGTGGAGGCACTTTGCATCTGGGAGGCATCCTGATCCGTTCGGAATTTCAGCAGGCAGACGGCGACTCCGGACCACCGGGAACTGGACACGAATCATGGCCTTTCCCCAGAGAAACAAAAGTCACCAGGCCAGGTTCCTGATGTCAGTTTGCAGGAGGCACTTGGCACTGTCAAACCAGCCACTGTTGCCTGTGGGGGCACCTTGAATCTGGGAGGCATCCTGATCCGTACGGAATTTCAGCAGGCAGCCGGCCTCTCCGGTCCTACATGTCCAGGATATGAAGCATGGCCTTTCCCCAGAGAAAGAAAAGTCACCAGGCCAGGTTCCTGATGTCAGTTTGCAGGAGGCACTAGGCACTGTCAAACCAGCCACAGGTGCCTGTGGGGGTGCCTTGCATTTGGGCATAATCCTGATCCGTTCGGAATTTCAGCACGCAGCCGGCCTCTCCTGTCCTAAGGGTCCAGGATATGAAGCATGGCCTTTCCCCAGAGAAACAAAAGTCACCAGGCCAGGTTGCTGATGTCAGTTTGCAGGAGGCACTTGGCACTGTCAAACCAGCCACAGTTGCCTGTGGGGGCACCTTGCATCTCGGAGGCATCCTGATTTGTGAGGAATTTCAGCAGGCAGCCGGGCACTCCGGGCCGCAAGGGCCTGGACATGAAAGATGGCCTTTCCCCAGAGAAACAAAAGTCACCAGGCCAGGTTCCTGATGTCAGTTTGCAAGAGGCACTTGGCACTGTCAGGGAAGCCGTAGTTGCCTGTGGGGGCACTTTCCATCTGGGCGTCATCCTGATCCATGCGGAATTTCAGGAGGCAGCCGGCCACTCCGGGCCACCGGGCCCCGGACACGATCTATGGCCTTTCCCCATAGAAAAAAAAGTCACCAGGCCAGGTTCCTGATGTCAGTTTGCAGGAGGCACTTGGCACTGTCAAACCAGACACAGGTGCCTTTGGGGGCACCTTGCGTCTAGGCGGTATCCTGATCCGTGCGGAATTTCAGCGGGCATCCGGCCACTACGGGCCACCCGGCCCTGGATAGGAACGATGGCCTTTCCCCAGGGAAACACAATTCACCAGGCCAGGTTCCTGATGTCAGTTTGCAGGAGGCACTTGGCACTGTCAAACCAGCCACAGTTGCCTGTGGGGGCTCCTTGCATCTGGGAGGTATCCTGATTCATGCGGAATTTGAGCAGGCAGCCGGGCACTCCGGACCACCGGGAACTGGATACGAATCATGGCCTTTCCCCAGAGAAACAAAAGTCACCAGGCCAGGTTCCTGATGTCAGTTTGCAGGAGGCACTCTGGCACTGTCATACCAGCCACAGTTGCCTGTGGGAGCACATTGCATCTGGGAGGTATCCTCAACCGTTTGGAATTTCAGCAGGCAGCCGGCCTCTCCAGGCCACCGGGCACTGGGCACGAACTATGGCCTTTACCCAGAAAAACAAAAGTCACCAGGCCAGGTTCCTGATGTCAGTTTGGAGGAGGCACTTGGCACTGTCAAACCAGCCACAGTTGCCTGTGGGGGCTCCTTCCATCTGGGAGCTATCCTGATCCGTGTGGAATTCCGGCAGGCAGCCGGCCATTCCAGGCGACCGGGCACGAGAGAGGAACGGTGGCCTTTACCCAGAGAAACAAAGGTCACCTGGCCAGGTTCCTGATGTCAATTTGCAGGAGGCACTTGGCACTGTCAGGGAAGCCGTAGTTGCCTGTGGGGGCACTTTGCATCTGGGCGTCATCCTGATCCATGCGGAATTTCAGCAGGCAGCCGGCCACTCCGCGCCTAAGGGTCCAGAATATGAAGCATGCCTTTTCCCCAGAGAAACAAAAGTCACCAGGCCAGGTTGCTGATGTCAGTTTGCAGGAGGCACTTGGCACTGTCAAACCAGCCACAGATGGCTGTGGTGGTACCTTCGGTCAGGAAGTCATCCTGGTCCTTGCGGAATTTCAGCAGGCAGCCGGCCAATCCGGGCCCCCCGGCCGTGGATAGGAACGATGGCCTTTCCCCAGAGAAACAAAAGTCACCAGGCCAGGCTCCTGCTGTCAGTTTGCAGGAGGCACTTGGCACTGTCAAACCAGCCACAGTTGCCTGTGGGG
Source organism: Passer domesticus (assembly GCF_036417665.1). Classification (NCBI taxonomy): domain Eukaryota; kingdom Metazoa; phylum Chordata; class Aves; order Passeriformes; family Passeridae; genus Passer; species Passer domesticus. The sequence continues at coordinate 77,693,364 of NC_087476.1, read as the reverse complement.
GTATCTTTCATCCTGGTGGTATCCTACATCCTGGTGGTATCCTCATCCGCGCGGAATTTCAGCAGGCAGCCAGCCACTCCATGCCACCGGGCCCTGGACACGAACGAAGGCCTTTCCCCAGAGAAACAAAAGTCACCAGGCCAGGTTCCTGATGTCAGTTTGCAGGAGGCACTTGGCACTGTCAAACCAGCCACAGTTACCTGTGGGGGCACTTTCCATCCGGGAGGCATCCTGATCCGTTTGGAATTTCAGCAGGCAGCCGGCCAGTCCGAGCCTCCCGGCCCGGGACAGGAATCATGGCCTTTCCCCAGAGAAACAAAAGTCACCAGGCCAGGTTCCTGATGTCAGTTTGCAGGAGGCACTAGGCACTGTCAAACCAGCCACAGGTGCCTGTGGGGGTGCCTTGCATTTGGGCGGCATCCTGATCTGTTTGGAATTTCAGCACGCAGCGGGCCTCTCCGGTTCTAAGGGTCCAGGATATGAAGCATGGCCTTTCCCCTGAGAAACAAAAGTCACCAGGCCAGGTTCCTGACGTCAGTTTGTAGGAGGTACTTGGCACTGTCAAACCAGCCACAGTTGCCTGTGGTGGTACCATCGGTCTGTGAGGTATCCAGATCCGTTCGGAATTTCAGCAGTCGGCCGGCCACTACGGGCCACCGGGCCCTGGACACGAACGATGGCTCTTCCCCAGAGAAACAAAAGTCACCAGGCCAGGTTCCTGATATCAGTTTGCAGGAGGCACTTGGCACTGTCAAACCAGCCACAGTTACATGTGGGGGCACTTTCCATCCGGGAGGCATCCTGATCCGTGCGGAATTTCAGCAGACAGCCGGCCACTCCGGTCCTACGTGTCCAGGATATGAACCATGGCCTTTCCCCAGAGAAACAAAAGTCACCAGGCCAGGTTGCTGATGTCAGTTTGCAGGAGGCACTTGGCACTGTCAAACCAGCCACAGTTGCCTGTGGGGGCGTCCTGCATCCTGGAGGTATCCTGATCCGTTCGGAATTTCAGCAGGCAGCCGGCCACGCCAGGCCACCGGGCCCTGGACAAGAACGATGGCACTTCCCATGAGAAACAAATGTCACCACGCCAGGTTCCTGATGTCAGTTTGCAGGAGGCACTTGGCACTGTCAAACCAGCCACAGTTGCCTGTGGGGGCACCTTGCATCTCGGAGGCATCCTGATTTGTGAGGAATTTCAGCAGGCAGCCGGCCACTCCGGGCCGCAAGGGCCTGGACATGGACCATGGCCTTTCCCCAGAGAAACAAAAGTCACCCGGCCAGGTTGCTGATGTCAGTTTGCAAGAGGCACTTGGCACTGTCAGGGAAGACGTAGTTGCCTGTGGGGGCACTTTCCATCTGGGCGGCATCCTGATCCATGCGGAATTTCAGGAGGCAGCCGGCCACTCCGGGCCACCAGGCCCTGGACATGAACCATGGCCTTTCCCCAGAGAAAAAAAAGTCACCAGGCCAGGTTCCTGAGGTCAGTTTGCAGGAGGCACTTGGCACTGTCAAACCAGACACAGTTGCCTGTGGGGGCACCTTGCATCCTTGTGGTATCCTGATCCGTTTGGAATTTCAGCAGGCAGCCGGCCACCCCGGGCCGCCCGGCCCTGGATAGGAACGATGGCCTTTCCCCAGAGAAACAAAAGACACCAGGCCAGGTTCCTGATGTCAATTTGCAGGAGGCACTTGTCACTGTCAGGGATGCCGCAGTTGCCTGTGGGGGCACTTTCCATCTGGGAGCTATCCTGATCCGTGCGGAATTTCAGCATGCAGCCGGCCACTCCAGTCCTATGGGTCCAGGATATGAAGCATGGCCGTTCCCCAGAGAAACAAACGTCACCAGGCCAGGTTTCTGATGTCAGTTTGCAGGAGGCACTTGGCACTGTCAAACCAGACACTGTTGCCTGTGGTGGTACCTTCGGTCTGAGAGGTATCCTGATCCGTTTGGAATTTCAGCAGGCAGCCGTCCACTCCGGGCCACCGGGCCCTGGACACGAACGATGGCACTTTCCCAGAGACACAAAAGTCACCAGGCCAGGTTCCTGATGTCAGTTTGCAGGAGGCACTTGGCACTGTCAAACCAGCCACAGGTGCCTGTGGAGGCACTTTGCATCTGGGAGGCATCCTGATCCGTTCGGAATTTCAGCAGGCAGACGGCGACTCCGGACCACCGGGAACTGGACACGAATCATGGCCTTTCCCCAGAGAAACAAAAGTCACCAGGCCAGGTTCCTGATGTCAGTTTGCAGGAGGCACTTGGCACTGTCAAACCAGCCACTGTTGCCTGTGGGGGCACCTTGAATCTGGGAGGCATCCTGATCCGTACGGAATTTCAGCAGGCAGCCGGCCTCTCCGGTCCTACATGTCCAGGATATGAAGCATGGCCTTTCCCCAGAGAAAGAAAAGTCACCAGGCCAGGTTCCTGATGTCAGTTTGCAGGAGGCACTAGGCACTGTCAAACCAGCCACAGGTGCCTGTGGGGGTGCCTTGCATTTGGGCATAATCCTGATCCGTTCGGAATTTCAGCACGCAGCCGGCCTCTCCTGTCCTAAGGGTCCAGGATATGAAGCATGGCCTTTCCCCAGAGAAACAAAAGTCACCAGGCCAGGTTGCTGATGTCAGTTTGCAGGAGGCACTTGGCACTGTCAAACCAGCCACAGTTGCCTGTGGGGGCACCTTGCATCTCGGAGGCATCCTGATTTGTGAGGAATTTCAGCAGGCAGCCGGGCACTCCGGGCCGCAAGGGCCTGGACATGAAAGATGGCCTTTCCCCAGAGAAACAAAAGTCACCAGGCCAGGTTCCTGATGTCAGTTTGCAAGAGGCACTTGGCACTGTCAGGGAAGCCGTAGTTGCCTGTGGGGGCACTTTCCATCTGGGCGTCATCCTGATCCATGCGGAATTTCAGGAGGCAGCCGGCCACTCCGGGCCACCGGGCCCCGGACACGATCTATGGCCTTTCCCCATAGAAAAAAAAGTCACCAGGCCAGGTTCCTGATGTCAGTTTGCAGGAGGCACTTGGCACTGTCAAACCAGACACAGGTGCCTTTGGGGGCACCTTGCGTCTAGGCGGTATCCTGATCCGTGCGGAATTTCAGCGGGCATCCGGCCACTACGGGCCACCCGGCCCTGGATAGGAACGAGGGCCTTTCCCCAGGGAAACACAATTCACCAGGCCAGGTTCCTGATGTCAGTTTGCAGGAGGCACTTGGCACTGTCAAACCAGCCACAGTTGCCTGTGGGGGCTCCTTGCATCTGGGAGGTATCCTGATTCATGCGGAATTTGAGCAGGCAGCCGGGCACTCCGGACCACCGGGAACTGGATACGAATCATGGCCTTTCCCCAGAGAAACAAAAGTCACCAGGCCAGGTTCCTGATGTCAGTTTGCAGGAGGCACTCTGGCACTGTCATACCAGCCACAGTTGCCTGTGGGAGCACATTGCATCTGGGAGGTATCCTCAACCGTTTGGAATTTCAGCAGGCAGCCGGCCTCTCCAGGCCACCGGGCACTGGGCACGAACTATGGCCTTTACCCAGAAAAACAAAAGTCACCAGGCCAGGTTCCTGATGTCAGTTTGGAGGAGGCACTTGGCACTGTCAAACCAGCCACAGTTGCCTGTGGGGGCTCCTTCCATCTGGGAGCTATCCTGATCCGTGTGGAATTCCAGCAGGCAGCCGGCCATTCCAGGCGACCGGGCACGAGAGAGGAACGGTGGCCTTTACCCAGAGAAACAAAGGTCACCTGGCCAGGTTCCTGATGTCAATTTGCAGGAGGCACTTGGCACTGTCAGGGAAGCCGTAGTTGCCTGTGGGGGCACTTTGCATCTGGGCGTCATCCTGATCCATGCGGAATTTCAGCAGGCAGCCGGCCACTCCGCGCCTAAGGGTCCAGAATATGAAGCATGCCTTTTCCCCAGAGAAACAAAAGTCACCAGGCCAGGTTGCTGATGTCAGTTTGCAGGAGGCACTTGGCACTGTCAAACCAGCCACAGATGGCTGTGGTGGTACCTTCGGTCAGGAAGTCATCCTGGTCCTTGCGGAATTTCAGCAGGCAGCCGGCCAATCCGGGCCCCCCGGCCGTGGATAGGAACGATGGCCTTTCCCCAGAGAAACAAAAGTCACCAGGCCAGGTTCCTGCTGTCAGTTTGCAGGAGGCACTTGGCACTGTCAAACCAGCCACAGTTGCCTGTGGGGGTATCTTTCATCCTGGTGGTATCCTACATCCTGGTGGTATCCTCATCCGCGCGGAATTTCAGCAGGCAGCCAGCCACTCCATGCCACCGGGCCCTGGACACGAACGAAGGCCTTTCCCCAGAGAAACAAAAGTCACCAGGCCAGGTTCCTGATGTCAGTTTGCAGGAGGCACTTGGCACTGTCAAACCAGCCACAGTTACCTGTGGGGGCACTTTCCATCCGGGAGGCATCCTGATCCGTTTGGAATTTCAGCAGGCAGCCGGCCAGTCCGAGCCTCCCGGCCCGGGACAGGAATCATGGCCTTTCCCCAGAGAAACAAACGTCACCAGGCCAGGTTCCTGATGTCAGTTTGCAGGAGGCACTTGGCACTGTCAAACCAGACACAGTTGCCTGTGGTGGTACCTTCGGTCTGAGAGGTATCCTGATCCGTTTGGAATTTCAGCAGGCAGCCGTCCACTCCGGGCCACCGGGCCCTGGACACGAACGATGGCACTTTCCCAGAGACACAAAAGTCACCAGGCCAGGTTCCTGATGTCAGTTTGCAGGAGGCACTTGGCACTGTCAAACCAGCCACAGGTGCCTGTGGAGGCACTTTGCATCTGGGAGGCATCCTGATCCGTTCGGAATTCCAGCACGCAGCCGGCCACTCCGAGCCTCCCGGCCCGGGACAGGAATCATGGCCTTTCCCCAGAGAAAGAAAAGTCACCAGGCCAGGTTCCTGATGTCAGTTTGCAGGAGGCACTAGGCACTGTCAAACCAGCCACAGGTGCCTGTGGGGGTGCCTTGCATTTGGGCATAATCCTGATCCGTTCGGAATTTCAGCACGCAGCCGGCCTCTCCTGTCCTAAGGGTCCAGGATATGAAGCATGGCCTTTCCCCAGAGAAACAAAAGTCACCAGGCCAGGTTGCTGATGTCAGTTTGCAGGAGGCACTTGGCACTGTCAAACCAGCCACAGTTGCCTGTGGGGGCACCTTGCATCTCGGAGGCATCCTGATTTGTGAGGAATTTCAGCAGGCAGCCGGGCACTCCGGGCCGCAAGGGCCTGGACATGAAAGATGGCCTTTCCCCAGAGAAACAAAAGTCACCAGGCCAGGTTCCTGATGTCAGTTTGCAAGAGGCACTTGGCACTGTCAGGGAAGCCGTAGTTGCCTGTGGGGGCACTTTCCATCTGGGCGTCATCCTGATCCATGCGGAATTTCAGGAGGCAGCCGGCCACTCCGGGCCACCGGGCCCCGGACACGATCTATGGCCTTTCCCCATAGAAAAAAAAGTCACCAGGCCAGGTTCCTGATGTCAGTTTGCAGGAGGCACTTGGCACTGTCAAACCAGACACAGGTGCCTTTGGGGGCACCTTGCGTCTAGGCGGTATCCTGATCCGTGCGGAATTTCAGCGGGCATCCGGCCACTACGGGCCACCCGGCCCTGGATAGGAACGATGGCCTTTCCCCAGGGAAACACAATTCACCAGGCCAGGTTCCTGATGTCAGTTTGCAGGAGGCACTTGGCACTGTCAAACCAGCCACAGTTGCCTGTGGGGGCTCCTTGCATCTGGGAGGTATCCTGATTCATGCGGAATTTGAGCAGGCAGCCGGGCACTCCGGACCACCGGGAACTGGATACGAATCATGGCCTTTCCCCAGAGAAACAAAAGTCACCAGGCCAGGTTCCTGATGTCAGTTTGCAGGAGGCACTCTGGCACTGTCATACCAGCCACAGTTGCCTGTGGGAGCACATTGCATCTGGGAGGTATCCTCAACCGTTTGGAATTTCAGCAGGCAGCCGGCCTCTCCAGGCCACCGGGCACTGGGCACGAACTATGGCCTTTACCCAGAAAAACAAAAGTCACCAGGCCAGGTTCCTGATGTCAGTTTGGAGGAGGCACTTGGCACTGTCAAACCAGCCACAGTTGCCTGTGGGGGCTCCTTCCATCTGGGAGCTATCCTGATCCGTGTGGAATTCCGGCAGGCAGCCGGCCATTCCAGGCGACCGGGCACGAGAGAGGAACGGTGGCCTTTACCCAGAGAAACAAAGGTCACCTGGCCAGGTTCCTGATGTCAATTTGCAGGAGGCACTTGGCACTGTCAGGGAAGCCGTAGTTGCCTGTGGGGGCACTTTGCATCTGGGCGTCATCCTGATCCATGCGGAATTTCAGCAGGCAGCCGGCCACTCCGCGCCTAAGGGTCCAGAATATGAAGCATGCCTTTTCCCCAGAGAAACAAAAGTCACCAGGCCAGGTTGCTGATGTCAGTTTGCAGGAGGCACTTGGCACTGTCAAACCAGCCACAGATGGCTGTGGTGGTACCTTCGGTCAGGAAGTCATCCTGGTCCTTGCGGAATTTCAGCAGGCAGCCGGCCAATCCGGGCCCCCCGGCCGTGGATAGGAACGATGGCCTTTCCCATGAGAAACAAAAGTCACCAGGCCAGGTTCCTGCTGTCAGTTTGCAGGAGGCACTTGGCACTGTCAAACCAGCCACAGTTGCCTGTGGGGGTATCTTTCATCCTGGTGGTATCCTACATCCTGGTGGTATCCTCATCCGCGCGGAATTTCAGCAGGCAGCCAGCCACTCCATGCCACCGGGCCCTGGACACGAACGAAGGCCTTTCCCCAGAGAAACAAAAGTCACCAGGCCAGGTTCCTGATGTCAGTTTGCAGGAGGCACTTGGCACTGTCAAACCAGCCACAGTTACATGTGGGGGCACTTTCCATCCGGGAGGCATCCTGATCCGTGCGGAATTTCAGCAGACAGCCGGCCACTCCGGTCCTACGTGTCCAGGATATGAACCATGGCCTTTCCCCAGAGAAACAAAAGTCACCAGGCCAGGTTGCTGATGTCAGTTTGCAGGAGGCACTTGGCACTGTCAAACCAGCCACAGTTGCCTGTGGGGGCGTCCTGCATCCTGGAGGTATCCTGATCCGTTCGGAATTTCAGCAGGCAGCCGGCCACGCCAGGCCACCGGGCCCTGGACAAGAACGATGGCACTTCCCATGAGAAACAAATGTCACCACGCCAGGTTCCTGATGTCAGTTTGCAGGAGGCACTTGGCACTGTCAAACCAGCCACAGTTGCCTGTGGGGGCACCTTGCATCTCGGAGGCATCCTGATTTGTGAGGAATTTCAGCAGGCAGCCGGCCACTCCGGGCCGCAAGGGCCTGGACATGGACCATGGCCTTTCCCCAGAGAAACAAAAGTCACCCGGCCAGGTTGCTGATGTCAGTTTGCAAGAGGCACTTGGCACTGTCAGGGAAGACGTAGTTGCCTGTGGGGGCACTTTCCATCTGGGCGGCATCCTGATCCATGCGGAATTTCAGGAGGCAGCCGGCCACTCCGGGCCACCAGGCCCTGGACATGAACCATGGCCTTTCCCCAGAGAAAAAAAAGTCACCAGGCCAGGTTCCTGAGGTCAGTTTGCAGGAGGCACTTGGCACTGTCAAACCAGACACAGTTGCCTGTGGGGGCACCTTGCATCCTTGTGGTATCCTGATCCGTTTGGAATTTCAGCAGGCAGCCGGCCACCCCGGGCCGCCCGGCCCTGGATAGGAACGATGGCCTTTCCCCAGAGAAACAAAAGACACCAGGCCAGGTTCCTGATGTCAATTTGCAGGAGGCACTTGTCACTGTCAGGGATGCCACAGTTGCCTGTGGGGGCACTTTCCATCTGGGAGCTATCCTGATCCGTGCGGAATTTCAGCATGCAGCCGGCCACTCCAGTCCTATGGGTCCAGGATATGAAGCATGGCCGTTCCCCAGAGAAACAAACGTCACCAGGCCAGGTTTCTGATGTCAGTTTGCAGGAGGCACTTGGCACTGTCAAACCAGACACTGTTGCCTGTGGTGGTACCTTCGGTCTGAGAGGTATCCTGATCCGTTTGGAATTTCAGCAGGCAGCCGTCCACTCCGGGCCACCGGGCCCTGGACACGAACGATGGCACTTTCCCAGAGACACAAAAGTCACCAGGCCAGGTTCCTGATGTCAGTTTGCAGGAGGCACTTGGCACTGTCAAACCAGCCACAGGTGCCTGTGGAGGCACTTTGCATCTGGGAGGCATCCTGATCCGTTCGGAATTTCAGCAGGCAGACGGCGACTCCGGACCACCGGGAACTGGACACGAATCATGGCCTTTCCCCAGAGAAACAAAAGTCACCAGGCCAGGTTCCTGATGTCAGTTTGCAGGAGGCACTTGGCACTGTCAAACCAGCCACTGTTGCCTGTGGGGGCACCTTGAATCTGGGAGGCATCCTGATCCGTACGGAATTTCAGCAGGCAGCCGGCCTCTCCGGTCCTACATGTCCAGGATATGAAGCATGGCCTTTCCCCAGAGAAAGAAAAGTCACCAGGCCAGGTTCCTGATGTCAGTTTGCAGGAGGCACTAGGCACTGTCAAACCAGCCACAGGTGCCTGTGGGGGTGCCTTGCATTTGGGCATAATCCTGATCCGTTCGGAATTTCAGCACGCAGCCGGCCTCTCCTGTCCTAAGGGTCCAGGATATGAAGCATGGCCTTTCCCCAGAGAAACAAAAGTCACCAGGCCAGGTTGCTGATGTCAGTTTGCAGGAGGCACTTGGCACTGTCAAACCAGCCACAGTTGCCTGTGGGGGCACCTTGCATCTCGGAGGCATCCTGATTTGTGAGGAATTTCAGCAGGCAGCCGGGCACTCCGGGCCGCAAGGGCCTGGACATGAAAGATGGCCTTTCCCCAGAGAAACAAAAGTCACCAGGCCAGGTTCCTGATGTCAGTTTGCAAGAGGCACTTGGCACTGTCAGGGAAGCCGTAGTTGCCTGTGGGGGCACTTTCCATCTGGGCGTCATCCTGATCCATGCGGAATTTCAGGAGGCAGCCGGCCACTCCGGGCCACCGGGCCCCGGACACGATCTATGGCCTTTCCCCATAGAAAAAAAAGTCACCAGGCCAGGTTCCTGATGTCAGTTTGCAGGAGGCACTTGGCACTGTCAAACCAGACACAGGTGCCTTTGGGGGCACCTTGCGTCTAGGCGGTATCCTGATCCGTGCGGAATTTCAGCGGGCATCCGGCCACTACGGGCCACCCGGCCCTGGATAGGAACGATGGCCTTTCCCCAGGGAAACACAATTCACCAGGCCAGGTTCCTGATGTCAGTTTGCAGGAGGCACTTGGCACTGTCAAACCAGCCACAGTTGCCTGTGGGGGCTCCTTGCATCTGGGAGGTATCCTGATTCATGCGGAATTTGAGCAGGCAGCCGGGCACTCCGGACCACCGGGAACTGGATACGAATCATGGCCTTTCCCCAGAGAAACAAAAGTCACCAGGCCAGGTTCCTGATGTCAGTTTGCAGGAGGCACTCTGGCACTGTCATACCAGCCACAGTTGCCTGTGGGAGCACATTGCATCTGGGAGGTATCCTCAACCGTTTGGAATTTCAGCAGGCAGCCGGCCTCTCCAGGCCACCGGGCACTGGGCACGAACTATGGCCTTTACCCAGAAAAACAAAAGTCACCAGGCCAGGTTCCTGATGTCAGTTTGGAGGAGGCACTTGGCACTGTCAAACCAGCCACAGTTGCCTGTGGGGGCTCCTTCCATCTGGGAGCTATCCTGATCCGTGTGGAATTCCGGCAGGCAGCCGGCCATTCCAGGCGACCGGGCACGAGAGAGGAACGGTGGCCTTTACCCAGAGAAACAAAGGTCACCTGGCCAGGTTCCTGATGTCAATTTGCAGGAGGCACTTGGCACTGTCAGGGAAGCCGTAGTTGCCTGTGGGGGCACTTTGCATCTGGGCGTCATCCTGATCCATGCGGAATTTCAGCAGGCAGCCGGCCACTCCGCGCCTAAGGGTCCAGAATATGAAGCATGCCTTTTCCCCAGAGAAACAAAAGTCACCAGGCCAGGTTGCTGATGTCAGTTTGCAGGAGGCACTTGGCACTGTCAAACCAGCCACAGATGGCTGTGGTGGTACCTTCGGTCAGGAAGTCATCCTGGTCCTTGCGGAATTTCAGCAGGCAGCCGGCCAATCCGGGCCCCCCGGCCGTGGATAGGAACGATGGCCTTTCCCCAGAGAAACAAAAGTCACCAGGCCAGGTTCCTGCTGTCAGTTTGCAGGAGGCACTTGGCACTGTCAAACCAGCCACAGTTGCCTGTGGGGGTATCTTTCATCCTGGTGGTATCCTACATCCTGGTGGTATCCTCATCCGCGCGGAATTTCAGCAGGCAGCCAGCCACTCCATGCCACCGGGCCCTGGACACGAACGAAGGCCTTTCCCCAGAGAAACAAAAGTCACCAGGCCAGGTTCCTGATGTCAGTTTGCAGGAGGCACTTGGCACTGTCAAACCAGCCACAGTTACCTGTGGGGGCACTTTCCATCCGGGAGGCATCCTGATCCGTTTGGAATTTCAGCAGGCAGCCGGCCAGTCCGAGCCTCCCGGCCCGGGACAGGAATCATGGCCTTTCCCCAGAGAAACAAAAGTCACCAGGCCAGGTTCCTGATGTCAGTTTGCAGGAGGCACTAGGCACTGTCAAACCAGCCACAGGTGCCTGTGGGGGTGCCTTGCATTTGGGCGGCATCCTGATCTGTTTGGAATTTCAGCACGCAGCGGGCCTCTCCGGTTCTAAGGGTCCAGGATATGAAGCATGGCCTTTCCCCTGAGAAACAAAAGTCACCAGGCCAGGTTCCTGACGTCAGTTTGTAGGAGGTACTTGGCACTGTCAAACCAGCCACAGTTGCCTGTGGTGGTACCATCGGTCTGTGAGGTATCCAGATCCGTTCGGAATTTCAGCAGTCGGCCGGCCACTACGGGCCACCGGGCCCTGGACACGAACGATGGCTCTTCCCCAGAGAAACAAAAGTCACCAGGCCAGGTTCCTGATATCAGTTTGCAGGAGGCACTTGGCACTGTCAAACCAGCCACAGTTACATGTGGGGGCACTTTCCATCCGGGAGGCATCCTGATCCGTGCGGAATTTCAGCAGACAGCCGGCCACTCCGGTCCTACGTGTCCAGGATATGAACCATGGCCTTTCCCCAGAGAAACAAAAGTCACCAGGCCAGGTTGCTGATGTCAGTTTGCAGGAGGCACTTGGCACTGTCAAACCAGCCACAGTTGCCTGTGGGGGCGTCCTGCATCCTGGAGGTATCCTGATCCGTTCGGAATTTCAGCAGGCAGCCGGCCACGCCAGGCCACCGGGCCCTGGACAAGAACGATGGCACTTCCCATGAGAAACAAATGTCACCACGCCAGGTTCCTGATGTCAGTTTGCAGGAGGCACTTGGCACTGTCAAACCAGCCACAGTTGCCTGTGGGGGCACCTTGCATCTCGGAGGCATCCTGATTTGTGAGGAATTTCAGCAGGCAGCCGGCCACTCCGGGCCGCAAGGGCCTGGACATGGACCATGGCCTTTCCCCAGAGAAACAAAAGTCACCCGGCCAGGTTGCTGATGTCAGTTTGCAAGAGGCACTTGGCACTGTCAGGGAAGACGTAGTTGCCTGTGGGGGCACTTTCCATCTGGGCGGCATCCTGATCCATGCGGAATTTCAGGAGGCAGCCGGCCACTCCGGGCCACCAGGCCCTGGACATGAACCATGGCCTTTCCCCAGAGAAAAAAAAGTCACCAGGCCAGGTTCCTGAGGTCAGTTTGCAGGAGGCACTTGGCACTGTCAAACCAGACACAGTTGCCTGTGGGGGCACCTTGCATCCTTGTGGTATCCTGATCCGTTTGGAATTTCAGCAGGCAGCCGGCCACCCCGGGCCGCCCGGCCCTGGATAGGAACGATGGCCTTTCCCCAGAGAAACAAAAGACACCAGGCCAGGTTCCTGATGTCAATTTGCAGGAGGCACTTGTCACTGTCAGGGATGCCGCAGTTGCCTGTGGGGGCACTTTCCATCTGGGAGCTATCCTGATCCGTGCGGAATTTCAGCATGCAGCCGGCCACTCCAGTCCTATGGGTCCAGGATATGAAGCATGGCCGTTCCCCAGAGAAACAAACGTCACCAGGCCAGGTTTCTGATGTCAGTTTGCAGGAGGCACTTGGCACTGTCAAACCAGACACTGTTGCCTGTGGTGGTACCTTCGGTCTGAGAGGTATCCTGATCCGTTTGGAATTTCAGCAGGCAGCCGTCCACTCCGGGCCACCGGGCCCTGGACACGAACGATGGCACTTTCCCAGAGACACAAAAGTCACCAGGCCAGGTTCCTGATGTCAGTTTGCAGGAGGCACTTGGCACTGTCAAACCAGCCACAGGTGCCTGTGGAGGCACTTTGCATCTGGGAGGCATCCTGATCCGTTCGGAATTTCAGCAGGCAGACGGCGACTCCGGACCACCGGGAACTGGACACGAATCATGGCCTTTCCCCAGAGAAACAAAAGTCACCAGGCCAGGTTCCTGATGTCAGTTTGCAGGAGGCACTTGGCACTGTCAAACCAGCCACTGTTGCCTGTGGGGGCACCTTGAATCTGGGAGGCATCCTGATCCGTACGGAATTTCAGCAGGCAGCCGGCCTCTCCGGTCCTACATGTCCAGGATATGAAGCATGGCCTTTCCCCAGAGAAAGAAAAGTCACCAGGCCAGGTTCCTGATGTCAGTTTGCAGGAGGCACTAGGCACTGTCAAACCAGCCACAGGTGCCTGTGGGGGTGCCTTGCATTTGGGCATAATCCTGATCCGTTCGGAATTTCAGCACGCAGCCGGCCTCTCCTGTCCTAAGGGTCCAGGATATGAAGCATGGCCTTTCCCCAGAGAAACAAAAGTCACCAGGCCAGGTTGCTGATGTCAGTTTGCAGGAGGCACTTGGCACTGTCAAACCAGCCACAGTTGCCTGTGGGGGCACCTTGCATCTCGGAGGCATCCTGATTTGTGAGGAATTTCAGCAGGCAGCCCGGCACTCCGGGCCGCAAGGGCCTGGACATGAAAGATGGCCTTTCCCCAGAGAAACAAAAGTCACCAGGCCAGGTTCCTGATGTCAGTTTGCAAGAGGCACTTGGCACTGTCAGGGAAGCCGTAGTTGCCTGTGGGGGCACTTTCCATCTGGGCGTCATCCTGATCCATGCGGAATTTCAGGAGGCAGCCGGCCACTCCGGGCCACCGGGCCCCGGACACGATCTATGGCCTTTCCCCATAGAAAAAAAAGTCACCAGGCCAGGTTCCTGATGTCAGTTTGCAGGAGGCACTTGGCACTGTCAAACCAGACACAGGTGCCTTTGGGGGCACCTTGCGTCTAGGCGGTATCCTGATCCGTGCGGAATTTCAGCGGGCATCCGGCCACTACGGGCCACCCGGCCCTGGATAGGAACGATGGCCTTTCCCCAGGGAAACACAATTCACCAGGCCAGGTTCCTGATGTCAGTTTGCAGGAGGCACTTGGCACTGTCAAACCAGCCACAGTTGCCTGTGGGGGCTCCTTGCATCTGGGAGGTATCCTGATTCATGCGGAATTTGAGCAGGCAGCCGGGCACTCCGGACCACCGGGAACTGGATACGAATCATGGCCTTTCCCCAGAGAAACAAAAGTCACCAGGCCAGGTTCCTGATGTCAGTTTGCAGGAGGCACTCTGGCACTGTCATACCAGCCACAGTTGCCTGTGGGAGCACATTGCATCTGGGAGGTATCCTCAACCGTTTGGAATTTCAGCAGGCAGCCGGCCTCTCCAGGCCACCGGGCACTGGGCACGAACTATGGCCTTTACCCAGAAAAACAAAAGTCACCAGGCCAGGTTCCTGATGTCAGTTTGGAGGAGGCACTTGGCACTGTCAAACCAGCCACAGTTGCCTGTGGGGGCTCCTTCCATCTGGGAGCTATCCTGATCCGTGTGGAATTCCGGCAGGCAGCCGGCCATTCCAGGCGACCGGGCACGAGAGAGGAACGGTGGCCTTTACCCAGAGAAACAAAGGTCACCTGGCCAGGTTCCTGATGTCAATTTGCAGGAGGCACTTGGCACTGTCAGGGAAGCCGTAGTTGCCTGTGGGGGCACTTTGCATCTGGGCGTCATCCTGATCCATGCGGAATTTCAGCAGGCAGCCGGCCACTCCGCGCCTAAGGGTCCAGAATATGAAGCATGCCTTTTCCCCAGAGAAACAAAAGTCACCAGGCCAGGTTGCTGATGTCAGTTTGCAGGAGGCACTTGGCACTGTCAAACCAGCCACAGATGGCTGTGGTGGTACCTTCGGTCAGGAAGTCATCCTGGTCCTTGCGGAATTTCAGCAGGCAGCCGGCCAATCCGGGCCCCCCGGCCGTGGATAGGAACGATGGCCTTTCCCCAGAGAAACAAAAGTCACCAGGCCAGGTTCCTGCTGTCAGTTTGCAGGAGGCACTTGGCACTGTCAAACCAGCCACAGTTGCCTGTGGGGGTATCTTTCATCCTGGTGGTATCCTACATCCTGGTGGTATCCTCATCCGCGCGGAATTTCAGCAGGCAGCCAGCCACTCCATGCCACCGGGCCCTGGACACGAACGAAGGCCTTTCCCCAGAGAAACAAAAGTCACCAGGCCAGGTTCCTGATGTCAGTTTGCAGGAGGCACTTGGCACTGTCAAACCAGCCACAGTTACATGTGGGGGCACTTTCCATCCGGGAGGCATCCTGATCCGTGCGGAATTTCAGCAGACAGCCGGCCACTCCGGTCCTACGTGTCCAGGATATGAACCATGGCCTTTCCCCAGAGAAACAAAAGTCACCAGGCCAGGTTGCTGATGTCAGTTTGCAGGAGGCACTTGGCACTGTCAAACCAGCCACAGTTGCCTGTGGGGGCGTCCTGCATCCTGGAGGTATCCTGATCCGTTCGGAATTTCAGCAGGCAGCCGGCCACGCCAGGCCACCGGGCCCTGGACAAGAACGATGGCACTTCCCATGAGAAACAAATGTCACCACGCCAGGTTCCTGATGTCAGTTTGCAGGAGGCACTTGGCACTGTCAAACCAGCCACAGTTGCCTGTGGGGGCACCTTGCATCTCGGAGGCATCCTGATTTGTGAGGAATTTCAGCAGGCAGCCGGCCACTCCGGGCCGCAAGGGCCTGGACATGGACCATGGCCTTTCCCCAGAGAAACAAAAGTCACCCGGCCAGGTTGCTGATGTCAGTTTGCAAGAGGCACTTGGCACTGTCAGGGAAGACGTAGTTGCCTGTGGGGGCACTTTCCATCTGGGCGGCATCCTGATCCATGCGGAATTTCAGGAGGCAGCCGGCCACTCCGGGCCACCAGGCCCTGGACATGAACCATGGCCTTTCCCCAGAGAAAAAAAAGTCACCAGGCCAGGTTCCTGAGGTCAGTTTGCAGGAGGCACTTGGCACTGTCAAACCAGACACAGTTGCCTGTGGGGGCACCTTGCATCCTTGTGGTATCCTGATCCGTTTGGAATTTCAGCAGGCAGCCGGCCACCCCGGGCCGCCCGGCCCTGGATAGGAACGATGGCCTTTCCCCAGAGAAACAAAAGACACCAGGCCAGGTTCCTGATGTCAATTTGCAGGAGGCACTTGTCACTGTCAGGGATGCCACAGTTGCCTGTGGGGGCACTTTCCATCTGGGAGCTATCCTGATCCGTGCGGAATTTCAGCATGCAGCCGGCCACTCCAGTCCTATGGGTCCAGGATATGAAGCATGGCCGTTCCCCAGAGAAACAAACGTCACCAGGCCAGGTTTCTGATGTCAGTTTGCAGGAGGCACTTGGCACTGTCAAACCAGACACTGTTGCCTGTGGTGGTACCTTCGGTCTGAGAGGTATCCTGATCCGTTTGGAATTTCAGCAGGCAGCCGTCCACTCCGGGCCACCGGGCCCTGGACACGAACGATGGCACTTTCCCAGAGACACAAAAGTCACCAGGCCAGGTTCCTGATGTCAGTTTGCAGGAGGCACTTGGCACTGTCAAACCAGCCACAGGTGCCTGTGGAGGCACTTTGCATCTGGGAGGCATCCTGATCCGTTCGGAATTTCAGCAGGCAGACGGCGACTCCGGACCACCGGGAACTGGACACGAATCATGGCCTTTCCCCAGAGAAACAAAAGTCACCAGGCCAGGTTCCTGATGTCAGTTTGCAGGAGGCACTTGGCACTGTCAAACCAGCCACTGTTGCCTGTGGGGGCACCTTGAATCTGGGAGGCATCCTGATCCGTACGGAATTTCAGCAGGCAGCCGGCCTCTCCGGTCCTACATGTCCAGGATATGAAGCATGGCCTTTCCCCAGAGAAAGAAAAGTCACCAGGCCAGGTTCCTGATGTCAGTTTGCAGGAGGCACTAGGCACTGTCAAACCAGCCACAGGTGCCTGTGGGGGTGCCTTGCATTTGGGCATAATCCTGATCCGTTCGGAATTTCAGCACGCAGCCGGCCTCTCCTGTCCTAAGGGTCCAGGATATGAAGCATGGCCTTTCCCCAGAGAAACAAAAGTCACCAGGCCAGGTTGCTGATGTCAGTTTGCAGGAGGCACTTGGCACTGTCAAACCAGCCACAGTTGCCTGTGGGGGCACCTTGCATCTCGGAGGCATCCTGATTTGTGAGGAATTTCAGCAGGCAGCCGGGCACTCCGGGCCGCAAGGGCCTGGACATGAAAGATGGCCTTTCCCCAGAGAAACAAAAGTCACCAGGCCAGGTTCCTGATGTCAGTTTGCAAGAGGCACTTGGCACTGTCAGGGAAGCCGTAGTTGCCTGTGGGGGCACTTTCCATCTGGGCGTCATCCTGATCCATGCGGAATTTCAGGAGGCAGCCGGCCACTCCGGGCCACCGGGCCCCGGACACGATCTATGGCCTTTCCCCATAGAAAAAAAAGTCACCAGGCCAGGTTCCTGATGTCAGTTTGCAGGAGGCACTTGGCACTGTCAAACCAGACACAGGTGCCTTTGGGGGCACCTTGCGTCTAGGCGGTATCCTGATCCGTGCGGAATTTCAGCGGGCATCCGGCCACTACGGGCCACCCGGCCCTGGATAGGAACGATGGCCTTTCCCCAGGGAAACACAATTCACCAGGCCAGGTTCCTGATGTCAGTTTGCAGGAGGCACTTGGCACTGTCAAACCAGCCACAGTTGCCTGTGGGGGCTCCTTGCATCTGGGAGGTATCCTGATTCATGCGGAATTTGAGCAGGCAGCCGGGCACTCCGGACCACCGGGAACTGGATACGAATCATGGCCTTTCCCCAGAGAAACAAAAGTCACCAGGCCAGGTTCCTGATGTCAGTTTGCAGGAGGCACTCTGGCACTGTCATACCAGCCACAGTTGCCTGTGGGAGCACATTGCATCTGGGAGGTATCCTCAACCGTTTGGAATTTCAGCAGGCAGCCGGCCTCTCCAGGCCACCGGGCACTGGGCACGAACTATGGCCTTTACCCAGAAAAACAAAAGTCACCAGGCCAGGTTCCTGATGTCAGTTTGGAGGAGGCACTTGGCACTGTCAAACCAGCCACAGTTGCCTGTGGGGGCTCCTTCCATCTGGGAGCTATCCTGATCCGTGTGGAATTCCGGCAGGCAGCCGGCCATTCCAGGCGACCGGGCACGAGAGAGGAACGGTGGCCTTTACCCAGAGAAACAAAGGTCACCTGGCCAGGTTCCTGATGTCAATTTGCAGGAGGCACTTGGCACTGTCAGGGAAGCCGTAGTTGCCTGTGGGGGCACTTTGCATCTGGGCGTCATCCTGATCCATGCGGAATTTCAGCAGGCAGCCGGCCACTCCGCGCCTAAGGGTCCAGAATATGAAGCATGCCTTTTCCCCAGAGAAACAAAAGTCACCAGGCCAGGTTGCTGATGTCAGTTTGCAGGAGGCACTTGGCACTGTCAAACCAGCCACAGATGGCTGTGGTGGTACCTTCGGTCAGGAAGTCATCCTGGTCCTTGCGGAATTTCAGCAGGCAGCCGGCCAATCCGGGCCCCCCGGCCGTGGATAGGAACGATGGCCTTTCCCCAGAGAAACAAAAGTCACCAGGCCAGGTTCCTGCTGTCAGTTTGCAGGAGGCACTTGGCACTGTCAAACCAGCCACAGTTGCCTGTGGGGGTATCTTTCATCCTGGTGGTATCCTACATCCTGGTGGTATCCTCATCCGCGCGGAATTTCAGCAGGCAGCCAGCCACTCCATGCCACCGGGCCCTGGACACGAACGAAGGCCTTTCCCCAGAGAAACAAAAGTCACCAGGCCAGGTTCCTGATGTCAGTTTGCAGGAGGCACTTGGCACTGTCAAACCAGCCACAGTTACCTGTGGGGGCACTTTCCATCCGGGAGGCATCCTGATCCGTTTGGAATTTCAGCAGGCAGCCGGCCAGTCCGAGCCTCCCGGCCCGGGACAGGAATCATGGCCTTTCCCCAGAGAAACAAAAGTCACCAGGCCAGGTTCCTGATGTCAGTTTGCAGGAGGCACTAGGCACTGTCAAACCAGCCACAGGTGCCTGTGGGGGTGCCTTGCATTTGGGCGGCATCCTGATCTGTTTGGAATTTCAGCACGCAGCGGGCCTCTCCGGTTCTAAGGGTCCAGGATATGAAGCATGGCCTTTCCCCTGAGAAACAAAAGTCACCAGGCCAGGTTCCTGACGTCAGTTTGTAGGAGGTACTTGGCACTGTCAAACCAGCCACAGTTGCCTGTGGTGGTACCATCGGTCTGTGAGGTATCCAGATCCGTTCGGAATTTCAGCAGTCGGCCGGCCACTACGGGCCACCGGGCCCTGGACACGAACGATGGCTCTTCCCCAGAGAAACAAAAGTCACCAGGCCAGGTTCCTGATATCAGTTTGCAGGAGGCACTTGGCACTGTCAAACCAGCCACAGTTACATGTGGGGGCACTTTCCATCCGGGAGGCATCCTGATCCGTGCGGAATTTCAGCAGACAGCCGGCCACTCCGGTCCTACGTGTCCAGGATATGAACCATGGCCTTTCCCCAGAGAAACAAAAGTCACCAGGCCAGGTTGCTGATGTCAGTTTGCAGGAGGCACTTGGCACTGTCAAACCAGCCACAGTTGCCTGTGGGGGCGTCCTGCATCCTGGAGGTATCCTGATCCGTTCGGAATTTCAGCAGGCAGCCGGCCACGCCAGGCCACCGGGCCCTGGACAAGAACGATGGCACTTCCCATGAGAAACAAATGTCACCACGCCAGGTTCCTGATGTCAGTTTGCAGGAGGCACTTGGCACTGTCAAACCAGCCACAGTTGCCTGTGGGGGCACCTTGCATCTCGGAGGCATCCTGATTTGTGAGGAATTTCAGCAGGCAGCCGGCCACTCCGGGCCGCAAGGGCCTGGACATGGACCATGGCCTTTCCCCAGAGAAACAAAAGTCACCCGGCCAGGTTGCTGATGTCAGTTTGCAAGAGGCACTTGGCACTGTCAGGGAAGACGTAGTTGCCTGTGGGGGCACTTTCCATCTGGGCGGCATCCTGATCCATGCGGAATTTCAGCATGCAGCCGGCCACTCCAGTCCTATGGGTCCAGGATATGAAGCATGGCCGTTCCCCAGAGAAACAAACGTCACCAGGCCAGGTTTCTGATGTCAGTTTGCAGGAGGCACTTGGCACTGTCAAACCAGACACTGTTGCCTGTGGTGGTACCTTCGGTCTGAGAGGTATCCTGATCCGTTTGGAATTTCAGCAGGCAGCCGTCCACTCCGGGCCACCGGGCCCTGGACACGAACGATGGCACTTTCCCAGAGACACAAAAGTCACCAGGCCAGGTTCCTGATGTCAGTTTGCAGGAGGCACTTGGCACTGTCAAACCAGCCACAGGTGCCTGTGGAGGCACTTTGCATCTGGGAGGCATCCTGATCCGTTCGGAATTTCAGCAGGCAGACGGCGACTCCGGACCACCGGGAACTGGACACGAATCATGGCCTTTCCCCAGAGAAACAAAAGTCACCAGGCCAGGTTCCTGATGTCAGTTTGCAGGAGGCACTTGGCACTGTCAAACCAGCCACTGTTGCCTGTGGGGGCACCTTGAATCTGGGAGGCATCCTGATCCGTACGGAATTTCAGCAGGCAGCCGGCCTCTCCGGTCCTACATGTCCAGGATATGAAGCATGGCCTTTCCCCAGAGAAAGAAAAGTCACCAGGCCAGGTTCCTGATGTCAGTTTGCAGGAGGCACTAGGCACTGTCAAACCAGCCACAGGTGCCTGTGGGGGTGCCTTGCATTTGGGCATAATCCTGATCCGTTCGGAATTTCAGCACGCAGCCGGCCTCTCCTGTCCTAAGGGTCCAGGATATGAAGCATGGCCTTTCCCCAGAGAAACAAAAGTCACCAGGCCAGGTTGCTGATGTCAGTTTGCAGGAGGCACTTGGCACTGTCAAACCAGCCACAGTTGCCTGTGGGGGCACCTTGCATCTCGGAGGCATCCTGATTTGTGAGGAATTTCAGCAGGCAGCCGGGCACTCCGGGCCGCAAGGGCCTGGACATGAAAGATGGCCTTTCCCCAGAGAAACAAAAGTCACCAGGCCAGGTTCCTGATGTCAGTTTGCAAGAGGCACTTGGCACTGTCAGGGAAGCCGTAGTTGCCTGTGGGGGCACTTTCCATCTGGGCGTCATCCTGATCCATGCGGAATTTCAGGAGGCAGCCGGCCACTCCGGGCCACCGGGCCCCGGACACGATCTATGGCCTTTCCCCATAGAAAAAAAAGTCACCAGGCCAGGTTCCTGATGTCAGTTTGCAGGAGGCACTTGGCACTGTCAAACCAGACACAGGTGCCTTTGGGGGCACCTTGCGTCTAGGCGGTATCCTGATCCGTGCGGAATTTCAGCGGGCATCCGGCCACTACGGGCCACCCGGCCCTGGATAGGAACGATGGCCTTTCCCCAGGGAAACACAATTCACCAGGCCAGGTTCCTGATGTCAGTTTGCAGGAGGCACTTGGCACTGTCAAACCAGCCACAGTTGCCTGTGGGGGCTCCTTGCATCTGGGAGGTATCCTGATTCATGCGGAATTTGAGCAGGCAGCCGGGCACTCCGGACCACCGGGAACTGGATACGAATCATGGCCTTTCCCCAGAGAAACAAAAGTCACCAGGCCAGGTTCCTGATGTCAGTTTGCAGGAGGCACTCTGGCACTGTCATACCAGCCACAGTTGCCTGTGGGAGCACATTGCATCTGGGAGGTATCCTCAACCGTTTGGAATTTCAGCAGGCAGCCGGCCTCTCCAGGCCACCGGGCACTGGGCACGAACTATGGCCTTTACCCAGAAAAACAAAAGTCACCAGGCCAGGTTCCTGATGTCAGTTTGGAGGAGGCACTTGGCACTGTCAAACCAGCCACAGTTGCCTGTGGGGGCTCCTTCCATCTGGGAGCTATCCTGATCCGTGTGGAATTCCAGCAGGCAGCCGGCCATTCCAGGCGACCGGGCACGAGAGAGGAACGGTGGCCTTTACCCAGAGAAACAAAGGTCACCTGGCCAGGTTCCTGATGTCAATTTGCAGGAGGCACTTGGCACTGTCAGGGAAGCCGTAGTTGCCTGTGGGGGCACTTTGCATCTGGGCGTCATCCTGATCCATGCGGAATTTCAGCAGGCAGCCGGCCACTCCGCGCCTAAGGGTCCAGAATATGAAGCATGCCTTTTCCCCAGAGAAACAAAAGTCACCAGGCCAGGTTGCTGATGTCAGTTTGCAGGAGGCACTTGGCACTGTCAAACCAGCCACAGATGGCTGTGGTGGTACCTTCGGTCAGGAAGTCATCCTGGTCCTTGCGGAATTTCAGCAGGCAGCCGGCCAATCCGGGCCCCCCGGCCGTGGATAGGAACGATGGCCTTTCCCCAGAGAAACAAAAGTCACCAGGCCAGGTTCCTGCTGTCAGTTTGCAGGAGGCACTTGGCACTGTCAAACCAGCCACAGTTGCCTGTGGGGGTATCTTTCATCCTGGTGGTATCCTACATCCTGGTGGTATCCTCATCCGCGCGGAATTTCAGCAGGCAGCCAGCCACTCCATGCCACCGGGCCCTGGACACGAACGAAGGCCTTTCCCCAGAGAAACAAAAGTCACCAGGCCAGGTTCCTGATGTCAGTTTGCAGGAGGCACTTGGCACTGTCAAACCAGCCACAGTTACCTGTGGGGGCACTTTCCATCCGGGAGGCATCCTGATCCGTTTGGAATTTCAGCAGGCAGCCGGCCAGTCCGAGCCTCCCGGCCCGGGACAGGAATCATGGCCTTTCCCCAGAGAAACAAAAGTCACCAGGCCAGGTTCCTGATGTCAGTTTGCAGGAGGCACTAGGCACTGTCAAACCAGCCACAGGTGCCTGTGGGGGTGCCTTGCATTTGGGCGGCATCCTGATCTGTTTGGAATTTCAGCACGCAGCCGGCCTCTCCGGTTCTAAGGGTCCAGGATATGAAGCATGGCCTTTCCCCTGAGAAACAAAAGTCACCAGGCCAGGTTCCTGACGTCAGTTTGTAGGAGGTACTTGGCACTGTCAAACCAGCCACAGTTGCCTGTGGTGGTACCATCGGTCTGTGAGGTATCCAGATCCGTTCGGAATTTCAGCAGTCGGCCGGCCACTACGGGCCACCGGGCCCTGGACACGAACGATGGCTCTTCCCCAGAGAAACAAAAGTCACCAGGCCAGGTTCCTGATGTCAGTTTGCAGGAGGCACTTGGCACTGTCAAACCAGCCACAGTTACATGTGGGGGCACTTTCCATCCGGGAGGCATCCTGATCCGTGCGGAATTTCAGCAGACAGCCGGCCACTCCGGTCCTACGTGTCCAGGATATGAACCATGGCCTTTCCCCAGAGAAACAAAAGTCACCAGGCCAGGTTGCTGATGTCAGTTTGCAGGAGGCACTTGGCACTGTCAAACCAGCCACAGTTGCCTGTGGGGGCGTCCTGCATCCTGGAGGTATCCTGATCCGTTCGGAATTTCAGCAGGCAGCCGGCCACGCCAGGCCACCGGGCCCTGGACAAGAACGATGGCACTTCCCATGAGAAACAAATGTCACCACGCCAGGTTCCTGATGTCAGTTTGCAGGAGGCACTTGGCACTGTCAAACCAGCCACAGTTGCCTGTGGGGGCACCTTGCATCTCGGAGGCATCCTGATTTGTGAGGAATTTCAGCAGGCAGCCGGCCACTCCGGGCCGCAAGGGCCTGGACATGGACCATGGCCTTTCCCCAGAGAAACAAAAGTCACCCGGCCAGGTTGCTGATGTCAGTTTGCAAGAGGCACTTGGCACTGTCAGGGAAGACGTAGTTGCCTGTGGGGGCACTTTCCATCTGGGCGGCATCCTGATCCATGCGGAATTTCAGGAGGCAGCCGGCCACTCCGGGCCACCAGGCCCTGGACATGAACCATGGCCTTTCCCCAGAGAAAAAAAAGTCACCAGGCCAGGTTCCTGAGGTCAGTTTGCAGGAGGCACTTGGCACTGTCAAACCAGACACAGTTGCCTGTGGGGGCACCTTGCATCCTTGTGGTATCCTGATCCGTTTGGAATTTCAGCAGGCAGCCGGCCACCCCGGGCCGCCCGGCCCTGGATAGGAACGATGGCCTTTCCCCAGAGAAACAAAAGACACCAGGCCAGGTTCCTGATGTCAATTTGCAGGAGGCACTTGTCACTGTCAGGGATGCCGCAGTTGCCTGTGGGGGCACTTTCCATCTGGGAGCTATCCTGATCCGTGCGGAATTTCAGCATGCAGCCGGCCACTCCAGTCCTATGGGTCCAGGATATGAAGCATGGCCGTTCCCCAGAGAAACAAACGTCACCAGGCCAGGTTTCTGATGTCAGTTTGCAGGAGGCACTTGGCACTGTCAAACCAGACACTGTTGCCTGTGGTGGTACCTTCGGTCTGAGAGGTATCCTGATCCGTTTGGAATTTCAGCAGGCAGCCGTCCACTCCGGGCCACCGGGCCCTGGACACGAACGATGGCACTTTCCCAGAGACACAAAAGTCACCAGGCCAGGTTCCTGATGTCAGTTTGCAGGAGGCACTTGGCACTGTCAAACCAGCCACAGGTGCCTGTGGAGGCACTTTGCATCTGGGAGGCATCCTGATCCGTTCGGAATTTCAGCAGGCAGACGGCGACTCCGGACCACCGGGAACTGGACACGAATCATGGCCTTTCCCCAGAGAAACAAAAGTCACCAGGCCAGGTTGCTGATGTCAGTTTGCAGGAGGCACTCTGGCACTGTCATACCAGCCACAGTTGCCTGTGGGAGCACATTGCATCTGGGAGGTATCCTCAACCGTTCGGAATTTCAGCAGGCAGCCGGCCTCTCCAGGCCACCGGGCACTGGGCACGAACTATGGCCTTTACCCAGAAAAACAAAAGTCACCAGGCCAGGTTCCTGATGTCAGTTTGGAGGAGGCACTTGGCACTGTCAAACCAGACACAGTTGCCTGTGGGGGCTCCTTCCATCTGGGAGCTATCCTGATCCGTGTGGAATTCCGGCAGGCAGCCGGCCATTCCAGGCGACCGGGCACGAGAGAGGAACGGTGGCCTTTACCCAGAGAAACAAAGGTCACCTGGCCAGGTTCCTGATGTCAATTTGCAGGAGGCACTTGGCACTGTCAGGGAAGCCGTAGTTGCCTGTGGGGGCACTTTGCATCTGGGCGTCATCCTGATCCATGCGGAATTTCAGCAGGCAGCCGGCCACTCCGCGCCTAAGGGTCCAGAATATGAAGCATGCCTTTTCCCCAGAGAAACAAAAGTCACCAGGCCAGGTTGCTGATGTCAGTTTGCAGGAGGCACTTGGCACTGTCAAACCAGCCACAGATGGCTGTGGTGGTACCTTCGGTCAGGAAGTCATCCTGGTCCTTGCGGAATTTCAGCAGGCAGATGGCCAATCCGGGCCCCCCGGCCGTGGATAGGAACGATGGCCTTTCCCCAGAGAAACAAAAGTCACCAGGCCAGGTTCCTGCTGTCAGTTTGCAGGAGGCACTTGGCACTGTCAAACCAGCCACAGTTGCCTGTGGGGGTATCTTTCATCCTGGTGGTATCCTACATCCTGGTGGTATCCTCATCCGCGCGGAATTTCAGCAGGCAGCCAGCCACTCCATGCCACCGGGCCCTGGACACGAACGAAGGCCTTTCCCCAGAGAAACAAAAGTCACCAGGCCAGGTTCCTGATGTCAGTTTGCAGGAGGCACTTGGCACTGTCAAACCAGCCACAGTTACCTGTGGGGGCACTTTCCATCCGGGAGGCATCCTGATCCGTTCGGAATTTCAGCAGGCAGCCGGCCAGTCCGAGCCTCCCGGCCCGGGACAGGAATCATGGCCTTTCCCCAGAGAAACAAAAGTCACCAGGCCAGGTTCCTGATGTCAGTTTGCAGGAGGCACTTGGCACTGTCAAACCAGCCACAGGTGCCTGTGGGGGTGCCTTGCATTTGGGCGGCATCCTGATCTGTTTGGAATTTCAGCACGCAGCCGGCCTCTCCGGTTCTAAGGGTCCAGGATATGAAGCATGGCCTTTCCCCTGAGAAACAAAAGTCACCAGGCCAGGTTCCTGACGTCAGTTTGTAGGAGGTACTTGGCACTGTCAAACCAGCCACAGTTGCCTGTGGTGGTACCATCGGTCTGTGAGGTATCCAGATCCGTTCGGAATTTCAGCAGTCGGCCGGCCACTACGGGCCACCGGGCCCTGGACACGAACGATGGCTCTTCCCCAGAGAAACAAAAGTCACCAGGCCAGGTTCCTGATGTCAGTTTGCAGGAGGCACTTGGCACTGTCAAACCAGCCACAGTTACATGTGGGGGCACTTTCCATCCGGGAGGCATCCTGATCCGTGCGGAATTTCAGCAGACAGCCGGCCACTCCGGTCCTACGTGTCCAGGATATGAACCATGGCCTTTCCCCAGAGAAACAAAAGTCACCAGGCCAGGTTGCTGATGTCAGTTTGCAGGAGGCACTTGGCACTGTCAAACCAGCCACAGTTGCCTGTGGGGGCGTCCTGCATCCTGGAGGTATCCTGATCCGTTCGGAATTTCAGCAGGCAGCCGGCCACGCCGGGCCACCGGGCCCTGGACAAGAACGATGGCACTTCCCATGAGAAACAAATGTCACCACGCCAGGTTCCTGATGTCAGTTTGCAGGAGGCACTTGGCACTGTCAAACCAGCCACAGTTGCCTGTGGGGGCACCTTGCATCTCGGAGGCATCCTGATTTGTGAGGAATTTCAGCAGGCAGCCGGCCACTCCGGGCCGCAAGGGCCTGGACATGGACCATGGCCTTTCCCCAGAGAAACAAAAGTCACCCGGCCAGGTTGCTGATGTCAGTTTGCAAGAGGCACTTGGCACTGTCAGGGAAGACGTAGTTGCCTGTGGGGGCACTTTCCATCTGGGCGGCATCCTGATCCATGCGGAATTTCAGGAGGCAGCCGGCCACTCCGGGCCACCAGGCCCTGGACATGAACCATGGCCTTTCCCCAGAGAAAAAAAAGTCACCAGGCCAGGTTCCTGAGGTCAGTTTGCAGGAGGCACTTGGCACTGTCAAACCAGACACAGTTGCCTGTGGGGGCACCTTGCATCCTTGTGGTATCCTGATCCGTTTGGAATTTCAGCAGGCAGCCGGCCACCCCGGGCCGCCCGGCCCTGGATAGGAACGATGGCCTTTCCCCAGAGAAACAAAAGACACCAGGCCAGGTTCCTGATGTCAATTTGCAGGAGGCACTTGTCACTGTCAGGGATGCCGCAGTTGCCTGTGGGGGCACTTTCCATCTGGGAGCTATCCTGATCCGTGCGGAATTTCAGCATGCAGCCGGCCACTCCAGTCCTATGGGTCCAGGATATGAAGCATGGCCGTTCCCCAGAGAAACAAACGTCACCAGGCCAGGTTTCTGATGTCAGTTTGCAGGAGGCACTTGGCACTGTCAAACCAGACACTGTTGCCTGTGGTGGTACCTTCGGTCTGAGAGGTATCCTGATCCGTTTGGAATTTCAGCAGGCAGCCGTCCACTCCGGGCCACCGGGCCCTGGACACGAACGATGGCACTTTCCCAGAGACACAAAAGTCACCAGGCCAGGTTCCTGATGTCAGTTTGCAGGAGGCACTTGGCACTGTCAAACCAGCCACAGGTGCCTGTGGAGGCACTTTGCATCTGGGAGGCATCCTGATCCGTTCGGAATTTCAGCAGGCAGACGGCGACTCCGGACCACCGGGAACTGGACACGAATCATGGCCTTTCCCCAGAGAAACAAAAGTCACCAGGCCAGGTTCCTGATGTCAGTTTGCAGGAGGCACTTGGCACTGTCAAACCAGCCACTGTTGCCTGTGGGGGCACCTTGAATCTGGGAGGCATCCTGATCCGTACGGAATTTCAGCAGGCAGCCGGCCTCTCCGGTCCTACATGTCCAGGATATGAAGCATGGCCTTTCCCCAGAGAAAGAAAAGTCACCAGGCCAGGTTCCTGATGTCAGTTTGCAGGAGGCACTAGGCACTGTCAAACCAGCCACAGGTGCCTGTGGGGGTGCCTTGCATTTGGGCATAATCCTGATCCGTTCGGAATTTCAGCACGCAGCCGGCCTCTCCTGTCCTAAGGGTCCAGGATATGAAGCATGGCCTTTCCCCAGAGAAACAAAAGTCACCAGGCCAGGTTGCTGATGTCAGTTTGCAGGAGGCACTTGGCACTGTCAAACCAGCCACAGTTGCCTGTGGGGGCACCTTGCATCTCGGAGGCATCCTGATTTGTGAGGAATTTCAGCAGGCAGCCGGGCACTCCGGGCCGCAAGGGCCTGGACATGAAAGATGGCCTTTCCCCAGAGAAACAAAAGTCACCAGGCCAGGTTCCTGATGTCAGTTTGCAAGAGGCACTTGGCACTGTCAGGGAAGCCGTAGTTGCCTGTGGGGGCACTTTCCATCTGGGCGTCATCCTGATCCATGCGGAATTTCAGGAGGCAGCCGGCCACTCCGGGCCACCGGGCCCCGGACACGATCTATGGCCTTTCCCCATAGAAAAAAACGTCACCAGGCCAGGTTCCTGATGTCAGTTTGCAGGAGGCACTTGGCACTGTCAAACCAGACACAGGTGCCTTTGGGGGCACCTTGCGTCTAGGCGGTATCCTGATCCGTGCGGAATTTCAGCGGGCATCCGGCCACTACGGGCCACCCGGCCCTGGATAGGAACGATGGCCTTTCCCCAGGGAAACACAATTCACCAGGCCAGGTTCCTGATGTCAGTTTGCAGGAGGCACTTGGCACTGTCAAACCAGCCACAGTTGCCTGTGGGGGCTCCTTGCATCTGGGAGGTATCCTGATTCATGCGGAATTTGAGCAGGCAGCCGGGCACTCCGGACCACCGGGAACTGGATACGAATCATGGCCTTTCCCCAGAGAAACAAAAGTCACCAGGCCAGGTTCCTGATGTCAGTTTGCAGGAGGCACTCTGGCACTGTCAAACCAGCCACAGTTGCCTGTGGGGGCTCCTTCCATCTGGGAGCTATCCTGATCCGTGTGGAATTCCGGCAGGCAGCCGGCCATTCCAGGCGACCGGGCACGAGAGAGGAACGGTGGCCTTTACCCAGAGAAACAAAGGTCACCTGGCCAGGTTCCTGATGTCAATTTGCAGGAGGCACTTGGCACTGTCAGGGAAGCCGTAGTTGCCTGTGGGGGCACTTTGCATCTGGGCGTCATCCTGATCCATGCGGAATTTCAGCAGGCAGCCGGCCACTCCGCGCCTAAGGGTCCAGAATATGAAGCATGCCTTTTCCCCAGAGAAACAAAAGTCACCAGGCCAGGTTGCTGATGTCAGTTTGCAGGAGGCACTTGGCACTGTCAAACCAGCCACAGATGGCTGTGGTGGTACCTTCGGTCAGGAAGTCATCCTGGTCCTTGCGGAATTTCAGCAGGCAGCCGGCCAATCCGGGCCCCCCGGCCGTGGATAGGAACGATGGCCTTTCCCCAGAGAAACAAAAGTCACCAGGCCAGGTTCCTGCTGTCAGTTTGCAGGAGGCACTTGGCACTGTCAAACCAGCCACAGTTGCCTGTGGGGGTATCTTTCATCCTGGTGGTATCCTACATCCTGGTGGTATCCTCATCCGCGCGGAATTTCAGCAGGCAGCCAGCCACTCCATGCCACCGGGCCCTGGACACGAACGAAGGCCTTTCCCCAGAGAAACAAAAGTCACCAGGCCAGGTTCCTGATGTCAGTTTGCAGGAGGCACTTGGCACTGTCAAACCAGCCACAGTTACCTGTGGGGGCACTTTCCATCCGGGAGGCATCCTGATCCGTTCGGAATTTCAGCAGGCAGCCGGCCAGTCCGAGCCTCCCGGCCCGGGACAGGAATCATGGCCTTTCCCCAGAGAAACAAAAGTCACCAGGCCAGGTTCCTGATGTCAGTTTGCAGGAGGCACTTGGCACTGTCAAACCAGCCACAGGTGCCTGTGGGGGTGCCTTGCATTTGGGCGGCATCCTGATCTGTTTGGAATTTCAGCACGCAGCCGGCCTCTCCGGTTCTAAGGGTCCAGGATATGAAGCATGGCCTTTCCCCTGAGAAACAAAAGTCACCAGGCCAGGTTCCTGACGTCAGTTTGTAGGAGGTACTTGGCACTGTCAAACCAGCCACAGTTGCCTGTGGTGGTACCATCGGTCTGTGAGGTATCCAGATCCGTTCGGAATTTCAGCAGTCGGCCGGCCACTACGGGCCACCGGGCCCTGGACACGAACGATGGCTCTTCCCCAGAGAAACAAAAGTCACCAGGCCAGGTTCCTGATGTCAGTTTGCAGGAGGCACTTGGCACTGTCAAACCAGCCACAGTTACATGTGGGGGCACTTTCCATCCGGGAGGCATCCTGATCCGTGCGGAATTTCAGCAGACAGCCGGCCACTCCGGTCCTACGTGTCCAGGATATGAACCATGGCCTTTCCCCAGAGAAACAAAAGTCACCAGGCCAGGTTGCTGATGTCAGTTTGCAGGAGGCACTTGGCACTGTCAAACCAGCCACAGTTGCCTGTGGGGGCGTCCTGCATCCTGGAGGTATCCTGATCCGTTCGGAATTTCAGCAGGCAGCCGGCCACGCCGGGCCACCGGGCCCTGGACAAGAACGATGGCACTTCCCATGAGAAACAAATGTCACCACGCCAGGTTCCTGATGTCAGTTTGCAGGAGGCACTTGGCACTGTCAAACCAGCCACAGTTGCCTGTGGGGGCACCTTGCATCTCGGAGGCATCCTGATTTGTGAGGAATTTCAGCAGGCAGCCGGCCACTCCGGGCCGCAAGGGCCTGGACATGGACCATGGCCTTTCCCCAGAGAAACAAAAGTCACCCGGCCAGGTTGCTGATGTCAGTTTGCAAGAGGCACTTGGCACTGTCAGGGAAGACGTAGTTGCCTGTGGGGGCACTTTCCATCTGGGCGGCATCCTGATCCATGCGGAATTTCAGGAGGCAGCCGGCCACTCCGGGCCACCAGGCCCTGGACATGAACCATGGCCTTTCCCCAGAGAAAAAAAAGTCACCAGGCCAGGTTCCTGAGGTCAGTTTGCAGGAGGCACTTGGCACTGTCAAACCAGACACAGTTGCCTGTGGGGGCACCTTGCATCCTTGTGGTATCCTGATCCGTTTGGAATTTCAGCAGGCAGCCGGCCACCCCGGGCCGCCCGGCCCTGGATAGGAACGATGGCCTTTCCCCAGAGAAACAAAAGACACCAGGCCAGGTTCCTGATGTCAATTTGCAGGAGGCACTTGTCACTGTCAGGGATGCCGCAGTTGCCTGTGGGGGCACTTTCCATCTGGGAGCTATCCTGATCCGTGCGGAATTTCAGCATGCAGCCGGCCACTCCAGTCCTATGGGTCCAGGATATGAAGCATGGCCGTTCCCCAGAGAAACAAACGTCACCAGGCCAGGTTTCTGATGTCAGTTTGCAGGAGGCACTTGGCACTGTCAAACCAGACACTGTTGCCTGTGGTGGTACCTTCGGTCTGAGAGGTATCCTGATCCGTTTGGAATTTCAGCAGGCAGCCGTCCACTCCGGGCCACCGGGCCCTGGACACGAACGATGGCACTTTCCCAGAGACACAAAAGTCACCAGGCCAGGTTCCTGATGTCAGTTTGCAGGAGGCACTTGGCACTGTCAAACCAGCCACAGGTGCCTGTGGAGGCACTTTGCATCTGGGAGGCATCCTGATCCGTTCGGAATTTCAGCAGGCAGACGGCGACTCCGGACCACCGGGAACTGGACACGAATCATGGCCTTTCCCCAGAGAAACAAAAGTCACCAGGCCAGGTTCCTGATGTCAGTTTGCAGGAGGCACTTGGCACTGTCAAACCAGCCACTGTTGCCTGTGGGGGCACCTTGAATCTGGGAGGCATCCTGATCCGTACGGAATTTCAGCAGGCAGCCGGCCTCTCCGGTCCTACATGTCCAGGATATGAAGCATGGCCTTTCCCCAGAGAAAGAAAAGTCACCAGGCCAGGTTCCTGATGTCAGTTTGCAGGAGGCACTAGGCACTGTCAAACCAGCCACAGGTGCCTGTGGGGGTGCCTTGCATTTGGGCATAATCCTGATCCGTTCGGAATTTCAGCACGCAGCCGGCCTCTCCTGTCCTAAGGGTCCAGGATATGAAGCATGGCCTTTCCCCAGAGAAACAAAAGTCACCAGGCCAGGTTGCTGATGTCAGTTTGCAGGAGGCACTTGGCACTGTCAAACCAGCCACAGTTGCCTGTGGGGGCACCTTGCATCTCGGAGGCATCCTGATTTGTGAGGAATTTCAGCAGGCAGCCGGGCACTCCGGGCCGCAAGGGCCTGGACATGAAAGATGGCCTTTCCCCAGAGAAACAAAAGTCACCAGGCCAGGTTCCTGATGTCAGTTTGCAAGAGGCACTTGGCACTGTCAGGGAAGCCGTAGTTGCCTGTGGGGGCACTTTCCATCTGGGCGTCATCCTGATCCATGCGGAATTTCAGGAGGCAGCCGGCCACTCCGGGCCACCGGGCCCCGGACACGATCTATGGCCTTTCCCCATAGAAAAAAACGTCACCAGGCCAGGTTCCTGATGTCAGTTTGCAGGAGGCACTTGGCACTGTCAAACCAGACACAGGTGCCTTTGGGGGCACCTTGCGTCTAGGCGGTATCCTGATCCGTGCGGAATTTCAGCGGGCATCCGGCCACTACGGGCCACCCGGCCCTGGATAGGAACGATGGCCTTTCCCCAGGGAAACACAATTCACCAGGCCAGGTTCCTGATGTCAGTTTGCAGGAGGCACTTGGCACTGTCAAACCAGCCACAGTTGCCTGTGGGGGCTCCTTGCATCTGGGAGGTATCCTGATTCATGCGGAATTTGAGCAGGCAGCCGGGCACTCCGGACCACCGGGAACTGGATACGAATCATGGCCTTTCCCCAGAGAAACAAAAGTCACCAGGCCAGGTTCCTGATGTCAGTTTGCAGGAGGCACTCTGGCACTGTCATACCAGCCACAGTTGCCTGTGGGAGCACATTGCATCTGGGAGGTATCCTCAACCGTTCGGAATTTCAGCAGGCAGCCGGCCTCTCCAGGCCACCGGGCACTGGGCACGAACTATGGCCTTTACCCAGAAAAACAAAAGTCACCAGGCCAGGTTCCTGATGTCAGTTTGGAGGAGGCACTTGGCACTGTCAAACCAGCCACAGTTGCCTGTGGGGGCTCCTTCCATCTGGGAGCTATCCTGATCCGTGTGGAATTCCGGCAGGCAGCCGGCCATTCCAGGCGACCGGGCACGAGAGAGGAACGGTGGCCTTTACCCAGAGAAACAAAGGTCACCTGGCCAGGTTCCTGATGTCAATTTGCAGGAGGCACTTGGCACTGTCAGGGAAGCCGTAGTTGCCTGTGGGGGCACTTTGCATCTGGGCGTCATCCTGATCCATGCGGAATTTCAGCAGGCAGCCGGCCACTCCGCGCCTAAGGGTCCAGAATATGAAGCATGCCTTTTCCCCAGAGAAACAAAAGTCACCAGGCCAGGTTGCTGATGTCAGTTTGCAGGAGGCACTTGGCACTGTCAAACCAGCCACAGATGGCTGTGGTGGTACCTTCGGTCAGGAAGTCATCCTGGTCCTTGCGGAATTTCAGCAGGCAGCCGGCCAATCCGGGCCCCCCGGCCGTGGATAGGAACGATGGCCTTTCCCCAGAGAAACAAAAGTCACCAGGCCAGGTTCCTGCTGTCAGTTTGCAGGAGGCACTTGGCACTGTCAAACCAGCCACAGTTGCCTGTGGGGGTATCTTTCATCCTGGTGGTATCCTACATCCTGGTGGTATCCTCATCCGCGCGGAATTTCAGCAGGCAGCCAGCCACTCCATGCCACCGGGCCCTGGACACGAACGAAGGCCTTTCCCCAGAGAAACAAAAGTCACCAGGCCAGGTTCCTGATGTCAGTTTGCAGGAGGCACTTGGCACTGTCAAACCAGCCACAGTTACCTGTGGGGGCACTTTCCATCCGGGAGGCATCCTGATCCGTTCGGAATTTCAGCAGGCAGCCGGCCAGTCCGAGCCTCCCGGCCCGGGACAGGAATCATGGCCTTTCCCCAGAGAAACAAAAGTCACCAGGCCAGGTTCCTGATGTCAGTTTGCAGGAGGCACTAGGCACTGTCAAACCAGCCA
The DNA here is from genome assembly GCF_036417665.1 of Passer domesticus. Classification (NCBI taxonomy): domain Eukaryota; kingdom Metazoa; phylum Chordata; class Aves; order Passeriformes; family Passeridae; genus Passer; species Passer domesticus. Next base: position 77,659,750 of record NC_087476.1, on the reverse strand, counting down.
CAGGTGCCTGTGGGGGTGCCTTGCATTTGGGCGGCATCCTGATCTGTTTGGAATTTCAGCACGCAGCCGGCCTCTCCGGTTCTAAGGGTCCAGGATATGAAGCATGGCCTTTCCCCTGAGAAACAAAAGTCACCAGGCCAGGTTCCTGACGTCAGTTTGTAGGAGGTACTTGGCACTGTCAAACCAGCCACAGTTGCCTGTGGTGGTACCATCGGTCTGTGAGGTATCCAGATCCGTTCGGAATTTCAGCAGTCGGCCGGCCACTACGGGCCACCGGGCCCTGGACACGAACGATGGCTCTTCCCCAGAGAAACAAAAGTCACCAGGCCAGGTTCCTGATGTCAGTTTGCAGGAGGCACTTGGCACTGTCAAACCAGCCACAGTTACATGTGGGGGCACTTTCCATCCGGGAGGCATCCTGATCCGTGCGGAATTTCAGCAGACAGCCGGCCACTCCGGTCCTACGTGTCCAGGATATGAACCATGGCCTTTCCCCAGAGAAACAAAAGTCACCAGGCCAGGTTGCTGATGTCAGTTTGCAGGAGGCACTTGGCACTGTCAAACCAGCCACAGTTGCCTGTGGGGGCGTCCTGCATCCTGGAGGTATCCTGATCCGTTCGGAATTTCAGCAGGCAGCCGGCCACGCCGGGCCACCGGGCCCTGGACAAGAACGATGGCACTTCCCATGAGAAACAAATGTCACCACGCCAGGTTCCTGATGTCAGTTTGCAGGAGGCACTTGGCACTGTCAAACCAGCCACAGTTGCCTGTGGGGGCACCTTGCATCTCGGAGGCATCCTGATTTGTGAGGAATTTCAGCAGGCAGCCGGCCACTCCGGGCCGCAAGGGCCTGGACATGGACCATGGCCTTTCCCCAGAGAAACAAAAGTCACCCGGCCAGGTTGCTGATGTCAGTTTGCAAGAGGCACTTGGCACTGTCAGGGAAGACGTAGTTGCCTGTGGGGGCACTTTCCATCTGGGCGGCATCCTGATCCATGCGGAATTTCAGGAGGCAGCCGGCCACTCCGGGCCACCAGGCCCTGGACATGAACCATGGCCTTTCCCCAGAGAAAAAAAAGTCACCAGGCCAGGTTCCTGAGGTCAGTTTGCAGGAGGCACTTGGCACTGTCAAACCAGACACAGTTGCCTGTGGGGGCACCTTGCATCCTTGTGGTATCCTGATCCGTTTGGAATTTCAGCAGGCAGCCGGCCACCCCGGGCCGCCCGGCCCTGGATAGGAACGATGGCCTTTCCCCAGAGAAACAAAAGTCACCAGGCCAGGTTGCTGATGTCAGTTTGCAGGAGGCACTTGGCACTGTCAAACCAGCCACAGTTGCCTGTGGGGGCACCTTGCATCTCGGAGGCATCCTGATTTGTGAGGAATTTCAGCAGGCAGCCGGGCACTCCGGGCCGCAAGGGCCTGGACATGAAAGATGGCCTTTCCCCAGAGAAACAAAAGTCACCAGGCCAGGTTCCTGATGTCAGTTTGCAAGAGGCACTTGGCACTGTCAGGGAAGCCGTAGTTGCCTGTGGGGGCACTTTCCATCTGGGCGTCATCCTGATCCATGCGGAATTTCAGGAGGCAGCCGGCCACTCCGGGCCACCGGGCCCCGGACACGATCTATGGCCTTTCCCCATAGAAAAAAAAGTCACCAGGCCAGGTTCCTGATGTCAGTTTGCAGGAGGCACTTGGCACTGTCAAACCAGACACAGGTGCCTTTGGGGGCACCTTGCGTCTAGGCGGTATCCTGATCCGTGCGGAATTTCAGCGGGCATCCGGCCACTACGGGCCACCCGGCCCTGGATAGGAACGATGGCCTTTCCCCAGGGAAACACAATTCACCAGGCCAGGTTCCTGATGTCAGTTTGCAGGAGGCACTTGGCACTGTCAAACCAGCCACAGTTGCCTGTGGGGGCTCCTTGCATCTGGGAGGTATCATGATTCATGCGGAATTTGAGCAGGCAGCCGGGCACTCCGGACCACCGGGAACTGGATACGAATCATGGCCTTTCCCCAGAGAAACAAAAGTCACCAGGCCAGGTTCCTGATGTCAGTTTGCAGGAGGCACTCTGGCACTGTCATACCAGCCACAGTTGCCTGTGGGAGCACATTGCATCTGGGAGGTATCCTCAACCGTTCGGAATTTCAGCAGGCAGCCGGCCTCTCCAGGCCACCGGGCACTGGGCACGAACTATGGCCTTTACCCAGAAAAACAAAAGTCACCAGGCCAGGTTCCTGATGTCAGTTTGGAGGAGGCACTTGGCACTGTCAAACCAGCCACAGTTGCCTGTGGGGGCTCCTTCCATCTGGGAGCTATCCTGATCCGTGTGGAATTCCGGCAGGCAGCCGGCCATTCCAGGCGACCGGGCACGAGAGAGGAACGGTGGCCTTTACCCAGAGAAACAAAGGTCACCTGGCCAGGTTCCTGATGTCAATTTGCAGGAGGCACTTGGCACTGTCAGGGAAGCCGTAGTTGCCTGTGGGGGCACTTTGCATCTGGGCGTCATCCTGATCCATGCGGAATTTCAGCAGGCAGCCGGCCACTCCGCGCCTAAGGGTCCAGAATATGAACCATGCCTTTTCCCCAGAGAAACAAAAGTCACCAGGCCAGGTTGCTGATGTCAGTTTGCAGGAGGCACTTGGCACTGTCAAACCAGCCACAGATGGCTGTGGTGGTACCTTCGGTCAGGAAGTCATCCTGGTCCTTGCGGAATTTCAGCAGGCAGCCGGCCAATCCGGGCCCCCCGGCCGTGGATAGGAACGATGGCCTTTCCCCAGAGAAACAAAAGTCACCAGGCCAGGTTCCTGCTGTCAGTTTGCAGGAGGCACTTGGCACTGTCAAACCAGCCACAGTTGCCTGTGGGGGTATCTTTCATCCTGGTGGTATCCTACATCCTGGTGGTATCCTCATCCGCGCGGAATTTCAGCAGGCAGCCAGCCACTCCATGCCACCGGGCCCTGGACACGAACGAAGGCCTTTCCCCAGAGAAACAAAAGTCACCAGGCCAGGTTCCTGATGTCAGTTTGCAGGAGGCACTTGGCACTGTCAAACCAGCCACAGTTACCTGTGGGGGCACTTTCCATCCGGGAGGCATCCTGATCCGTTCGGAATTTCAGCAGGCAGCCGGCCAGTCCGAGCCTCCCGGCCCGGGACAGGAATCATGGCCTTTCCCCAGAGAAACAAAAGTCACCAGGCCAGGTTCCTGATGTCAGTTTGCAGGAGGCACTAGGCACTGTCAAACCAGCCACAGGTGCCTGTGGGGGTGCCTTGCATTTGGGCGGCATCCTGATCTGTTTGGAATTTCAGCACGCAGCCGGCCTCTCCGGTTCTAAGGGTCCAGGATATGAAGCATGGCCTTTCCCCTGAGAAACAAAAGTCACCAGGCCAGGTTCCTGACGTCAGTTTGTAGGAGGTACTTGGCACTGTCAAACCAGCCACAGTTGCCTGTGGTGGTACCATCGGTCTGTGAGGTATCCAGATCCGTTCGGAATTTCAGCAGTCGGCCGGCCACTACGGGCCACCGGGCCCTGGACACGAACGATGGCTCTTCCCCAGAGAAACAAAAGTCACCAGGCCAGGTTCCTGATGTCAGTTTGCAGGAGGCACTTGGCACTGTCAAACCAGCCACAGTTACATGTGGGGGCACTTTCCATCCGGGAGGCATCCTGATCCGTGCGGAATTTCAGCAGACAGCCGGCCACTCCGGTCCTACGTGTCCAGGATATGAACCATGGCCTTTCCCCAGAGAAACAAAAGTCACCAGGCCAGGTTGCTGATGTCAGTTTGCAGGAGGCACTTGGCACTGTCAAACCAGCCACAGTTGCCTCTGGGGGCGTCCTGCATCCTGGAGGTATCCTGATCCGTTCGGAATTTCAGCAGGCAGCCGGCCACGCCGGGCCACCGGGCCCTGGACAAGAACGATGGCACTTCCCATGAGAAACAAATGTCACCACGCCAGGTTCCTGATGTCAGTTTGCAGGAGGCACTTGGCACTGTCAAACCAGCCACAGTTGCCTGTGGGGGCACCTTGCATCTCGGAGGCATCCTGATTTGTGAGGAATTTCAGCAGGCAGCCGGCCACTCCGGGCCGCAAGGGCCTGGACATGGACCATGGCCTTTCCCCAGAGAAACAAAAGTCACCCGGCCAGGTTGCTGATGTCAGTTTGCAAGAGGCACTTGGCACTGTCAGGGAAGACGTAGTTGCCTGTGGGGGCACTTTGCATCTGGGCGGCATCCTGATCCATGCGGAATTTGAGGAGGCAGCCGGCCACTCCGGGCCACCAGGCCCTGGACATGAACCATGGCCTTTCCCCAGAGAAAAAAAAGTCACCAGGCCAGGTTCCTGAGGTCAGTTTGCAGGAGGCACTTGGCACTGTCAAACCAGACACAGTTGCCTGTGGGGGCACCTTGCATCCTTGTGGTATCCTGATCCGTTTGGAATTTCAGCAGGCAGCCGGCCACCCCGGGCCGCCCGGCCCTGGATAGGAACGATGGCCTTTCCCCAGAGAAACAAAAGTCACCAGGCCAGGTTGCTGATGTCAGTTTGCAGGAGGCACTTGGCACTGTCAAACCAGCCACAGTTGCCTGTGGGGGCACCTTGCATCTCGGAGGCATCCTGATTTGTGAGGAATTTCAGCAGGCAGCCGGGCACTCCGGGCCGCAAGGGCCTGGACATGAAAGATGGCCTTTCCCCAGAGAAACAAAAGTCACCAGGCCAGGTTCCTGATGTCAGTTTGCAAGAGGCACTTGGCACTGTCAGGGAAGCCGTAGTTGCCTGTGGGGGCACTTTCCATCTGGGCGTCATCCTGATCCATGCGGAATTTCAGGAGGCAGCCGGCCACTCCGGGCCACCGGGCCCCGGACACGATCTATGGCCTTTCCCCATAGAAAAAAAAGTCACCAGGCCAGGTTCCTGATGTCAGTTTGCAGGAGGCACTTGGCACTGTCAAACCAGACACAGGTGCCTTTGGGGGCACCTTGCGTCTAGGCGGTATCCTGATCCGTGCGGAATTTCAGCGGGCATCCGGCCACTACGGGCCACCCGGCCCTGGATAGGAACGATGGCCTTTCCCCAGGGAAACACAATTCACCAGGCCAGGTTCCTGATGTCAGTTTGCAGGAGGCACTTGGCACTGTCAAACCAGCCACAGTTGCCTGTGGGGGCTCCTTGCATCTGGGAGGTATCATGATTCATGCGGAATTTGAGCAGGCAGCCGGGCACTCCGGACCACCGGGAACTGGATACGAATCATGGCCTTTCCCCAGAGAAACAAAAGTCACCAGGCCAGGTTCCTGATGTCAGTTTGCAGGAGGCACTCTGGCACTGTCATACCAGCCACAGTTGCCTGTGGGAGCACATTGCATCTGGGAGGTATCCTCAACCGTTCGGAATTTCAGCAGGCAGCCGGCCTCTCCAGGCCACCGGGCACTGGGCACGAACTATGGCCTTTACCCAGAAAAACAAAAGTCACCAGGCCAGGTTCCTGATGTCAGTTTGGAGGAGGCACTTGGCACTGTCAAACCAGCCACAGTTGCCTGTGGGGGCTCCTTCCATCTGGGAGCTATCCTGATCCGTGTGGAATTCCGGCAGGCAGCCGGCCATTCCAGGCGACCGGGCACGAGAGAGGAACGGTGGCCTTTACCCAGAGAAACAAAGGTCACCTGGCCAGGTTCCTGATGTCAATTTGCAGGAGGCACTTGGCACTGTCAGGGAAGCCGTAGTTGCCTGTGGGGGCACTTTGCATCTGGGCGTCATCCTGATCCATGCGGAATTTCAGCAGGCAGCCGGCCACTCCGCGCCTAAGGGTCCAGAATATGAAGCATGCCTTTTCCCCAGAGAAACAAAAGTCACCAGGCCAGGTTGCTGATGTCAGTTTGCAGGAGGCACTTGGCACTGTCAAACCAGCCACAGATGGCTGTGGTGGTACCTTCGGTCAGGAAGTCATCCTGGTCCTTGCGGAATTTCAGCAGGCAGCCGGCCAATCCGGGCCCCCCGGCCGTGGATAGGAACGATGGCCTTTCCCCAGAGAAACAAAAGTCACCAGGCCAGGTTCCTGCTGTCAGTTTGCAGGAGGCACTTGGCACTGTCAAACCAGCCACAGTTGCCTGTGGGGGTATCTTTCATCCTGGTGGTATCCTACATCCTGGTGGTATCCTCATCCGCGCGGAATTTCAGCAGGCAGCCAGCCACTCCATGCCACCGGGCCCTGGACACGAACGAAGGCCTTTCCCCAGAGAAACAAAAGTCACCAGGCCAGGTTCCTGATGTCAGTTTGCAGGAGGCACTTGGCACTGTCAAACCAGCCACAGTTACCTGTGGGGGCACTTTCCATCCGGGAGGCATCCTGATCCGTTCGGAATTTCAGCAGGCAGCCGGCCAGTCCGAGCCTCCCGGCCCGGGACAGGAATCATGGCCTTTCCCCAGAGAAACAAAAGTCACCAGGCCAGGTTCCTGATGTCAGTTTGCAGGAGGCACTAGGCACTGTCAAACCAGCCACAGGTGCCTGTGGGGGTGCCTTGCATTTGGGCGGCATCCTGATCTGTTTGGAATTTCAGCACGCAGCCGGCCTCTCCGGTTCTAAGGGTCCAGGATATGAAGCATGGCCTTTCCCCTGAGAAACAAAAGTCACCAGGCCAGGTTCCTGACGTCAGTTTGTAGGAGGTACTTGGCACTGTCAAACCAGCCACAGTTGCCTGTGGTGGTACCATCGGTCTGTGAGGTATCCAGATCCGTTCGGAATTTCAGCAGTCGGCCGGCCACTACGGGCCACCGGGCCCTGGACACGAACGATGGCTCTTCCCCAGAGAAACAAAAGTCACCAGGCCAGGTTCCTGATGTCAGTTTGCAGGAGGCACTTGGCACTGTCAAACCAGCCACAGTTACATGTGGGGGCACTTTCCATCCGGGAGGCATCCTGATCCGTGCGGAATTTCAGCAGACAGCCGGCCACTCCGGTCCTACATGTCCAGGATATGAACCATGGCCTTTCCCCAGAGAAACAAAAGTCACCAGGCCAGGTTGCTGATGTCAGTTTGCAGGAGGCACTTGGCACTGTCAAACCAGCCACAGTTGCCTGTGGGGGCGTCCTGCATCCTGGAGGTATCCTGATCCGTTCGGAATTTCAGCAGGCAGCCGGCCACGCCGGGCCACCGGGCCCTGGACAAGAACGATGGCACTTCCCATGAGAAACAAATGTCACCATGCCAGGTTCCTGATGTCAGTTTGCAGGAGGCACTTGGCACTGTCAAACCAGCCACAGTTGCCTGTGGGGGCACCTTGCATCTCGGAGGCATCCTGATTTGTGAGGAATTTCAGCAGGCAGCCGGCCACTCCGGGCCGCAAGGGCCTGGACATGGACCATGGCCTTTCCCCAGAGAAACAAAAGTCACCCGGCCAGGTTGCTGATGTCAGTTTGCAAGAGGCACTTGGCACTGTCAGGGAAGACGTAGTTGCCTGTGGGGGCACTTTCCATCTGGGCGGCATCCTGATCCATGCGGAATTTCAGGAGGCAGCCGGCCACTCCGGGCCACCAGGCCCTGGACATGAACCATGGCCTTTCCCCAGAGAAAAAAAAGTCACCAGGCCAGGTTCCTGAGGTCAGTTTGCAGGAGGCACTTGGCACTGTCAAACCAGACACAGTTGCCTGTGGGGGCACCTTGCATCCTTGTGGTATCCTGATCCGTTTGGAATTTCAGCAGGCAGCCGGCCACCCCGGGCCGCCCGGCCCTGGATAGGAACGATGGCCTTTCCCCAGAGAAACAAAAGACACCAGGCCAGGTTCCTGATGTCAATTTGCAGGAGGCACTTGTCACTGTCAGGGATGCCGCAGTTGCCTGTGGGGGCACTTTCCATCTGGGAGCTATCCTGATCCGTGCGGAATTTCAGCATGAAGCCGGCCACTCCAGTCCTATGGGTCCAGGATATGAAGCATGGCCGTTCCCCAGAGAAACAAACATCACCAGGCCAGGTTTCTGATGTCAGTTTGCAGGAGGCACTTGGCACTGTCAAACCAGACACTGTTGCCTGTGGTGGTACCTTCGGTCTGAGAGGTATCCTGATCCGTTTGGAATTTCAGCAGGCAGCCGTCCACTCCGGGCCACCGGGCCCTGGACACGAACGATGGCACTTTCCCAGAGACACAAAAGTCACCAGGCCAGGTTCCTGATGTCAGTTTGCAGGAGGCACTTGGCACTGTCAAACCAGCCACAGGTGCCTGTGGAGGCACTTTGCATCTGGGAGGCATCCTGATCCGTTCGGAATTTCAGCAGGCAGACGGCGACTCCGGACCACCGGGAACTGGACACGAATCATGGCCTTTCCCCAGAGAAACAAAAGTCACCAGGCCAGGTTCCTGATGTCAGTTTGCAGGAGGCACTCTGGCACTGTCATACCAGCCACAGTTGCCTGTGGGAGCACATTGCATCTGGGAGGTATCCTCAACCGTTCGGAATTTCAGCAGGCAGCCGGCCTCTCCAGGCCACCGGGCACTGGGCACGAACTATGGCCTTTACCCAGAAAAACAAAAGTCACCAGGCCAGGTTCCTGATGTCAGTTTGGAGGAGGCACTTGGCACTGTCAAACCAGACACAGTTGCCTGTGGGGGCTCCTTCCATCTGGGAGCTATCCTGATCCGTGTGGAATTCCGGCAGGCAGCCGGCCATTCCAGGCGACCGGGCACGAGAGAGGAACGGTGGCCTTTACCCAGAGAAACAAAGGTCACCTGGCCAGGTTCCTGATGTCAATTTGCAGGAGGCACTTGGCACTGTCAGGGAAGCCGTAGTTGCCTGTGGGGGCACTTTGCATCTGGGCGTCATCCTGATCCATGCGGAATTTCAGCAGGCAGCCGGCCACTCCGCGCCTAAGGGTCCAGAATATGAAGCATGCCTTTTCCCCAGAGAAACAAAAGTCACCAGGCCAGGTTGCTGATGTCAGTTTGCAGGAGGCACTTGGCACTGTCAAACCAGCCACAGATGGCTGTGGTGGTACCTTCGGTCAGGAAGTCATCCTGGTCCTTGCGGAATTTCAGCAGGCAGATGGCCAATCCGGGCCCCCCGGCCGTGGATAGGAACGATGGCCTTTCCCCAGAGAAACAAAAGTCACCAGGCCAGGTTCCTGCTGTCAGTTTGCAGGAGGCACTTGGCACTGTCAAACCAGCCACAGTTGCCTGTGGGGGTATCTTTCATCCTGGTGGTATCCTACATCCTGGTGGTATCCTCATCCGCGCGGAATTTCAGCAGGCAGCCAGCCACTCCATGCCACCGGGCCCTGGACACGAACGAAGGCCTTTCCCCAGAGAAACAAAAGTCACCAGGCCAGGTTCCTGATGTCAGTTTGCAGGAGGCACTTGGCACTGTCAAACCAGCCACAGTTACCTGTGGGGGCACTTTCCATCCGGGAGGCATCCTGATCCGTTCGGAATTTCAGCAGGCAGCCGGCCAGTCCGAGCCTCCCGGCCCGGGACAGGTATCATGGCCTTTCCCCAGAGAAACAAAAGTCACCAGGCCAGGTTCCTGATGTCAGTTTGCAGGAGGCACTAGGCACTGTCAAACCAGCCACAGGTGCCTGTGGGGGTGCCTTGCATTTGGGCGGCATCCTGATCTGTTTGGAATTTCAGCACGCAGCCGGCCTCTCCGGTCCTACATGTCCAGGATATGAAGCATGGCCTTTCCCCTGAGAAACAAAAGTCACCAGGCCAGGTTCCTGACGTCAGTTTGTAGGAGGTACTTGGCACTGTCAAACCAGCCACAGTTGCCTGTGGTGGTACCATCGGTCTGTGAGGTATCCAGATCCGTTCGGAATTTCAGCAGTCGGCCGGCCACTACGGGCCACTGGGCCCTGGACACGAACGATGGCTCTTCCCCAGAGAAACAAAAGTCACCAGGCCAGGTTCCTGATGTCAGTTTGCAGGAGGCACTTGGCACTGTCAAACCAGCCACAGTTACATGTGGGGGCACTTTCCATCCGGGAGGCATCCTGATCCGTGCGGAATTTCAGCAGACAGCCGGCCACTCCGGTCCTACGTGTCCAGGATATGAACCATGGCCTTTCCCCTGAGAAACAAAAGTCACCAGGCCAGGTTGCTGATGTCAGTTTGCAGGAGGCACTTGGCACTGTCAAACCAGCCACAGTTGCCTGTGGGGGCGTCCTGCATCCTGGAGGTATCCTGATCCGTTCGGAATTTCAGCAGGCAGCCGGCCACGCCGGGCCACCGGGCCCTGGACAAGAACGATGGCACTTCCCATGAGAAACAAATGTCACCACGCCAGGTTCCTGATGTCAGTTTGCAGGAGGCACTTGGCACTGTCAAACCAGCCACAGTTGCCTGTGGGGGCACCTTGCATCTCGGAGGCATCCTGATTTGTGAGGAATTTCAGCAGGCAGCCGGCCACTCCGGGCCGCAAGGGCCTGGACATGGACCATGGCCTTTCCCCAGAGAAACAAAAGTCACCCGGCCAGGTTGCTGATGTCAGTTTGCAAGAGGCACTTGGCACTGTCAGGGAAGACGTAGTTGCCTGTGGGGGCACTTTCCATCTGGGCGGCATCCTGATCCATGCGGAATTTCAGGAGGCAGCCGGCCACTCCGGGCCACCAGGCCCTGGACATGAACCATGGCCTTTCCCCAGAGAAAAAAAAGTCACCAGGCCAGGTTCCTGAGGTCAGTTTGCAGGAGGCACTTGGCACTGTCAAACCAGACACAGTTGCCTGTGGGGGCACCTTGCATCCTTGTGGTATCCTGATCCGTTTGGAATTTCAGCAGGCAGCCGGCCACCCCGGGCCGCCCGGCCCTGGATAGGAACGATGGCCTTTCCCCAGAGAAACAAAAGACAGCAGGCCAGGTTCCTGATGTCAATTTGCAGGAGGCACTTGGCACTGTCAGGGATGCCGCAGTTGCCTGTGGGGGCACTTTCCATCTGGGAGGTATCCTGATCCGTGCGGAATTTCAGCATGCAGCCGGCCACTCCAGTCCTATGGGTCCAGGATATGAAGCATGGCCGTTCCCCAGAGAAACAAACGTCACCAGGCCAGGTTTCTGATGTCAGTTTGCAGGAGGCACTTGGCACTGTCAAACCAGACACTGTTGCCTGTGGTGGTACCTTCGGTCTGAGAGGTATCCTGATCCGTTTGGAATTTCAGCAGGCAGCCGTCCACTCCGGGCCACCGGGCCCTGGACACGAACGATGGCACTTTCCCAGAGACACAAAAGTCACCAGGCCAGGTTCCTGATGTCAGTTTGCAGGAGGCACTTGGCACTGTCAAACCAGCCACAGGTGCCTGTGGAGGCACTTTGCATCTGGGAGGCATCCTGATCCGTTCGGAATTTCAGCAGGCAGACGGCGACTCCGGACCACCGGGAACTGGACACGAATCATGGCCTTTCCCCAGAGAAACAAAAGTCACCAGGCCAGGTTCCTGATGTCAGTTTGCAGGAGGCACTTGGCACTGTCAAACCAGCCACAGTTACATGTGGGGGCACCTTGAATCTGGGAGGCATCCTGATCCGTACGGAATTTCAGCAGGCAGCCGGCCTCTCCGGTCCTACATGTCCAGGATATGAAGCATGGCCTTTCCCCAGAGAAAGAAAAGTCACCAGGCCAGGTTCCTGATGTCAGTTTGCAGGAGGCACTAGGCACTGTCAAACCAGCCACAGGTGCCTGTGGGGGTGCCTTGCATTTGGGCATAATCCTGATCCGTTCGGAATTTCAGCACGCAGCCGGCCTCTCCTGTCCTAAGGGTCCAGGATATGAAGCATGGCCTTTCCCCAGAGAAACAAAAGTCACCAGGCCAGGTTGCTGATGTCAGTTTGCAGGAGGCACTTGGCACTGTCAAACCAGCCACAGTTGCCTGTGGGGGCACCTTGCATCTCGGAGGCATCCTGATTTGTGAGGAATTTCAGCAGGCAGCCGGGCACTCCGGGCCGCAAGGGCCTGGACATGAAAGATGGCCTTTCCCCAGAGAAACAAAAGTCACCAGGCCAGGTTCCTGATGTCAGTTTGCAAGAGGCACTTGGCACTGTCAGGGAAGCCGTAGTTGCCTGTGGGGGCACTTTCCATCTGGGCGTCATCCTGATCCATGCGGAATTTCAGGAGGCAGCCGGCCACTCCGGGCCACCGGGCCCCGGACACGATCTATGGCCTTTCCCCATAGAAAAAAAAGTCACCAGGCCAGGTTCCTGATGTCAGTTTGCAGGAGGCACTTGGCACTGTCAAACCAGACACAGGTGCCTTTGGGGGCACCTTGCGTCTAGGCGGTATCCTGATCCGTGCGGAATTTCAGCGGGCATCCGGCCACTACGGGCCACCCGGCCCTGGATAGGAACGATGGCCTTTCCCCAGGGAAACACAATTCACCAGGCCAGGTTCCTGATGTCAGTTTGCAGGAGGCACTTGGCACTGTCAAACCAGCCACAGTTACCTGTGGGGGCACTTTCCATCCGGGAGGCATCCTGATCCGTTTGGAATTTCAGCAGGCAGCCGGCCAGTCCGAGCCTCCCGGCCCGGGACAGGAATCATGGCCTTTCCCCAGAGAAACAAAAGTCACCAGGCCAGGTTCCTGATGTCAGTTTGCAGGAGGCACTAGGCACTGTCAAACCAGCCACAGGTGCCTGTGGGGGTGCCTTGCATTTGGGCGGCATCCTGATCTGTTTGGAATTTCAGCACGCAGCCGGCCTCTCCGGTTCTAAGGGTCCAGGATATGAAGCATGGCCTTTCCCCTGAGAAACAAAAGTCACCAGGCCAGGTTCCTGACGTCAGTTTGTAGGAGGTACTTGGCACTGTCAAACCAGCCACAGTTGCCTGTGGTGGTACCATCGGTCTGTGAGGTATCCAGATCCGTTCGGAATTTCAGCAGTCGGCCGGCCACTACGGGCCACCGGGCCCTGGACACGAACGATGGCTCTTCCCCAGAGAAACAAAAGTCACCAGGCCAGGTTCCTGATGTCAGTTTGCAGGAGGCACTTGGCACTGTCAAACCAGCCACAGTTACATGTGGGGGCACTTTCCATCCGGGAGGCATCCTGATCCGTGCGGAATTTCAGCAGACAGCCGGCCACTCCGGTCCTACGTGTCCAGGATATGAACCATGGCCTTTCCCCAGAGAAACAAAAGTCACCAGGCCAGGTTGCTGATGTCAGTTTGCAGGAGGCACTTGGCACTGTCAAACCAGCCACAGTTGCCTGTGGGGGCGTCCTGCATCCTGGAGGTATCCTGATCCGTTCGGAATTTCAGCAGGCAGCCGGCCACGCCGGGCCACCGGGCCCTGGACAAGAACGATGGCACTTCCCATGAGAAACAAATGTCACCACGCCAGGTTCCTGATGTCAGTTTGCAGGAGGCACTTGGCACTGTCAAACCAGCCACAGTTGCCTGTGGGGGCACCTTGCATCTCGGAGGCATCCTGATTTGTGAGGAATTTCAGCAGGCAGCCGGCCACTCCGGGCCGCAAGGGCCTGGACATGGACCATGGCCTTTCCCCAGAGAAACAAAAGTCACCCGGCCAGGTTGCTGATGTCAGTTTGCAAGAGGCACTTGGCACTGTCAGGGAAGACGTAGTTGCCTGTGGGGGCACTTTCCATCTGGGCGGCATCCTGATCCATGCGGAATTTCAGCATGCAGCCGGCCACTCCAGTCCTATGGGTCCAGGATATGAAGCATGGCCGTTCCCCAGAGAAACAAACGTCACCAGGCCAGGTTTCTGATGTCAGTTTGCAGGAGGCACTTGGCACTGTCAAACCAGACACTGTTGCCTGTGGTGGTACCTTCGGTCTGAGAGGTATCCTGATCCGTTTGGAATTTCAGCAGGCAGCCGGCCACCCCGGGCCGCCCGGCCCTGGATAGGAACGATGGCCTTTCCCCAGAGAAACAAAAGACACCAGGCCAGGTTCCTGATGTCAATTTGCAGGAGGCACTTGTCACTGTCAGGGATGCCGCAGTTGCCTGTGGGGGCACTTTCCATCTGGGAGCTATCCTGATCCGTGCGGAATTTCAGCATGCAGCCGGCCACTCCAGTCCTATGGGTCCAGGATATGAAGCATGGCCGTTCCCCAGAGAAACAAACGTCACCAGGCCAGGTTTCTGATGTCAGTTTGCAGGAGGCACTTGGCACTGTCAAACCAGACACTGTTGCCTGTGGTGGTACCTTCGGTCTGAGAGGTATCCTGATCCGTTTGGAATTTCAGCAGGCAGCCGTCCACTCCGGGCCACCGGGCCCTGGACACGAACGATGGCACTTTCCCAGAGACACAAAAGTCACCAGGCCAGGTTCCTGATGTCAGTTTGCAGGAGGCACTTGGCACTGTCAAACCAGCCACAGGTGCCTGTGGGGGCACCTTGAATCTGGGAGGCATCCTGATCCGTACGGAATTTCAGCAGGCAGCCGGCCTCTCCGGTCCTACATGTCCAGGATATGAAGCATGGCCTTTCCCCAGAGAAAGAAAAGTCACCAGGCCAGGTTGCTGATGTCAGTTTGCAGGGGGCACTTGGCACTGTCAAACCAGCCACAGTTGCCTGTGGGGGCACCTTGCATCTCGGAGGCGTCCTGATTTGTGAGGAATTTCAGCAGGCAGCCGGGCACTCCGGGCCGCAAGGGCCTGGACATGAAAGATGGCCTTTCCCCAGAGAAACAAAAGTCACCAGGCCAGGTTCCTGATGTCAGTTTGCAAGAGGCACTTGGCACTGTCAGGGAAGCCGTAGTTGCCTGTGGGGGCACTTTCCATCTGGGCGTCATCCTGATCCATGCGGAATTTCAGGAGGCAGCCTGGCACTCCGTGCCACCAGGCCCTGGACATGAACCATGGCCTTTCCCCAGAGAAACAAAAGTCACCAGGCCAGGTTCCTGATGTCAGTTTGCAGGAGGCACCTGGCACTGTCAAACCAGCCACAGGTGCCTTTGGGGGCACCTTGCGTCTAGGCGGTATCCTGATCCGTGCGGAATTTCAGCGGGCATCCGGCCACTACGGGCCACCCGGCCCTGGATAGGAACGATGGCCTTTCCCCAGGGAAACACAATTCACCAGGCCAGGTTCCTGATGTCAGTTTGCAGGAGGCACTCTGGCACTGTCATACCAGCCACAGTTGCCTGTGGGAGCACATTGCATCTGGGAGGTATCCTCAACCGTTCGGAATTTCAGCAGGCAGCCGGCCTCTCCAGGCCACCGGGCACTGGGCACGAACTATGGCCTTTACCCAGAAAAACAAAAGTCACCAGGCCAGGTTCCTGATGTCAGTTTGGAGGAGGCACTTGGCACTGTCAAACCAGCCACAGTTGCCTGTGGGGGCTCCTTCCATCTGGGAGCTATCCTGATCCGTGTGGAATTCCGGCAGGCAGCCGGCCATTCCAGGCGACCGGGCACGGGAGAGGAACGGTGGCCTTTACCCAGAGAAACAAAGGTCACCTGGCCAGGTTCCTGATGTCAATTTGCAGGAGGCACTTGGCACTGTCAGGGAAGCCGTAGTTGCCTGTGGGGGCACTTTGCATCTGGGCGTCATCCTGATCCATGCGGAATTTCAGCAGGCAGCCGGCCACTCCGCGCCTAAGGGTCCAGAATATGAAGCATGCCTTTTCCCCAGAGAAACAAAAGTCACCAGGCCAGGTTGCTGATGTCAGTTTGCAGGAGGCACTTGGCACTGTCAAACCAGCCACAGATGGCTGTGGTGGTACCTTCGGTCAGGAAGTCATCCTGGTCCTTGCGGAATTTCAGCAGGCAGATGGCCAATCCGGGCCCCCCGGCCGTGGATAGGAACGATGGCCTTTCCCCAGAGAAACAAAAGTCACCAGGCCAGGTTCCTGCTGTCAGTTTGCAGGAGGCACTTGGCACTGTCAAACCAGCCACAGTTGCCTGTGGGGGTATCTTTCATCCTGGTGGTATCCTACATCCTGGTGGTATCCTCATCTGCGCGGAATTTCAGCAGGCAGCCAGCCACTCCATGCCACCGGGCCCTGGACACGAACGAAGGCCTTTCCCCAGAGAAACAAAAGTCACCAGGCCAGGTTCCTGATGTCAGTTTGCAGGAGGCACTTGGCACTGTCAAACCAGCCACAGTTACCTGTGGGGGCACTTTCCATCCGGGAGGCATCCTGATCCGTTCGGAATTTCAGCAGGCAGCCGGCCAGTCCGAGCCTCCCGGCCCGGGACAGGAATCATGGCCTTTCCCCAGAGAAACAAAAGTCACCAGGCCAGGTTCCTGATGTCAGTTTGCAGGAGGCACTAGGCACTGTCAAACCAGCCACAGGTGCCTGTGGAGGCACTTTGCATCTGGGAGGCATCCTGATCCGTTCGGAATTTCAGCAGGCAGACGGCGACTCCGGACCACCGGGAACTGGACACGAATCATGGCCTTTCCCCAGAGAAACAAAAGTCACCAGGCCAGGTTCCTGATGTCAGTTTGCAGGAGGCACTTGGCACTGTCAAACCAGCCACAGTTACATGTGGGGGCACCTTGAATCTGGGAGGCATCCTGATCCGTACGGAATTTCAGCAGGCAGCCGGCCTCTCCGGTCCTACATGTCCAGGATATGAAGCATGGCCTTTCCCCAGAGAAAGAAAAGTCACCAGGCCAGGTTCCTGATGTCAGTTTGCAGGAGGCACTAGGCACTGTCAAACCAGCCACAGGTGCCTGTGGGGGTGCCTTGCATTTGGGCATAATCCTGATCCGTTCGGAATTTCAGCACGCAGCCGGCCTCTCCTGTCCTAAGGGTCCAGGATATGAAGCATGGCCTTTCCCCAGAGAAACAAAAGTCACCAGGCCAGGTTGCTGATGTCAGTTTGCAGGAGGCACTTGGCACTGTCAAACCAGCCACAGTTGCCTGTGGGGGCACCTTGCATCTCGGAGGCATCCTGATTTGTGAGGAATTTCAGCAGGCAGCCGGGCACTCCGGGCCGCAAGGGCCTGGACATGAAAGATGGCCTTTCCCCAGAGAAACAAAAGTCACCAGGCCAGGTTCCTGATGTCAGTTTGCAAGAGGCACTTGGCACTGTCAGGGAAGCCGTAGTTGCCTGTGGGGGCACTTTCCATCTGGGCGTCATCCTGATCCATGCGGAATTTCAGGAGGCAGCCGGCCACTCCGGGCCACCGGGCCCCGGACACGATCTATGGCCTTTCCCCATAGAAAAAAAAGTCACCAGGCCAGGTTCCTGATGTCAGTTTGCAGGAGGCACTTGGCACTGTCAAACCAGACACAGGTGCCTTTGGGGGCACCTTGCGTCTAGGCGGTATCCTGATCCGTGCGGAATTTCAGCGGGCATCCGGCCACTACGGGCCACCCGGCCCTGGATAGGAACGATGGCCTTTCCCCAGGGAAACACAATTCACCAGGCCAGGTTCCTGATGTCAGTTTGCAGGAGGCACTTGGCACTGTCAAACCAGCCACAGTTACCTGTGGGGGCACTTTCCATCCGGGAGGCATCCTGATCCGTTTGGAATTTCAGCAGGCAGCCGGCCAGTCCGAGCCTCCCGGCCCGGGACAGGAATCATGGCCTTTCCCCAGAGAAACAAAAGTCACCAGGCCAGGTTCCTGATGTCAGTTTGCAGGAGGCACTAGGCACTGTCAAACCAGCCACAGGTGCCTGTGGGGGTGCCTTGCATTTGGGCGGCATCCTGATCTGTTTGGAATTTCAGCACGCAGCCGGCCTCTCCGGTTCTAAGGGTCCAGGATATGAAGCATGGCCTTTCCCCTGAGAAACAAAAGTCACCAGGCCAGGTTCCTGACGTCAGTTTGTAGGAGGTACTTGGCACTGTCAAACCAGCCACAGTTGCCTGTGGTGGTACCATCGGTCTGTGAGGTATCCAGATCCGTTCGGAATTTCAGCAGTCGGCCGGCCACTACGGGCCACCGGGCCCTGGACACGAACGATGGCTCTTCCCCAGAGAAACAAAAGTCACCAGGCCAGGTTCCTGATGTCAGTTTGCAGGAGGCACTTGGCACTGTCAAACCAGCCACAGTTACATGTGGGGGCACTTTCCATCCGGGAGGCATCCTGATCCGTGCGGAATTTCAGCAGACAGCCGGCCACTCCGGTCCTACGTGTCCAGGATATGAACCATGGCCTTTCCCCAGAGAAACAAAAGTCACCAGGCCAGGTTGCTGATGTCAGTTTGCAGGAGGCACTTGGCACTGTCAAACCAGCCACAGTTGCCTGTGGGGGCGTCCTGCATCCTGGAGGTATCCTGATCCGTTCGGAATTTCAGCAGGCAGCCGGCCACGCCGGGCCACCGGGCCCTGGACAAGAACGATGGCACTTCCCATGAGAAACAAATGTCACCACGCCAGGTTCCTGATGTCAGTTTGCAGGAGGCACTTGGCACTGTCAAACCAGCCACAGTTGCCTGTGGGGGCACCTTGCATCTCGGAGGCATCCTGATTTGTGAGGAATTTCAGCAGGCAGCCGGCCACTCCGGGCCGCAAGGGCCTGGACATGGACCATGGCCTTTCCCCAGAGAAACAAAAGTCACCCGGCCAGGTTGCTGATGTCAGTTTGCAAGAGGCACTTGGCACTGTCAGGGAAGACGTAGTTGCCTGTGGGGGCACTTTCCATCTGGGCGGCATCCTGATCCATGCGGAATTTCAGCATGCAGCCGGCCACTCCAGTCCTATGGGTCCAGGATATGAAGCATGGCCGTTCCCCAGAGAAACAAACGTCACCAGGCCAGGTTTCTGATGTCAGTTTGCAGGAGGCACTTGGCACTGTCAAACCAGACACTGTTGCCTGTGGTGGTACCTTCGGTCTGAGAGGTATCCTGATCCGTTTGGAATTTCAGCAGGCAGCCGGCCACCCCGGGCCGCCCGGCCCTGGATAGGAACGATGGCCTTTCCCCAGAGAAACAAAAGACACCAGGCCAGGTTCCTGATGTCAATTTGCAGGAGGCACTTGTCACTGTCAGGGATGCCGCAGTTGCCTGTGGGGGCACTTTCCATCTGGGAGCTATCCTGATCCGTGCGGAATTTCAGCATGCAGCCGGCCACTCCAGTCCTATGGGTCCAGGATATGAAGCATGGCCGTTCCCCAGAGAAACAAACGTCACCAGGCCAGGTTTCTGATGTCAGTTTGCAGGAGGCACTTGGCACTGTCAAACCAGACACTGTTGCCTGTGGTGGTACCTTCGGTCTGAGAGGTATCCTGATCCGTTTGGAATTTCAGCAGGCAGCCGTCCACTCCGGGCCACCGGGCCCTGGACACGAACGATGGCACTTTCCCAGAGACACAAAAGTCACCAGGCCAGGTTCCTGATGTCAGTTTGCAGGAGGCACTTGGCACTGTCAAACCAGCCACAGGTGCCTGTGGGGGCACCTTGAATCTGGGAGGCATCCTGATCCGTACGGAATTTCAGCAGGCAGCCGGCCTCTCCGGTCCTACATGTCCAGGATATGAAGCATGGCCTTTCCCCAGAGAAAGAAAAGTCACCAGGCCAGGTTGCTGATGTCAGTTTGCAGGGGGCACTTGGCACTGTCAAACCAGCCACAGTTGCCTGTGGGGGCACCTTGCATCTCGGAGGCGTCCTGATTTGTGAGGAATTTCAGCAGGCAGCCGGGCACTCCGGGCCGCAAGGGCCTGGACATGAAAGATGGCCTTTCCCCAGAGAAACAAAAGTCACCAGGCCAGGTTCCTGATGTCAGTTTGCAAGAGGCACTTGGCACTGTCAGGGAAGCCGTAGTTGCCTGTGGGGGCACTTTCCATCTGGGCGTCATCCTGATCCATGCGGAATTTCAGGAGGCAGCCTGGCACTCCGTGCCACCAGGCCCTGGACATGAACCATGGCCTTTCCCCAGAGAAACAAAAGTCACCAGGCCAGGTTCCTGATGTCAGTTTGCAGGAGGCACCTGGCACTGTCAAACCAGCCACAGGTGCCTTTGGGGGCACCTTGCGTCTAGGCGGTATCCTGATCCGTGCGGAATTTCAGCGGGCATCCGGCCACTACGGGCCACCCGGCCCTGGATAGGAACGATGGCCTTTCCCCAGGGAAACACAATTCACCAGGCCAGGTTCCTGATGTCAGTTTGCAGGAGGCACTCTGGCACTGTCATACCAGCCACAGTTGCCTGTGGGAGCACATTGCATCTGGGAGGTATCCTCAACCGTTCGGAATTTCAGCAGGCAGCCGGCCTCTCCAGGCCACCGGGCACTGGGCACGAACTATGGCCTTTACCCAGAAAAACAAAAGTCACCAGGCCAGGTTCCTGATGTCAGTTTGGAGGAGGCACTTGGCACTGTCAAACCAGCCACAGTTGCCTGTGGGGGCTCCTTCCATCTGGGAGCTATCCTGATCCGTGTGGAATTCCGGCAGGCAGCCGGCCATTCCAGGCGACCGGGCACGGGAGAGGAACGGTGGCCTTTACCCAGAGAAACAAAGGTCACCTGGCCAGGTTCCTGATGTCAATTTGCAGGAGGCACTTGGCACTGTCAGGGAAGCCGTAGTTGCCTGTGGGGGCACTTTGCATCTGGGCGTCATCCTGATCCATGCGGAATTTCAGCAGGCAGCCGGCCACTCCGCGCCTAAGGGTCCAGAATATGAAGCATGCCTTTTCCCCAGAGAAACAAAAGTCACCAGGCCAGGTTGCTGATGTCAGTTTGCAGGAGGCACTTGGCACTGTCAAACCAGCCACAGATGGCTGTGGTGGTACCTTCGGTCAGGAAGTCATCCTGGTCCTTGCGGAATTTCAGCAGGCAGATGGCCAATCCGGGCCCCCCGGCCGTGGATAGGAACGATGGCCTTTCCCCAGAGAAACAAAAGTCACCAGGCCAGGTTCCTGCTGTCAGTTTGCAGGAGGCACTTGGCACTGTCAAACCAGCCACAGTTGCCTGTGGGGGTATCTTTCATCCTGGTGGTATCCTACATCCTGGTGGTATCCTCATCTGCGCGGAATTTCAGCAGGCAGCCAGCCACTCCATGCCACCGGGCCCTGGACACGAACGAAGGCCTTTCCCCAGAGAAACAAAAGTCACCAGGCCAGGTTCCTGATGTCAGTTTGCAGGAGGCACTTGGCACTGTCAAACCAGCCACAGTTACCTGTGGGGGCACTTTCCATCCGGGAGGCATCCTGATCCGTTCGGAATTTCAGCAGGCAGCCGGCCAGTCCGAGCCTCCCGGCCCGGGACAGGAATCATGGCCTTTCCCCAGAGAAACAAAAGTCACCAGGCCAGGTTCCTGATGTCAGTTTGCAGGAGGCACTAGGCACTGTCAAACCAGCCACAGGTGCCTGTGGGGGTGCCTTGCATTTGGGCGGCATCCTGATCTGTTTGGAATTTCAGCACGCAGCCGGCCTCTCCGGTTCTAAGGGTCCAGGATATGAAGCATGGCCTTTCCCCTGAGAAACAAAAGTCACCAGGCCAGGTTCCTGACGTCAGTTTGTAGGAGGTACTTGGCACTGTCAAACCAGCCACAGTTGCCTGTGGTGGTACCATCGGTCTGTGAGGTATCCAGATCCGTTCGGAATTTCAGCAGTCGGCCGGCCACTACGGGCCACCGGGCCCTGGACACGAACGATGGCTCTTCCCCAGAGAAACAAAAGTCACCAGGCCAGGTTCCTGATGTCAGTTTGCAGGAGGCACTTGGCACTGTCAAACCAGCCACAGTTACATGTGGGGGCACTTTCCATCCGGGAGGCATCCTGATCCGTGCGGAATTTCAGCAGACAGCCGGCCACTCCGGTCCTACGTGTCCAGGATATGAACCATGGCCTTTCCCCAGAGAAACAAAAGTCACCAGGCCAGGTTGCTGATGTCAGTTTGCAGGAGGCACTTGGCACTGTCAAACCAGCCACAGTTGCCTGTGGGGGCGTCCTGCATCCTGGAGGTATCCTGATCCGTTCGGAATTTCAGCAGGCAGCCGGCCACGCCGGGCCACCGGGCCCTGGACAAGAACGATGGCACTTCCCATGAGAAACAAATGTCACCACGCCAGGTTCCTGATGTCAGTTTGCAGGAGGCACTTGGCACTGTCAAACCAGCCACAGTTGCCTGTGGGGGCACCTTGCATCTCGGAGGCGTCCTGATTTGTGAGGAATTTCAGCAGGCAGCCGGGCACTCCGGGCCGCAAGGGCCTGGACATGAAAGATGGCCTTTCCCCAGAGAAACAAAAGTCACCAGGCCAGGTTCCTGATGTCAGTTTGCAAGAGGCACTTGGCACTGTCAGGGAAGCCGTAGTTGCCTGTGGGGGCACTTTCCATCTGGGCGTCATCCTGATCCATGCGGAATTTCAGGAGGCAGCCGGCCACTCCGGGCCACCAGGCCCTGGACATGAACCATGGCCTTTCCCCAGAGAAAAAAAAGTCACCAGGCCAGGTTCCTGAGGTCAGTTTGCAGGAGGCACTTGGCACTGTCAAACCAGACACAGTTGCCTGTGGGGGCACCTTGCATCCTTGTGGTATCCTGATCCGTTTGGAATTTCAGCAGGCAGCCGGCCACCCCGGGCCGCCCGGCCCTGGATAGGAACGATGGCCTTTCCCCAGAGAAACAAAAGACACCAGGCCAGGTTCCTGATGTCAATTTGCAGGAGGCACTTGTCACTGTCAGGGATGCCGCAGTTGCCTGTGGGGGCACTTTCCATCTGGGAGCTATCCTGATCCGTGCGGAATTTCAGCATGCAGCCGGCCACTCCAGTCCTATGGGTCCAGGATATGAAGCATGGCCGTTCCCCAGAGAAACAAACGTCACCAGGCCAGGTTTCTGATGTCAGTTTGCAGGAGGCACTTGGCACTGTCAAACCAGACACTGTTGCCTGTGGTGGTACCTTCGGTCTGAGAGGTATCCTGATCCGTTTGGAATTTCAGCAGGCAGCCGTCCACTCCGGGCCACCGGGCCCTGGACACGAACGATGGCACTTTCCCAGAGACACAAAAGTCACCAGGCCAGGTTCCTGATGTCAGTTTGCAGGAGGCACTTGGCACTGTCAAACCAGCCACAGGTGCCTGTGGAGGCACTTTGCATCTGGGAGGCATCCTGATCCGTTCGGAATTTCAGCAGGCAGACGGCGACTCCGGACCACCGGGAACTGGACACGAATCATGGCCTTTCCCCAGAGAAACAAAAGTCACCAGGCCAGGTTCCTGATGTCAGTTTGCAGGAGGCACTTGGCACTGTCAAACCAGCCACTGTTGCCTGTGGGGGCACCTTGCATCTCGGAGGCGTCCTGATTTGTGAGGAATTTCAGCAGGCAGCCGGGCACTCCGGGCCGCAAGGGCCTGGACATGAAAGATGGCCTTTCCCCAGAGAAACAAAAGTCACCAGGCCAGGTTCCTGATGTCAGTTTGCAAGAGGCACTTGGCACTGTCAGGGAAGCCGTAGTTGCCTGTGGGGGCACTTTCCATCTGGGCGTCATCCTGATCCATGCGGAATTTCAGGAGGCAGCCGGCCACTCCGGGCCACCAGGCCCTGGACATGAACCATGGCCTTTCCCCAGAGAAAAAAAAGTCACCAGGCCAGGTTCCTGAGGTCAGTTTGCAGGAGGCACTTGGCACTGTCAAACCAGACACAGTTGCCTGTGGGGGCACCTTGCATCCTTGTGGTATCCTGATCCGTTTGGAATTTCAGCAGGCAGCCGGCCACCCCGGGCCGCCCGGCCCTGGATAGGAACGATGGCCTTTCCCCAGAGAAACAAAAGACACCAGGCCAGGTTCCTGATGTCAATTTGCAGGAGGCACTTGTCACTGTCAGGGATGCCGCAGTTGCCTGTGGGGGCACTTTCCATCTGGGAGCTATCCTGATCCGTGCGGAATTTCAGCATGCAGCCGGCCACTCCAGTCCTATGGGTCCAGGATATGAAGCATGGCCGTTCCCCAGAGAAACAAACGTCACCAGGCCAGGTTTCTGATGTCAGTTTGCAGGAGGCACTTGGCACTGTCAAACCAGACACTGTTGCCTGTGGTGGTACCTTCGGTCTGAGAGGTATCCTGATCCGTTTGGAATTTCAGCAGGCAGCCGTCCACTCCGGGCCACCGGGCCCTGGACACGAACGATGGCACTTTCCCAGAGACACAAAAGTCACCAGGCCAGGTTCCTGATGTCAGTTTGCAGGAGGCACTTGGCACTGTCAAACCAGCCACAGGTGCCTGTGGAGGCACTTTGCATCTGGGAGGCATCCTGATCCGTTCGGAATTTCAGCAGGCAGACGGCCACTCCGGACCACCGGGAACTGGACACGAATCATGGCCTTTCCCCAGAGAAACAAAAGTCACCAGGCCAGGTTCCTGATGTCAGTTTGCAGGAGGCACTTGGCACTGTCAAACCAGCCACTGTTGCCTGTGGGGGCACCTTGAATCTGGGAGGCATCCTGATCCGTACGGAATTTCAGCAGGCAGCCGGCCTCTCCGGTCCTACATGTCCAGGATATGAAGCATGGCCTTTCCCCAGAGAAAGAAAAGTCACCAGGCCAGGTTGCTGATGTCAGTTTGCAGGAGGCACTTGGCACTGTCAAACCAGCCACAGTTGCCTGTGGGGGCACCTTGCATCTCGGAGGCGTCCTGATTTGTGAGGAATTTCAGCAGGCAGCCGGGCACTCCGGGCCGCAAGGGCCTGGACATGAAAGATGGCCTTTCCCCAGAGAAACAAAAGTCACCAGGCCAGGTTCCTGATGTCAGTTTGCAAGAGGCACTTGGCACTGTCAGGGAAGCCGTAGTTGCCTGTGGGGGCACTTTCCATCTGGGCGTCATCCTGATCCATGCGGAATTTCAGGAGGCAGCCGGCCACTCCGGGCCACCAGGCCCTGGACATGAACCATGGCCTTTCCCCAGAGAAACAAAAGTCACCAGGCCAGGTTCCTGATGTCAGTTTGCAGGAGGCACCTGGCACTGTCAAACCAGCCACAGGTGCCTTTGGGGGCACCTTGCGTCTAGGCGGTATCCTGATCCGTGCGGAATTTCAGCGGGCATCCGGCCACTACGGGCCACCCGGCCCTGGATAGGAACGATGGCCTTTCCCCAGGGAAACACAATTCACCAGGCCAGGTTCCTGATGTCAGTTTGCAGGAGGCACTTGGCACTGTCAAACCAGCCACAGTTGCCTGTGGGGGCTCCTTGCATCTGGGAGGTATCCTGATTCATGCGGAATTTGAGCGGGCAGCCGGGCACTCCGGACCACGGTGAACTGGATACAAATCATGGCCTTTCCCCAGAGAAACAAAAGTCACCAGGCCAGGTTCCTGATGTCAGTTTGCAGGAGGCACTCTGGCACTGTCATACCAGCCACAGTTGCCTGTGGGAGCACATTGCATCTGGGAGGTATCCTCAACCGTTCGGAATTTCAGCAGGCAGCCGGCCTCTCCAGGCCACCGGGCACTGGGCACGAACTATGGCCTTTACCCAGAAAAACAAAAGTCACCAGGCCAGGTTCCTGATGTCAGTTTGGAGGAGGCACTTGGCACTGTCAAACCAGCCACAGTTGCCTGTGGGGGCTCCTTCCATCTGGGAGCTATCCTGATCCGTGTGGAATTCCGGCAGGCAGCCGGCCATTCCAGGCGACCGGGCACGGGAGAGGAACGGTGGCCTTTACCCAGAGAAACAAAGGTCACCTGGCCAGGTTCCTGATGTCAATTTGCAGGAGGCACTTGGCACTGTCAGGGAAGCCGTAGTTGCCTGTGGGGGCACTTTGCATCTGGGCGTCATCCTGATCCATGCGGAATTTCAGGAGGCAGCCGGCCACTCCGGGCCACCAGGCCCTGGACATGAACCATGGCCTTTCCCCAGAGAAAAAAAAGTCACCAGGCCAGGTTCCTGAGGTCAGTTTGCAGGAGGCACTTGGCACTGTCAAACCAGACACAGTTGCCTGTGGGGGCACCTTGCATCCTTGTGGTATCCTGATCCGTTTGGAATTTCAGCAGGCAGCCGGCCACCCCGGGCCGCCCGGCCCTGGATAGGAACGATGGCCTTTCCCCAGAGAAACAAAAGACACCAGGCCAGGTTCCTGATGTCAATTTGCAGGAGGCACTTGTCACTGTCAGGGATGCCGCAGTTGCCTGTGGGGGCACTTTCCATCTGGGAGCTATCCTGATCCGTGCGGAATTTCAGCATGCAGCCGGCCACTCCAGTCCTATGGGTCCAGGATATGAAGCATGGCCGTTCCCCAGAGAAACAAACGTCACCAGGCCAGGTTTCTGATGTCAGTTTGCAGGAGGCACTTGGCACTGTCAAAGCAGACACTGTTGCCTGTGGTGGTACCTTCGGTCTGAGAGGTATCCTGATCCGTTTGGAATTTCAGCAGGCAGCCGTCCACTCCGGGCCACCGGGCCCTGGACACGAACGATGGCACTTTCCCAGAGACACAAAAGTCACCAGGCCAGGTTCCTGATGTCAGTTTGCAGGAGGCACTTGGCACTGTCAAACCAGCCACAGGTGCCTGTGGAGGCACTTTGCATCTGGGAGGCATCCTGATCCGTTCGGAATTTCAGCAGGCAGACGGCGACTCCGGACCACCGGGAACTGGACACGAATCATGGCCTTTCCCCAGAGAAAGAAAAGTCACCAGGCCAGGTTGCTGATGTCAGTTTGCAGGAGGCACTTGGCACTGTCAAACCAGCCACTGTTGCCTGTGGGGGCACCTTGAATCTGGGAGGCATCCTGATCCGTACGGAATTTCAGCAGGCAGCCGGCCTCTCCGGTCCTACATGTCCAGGATATGAAGCATGGCCTTTCCCCAGAGAAAGAAAAGTCACCAGGCCAGGTTGCTGATGTCAGTTTGCAGGAGGCACTTGGCACTGTCAAACCAGCCACAGTTGCCTGTGGGGGCACCTTGCATCTCGGAGGCGTCCTGATTTGTGAGGAATTTCAGCAGGCAGCCGGGCACTCCGGGCCGCAAGGGCCTGGACATGAAAGATGGCCTTTCCCCAGAGAAACAAAAGTCACCAGGCCAGGTTCCTGATGTCAGTTTGCAAGAGGCACTTGGCACTGTCAGGGAAGCCGTAGTTGCCTGTGGGGGCACTTTCCATCTGGGCGTCATCCTGATCCATGCGGAATTTCAGGAGGCAGCCGGCCACTCCGGGCCACCAGGCCCTGGACATGAACCATGGCCTTTCCCCAGAGAAAAAAAAGTCACCAGGCCAGGTTCCTGAGGTCAGTTTGCAGGAGGCACTTGGCACTGTCAAACCAGACACAGTTGCCTGTGGGGGCACCTTGCATCCTTGTGGTATCCTGATCCGTTTGGAATTTCAGCAGGCAGCCGGCCACCCCGGGCCGCCCGGCCCTGGATAGGAACGATGGCCTTTCCCCAGAGAAACAAAAGACACCAGGCCAGGTTCCTGATGTCAATTTGCAGGAGGCACTTGTCACTGTCAGGGATGCCGCAGTTGCCTGTGGGGGCACTTTCCATCTGGGAGCTATCCTGATCCGTGCGGAATTTCAGCATGCAGCCGGCCACTCCAGTCCTATGGGTCCAGGATATGAAGCATGGCCGTTCCCCAGAGAAACAAACGTCACCAGGCCAGGTTTCTGATGTCAGTTTGCAGGAGGCACTTGGCACTGTCAAACCAGACACTGTTGCCTGTGGTGGTACCTTCGGTCTGAGAGGTATCCTGATCCGTTTGGAATTTCAGCAGGCAGCCGTCCACTCCGGGCCACCGGGCCCTGGACACGAACGATGGCACTTTCCCAGAGACACAAAAGTCACCAGGCCAGGTTCCTGATGTCAGTTTGCAGGAGGCACTTGGCACTGTCAAACCAGCCACAGGTGCCTGTGGAGGCACTTTGCATCTGGGAGGCATCCTGATCCGTTCGGAATTTCAGCAGGCAGACGGCGACTCCGGACCACCGGGAACTGGACACGAATCATGGCCTTTCCCCAGAGAAAGAAAAGTCACCAGGCCAGGTTGCTGATGTCAGTTTGCAGGAGGCACTTGGCACTGTCAAACCAGCCACTGTTGCCTGTGGGGGCACCTTGAATCTGGGAGGCATCCTGATCCGTACGGAATTTCAGCAGGCAGCCGGCCTCTCCGGTCCTACATGTCCAGGATATGAAGCATGGCCTTTCCCCAGAGAAAGAAAAGTCACCAGGCCAGGTTGCTGATGTCAGTTTGCAGGAGGCACTTGGCACTGTCAAACCAGCCACAGTTGCCTGTGGGGGCACCTTGCATCTCGGAGGCGTCCTGATTTGTGAGGAATTTCAGCAGGCAGCCGGGCACTCCGGGCCGCAAGGGCCTGGACATGAAAGATGGCCTTTCCCCAGAGAAACAAAAGTCACCAGGCCAGGTTCCTGATGTCAGTTTGCAAGAGGCACTTGGCACTGTCAGGGAAGCCGTAGTTGCCTGTGGGGGCACTTTCCATCTGGGCGTCATCCTGATCCATGCGGAATTTCAGGAGGCAGCCGGCCACTCCGGGCCACCAGGCCCTGGACATGAACCATGGCCTTTCCCCAGAGAAACAAAAGTCACCAGGCCAGGTTCCTGATGTCAGTTTGCAGGAGGCACCTGGCACTGTCAAACCAGCCACAGGTGCCTTTGGGGGCACCTTGCGTCTAGGCGGTATCCTGATCCGTGCGGAATTTCAGCGGGCATCCGGCCACTACGGGCCACCCGGCCCTGGATAGGAACGATGGCCTTTCCCCAGGGAAACACAATTCACCAGGCCAGGTTCCTGATGTCAGTTTGCAGGAGGCACTTGGCACTGTCAAACCAGCCACAGTTGCCTGTGGGGGCTCCTTGCATCTGGGAGGTATCCTGATTCATGCGGAATTTGAGCAGGCAGCCGGGCACTCCGGACCACGGGGAACTGGATACAAATCATGGCCTTTCCCCAGAGAAACAAAAGTCACCAGGCCAGGTTCCTGATGTCAGTTTGCAGGAGGCACTCTGGCACTGTCATACCAGCCACAGTTGCCTGTGGGAGCACATTGCATCTGGGAGGTATCCTCAACCGTTCGGAATTTCAGCAGGCAGCCGGCCTCTCCAGGCCACCGGGCACTGGGCACGAACTATGGCCTTTACCCAGAAAAACAAAAGTCACCAGGCCAGGTTCCTGATGTCAGTTTGGAGGAGGCACTTGGCACTGTCAAACCAGCCACAGTTGCCTGTGGGGGCTCCTTCCATCTGGGAGCTATCCTGATCCGTGTGGAATTCCGGCAGGCAGCCGGCCATTCCAGGCGACCGGGCACGGGAGAGGAACGGTGGCCTTTACCCAGAGAAACAAAGGTCACCTGGCCAGGTTCCTGATGTCAATTTGCAGGAGGCACTTGGCACTGTCAGGGAAGCCGTAGTTGCCTGTGGGGGCACTTTGCATCTGGGCGTCATCCTGATCCATGCGGAATTTCAGCAGGCAGCCGGCCACTCCGCGCCTAAGGGTCCAGAATATGAAGCATGCCTTTTCCCCAGAGAAACAAAAGTCACCAGGCCAGGTTGCTGATGTCAGTTTGCAGGAGGCACTTGGCACTGTCAAACCAGCCACAGATGGCTGTGGTGGTACCTTCGGTCAGGAAGTCATCCTGGTCCTTGTGGAATTTCAGCAGGCAGATGGCCAATCCGGGCCCCCCGGCCGTGGATAGGAACGATGGCCTTTCCCCAGAGAAACAAAAGTCACCAGGCCAGGTTCCTGCTGTCAGTTTGCAGGAGGCACTTGGCACTGACAAACCAGCCACAGTTGCCTGTGGGGGTATCTTTCATCCTGGTGGTATCCTACATCCTGGTGGTATCCTCATCCGCGCGGAATTTCAGCAGGCAGCCAGCCACTCCATGCCACTGGGCCCTGGACACGAACGAAGGCCTTTCCCCAGAGAAACAAAAGTCACCAGGCCAGGTTCCTGATGTCAGTTTGCAGGAGGCACTTGGCACTGTCAAACCAGCCACAGGTGCCTATGGGGGCACCTTGCATCTGGGAAGTTTCCTCAACCATACGGAATTTCAGCAGGCAGCCGGCCACTCCAGGGAAGCGGGCCCCGGACAAGAATGATGGCCTTTCCCCAGAGAAACAAACGTCACCAGGCCAGGTTCCGGATGTCAGTTTGCAGGAGGCACTTGGCACTGTCAAACCAGCCACAGTTACCTGTGGGGGCACTTTCCATCCGGGAGGCATCCTGATCCGTGTGGAATTTCAGCAGGCAGCCGGCCACTCCGGGCCGCAAGGCCCTGGACACGATCTATGGCCTTTCCCCAGAGAAAGAAAAGTCACCCGGCCAGGTTCCTGATGTCAGTTTGCAAGAGGCACTTGGCACTGTCAAACCAGCCACAGGTGCCTGTGGAGGCACTTTGCATCTGGTAGGCATCCTGATCCGTTCGGAATTTCAGCAGGCAGCCGGCCAGTCCGAGCCTCCCGGCCCGGGACAGGAATCATGGCCTTTCCCCAGAGAAACAAAAGTCACCAGGCCAGGTTGCTGATGTCAGTTTGCAGGAGGCACTAGGCACTGTCAAACCAGCCACAGGTGCCTGTGGGGGTGCCTTGCATTTGGGCGGCATCCTGATCTGTTTGGAATTTCAGCACGCAGCCGGCCTCTCCGGTCCTAAGGGTCCAGGATATGAAGCATGGCCTTTCCCCTGAGAAACAAAAGTCACCAGGCCAGGTTCCTGACGTCAGTTTGTAGGAGGTACTTGGCACTGTCAAACCAGCCACAGTTGCCTGTGGTGGTACCATCGGTCTGTGAGGTATCCAGATCCGTTCGGAATTTCAGCAGTCGGCCGGCCACTACGGGCCACCGGGCCCTGGACACGAACGATGGCACTTCCCCAGAGAAACAAAAGTCACCAGGCCAGGTTCCTGATGTCAGTTTGCAGGAGGCACTTGGCACTGTCAAACCAGCCACAGTTACATGTGGGGGCACTTTCCATCCGGGAGGCATCCTGATCCGTGCGGAATTTCAGCAGGCAGCCGGCCACTCCGGTCCTACGTGTCCAGGATATGAACCATGGCCTTTCCCCAGAGAAAGAAAAGTCACCAGGCCAGGTTGCTGATGTCAGTTTGCAGGAGGCACTTGGCACTGTCAAACCAGCCACAGTTGCCTGTGGGGGCGTCCTGCATCCTGGAGGTATCCTGATCCGTTCGGAATTTCTGCAGGCAGCCGGCCACGCCGGGCCACCGGGCCCTGGACAAGAACGATGGCACTTCCCATGAGAAACAAATGTCACCATGCCAGGTTCCTGATGTCAGTTTGCAGGAGGCACTTGGCACTGTCAAACCAGCCACAGTTGCCTGTGGGGGCACCTTGCATCTCGGAGGCATCCTGATTTGTGAGGAATTTCAGCAGGCAGCCGGCCACTCCGGGCCGCAAGGGCCTGGACATGGACCATGGCCTTTCCCCAGAGAAACAAAAGTCACCCGGCCAGGTTGCTGATGTCAGTTTGCAAGAGGCACTTGGCACTGTCAGGGAAGCCGTAGTTGCCTGTGGGGGCACTTTCCATCTGGGCGGCATCCTGATCCATGCGGAATTTCAGGAGGCAGCCGGCCACTCCGGGCCACCAGGCCCTGGACATGAACCATGGCCTTTCCCCAGAGAAAAAAAAGTCACCAGGCCAGGTTCCTGAGGTCAGTTTGCAGGAGGCACTTGGCACTGTCAAACCAGCCACAGTTGCCTGTGGGGGCACCTTGCATCCTTGTGGTATCCTGATCCGTTTGGAATTTCAGCAGGCAGCCGGCCACCCCGGGCCGCCCGGCCCTGGATAGGAACGATGGCCTTTCCTCAGAGAAACAAAAGACACCAGGCCAGGTTGCTGATGTCAATTTGCAGGAGGCACTTGTCACTGTCAGGGATGCCGCAGTTGCCTGTGGGGGCACTTTCCATCTGGGAGCTATCCTGATCCGTGCGGAATTTCAGCATGCAGCCGGCCACTCCAGTCCTATGGGTCCAGGATATGAAGCATGGCCGTTCCCCAGAGAAACAAACGTCACCAGGCCAGGTTTCTGATGTCAGTTTGCAGGAGGCACTTGGCACTGTCAAACCAGACACTGTTGCCTGTGGTGGTACCTTCGGTCTGAGAGGTATCCTGATCCGTTTGGAATTTCAGCAGGCAGCCGGCCACCCCGGGCCGCCCGGCCCTGGATAGGAACGATGGCCTTTCCCCAGAGAAACAAAAGACACCAGGCCAGGTTCCTGATGTCAATTTGCAGGAGGCACTTGTCACTGTCAGGGATGCCGCAGTTGCCTGTGGGGGCACTTTCCATCTGGGAGCTATCCTGATCCGTGCGGAATTTCAGCATGCAGCCGGCCACTCCAGTCCTATGGGTCCAGGATATGAAGCATGGCCGTTCCCCAGAGAAACAAACGTCACCAGGCCAGGTTTCTGATGTCAGTTTGCAGGAGGCACTTGGCACTGTCAAACCAGACACTGTTGCCTGTGGTGGTACCTTCGGTCTGAGAGGTATCCTGATCCGTTTGGAATTTCAGCAGGCAGCCGTCCACTCCGGGCCACCGGGCCCTGGACACGAACGATGGCACTTTCCCAGAGACACAAAAGTCACCAGGCCAGGTTCCTGATGTCAGTTTGCAGGAGGCACTTGGCACTGTCAAACCAGCCACAGGTGCCTGTGGGGGCACCTTGAATCTGGGAGGCATCCTGATCCGTACGGAATTTCAGCAGGCAGCCGGCCTCTCCGGTCCTACATGTCCAGGATATGAAGCATGGCCTTTCCCCAGAGAAAGAAAAGTCACCAGGCCAGGTTGCTGATGTCAGTTTGCAGGAGGCACTTGGCACTGTCAAACCAGCCACAGTTGCCTGTGGGGGCACCTTGCATCTCGGAGGCGTCCTGATTTGTGAGGAATTTCAGCAGGCAGCCGGGCACTCCGGGCCGCAAGGGCCTGGACATGAAAGATGGCCTTTCCCCAGAGAAACAAAAGTCACCCGGCCAGGTTCCAGATGTCAGTTTGCAAGAGGCACTTGGCACTGTCAGGGAAGCCGTAGTTGCCTGTGGGGGCACTTTCCATCTGGGCGTCATCCTGATCCATGCGGAATTTCAGGAGGCAGCCTGGCACTCCGTGCCACCAGGCCCTGGACATGAACCATGGCCTTTCCCCAGAGAAACAAAAGTCACCAGGCCAGGTTCCTGATGTCAGTTTGCAGGAGGCACCTGGCACTGTCAAACCAGCCACAGGTGCCTTTGGGGGCACCTTGCGTCTAGGCGGTATCCTGATCCGTGCGGAATTTCAGCGGGCATCCGGCCACTACGGGCCACCCGGCCCTGGATAGGAACGATGGCCTTTCCCCAGGGAAACACAATTCACCAGGCCAGGTTCCTGATGTCAGTTTGCAGGAGGCACTTGGCACTGTCAAACCAGCCACAGTTGCCTGTGGGGGCTCCTTGCATCTGGGAGGTATCCTGATTCATGCGGAATTTGAGCAGGCAGCCGGGCACTCCGGACCATGGGGAACTGGATACAAATCATGGCCTTTCCCCAGAGAAACAAAAGTCACCAGGCCAGGTTCCTGATGTCAGTTTGCAGGAGGCACTCTGGCACTGTCATACCAGCCACAGTTGCCTGTGGGAGCACATTGCATCTGGGAGGTATCCTCAACCGTTCGGAATTTCAGCAGGCAGCCGGCCTCTCCAGGCCACCGGGCACTGGGCACGAACTATGGCCTTTACCCAGAAAAACAAAAGTCACCAGGCCAGGTTCCTGATGTCAGTTTGGAGGAGGCACTTGGCACTGTCAAACCAGCCACAGTTGCCTGTGGGGGCTCCTTCCATCTGGGAGCTATCCTGATCCGTGTGGAATTCCGGCAGGCAGCCGGCCATTCCAGGCGACCGGGCACGGGAGAGGAACGGTGGCCTTTACCCAGAGAAACAAAGGTCACCTGGCCAGGTTCCTGATGTCAATTTGCAGGAGGCACTTGGCACTGTCAGGGAAGCCGTAGTTGCCTGTGGGGGCACTTTGCATCTGGGCGTCATCCTGATCCATGCGGAATTTCAGCAGGCAGCCGGCCACTCCGCGCCTAAGGGTCCAGAATATGAAGCATGCCTTTTCCCCAGAGAAACAAAAGTCACCAGGCCAGGTTGCTGATGTCAGTTTGCAGGAGGCACTTGGCACTGTCAAACCAGCCACAGATGGCTGTGGTGGTACCTTCGGTCAGGAAGTCATCCTGGTCCTTGTGGAATTTCAGCAGGCAGATGGCCAATCCGGGCCCCCCGGCCGTGGATAGGAACGATGGCCTTTCCCCAGAGAAACAAAAGTCACCAGGCCAGGTTCCTGCTGTCAGTTTGCAGGAGGCACTTGGCACTGACAAACCAGCCACAGTTGCCTGTGGGGGTATCTTTCATCCTGGTGGTATCCTACATCCTGGTGGTATCCTCATCCGCGCGGAATTTCAGCAGGCAGCCAGCCACTCCATGCCACTGGGCCCTGGACACGAACGAAGGCCTTTCCCCAGAGAAACAAAAGTCACCAGGCCAGGTTCCTGATGTCAGTTTGCAGGAGGCACTTGGCACTGTCAAACCAGCCACAGGTGCCTATGGGGGCACCTTGCATCTGGGAAGTTTCCTCAACCATACGGAATTTCAGCAGGCAGCCGGCCACTCCAGGGAAGCGGGCCCCGGACAAGAATGATGGCCTTTCCCCAGAGAAACAAACGTCACCAGGCCAGGTTCCGGATGTCAGTTTGCAGGAGGCACTTGGCACTGTCAAACCAGCCACAGTTACCTGTGGGGGCACTTTCCATCCGGGAGGCATCCTGATCCGTGTGGAATTTCAGCAGGCAGCCGGCCACTCCGGGCCGCAAGGCCCTGGACACGATCTATGGCCTTTCCCCAGAGAAAGAAAAGTCACCCGGCCAGGTTCCTGATGTCAGTTTGCAAGAGGCACTTGGCACTGTCAAACCAGCCACAGGTGCCTGTGGAGGCACTTTGCATCTGGTAGGCATCCTGATCCGTTCGGAATTTCAGCAGGCAGCCGGCCAGTCCGAGCCTCCCGGCCCGGGACAGGAATCATGGCCTTTCCCCAGAGAAACAAAAGTCACCAGGCCAGGTTGCTGATGTCAGTTTGCAGGAGGCACTAGGCACTGTCAAACCAGCCACAGGTGCCTGTGGGGGTGCCTTGCATTTGGGCGGCATCCTGATCTGTTTGGAATTTCAGCACGCAGCCGGCCTCTCCGGTCCTAAGGGTCCAGGATATGAAGCATGGCCTTTCCCCTGAGAAACAAAAGTCACCAGGCCAGGTTCCTGACGTCAGTTTGCAGGAGGCACTTGGCACTGTCAAACCAGCCACAGTTGCCTGTGGGGGCGTCCTGCATCCTGGAGGTATCCTGATCCGTTCGGAATTTCAGCAGGCAGCCGGCCACGCCGGGCCACCGGGCCCTGGACAAGAACGATGGCACTTCCCATGAGAAACAAATGTCACCATGCCAGGTTCCTGATGTCAGTTTGCAGGAGGCACTTGGCACTGTCAAACCAGCCACAGTTGCCTGTGGGGGCACCTTGCATCTCGGAGGCATCCTGATTTGTGAGGAATTTCAGCAGGCAGCCGGCCACTCCGGGCCGCAAGGGCCTGGACATGGACCATGGCCTTTCCCCAGAGAAACAAAAGTCACCCGGCCAGGTTGCTGATGTCAGTTTGCAAGAGGCACTTGGCACTGTCAGGGAAGCCGTAGTTGCCTGTGGGGGCACTTTCCATCTGGGCGGCATCCTGATCCATGCGGAATTTCAGGAGGCAGCCGGCCACTCCGGGCCACCAGGCCCTGGACATGAACCATGGCCTTTCCCCAGAGAAAAAAAAGTCACCAGGCCAGGTTCCTGAGGTCAGTTTGCAGGAGGCACTTGGCACTGTCAAACCAGACACAGTTGCCTGTGGGGGCACCTTGCATCCTTGTGGTATCCTGATCCGTTTGGAATTTCAGCAGGCAGCCGGCCACCCCGGGCCGCCCGGCCCTGGATAGGAACGATGGCCTTTCCTCAGAGAAACAAAAGACACCAGGCCAGGTTCCTGATGTCAATTTGCAGGAGGCACTTGTCACTGTCAGGGATGCCGCAGTTGCCTGTGGGGGCACTTTCCATCTGGGAGCTATCCTGATCCGTGCGGAATTTCAGCATGCAGCCGGCCACTCCAGTCCTATGGGTCCAGGATATGAAGCATGGCCGTTCCCCAGAGAAACAAACGTCACCAGGCCAGGTTTCTGATGTCAGTTTGCAGGAGGCACTTGGCACTGTCAAACCAGACACTGTTGCCTGTGGTGGTACCTTCGGTCTGAGAGGTATCCTGATCCGTTTGGAATTTCAGCAGGCAGCCGGCCACCCCGGGCCGCCCGGCCCTGGATAGGAACGATGGCCTTTCCCCAGAGAAACAAAAGACACCAGGCCAGGTTCCTGATGTCAATTTGCAGGAGGCACTTGTCACTGTCAGGGATGCCGCAGTTGCCTGTGGGGGCACTTTCCATCTGGGAGCTATCCTGATCCGTGCGGAATTTCAGCATGCAGCCGGCCACTCCAGTCCTATGGGTCCAGGATATGAAGCATGGCCGTTCCCCAGAGAAACAAACGTCACCAGGCCAGGTTTCTGATGTCAGTTTGCAGGAGGCACTTGGCACTGTCAAACCAGACACTGTTGCCTGTGGTGGTACCTTCGGTCTGAGAGGTATCCTGATCCGTTTGGAATTTCAGCAGGCAGCCGTCCACTCCGGGCCACCGGGCCCTGGACACGAACGATGGCACTTTCCCAGAGACACAAAAGTCACCAGGCCAGGTTCCTGATGTCAGTTTGCAGGAGGCACTTGGCACTGTCAAACCAGCCACAGGTGCCTGTGGGGGCACCTTGAATCTGGGAGGCATCCTGATCCGTACGGAATTTCAGCAGGCAGCCGGCCTCTCCGGTCCTACATGTCCAGGATATGAAGCATGGCCTTTCCCCAGAGAAAGAAAAGTCACCAGGCCAGGTTGCTGATGTCAGTTTGCAGGAGGCACTTGGCACTGTCAAACCAGCCACAGTTGCCTGTGGGGGCACCTTGCATCTCGGAGGCGTCCTGATTTGTGAGGAATTTCAGCAGGCAGCCGGGCACTCCGGGCCGCAAGGGCCTGGACATGAAAGATGGCCTTTCCCCAGAGAAACAAAAGTCACCCGGCCAGGTTGCTGATGTCAGTTTGCAAGAGGCACTTGGCACTGTCAGGGAAGACGTAGTTGCCTGTGGGGGCACTTTCCATCTGGGCGGCATCCTGATCCATGCGGAATTTCAGGAGGCAGCCTGGCACTCCGTGCCACCAGGCCCTGGACATGAACCATGGCCTTTCCCCAGAGAAACAAAAGTCACCAGGCCAGGTTCCTGATGTCAGTTTGCAGGAGGCACCTGGCACTGTCAAACCAGCCACAGGTGCCTTTGGGGGCACCTTGCGTCTAGGCGGTATCCTGATCCGTGCGGAATTTCAGCGGGCATCCGGCCACTACGGGCCACCCGGCCCTGGATAGGAACGATGGCCTTTCCCCAGGGAAACACAATTCACCAGGTTCCTGATGTCAGTTTGCAGGAGGCACTTGGCACTGTCAAACCAGCCACAGTTGCCTGTGGGGGCTCCTTGCATCTGGGAGGTATCCTGATTCATGCGGAATTTGAGCAGGCAGCCGGGCACTCCGGACCACGGGGAACTGGATACAAATCATGGCCTTTCCCCAGAGAAACAAAAGTCACCAGGCCAGGTTCCTGATGTCAGTTTGCAGGAGGCACTCTGGCACTGTCATACCAGCCACAGTTGCCTGTGGGAGCACATTGCATCTGGGAGGTATCCTCAACCGTTCGGAATTTCAGCAGGCAGCCGGCCTCTCCAGGCCACCGGGCACTGGGCACGAACTATGGCCTTTACCCAGAAAAACAAAAGTCACCAGGCCAGGTTCCTGATGTCAGTTTGGAGGAGGCACTTGGCACTGTCAAACCAGCCACAGTTGCCTGTGGGGGCTCCTTCCATCTGGGAGCTATCCTGATCCGTGTGGAATTCCGGCAGGCAGCCGGCCATTCCAGGCGACCGGGCACGGGAGAGGAACGGTGGCCTTTACCCAGAGAAACAAAGGTCACCTGGCCAGGTTCCTGATGTCAATTTGCAGGAGGCACTTGGCACTGTCAGGGAAGCCGTAGTTGCCTGTGGGGGCACTTTGCATCTGGGCGTCATCCTGATCCATGCGGAATTTCAGCAGGCAGCCGGCCACTCCGCGCCTAAGGGTCCAGAATATGAAGCATGCCTTTTCCCCAGAGAAACAAAAGTCACCAGGCCAGGTTGCTGATGTCAGTTTGCAGGAGGCACTTGGCACTGTCAAACCAGCCACAGATGCCTGTGGTGGTACCTTCGGTCAGGAAGTCATCCTGGTCCTTGCGGAATTTCAGCAGGCAGATGGCCAATCCGGGCCCCCCGGCCGTGGATAGGAACGATGGCCTTTCCCCAGAGAAACAAAAGTCACCAGGCCAGGTTCCTGCTGTCAGTTTGCAGGAGGCACTTGGCACTGTCAAACCAGCCACAGTTGCCTGTGGGGGTATCTTTCATCCTGGTGGTATCCTACATCCTGGTGGTATCCGCACCTGCGCGGAATTTCAGCAGGCAGCCAGCCACTCCATGCCACCGGGCCCTGGACACGAACGAAGGCCTTTCCCCAGAGAAACAAAAGTCACCAGGCCAGGTTCCTGATGTCAGTTTGCAGGAGGCACTTGGCACTGTCAAACCAGCCACAGTTACCTGTGGGGGCACTTTCCATCCGGGAGGCATCCTGATCCGTTCGGAATTTCAGCAGGCAGCCGGCCAGTCCGAGCCTCCCGGCCCGGGACAGGAATCATGGCCTTTCCCCAGAGAAACAAAAGTCACCAGGCCAGGTTCCTGATGTCAGTTTGCAGGAGGCACTAGGCACTGTCAAACCAGCCACAGGTGCCTGTGGGGGTGCCTTGCATTTGGGCGGCATCCTGATCTGTTTGGAATTTCAGCACGCAGCCGGCCTCTCCGGTTCTAAGGGTCCAGGATATGAAGCATGGCCTTTCCCCTGAGAAACAAAAGTCACCAGGCCAGGTTCCTGACGTCAGTTTGTAGGAGGTACTTGGCACTGTCAAACCAGCCACAGTTGCCTGTGGTGGTACCATCGGTCTGTGAGGTATCCAGATCCGTTCGGAATTTCAGCAGTCGGCCGGCCACTACGGGCCACCGGGCCCTGGACACGAACGATGGCTCTTCCCCAGAGAAACAAAAGTCACCAGGCCAGGTTCCTGATGTCAGTTTGCAGGAGGCACTTGGCACTGTCAAACCAGCCACAGTTACATGTGGGGGCACTTTCCATCCGGGAGGCATCCTGATCCGTGCGGAATTTCAGCAGACAGCCGGCCACTCCGGTCCTACGTGTCCAGGATATGAACCATGGCCTTTCCCCAGAGAAACAAAAGTCACCAGGCCAGGTTGCTGATGTCAGTTTGCAGGAGGCACTTGGCACTGTCAAACCAGCCACAGTTGCCTGTGGGGGCGTCCTGCATCCTGGAGGTATCCTGATCCGTTCGGAATTTCAGCAGGCAGCCGGCCACGCCGGGCCACCGGGCCCTGGACAAGAACGATGGCACTTCCCATGAGAAACAAATGTCACCACGCCAGGTTCCTGATGTCAGTTTGCAGGAGGCACTTGGCACTGTCAAACCAGCCACAGTTGCCTGTGGGGGCACTTTGCATCTCGGAGGCATCCTGATTTGTGAGGAATTTCAGCAGGCAGCCGGCCACTCCGGGCCGCAAGGGCCTGGACATGGACCATGGCCTTTCCCCAGAGAAACAAAAGTCACCCGGCCAGGTTGCTGATGTCAGTTTGCAAGAGGCACTTGGCACTGTCAGGGAAGACGTAGTTGCCTGTGGGGGCACTTTGCATCTGGGCGGCATCCTGATCCATGCGGAATTTCAGGAGGCAGCCGGCCACTCCGGGCCACCAGGCCCTGGACATGAACCATGGCCTTTCCCCAGAGAAAAAAAAGTCACCAGGCCAGGTTCCTGAGGTCAGTTTGCAGGAGGCACTTGGCACTGTCAAACCAGACACAGTTGCCTGTGGGGGCACCTTGCATCCTTGTGGTATCCTGATCCGTTTGGAATTTCAGCAGGCAGCCGGCCACCCCGGGCCGCCCGGCCCTGGATAGGAACGATGGCCTTTCCCCAGAGAAACAAAAGACACCAGGCCAGGTTCCTGATGTCAATTTGCAGGAGGCACTTGTCACTGTCAGGGATGCCGCAGTTGCCTGTGGGGGCACTTTCCATCTGGGAGCTATCCTGATCCGTGCGGAATTTCAGCATGCAGCCGGCCACTCCAGTCCTATGGGTCCAGGATATGAAGCATGGCCGTTCCCCAGAGAAACAAACGTCACCAGGCCAGGTTTCTGATGTCAGTTTGCAGGAGGCACTTGGCACTGTCAAACCAGACACTGTTGCCTGTGGTGGTACCTTCGGTCTGAGAGGTATCCTGATCCGTTTGGAATTTCAGCAGGCAGCCGTCCACTCCGGGCCACCGGGCCCTGGACACGAACGATGGCACTTTCCCAGAGACACAAAAGTCACCAGGCCAGGTTCCTGATGTCAGTTTGCAGGAGGCACTTGGCACTGTCAAACCAGCCACAGGTGCCTGTGGAGGCACTTTGCATCTGGGAGGCATCCTGATCCGTTCGGAATTTCAGCAGGCAGACGGCGACTCCGGACCACCGGGAACTGGACACGAATCATGGCCTTTCCCCAGAGAAACAAAAGTCACCAGGCCAGGTTCCTGATGTCAGTTTGCAGGAGGCACTTGGCACTGTCAAACCAGCCACTGTTGCCTGTGGGGGCACCTTGAATCTGGGAGGCATCCTGATCCGTACGGAATTTCAGCAGGCAGCCGGCCTCTCCGGTCCTACATGTCCAGGATATGAAGCATGGCCTTTCCCCAGAGAAAGAAAAGTCACCAGGCCAGGTTGCTGATGTCAGTTTGCAGGAGGCACTTGGCACTGTCAAACCAGCCACAGTTGCCTGTGGGGGCACCTTGCATCTCGGAGGCGTCCTGATTTGTGAGGAATTTCAGCAGGCAGCTGGGCACTCCGGGCCGCAAGGGCCTGGACATGAAAGATGGCCTTTCCCCAGAGAAACAAAAGTCACCCGGCCAGGTTCCTGATGTCAGTTTGCAAGAGGCACTTGGCACTGTCAGGGAAGCCGTAGTTGCCTGTGGGGGCACTTTCCATCTGGGCGTCATCCTGATCCATGCGGAATTTCAGGAGGCAGCCGGCCACTCCGGGCCACCAGGCCCTGGACATGAACCATGGCCTTTCCCCAGAGAAACAAAAGTCACCAGGCCAGGTTCCTGATGTCAGTTTGCAGGAGGCACCTGGCACTGTCAAACCAGACACAGGTGCCTTTGGGGGCACCTTGCGTCTAGGCGGTATCCTGATCCGTGCGGAATTTCAGCGGGCATCCGGCCACTACGGGCCACCCGGCCCTGGATAGGAACGATGGCCTTTCCCCAGGGAAACACAATTCACCAGGCCAGGTTCCTGATGTCAGTTTGCAGGAGGCACTTGGCACTGTCAAACCAGCCACAGTTGCCTGTGGGGGCTCCTTGCATCTGGGAGGTATCCTGATTCATGCGGAATTTGAGCAGGCAGCCGGGCACTCCGGACCACGGGGAACTGGATACAAATCATGGCCTTTCCCCAGAGAAACAAAAGTCACCAGGCCAGGTTCCTGATGTCAGTTTGCAGGAGGCACTCTGGCACTGTCATACCAGCCACAGTTGCCTGTGGGAGCACATTGCATCTGGGAGGTATCCTCAACCGTTCGGAATTTCAGCAGGCAGCCGGCCTCTCCAGGCCACCGGGCACTGGGCACGAACTATGGCCTTTACCCAGAAAAACAAAAGTCACCAGGCCAGGTTCCTGATGTCAGTTTGGAGGAGGCACTTGGCACTGTCAAACCAGACACAGTTGCCTGTGGGGGCTCCTTCCATCTGGGAGCTATCCTGATCCGTGTGGAATTCCGGCAGGCAGCCGGCCATTCCAGGCGACCGGGCACGGGAGAGGAACGGTGGCCTTTACCCAGAGAAACAAAGGTCACCTGGCCAGGTTCCTGATGTCAATTTGCAGGAGGCACTTGGCACTGTCAGGGAAGCCGTAGTTGCCTGTGGGGGCACTTTGCATCTGGGCGTCATCCTGATCCATGCGGAATTTCAGCAGGCAGCCGGCCACTCCGCGCCTAAGGGTCCAGAATATGAAGCATGCCTTTTCCCCAGAGAAACAAAAGTCACCAGGCCAGGTTGCTGATGTCAGTTTGCAGGAGGCACTTGGCACTGTCAAACCAGCCACAGATGGCTGTGGTGGTACCTTCGGTCAGGAAGTCATCCTGGTCCTTGCGGAATTTCAGCAGGCAGATGGCCAATCCGGGCCCCCCGGCCGTGGATAGGAACGATGGCCTTTCCCCAGAGAAACAAAAGTCACCAGGCCAGGTTCCTGCTGTCAGTTTGCAGGAGGCACTTGGCACTGACAAACCAGCCACAGTTGCCTGTGGGGGTATCTTTCATCCTGGTGGTATCCTACATCCTGGTGGTATCCTCATCCGCGCGGAATTTCAGCAGGCAGCCAGCCACTCCATGCCACTGGGCCCTGGACACGAACGAAGGCCTTTCCCCAGAGAAACAAAAGTCACCAGGCCAGGTTCCTGATGTCAGTTTGCAGGAGGCACTTGGCACTGTCAAACCAGCCACAGGTGCCTAAGGGGGCACCTTGCATCTGGGAAGTTTCCTCAACCATACGGAATTTCAGCAGGCAGCCGGCCACTCCAGGGAAGCGGGCCCCGGACAAGAATGATGGCCTTTCCCCAGAGAAACAAACGTCACCAGGCCAGGTTCCGGATGTCAGTTTGCAGGAGGCACTTGGCACTGTCAAACCAGCCACAGTTACCTGTGGGGGCACTTTCCATCCGGGAGGCATCCTGATCTGTGTGGAATTTCAGCAGGCAGCCGGCCACTCCGGGCCGCAAGGCCCTGGACACGATCTATGGCCTTTCCCCAGAGAAAGAAAAGTCACCAGGCCAGGTTCCTGATGTCAGTTTGCAAGAGGCACTTGGCACTGTCAAACCAGCCACAGGTGCCTGTGGAGGCACTTTGCATCTGGG
This sequence comes from Passer domesticus, assembly GCF_036417665.1. Lineage (NCBI taxonomy): Eukaryota > Metazoa > Chordata > Aves > Passeriformes > Passeridae > Passer > Passer domesticus. The sequence continues at coordinate 77,616,802 of NC_087476.1, read as the reverse complement.
AGGCATCCTGATCCGTTCGGAATTTCAGCAGGCAGCCGGCCAGTCCGAGCCTCCCGGCCCGGGACAGGAATCATGGCCTTTCCCCAGAGAAACAAAAGTCACCAGGCCAGGTTCCTGATGTCAGTTTGCAGGAGGCACTAGGCACTGTCAAACCAGCCACAGGTGCCTGTGGGGGTGCCTTGCATTTGGGCGGCATCCTGATCTGTTTGGAATTTCAGCACGCAGCCGGCCTCTCCGGTCCTAAGGGTCCAGGATATGAAGCATGGCCTTTCCCCTGAGAAACAAAAGTCACCAGGCCAGGTTCCTGACGTCAGTTTGTAGGAGGTACTTGGCACTGTCAAACCAGCCACAGTTGCCTGTGGTGGTACCATCGGTCTGTGAGGTATCCAGATCCGTTCGGAATTTCAGCAGTCGGCCGGCCACTACGGGCCACCGGGCCCTGGACACGAACGATGGCACTTCCCCAGAGAAACAAAAGTCACCAGGCCAGGTTCCTGATGTCAGTTTGCAGGAGGCACTTGGCACTGTCAAACCAGGCACAGTTACATGTGGGGGCACTTTCCATCCGGGAGGCATCCTGATCCGTGCGGAATTTCAGCAGGCAGCCGGCCACTCCGGTCCTACGTGTCCAGGATATGAACCATGGCCTTTCCCCAGAGAAAGAAAAGTCACCAGGCCAGGTTGCTGATGTCAGTTTGCAGGAGGCACTTGGCACTGTCAAACCAGCCACAGTTGCCTGTGGGGGCGTCCTGCATCCTGGAGGTATCCTGATCCGTTCGGAATTTCAGCAGGCAGCCGGCCACGCCGGGCCACCGGGCCCTGGACAAGAACGATGGCACTTCCCATGAGAAACAAATGTCACCATGCCAGGTTCCTGATGTCAGTTTGCAGGAGGCGCTTGGCACTGTCAAACCAGCCACAGTTGCCTGTGGGGGCACCTTGCATCTCGGAGGCATCCTGATTTGTGAGGAATTTCAGCAGGCAGCCGGCCACTCCGGGCCGCAAGGGCCTGGACATGGACCATGGCCTTTCCCCAGAGAAACAAAAGTCACCCGGCCAGGTTGCTGATGTCAGTTTGCAAGAGGCACTTGGCACTGTCAGGGAAGCCGTAGTTGCCTGTGGGGGCACTTTCCATCTGGGCGGCATCCTGATCCATGCGGAATTTCAGGAGGCAGCCGGCCACTCCGGGCCACCAGGCCCTGGACATGAACCATGGCCTTTCCCCAGAGAAAAAAAAGTCACCAGGCCAGGTTCCTGAGGTCAGTTTGCAGGAGGCACTTGGCACTGTCAAACCAGACACAGTTGCCTGTGGGGGCACCTTGCATCCTTGTGGTATCCTGATCCGTTTGGAATTTCAGCAGGCAGCCGGCCACCCCGGGCCGCCCGGCCCTGGATAGGAACGATGGCCTTTCCTCAGAGAAACAAAAGACACCAGGCCAGGTTGCTGATGTCAATTTGCAGGAGGCACTTGTCACTGTCAGGGATGCCGCAGTTGCCTGTGGGGGCACTTTCCATCTGGGAGCTATCCTGATCCGTGCGGAATTTCAGCATGCAGCCGGCCACTCCAGTCCTATGGGTCCAGGATATGAAGCATGGCCGTTCCCCAGAGAAACAAACGTCACCAGGCCAGGTTTCTGATGTCAGTTTGCAGGAGGCACTTGGCACTGTCAAACCAGACACTGTTGCCTGTGGTGGTACCTTCGGTCTGAGAGGTATCCTGATCCGTTTGGAATTTCAGCAGGCAGCCGTCCACTCCGGGCCACCGGGCCCTGGACACGAACGATGGCACTTTCCCAGAGACACAAAAGTCACCAGGCCAGGTTCCTGATGTCAGTTTGCAGGAGGCACTTGGCACTGTCAAACCAGCCACAGGTGCCTGTGGAGGCACTTTGCATCTGGGAGGCATCCTGATCCGTTCGGAATTTCAGCAGGCAGACGGCGACTCCGGACCACCGGGAACTGGACACGAATCATGGCCTTTCCCCAGAGAAACAAAAGTCACCAGGCCAGGTTCCTGATGTCAGTTTGCAGGAGGCACTTGGCACTGTCAAACCAGCCACTGTTGCCTGTGGGGGCACCTTGAATCTGGGAGGCATCCTGATCCGTACGGAATTTCAGCAGGCAGCCGGCCTCTCCGGTCCTACATGTCCAGGATATGAAGCATGGCCTTTCCCCAGAGAAAGAAAAGTCACCAGGCCAGGTTGCTGATGTCAGTTTGCAGGAGGCACTTGGCACTGTCAAACCAGCCACAGTTGCCTGTGGGGGCACCTTGCATCTCGGAGGCGTCCTGATTTGTGAGGAATTTCAGCAGGCAGCCGGGCACTCCGGGCCGCAAGGGCCTGGACATGGACCATGGCCTTTCCCCAGAGAAACAAAAGTCACCCGGCCAGGTTCCTGATGTCAGTTTGCAAGAGGCACTTGGCACTGTCAGGGAAGCCGTAGTTGCCTGTGGGGGCACTTTCCATCTGGGCGTCATCCTGATCCATGCGGAATTTCAGGAGGCAGCCTGGCACTCCGTGCCACCAGGCCCTGGACATGAACCATGGCCTTTCCCCAGAGAAACAAAAGTCACCAGGTCAGGTTCCTGATGTCAGTTTGCAGGAGGCACCTGGCACTGTCAAACCAGCCACAGGTGCCTTTGGGGGCACCTTGCGTCTAGGCGGTATCCTGATCCGTGCGGAATTTCAGCGGGCATCCGGCCACTACGGGCCACCCGGCCCTGGATAGGAACGATGGCCTTTCCCCAGGGAAACACAATTCACCAGGCCAGGTTCCTGATGTCAGTTTGCAGGAGGCACTTGGCACTGTCAAACCAGCCACAGTTGCCTGTGGGGGCTCCTTGCATCTGGGAGGTATCCTGATTCATGCGGAATTTGAGCAGGCAGCCGGGCACTCCGGACCACGGGGAACTGGATACAAATCATGGCCTTTCCCCAGAGAAACAAAAGTCACCAGGCCAGGTTCCTGATGTCAGTTTGCAGGAGGCACTCTGGCACTGTCATACCAGCCACAGTTGCCTGTGGGAGCACATTGCATCTGGGAGGTATCCTCAACCGTTCGGAATTTCAGCAGGCAGCCGGCCTCTCCAGGCCACCGGGCACTGGGCACGAACTATGGCCTTTACCCAGAAAAACAAAAGTCACCAGGCCAGGTTCCTGATGTCAGTTTGGAGGAGGCACTTGGCACTGTCAAACCAGACACAGTTGCCTGTGGGGGCTCCTTCCATCTGGGAGCTATCCTGATCCGTGTGGAATTCCGGCAGGCAGCCGGCCATTCCAGGCGACCGGGCACGGGAGAGGAACGGTGGCCTTTACCCAGAGAAACAAAGGTCACCTGGCCAGGTTCCTGATGTCAATTTGCAGGAGGCACTTGGCACTGTCAGGGAAGCCGTAGTTGCCTGTGGGGGCATTTTGCATCTGGGCGTCATCCTGATCCATGCGGAATTTCAGCAGGCAGCCGGCCACTCCGCGCCTAAGGGTCCAGAATATGAAGCATGCCTTTTCCCCAGAGAAACAAAAGTCACCAGGCCAGGTTGCTGATGTCAGTTTGCAGGAGGCACTTGGCACTGTCAAACCAGCCACAGATGGCTGTGGTGGTACCTTCGGTCAGGAAGTCATCCTGGTCCTTGCGGAATTTCAGCAGGCAGATGGCCAATCCGGGCCCCCCGGCCGTGGATAGGAACGATGGCCTTTCCCCAGAGAAACAAAAGTCACCAGGCCAGGTTCCTGCTGTCAGTTTGCAGGAGGCACTTGGCACTGTCAAACCAGCCACAGTTGCTTGTGGGGGCTCGTATTATCTGGGAGGTAGCCTGATCCATGCGGAATTTCAGCAGGCAGCCGGCCACTCTGGGCCACCAGGCCCTGGACATGAACCATGGCCTTTCCCCAGAGAAACAAAAGTCACCAGGCCAGATTCCTGATGTCAGTTTGCAGGAGGCACTTGGCACTGACAAACCAGCCACAGTTGCCTGTGGGGGTATCTTTCATCCTGGTGGTATCCTACATCCTGGTGGTATCCTCATCCGCGCGGAATTTCAGCAGGCAGCCAGCCACTCCATGCCACCGGGCCCTGGACACGAACGAAGGCCTTTCCCCAGAGAAACAAATGTCACCAGGCCAGGTTCCTGCTGTCAGTTTGCAGGAGGCACTTGGCACTGTCAAACCAGCCACAGGTGCCTATGGGGGCACCTTGCATCTGGGAAGTTTCCTCAACCATACGGAATTTCAGCAGGCAGCCGGCCACTCCAGGGAAGCGGGCCCCGGACAACAATGATGGCCTTTCCTCAGAGAAACAAACGTCACCAGGCCAGGTTCCGGATGTCAGTTTGCAGGAGGCACTTGGCACTGTCAAACCAGCCAGAGTTACCTGTGGGGGCACTTTCCATCCGGGAGGCATCCTGATCCGTGCGGAATTTCAGCAGGCAGCCGGCCACTCCGGGCCGCAAGGCCCTGGACACGATCTATGGCCTTTCCCCAGAGAAAGAAAAGTCACCAGGCCAGGTTCCTGATGTCAGTTTGCAAGAGGCACTTGGCACTGTCAAACCAGCCACAGGTGCCTGTGGAGGCACTTTGCATCTGGGAGGCATCCTGATCCGTTCGGAATTTCAGCAGGCAGCCGGCCAGTCCGAGCCTCCCGGCCCGGGACAGGAATCATGGCCTTTCCCCAGAGAAACAAAAGTCACCAGGCCAGGTTCCTGATGTCAGTTTGCAGGAGGCACTAGGCACTGTCAAACCAGCCACAGGTGCCTGTGGGGGTGCCTTGCATTTGGGCGGCATCCTGATCTGTTTGGAATTTCAGCACGCAGCCGGCCTCTCCGGTCCTAAGGGTCCAGGATATGAAGCATGGCCTTTCCCCTGAGAAACAAAAGTCACCAGGCCAGGTTCCTGACGTCAGTTTGTAGGAGGTACTTGGCACTGTCAAACCAGCCACAGTTGCCTGTGGTGGTACCATCGGTCTGTGAGGTATCCAGATCCGTTTGGAATTTCAGCAGTCGGCCGGCCACTACGGGCCACCGGGCCCTGGACACGAACGATGGCACTTCCCCAGAGAAACAAAAGTCACCAGGCCAGGTTCCTGATGTCAGTTTGCAGGAGGCACTTGGCACTGTCAAACCAGCCACAGTTACATGTGGGGGCACTTTCCATCCGGGAGGCATCCTGATCCGTGCGGAATTTCAGCAGGCAGCCGGCCACTCCGGTCCTACGTGTCCAGGATATGAACCATGGCCTTTCCCCAGAGAAAGAAAAGTCACCAGGCCAGGTTGCTGATGTCAGTTTGCAGGAGGCACTTGGCACTGTCAAACCAGCCACAGTTGCCTGTGGGGGCGTCCTGCATCCTGGAGGTATCCTGATCCGTTCGGAATTTCAGCAGGCAGCCGGCCACGCCGGGCCACCGGGCCCTGGACAAGAACGATGGCACTTCCCATGAGAAACAAATGTCACCACGCCAGGTTCCTGATGTCAGTTTGCAGGAGGCACTTGGCACTGTCAAACCAGCCACAGTTGCCTGTGGGGGCACCTTGCATCTCGGAGGCATCCTGATTTGTGAGGAATTTCAGCAGGCAGCCGGCCACTCCGGGCCGCAAGGGCCTGGACATGGACCATGGCCTTTCCCCAGAGAAACAAAAGTCACCCGGCCAGGTTGCTGATGTCAGTTTGCAAGAGGCACTTGGCACTGTCAGGGAAGCCGTAGTTGCCTGTGGGGGCACTTTCCATCTGGGCGGCATCCTGATCCATGCGGAATTTCAGGAGGCAGCCGGCCACTCCGGGCCACCAGGCCCTGGACATGAACCATGGCCTTTCCCCAGAGAAACAAAAGTCACCAGGCCAGGTTCCTGATGTCAGTTTGCAGGAGGCACTAGGCACTGTCAAACCAGCCACAGGTGCCTGTGGGGGTGCCTTGCATTTGGGCGGCATCCTGATCTGTTTGGAATTTCAGCACGCAGCCGGCCTCTCCGGTCCTAAGGGTCCAGGATATGAAGCATGGCCTTTCCCCTGAGAAACAAAAGTCACCAGGCCAGGTTCCTGACGTCAGTTTGTAGGAGGTACTTGGCACTGTCAAACCAGCCACAGTTGCCTGTGGTGGTACCATCGGTCTGTGAGGTATCCAGATCCGTTCGGAATTTCAGCAGTCGGCCGGCCACTACGGGCCACCGGGCCCTGGACACGAACGATGGCACTTCCCCAGAGAAACAAAAGTCACCAGGCCAGGTTCCTGATGTCAGTTTGCAGGAGGCACTTGGCACTGTCAAACCAGCCACAGTTACATGTGGGGGCACTTTCCATCCGGGAGGCATCCTGATCCGTGCGGAATTTCAGCAGGCAGCCGGCCACTCCGGTCCTACGTGTCCAGGATATGAACCATGGCCTTTCCCCAGAGAAAGAAAAGTCACCAGGCCAGGTTGCTGATGTCAGTTTGCAGGAGGCACTTGGCACTGTCAAACCAGCCACAGTTGCCTGTGGGGGCGTCCTGCATCCTGGAGGTATCCTGATCCGTTCGGAATTTCAGCAGGCAGCCGGCCACGCCGGGCCACCGGGCCCTGGACAAGAACGATGGCACTTCCCATGAGAAACAAATGTCACCACGCCAGGTTCCTGATGTCAGTTTGCAGGAGGCACTTGGCACTGTCAAACCAGACACAGTTGCCTGTGGGGGCACCTTGCATCTCGGAGGCATCCTGATTTGTGAGGAATTTCAGCAGGCAGCCGGCCACTCCGGGCCGCAAGGGCCTGGACATGGACCATGGCCTTTCCCCAGAGAAACAAAAGTCACCCGGCCAGGTTGCTGATGTCAGTTTGCAAGAGGCACTTGGCACTGTCAGGGAAGCCGTAGTTGCCTGTGGGGGCACTTTCCATCTGGGCGGCATCCTGATCCATGCGGAATTTCAGGAGGCAGCCGGCCACTCCGGGCCACCAGGCCCTGGACATGAACCATGGCCTTTCCCCAGAGAAAAAAAAGTCACCAGGCCAGGTTCCTGATGTCAGTTTGCAGGAGGCACTTGGCACTGTCAAACCAGACACAGTTGCCTGTGGGGGCACCTTGCATCCTTGTGGTATCCTGATCCGTTTGGAATTTCAGCAGGCAGCCGGCCACCCCGGGCCGCCCGGCCCTGGATAGGAACGATGGCCTTTCCCCAGAGAAACAAAAGACACCAGGCCAGGTTCCTGATGTCAATTTGCAGGAGGCACTTGTCACTGTCAGGGATGCCGCAGTTGCCTGTGGGGGCACTTTCCATCTGGGATCTATCCTGATCCGTGCGGAATTTCAGCATGCAGCCGGCCACTCCAGTCCTATGGGTCCAGGATATGAAGCATGGCCGTTCCCCAGAGAAACAAACGTCACCAGGCCAGGTTTCTGATGTCAGTTTGCAGGAGGCACTTGGCACTGTCAAACCAGACACTGTTGCCTGTGGTGGTACCTTCGGTCTGAGAGGTATCCTGATCCGTTTGGAATTTCAGCAGGCAGCCGTCCACTCCGGGCCACCGGGCCCTGGACACGAACAATGGCACTTTCCCAGAGACACAAAAGTCACCAGGCCAGGTTCCTGATGTCAGTTTGCAGGAGGCACTTGGCACTGTCAAACCAGCCACAGGTGCCTGTGGAGGCACTTTGCATCTGGGAGGCATCCTGATCCGTTCGGAATTTCAGCAGGCATACGGCGACTCCGGACCACCAGGAACTGGACACGAATCATGGCCTTTCCCCAGAGAAACAAAAGTCACCAGGCCAGGTTCCTGATGTCAGTTTGCAGGAGGCACTTGGCACTGTCAAACCAGCCACTGTTGCCTGTGGGGGCACCTTGAATCTGGGAGGCATCCTGATCCGTACGGAATTTCAGCAGGCAGCCGGCCTCTCCGGTCCTACATGTCCAGGATATGAAGCATGGCCTTTCCCCAGAGAAAGAAAAGTCACCAGGCCAGGTTGCTGATGTCAGTTTGCAGGAGGCACTTGGCACTGTCAAACCAGCCACAGTTGCCTGTGGGGGCACCTTGCATCTCGGAGGCGTCCTGATTTGTGAGGAATTTCAGCAGGCAGCCGGCCACTCCGGGCCGCAAGGGCCTGGACATGGACCATGGCCTTTCCCCAGAGAAACAAAAGTCACCCGGCCAGGTTCCTGATGTCAGTTTGCAAGAGGCACTTGGCACTGTCAGGGAAGCCGTAGTTGCCTGTGGGGGCACTTTCCATCTGGGCGTCATCCTGATCCATGCGGAATTTCAGGAGGCAGCCTGGCACTCCGTGCCACCAGGCCCTGGACATGAACCATGGCCTTTCCCCAGAGAAACAAAAGTCACCAGGCCAGGTTCCTGATGTCAGTTTGCAGGAGGCACCTGGCACTGTCAAACCAGCCACAGGTGCCTTTGGGGGCACCTTGCGTCTAGGAGGTATCCTGATCCGTGCGGAATTTCAGCGGGCATCCGGCCACTACGGGCCACCCGGCCCTGGATAGGAACGATGGCCTTTCCCCAGGGAAACACAATTCACCAGGCCAGGTTCCTGATGTCAGTTTGCAGGAGGCACTTGGCACTGTCAAACCAGCCACAGTTGCCTGTGGGGGCTCCTTGCATCTGGGAGGTATCCTGATTCATGCGGAATTTGAGCAGGCAGCCGGGCACTCCGGACCACCGGGAACTGGATACGAATCATGGCCTTTCCCCAGAGAAACAAAAGTCACCAGGCCAGGTTCCTGATGTCAGTTTGCAGGAGGCACTCTGGCACTGTCATACCAGCCACAGTTGCCTGTGGGAGCACATTGCATCTGGGAGGTATCCTCAACCGTTTGGAATTTCAGCAGGCAGCCGGCCTCTCCAGGCCACCGGGCACTGGGCACAAACTATGGCCTTTACCCAGAAAACAAAAGTCACCAGGCCAGGTTCCTGATGTCAGTTTGGAGGAGGCACTTGGCACTGTCAAAGCAGCCACAGTTGCCTGTGGGGGCTCCTTCCATCTGGGAGCTATCCTGATCCGTGTGGAATTCCGGCAGGCAGCCGGCCATTCCAGGCGACCGGGCACGGGAGAGGAACGGTGGCCTTTACCCAGAGAAACAAAGGTCACCTGGCCAGGTTCCGGATGTCAATTTGCAGGAGGCACTTGGCACTGTCAGGGAAGCCGTAGTTGCCTGTGGGGGCACTTTGCATCTGGGCGTCATCCTGATCCATGCGGAATTTCAGCAGGCAGCCGGCCACTCCGCGCCTAAGGGTCCAGAATATGAAGCATGCCTTTTCCCCAGAGAAACAAAAGTCACCAGGCCAGGTTGCTGATGTCAGTTTGCAGGAGGCACTTGGCACTGACAAACCAGCCACAGATGGCTGTGGTGGTACCTTCGGTCAGGAAGTCATCCTGGTCCTTGCGGAATTTCAGCAGGCAGATGGCCAATCCGGGCCCCCCGGCCGTGGATAGGAACGATGGCCTTTCCCCAGAGAAACAAAAGTCACCAGGCCAGGTTCCTGCTGTCAGTTTGCAGGAGGCACTTGGCACTGTCAAACCAGCCACAGTTGCTTGTGGGGGCTCCTTTTATCTGGGAGGTAGCCTGATCCATGCGGAATTTCAGCAGGCAGCCGGCCACTCTGGGCCACCAGGCCCTGGACATGAACCATGGCCTTTCCCCAGAGAAACAAAAGTCACGAGGCCAGATTCCTGATGTCAGTTTGCAGGAGGCACTTGGCACTGACAAACCAGCCACAGTTGCCTGTGGGGGTATCTTTCATCCTGGTGGTATCCTACATCCTGGTGGTATCCTCATCCGCGCGGAATTTCAGCAGGCAGCCAGCCACTCCATGCCACTGGGCCCTGGACACGAACGAAGGCCTTTCCCCAGAGAAACAAAAGTCACCAGGCCAGGTTCCTGCTGTCAGTTTGCAGGAGGCACTTGGCACTGTCAAACCAGCCACAGGTGCCTATGGGGGCACCTTGCATCTGGGAAGTTTCCTCAACCATACGGAATTTCAGCAGGCAGCCGGCCACTCCAGGGAAGCGGGCCCCGGACAAGAATGATGGCCTTTCTCCAGAGAAACAAACGTCACCAGGCCAGGTTCCGGATGTCAGTTTGCAGGAGGCACTTGGCACTGTCAAACCAGCCACAGTTACCTGTGGGGGCACTTTCCATCCGGGAGGCATCCTGATCCGTGCGGAATTTCAGCAGGCAGCCGGACACTCCGGGCCGCAAGGCCCTGGACACGATCTATGGCCTTTCCCCAGAGAAAGAAAAGTCACCAGGCCAGGTTCCTGATGTCAGTTTGCAAGAGGCACTTGGCACTGTCAAACCAGCCACAGGTGCCTGTGGAGGCACTTTGCATCTGGGAGGCATCCTGATCCGTTCGGAATTTCAGCAGGCAGCCGGCCAGTCCGAGCCTCCCGGCCCGGGACAGGAATCATGGCCTTTCCCCAGAGAAACAAAAGTCACCAGGCCAGGTTCCTGATGTCAGTTTGCAGGAGGCACTAGGCACTGTCAAACCAGCCACAGGTGCCTGTGGGGGTGCCTTGCATTTGGGCGGCATCCTGATCTGTTTGGAATTTCAGCACGCAGCCGGCCTCTCCGGTCCTAAGGGTCCAGGATATGAAGCATGGCCTTTCCCCTGAGAAACAAAAGTCACCAGGCCAGGTTCCTGACGTCAGTTTGTAGGAGGTACTTGGCACTGTCAAACCAGCCACAGTTGCCTGTGGTGGTACCATCGGTCTGTGAGGTATCCAGATCCGTTCGGAATTTCAGCAGTCGGCCGGCCACTACGGGCCACCGGGCCCTGGACACGAACGATGGCACTTCCCCAGAGAAACAAAAGTCAGCAGGCCAGGTTCCTGATGTCAGTTTGCAGGAGGCACTTGGCACTGTCAAACCAGCCACAGTTACATGTGGGGGCACTTTCCATCCGGGAGGCATCCTGATCCGTGCGGAATTTCAGCAGGCAGCCGGCCACTCCGGTCCTACGTGTCCAGGATATGAACCATGGCCTTTCCCCAGAGAAAGAAAAGTCACCAGGCCAGGTTGCTGATGTCAGTTTGCAGGAGGCACTTGGCACTGTCCAACCAGCCACGGTTGCCAGTGGTGGCGCCTTGCTTCTGGGAGGTATATGGAGACATTCGGAATTTCAACAGGCAGCCAACCACTGCGGGAGACCAGAACCTGTCCAGGAACGATGTCCTTTCCTATGAGAAACAGAACTCAGCAGGCCAGCTTCCTGTGGTCAGTTTGCAGGAGGCACTTGGCACTGTCAAATCAGCCACACTTGCCTCTGGTGGAACGTTGCCTCCAGTAGGTGTCCCGAGATGAGCGGAATTTCAGCTGGCACCCTGCCACAGCGGGCCACCACAATCTGGACATAAATAATGGCCTTTCCCCAGAGTAGAAAAACTCAGCAGGCCAGGTTCCTGATGTCAGTTTGCAGGAGGCACTTGCCACCGTCAAAGCAGCCACACTTGCCTCTGGTGACGCCTTGCTTCTGGGAGGCATATGGAGACTTTCTGATTTTAGGCAGGCAGACAGCCACTGCGGGAGACAGGAAAATAGCAAAGAACGATGGCCTTTCCTATGAAAAACAGAACTCATCAGGCCAGGTTCCTGATGTCAGTTTGCAGGAGGCACTTGCCACTGTGAAATCCGCCACAGGTGCCTCTGGTGGAGCCTTGCAACTTGAAAGAACCCTGAGACATGCTGAATTTCACAAGAGAGCTTGCCATGCCAGGCAACGGGAGCCAGGACAGGAACAATGGCCTTTCCTATGAGAAACAAAACTCACCAGACCAGGTTCGCGATGTCTGTTTGCAGGAGGCACTTGGCACTATCAAATCAACCACAGTTTCCTGTGATGGCACCTTGCGTCTGGGAAGCATCCAAAGATATTTGGAATTTCAGAATGCAGCCGGCCATTGGGTGCCACCGGTCCCTGGACACGAACCATGGCCTTTCCCCAGAGAAACAAAACTCAGCAGGCCAAGTTCCTGATGTCAGTTTGCAAGAGGCACTTGGCACTGTCCAACCAGCCACACTTGCCTCTGGTGGTGTCTTGTTTCTGGCAGGTATCCTGAGATTTTCGGAATTTCAAGAAGCACCCTGACGCTACGGTCCACCGGAACCTGCCCAGGAACTATGGTCCTTCCCCTGAGAAACAAAACACACCAGGCAAGTTTCCTGTCGTCAGTTTGCAGGAGGCACTTGGTACTGTCCAACCAGCCATGGTTGCCACTGGTGGCACCTTGCTGATGGCTCGTATATTGGGACGGTCAGATTTTCAGCTGGCACCAGGCCTCTCTGACCCACCAGACCCTTGACAGGAAGGATGGCCTTTTCTCTGAGAAACCAAACTCAGCAGGCCAGGTTCCTGATGTCAGTTTGCCAGAGGCTCTTGGCACTTTCAAGCCAGCCACACTTGCCTCTGGCGGCACCTTGCTTCTGGGAGGCATCCTGAGATATTTGGAATTTTAAGAGGCACCAGGCCACACAGGGCCACCTGAAGCGGGACACGTACAATGGCCTTTTTCTGGGAGAAACAAAACTCAGCAGGCCAGGTTCCTGATGTCAGTTTGCAGGAGGCACTTGGCACTGTCCAACCAGCCACGGTTGCCAGTGGTGGCGCCTTGCTTCTGGGAGGTATATGGAGACTTTGGGAATTTCAGCACAGAGCCGGACACTGCGGGAGACCGGAACCTGTCCAAGAACGATGTCCTTTCCTATGAGAAACAGAACTCAGCAGGCCAGCTTCCTGTGGTCAGTTTGCGGGAGGCACTTGGCACTGTCAAATCAGCCACACTTGCCTCTGGTGGAACGTTGCCTCTGGTAGGCATCCCGAGATGAGAGGAATTTCAGCTGGCACCCTGCCACACCGGGCCACCAGAAACTGGACATATATAATGGCCTTACCCCAGAGTAGAAAAACTCAGCAGGCCAGGTTCCTGTTGTCAGTTTGCAGGAGGCACTTGGCACTGTCCAACCAGCCACACGTGCCTCTGGCGGCACCTTGCTTCCTCAAGGCATCCTGAGATGTTTGGAATTTTAAGAGACACCAGGCCACGCTGGGCCACCGGATCCTGGACTCGATCAATGGCCTTTCCTCTGAGAAACAAAACTCAGCAGGCCAGGCTCCTGATGTCCGTTTGCAGGAGGCACTTGGCACTCTCAAACCAGCCACATTTGCCCGTGGTGGCATCTGGCTTCCGCAAGGCATCCTGAGACGTGCGGAATTTCGGCAGGCAGCTTGCCGCCCCGGGCCACGGGAACCAGGACGCAAACAATGACCTTTCCTATGTGACATAAAACTCATCAGGCCAAGTTCCTGAAGTCCGTTTGCAGGAGGCACTTGGCACTGTCAAAGCAGCCACACTTGCCTCTGGCCGCACCTTGCTTCCTCAAGGCATCCTGAGATGTTTGGAATTTTAAGAGACACCAGGCCATGCTGGGCCACCGGAACCTGGACACGATCAATGGCCTTTCCTATGAGAAACAAAACTCAGCAGGCCAGGTTCCTGATGTCCGTTTGCAGGAGGCACTTGGCACTCTCAAACCAGTCACATTTGCCCGTGGTGGCATCTGGCTTCCGCAAGGCATCCTGAGACGTGCGGAATTTCGGCAGGCAGCTCGCCGCCCCGGGCCACGGGAACCAGGACGCAAACAATGACCTTTCCTATGAGACATAAAACTCATCAGGCCAAGTTCCTGATGTCAGTTTGCAGGAGGCACTTGGCTCTGTCCAACAAGCCACAGTTGCCTGTGCTGGAACCTTGCATCTTGGAGGCATCCTGGGACATTCGGAATTTCTGAATGCAGCCGGCCATTGGGTGCCAGCAGGCCCTGGACACGAACCATGGCCTTTCCCCAGAGAAACAAAACTCAGCAGGCCAAGTTCCTGATGTCAGTTTGCCAGAGGCACTTGGCACTTTCAAGCCAGCCACACTTGCCTCTGGCGGCACCTTGCTTCCTCAAGGCATCCTGAGATGTTTGGAATTTTAAGAGACACCAGGCCACGCTGGGCCACCGGAACCTGGACTCGATCAATGGCCTTTCCTCTGAGAAACAAAACTCAGCAGGCCAGGTTCCTGATGTCCGTTTGCAGGAGGCACTTGGCACTGTCCAACCAGCCACGGTTGCCAGTGGTGGCGCCTTGCTTCTGGGAGGTATATGGAGACATTCGGAATTTCAACAGGCAGCCAACCACTGCGGGAGACCAGAACCTGTCCAGGAACGATGTCCTTTCCTATGAGAAACAGAACTCAGCAGGCCAGCTTCCTGTGGTCAGTTTGCAGGAGGCACTTGGCACTGTCAAATCAGCCACACTTGCCTCTGGTGGAACGTTGCCTCCAGTAGGTGTCCCGAGATGAGCGGAATTTCAGCTGGCACCCTGCCACAGCGGGCCACCACAATCTGGACATAAATAATGGCCTTTCCCCAGAGTAGAAAAACTCAGCAGGCCAGGTTCCTGATGTCAGTTTGCAGGAGGCACTTGCCACCGTCAAAGCAGCCACACTTGCCTCTGGTGACGCCTTGCTTCTGGGAGGCATATGGAGACTTTCTGATTTTAGGCAGGCAGACAGCCACTGCGGGAGACAGGAAAATAGCAAAGAACGATGGCCTTTCCTATGAAAAACAGAACTCATCAGGCCAGGTTCCTGATGTCAGTTTGCAGGAGGCACTTGCCACTGTGAAATCCGCCACAGGTGCCTCTGGTGGAGCCTTGCAACTTGAAAGAACCCTGAGACATGCTGAATTTCACAAGAGAGCTTGCCATGCCAGGCAACGGGAGCCAGGACAGGAACAATGGCCTTTCCTATGAGAAACAAAACTCACCAGACCAGGTTCGCGATGTCTGTTTGCAGGAGGCACTTGGCACTATCAAATCAACCACAGTTTCCTGTGATGGCACCTTGCGTCTGGGAAGCATCCAAAGATATTTGGAATTTCAGAATGCAGCCGGCCATTGGGTGCCACCGGTCCCTGGACACGAACCATGGCCTTTCCCCAGAGAAACAAAACTCAGCAGGCCAAGTTCCTGATGTCAGTTTGCAAGAGGCACTTGGCACTGTCAAACCAGCCACACTTGCCTCTGGTGGTGTCTTGTTTCTGGCAGGTATCCTGAGATTTTCGGAATTTCAAGAAGCACCCTGACGCTACGGTCCACCGGAACCTGCCCAGGAACTATGGTCCTTCCCCTGAGAAACAAAACACACCAGGCAAGTTTCCTGTCGTCAGTTTGCAGGAGGCACTTGGTACTGTCCAACCAGCCATGGTTGCCACTGGTGGCACCTTGCTGATGGCTCGTATATTGGGACGGTCAGATTTTCAGCTGCCACCAGGCCTCTCTGACCCACCAGACCCTTGACAGGAAGGATGGCCTTTTCTCTGAGAAACCAAACTCAGCAGGCCAGGTTCCTGATGTCAGTTTGCCAGAGGCTCTTGGCACTTTCAAGCCAGCCACACTTGCCTCTGGCGGCACCTTGCTTCTGGGAGGCATCCTGAGATATTTGGAATTTTAAGAGGCACCAGGCCACACAGGGCCACCTGAAGCGGGACACGTACAATGGCCTTTTTCTGGGAGAAACAAAACTCAGCAGGCCAGGTTCCTGATGTCAGTTTGCAGGAGGCACTTGGCACTGTCCAACCAGCCACGGTTGCCAGTGGTGGCGCCTTGCTTCTGGGAGGTATATGGAGACTTTGGGAATTTCAGCACAGAGCCGGACACTGCGGGAGACCGGAACCTGTCCAAGAACGATGTCCTTTCCTATGAGAAACAGAACTCAGCAGGCCAGCTTCCTGTGGTCAGTTTGCGGGAGGCACTTGGCACTGTCAAATCAGCCACACTTGCCTCTGGTGGAACGTTGCCTCTGGTAGGCATCCCGAGATGAGAGGAATTTCAGCTGGCACCCTGCCACACCGGGCCACCAGAAACTGGACATATATAATGGCCTTACCCCAGAGTAGAAAAACTCAGCAGGCCAGGTTCCTGTTGTCAGTTTGCAGGAGGCACTTGGCACTGTCCAACCAGCCACACGTGCCTCTGGCGGCACCTTGCTTCCTCAAGGCATCCTGAGATGTTTGGAATTTTAAGAGACACCAGGCCACGCTGGGCCACCGGATCCTGGACTCGATCAATGGCCTTTCCTCTGAGAAACAAAACTCAGCAGGCCAGGTTCCTGATGTCCGTTTGCAGGAGGCACTTGGCACTCTCAAACCAGCCACATTTGCCCGTGGTGGCATCTGGCTTCCGCAAGGCATCCTGAGACGTGCGGAATTTCGGCAGGCAGCTTGCCGCCCCGGGCCACGGGAACCAGGACGCAAACAATGACCTTTCCTATGTGACATAAAACTCATCAGGCCAAGTTCCTGAAGTCCGTTTGCAGGAGGCACTTGGCACTGTCAAAGCAGCCACACTTGCCTCTGGCCGCACCTTGCTTCCTCAAGGCATCCTGAGATGTTTGGAATTTTAAGAGACACCAGGCCATGCTGGGCCACCGGAACCTGGACTCGATCAATGGCCTTTCCTCTGAGAAACAAACTCAGCAGGCCAGGTTCCTGATGTCCGTTTGCAGGAGGCACTTGGTACTGTCCAACCAGCCACGGTTGCCACTGGTGGCACCTTGCTGATGGCTCGTATATTGGGACGTTCACATTTTCAGCTGGCACCAGGCCTCTCCAACCCACCAGACCCTTGACAGGAAGGATGGCCTTTTCTCTGAGAAACCAAACTCAGCAGGCCAGGTTCCTGAAGTCCGTTTGCAGGAGGCACTTGGCACTGTCCAACCAGCCACACTTGCCTCTGCTGGCACCTTGCTTCTGGGAGGTATATGGAGACTTTGGGAATTTCAGCACAGAGCCGGACACTGCGGGAGACCGGAACCTGGCCGGGGACGAGGGCCTTTCCCCAGACAAACAAAACTCACCAAGCCAGGTTCGTGACATCAGTTTGCCAGAGGCACTTGGCACTTTCAAGACAGCCACACTTGCCTCTGGCAGCACCTTGCTTCTGGGAGGCATCCTGAGATATTTGGAATTTTAAGAGGCACCAGGCCACACAGGGCCACCGGAACCTGGACAGGTACAATGGCCTTTTTCTGGGAGAAACAAAACTCAGCAGGCCAGGTTCCTGATGTCAGTTTGCAGGAGGCACTTGGCACTGTCCAACCAGCCACGGTTGCCAGTGGTGGCGCCTTGCTTCTGGGAGGTATATTGGGACATTCGGAATTTCAACAGGCAGCCAACCACTGCGGGAGACCAGAACCTGTCCAGGAACGATGTCCTTTCCTATGAGAAACAGAACTCAGCAGGCCAGGTTTCTGTGGTCAGTTTGCGGGAGGCACTTGGCACTGTCAAATCAGCCACACTTGCCTCTGGTGGAATGTTGCCTCCGGCAGGTGTCCCGAGATGAGCGGAATTTCAGCTGGCACCCTGCCACAGCGGGCCACCACAAACTGGACATAAATAATGGCCTTTCCCCAGAGTAGAAAATCTCAGCAGGCCAGGTTCCTGATGTCAGTTTGCAGGAGGCACTTGGCACTGTCAAAGCAGCCACACTTGCCTCTGGTGACGCCTTGCTTCTGGGAGGCATATGGAGACTTTCTGATTTTAGGCAGGCAGACAGCCACTGCGATAGACAGGAAAATGGCAAAGAACGATGGCCTTTCCTATGAAAAACAGAACTCATCAGGCCAGGTTCCTGATGTCAGTTTGCAGGAGGCACTTGCCACTGTGAAATCCGCCACAGGTGCCTCTGGTGGAGCCTTGCAACTTGAAAGCACCCTGAGACATGCTGAATTTCAGTAGACAGCTTGCCATGCCAGGCAACGGGAGCCAGGTCAGGAACAATGGCCTTTCCTATGAGAAACAAAACTCACCAGACCTGGTTCGAGATGTCCGTTTGCAGGAGGCACTTGGCACTATCAAATCAACCACAGTTTCCTGTGATGGCACCTTGCGTCTGGGAAGCATCCAAAGATATTTGGAATTTCAGAATGCAGCCGGCCATTGGGTGCCACCGGTCCCTGGACACGAACCATGGTCTTTCCCCAGAGAAACAAAACTCAGCAGGCCAAGTTCCTGATGTCAGTTTGCAAGAGGCACTTGGCACTGTCAAACCAGCCACACTTGCCTCTGGTGGTGTCTTGCTTCTGGCAGGTATCCTGAGATTTTCGGAATTTCAAGAAGCACCCTGACGCTACGGTCCACCGGAACCTGCCCAGGAACTATGGTCCTTCCCCTGAGAAACAAAACACACCAGGCAAGTTTCCTGTCGTCAGTTTGCAGGAGGCACTTGGTACTGTCCAACCAGCCACGGTTGCCACTGGTGGCACCTTGCTGATGGCTCGTATATTGGGACGTTCACATTTTCAGCTGGCACCAGGCATCTCCAACCCACCAGACCCTTGACAGGAAGGATGGCCTTTTCTCTGAGAAACCAAACTCAGCAGGCCAGGTTCCTGAAGTCCGTTTGCAGGAGGCACTTGGCACTGTCCAACCAGCCACACTTGCCTCTGCTGGCACCTTGCTTCTGGGAGGTATATGGAGACTTTGGGAATTTCAGCACAGAGCCGGACACTGCGGGAGACCGGAACCTGGCCAGGGACGAGGGCCTTTCCCCAGACAAACAAAACTCACCAAGCCAGGTTCGTGACATCAGTTTGCCAGAGGCACTTGGCACTTTCAAGACAGCTACACTTGCCTCTGGCGGCACCTTGCTTCTGGGAGGCATCCTGAGATATTTGGAATTTTAAGAGGCACCAGGCCACACAGGGCCACCGGAACCTGGACACGTACAATGGCCTTTTTCTGGGAGAAACAAAACTTAGCAGGCCAGGTTCCTGATGTCCGTTTGCAGGAGGCACTTGGCACTGTCCAAGCAGCCACGGTTGCCAGTGGTGGCATCTTGCTTCTGGCTGGTATATTAGGACGTTAGGAATTTCAGCAGGCACCAGGCATCACCGGGCCTCCGGAGCCTGAACACCAAAGATGGCCTTTTCTCTGAGAAACAAAACTCAGCAGGCCAGGTTCCTGAAGTCCGTTTGCAGGAGGCACTTGGCACTGTCCAACCAGCCACACTTGCCTCTGCTGGCACCTTGCTTCTGGGAGGTATATGGAGACTTTGGGAATTTCAGCAAAGAGCCGGACACTGCGGGAGACCGGAACCTGGCCAGGGACGAGGGCCTTTCCCCACAGAAACAAAACTCACCAAGCCAGGTTCGTGACATCAGTTTGCCAGAGGCACTTGGCACTTTCAAGCCAGCCACACTTGCCTCTGGCGGCACCTTGCTTCCTCAAGGCATCCTGAGATGTTTGGAATTTTAAGAGGCACCAGGCCACGCTGGGCCACCGGAACCTGGACTCGATCAATAGCCTTTCCTCTGAGAAACAAAACTCAGCAGGCCAGGTTCCTGATGTCCGTTTGCAGGAGGCACTTGGCACTCTCAAACCAGCCACATTTGCCCGTGGTGGCATCTGGCTTCCGCAAGGCATCCTGAGACGTGCGGAATTTCGGCAGGCAGCTTGCCGCCCCGGGCCACGGGAACCAGGACGCAAACAATGACCTTTCCTATGAGACATAAAACTCATCAGGCCAAGTTCCTGATGTCAGTTTGCAGGAGGCACTTGGCTCTGTCCAACAAGCCACAGTTGCCTGTGCTGGAACCTTGCATCTTGGAGGCATCCTGGGACATTCGGAATTTCAGAATGCAGCCGGCCATTGGGTGCCAGCAGGCCCTGGACACGAACCATGGCCTTTCCCCAGAGAAACAAAACTCAGCAGGCCAAGTTCCTGATGTCAGTTTGCCAGAGGCACTTGGCACTTTCAAGCCAGCCACACTTGCCTCTGGCGGCACCTTGCTTCCTCAAGGCATCCTGAGATGTTTGGAATTTTAAGAGACACCAGGCCACGCTGGGCCACCGGAACCTGGACTCGATCAATGGCCTTTCCTCTGAGAAACAAAACTCAGCAGGCCAGGTTCCTGATGTCCGTTTGCAGGAGGCACTTGGCACTGTCCAACCAGCCACGGTTGCCAGTGGTGGCGCCTTGCTTCTGAGAGGTATATGGAGACATTCGGAATTTCAACAGGCAGCCAACCACTGCGGGAGACCAGAACCTGTCCAGGAACGATGTCCTTTCCTATGAGAAACAGAAGTCAGCAGGCCAGCTTCCTGTGGTCAGTTTGCAGGAGGCACTTGGCACTGTCAAATCAGCCACACTTGCCTCTGGTGGAACGTTGCCTCCAGTAGGTGTCCCGAGATGAGCGGAATTTCAGCTGGCACCCTGCCACAGCGGGCCACCACAATCTGGACATAAATAATGGCCTTTCCCCAGAGTAGAAAAACTCAGCAGGCCAGGTTCCTGATGTCAGTTTGCAGGAGGCACTTGCCACCGTCAAAGCAGCCACACTTGCCTCTGGTGACGCCTTGCTTCTGGGAGGCATATGGAGACTTTCTGATTTTAGGCAGGCAGACAGCCACTGCGGGAGACAGGAAAATAGCAAAGAACGATGGCCTTTCCTATGAAAAACAGAACTCATCAGGCCAGGTTCCTGATGTCAGTTTGCAGGAGGCACTTGCCACTGTGAAATCCGCCACAGGTGCCTCTGGTGGAGCCTTGCAACTTGAAAGCACCCTGAGACATGCTGAATTTCACAAGAGAGCTTGCCATGCCAGGCAACGGGAGCCAGGACAGGAACAATGGCCTTTCCTATGAGAAACAAAACTCACCAGACCAGGTTCGCGATGTCTGTTTGCCGGAGGCACTTGGCACTATCAAATCAACCACAGTTTCCTGTGATGGCACCTTGCGTCTGGGAAGCATCCAAAGATATTTGGAATTTCAGAATGCAGCCGGCCATTGGGTGCCACCGGTCCCTGGACACGAACCATGGCCTTTCCCCAGAGAAACAAAACTCAGCAGGCCAAGTTCCTGATGTCAGTTTGCAAGAGGCACTTGGCACTGTCCAACCAGCCACACTTGCCTCTGGTGGTGTCTTGCTTCTGGCAGGTATCCTGAGATTTTCGGAATTTCAAGAAGCACCCTGACGCTACGGTCCACCGGAACCTGCCCAGGAACTATGGTCCTTCCCCTGAGAAACAAAACACACCAGGCAAGTTTCCTGTCATCAGTTTGCAGGAGGCACTTGGTACTGTCCAACCAGCCATGGTTGCCACTGGTGGCACCTTGCTGATGGCTCGTATATTGGGACGGTCAGATTTTCAGCTGCCACCAGGCCTCTCCGACCCACCAGACCCTTGACAGGAAGGATGGCCTTTTCTCTGAGAAACCAAACTCAGCAGGCCAGGTTCCTGATGTCAGTTTGCCAGAGGCTCTTGGCACTTTCAAGCCAGCCACACTTGCCTCTGGCGGCACCTTGCTTCCTCAAGGCATCCTGAGATATTTGGAATTTTAAGAGGCACCAGGCCACACAGGGCCACCTGAAGCGGGACACGTACAATGGCCTTTTTCTGGGAGAAACAAAACTCAGCAGGCCAGGTTCCTGATGTCAGTTTGCAGGAGGCACTTGGCACTGTCCAACCAGCCACGGTTGCCAGTGGTGGCGCCTTGCTTCTGGGAGGTATATGGAGACTTTGGGAATTTCAGCACAGAGCCGGACACTGCGGGAGACCGGAACCTGTCCAAGAACGATGTCCTTTCCTATGAGAAACAGAACTCAGCAGGCCAGCTTCCTGTGGTCAGTTTGCGGGAGGCACTTGGCACTGTCAAATCAGCCACACTTGCCTCTGGTGGAACGTTGCCTCTGGTAGGCATCCCGAGATGAGAGGAATTTCAGCTGGCACCCTGCCACACCGGGCCACCAGAAACTGGACATATATAATGGCCTTACCCCAGAGTAGAAAAACTCAGCAGGCCAGGTTCCTGTTGTCAGTTTGCAGGAGGCACTTGGCACTGTCCAACCAGCCACACGTGCCTCTGGCGGCACCTTGCTTCCTCAAGGCATCCTGAGATGTTTGGAATTTTAAGAGACACCAGGCCACGCTGGGCCACCGGATCCTGGACTCGATCAATGGCCTTTCCTCTGAGAAACAAAACTCAGCAGGCCAGGTTCCTGATGTCCGTTTGCAGGAGGCACTTGGCACTCTCAAACCAGCCACATTTGCCCGTGGTGGCATCTGGCTTCCGCAAGGCATCCTGAGACGTGCGGAATTTCGGCAGGCAGCTTGCCGCCCCGGGCCACGGGAACCAGGACGCAAACAATGACCTTTCCTATGAGACATAAAACTCATCAGGCCAAGTTCCTGAAGTCCGTTTGCAGGAGGCACTTGGCACTGTCAAAGCAGCCACACTTGCCTCTGGCCGCACCTTGCTTCCTCAAGGCATCCTGAGATGTTTGGAATTTTAAGAGACACCAGGCCATGCTGGGCCACCGGAACCTGGACTCGATCAATGGCCTTTCCTCTGAGAAACAAACTCAGCAGGCCAGGTTCCTGATGTCCGTTTGCAGGAGGCACTTGGCACTCTCAAACCAGCCACATTTGCCCGTGGTGGCATCTGGCTTCCGCAAGGCATCCTGAGACGTGCGGAATTTCAGCAGGCAGCTTGCCGCCCCGGGCCACGGGAATCAGGACGCAAACAATGACCTTTCCTATGAGACACAAAACTCATCAGGCCAAGTTCCTGATGTCAGTTTGCAGGAGGCACTTGGCTCTGTCCCACAAGCCACAGTTGCCTGTGCTGGAACCTTGCATCTTGGAGGCATCCTGTGCCATTCGGAATTTCAGAATGCAGCCGGCCATTGGGTGCCAGCAGGCCCTGGACACGAACCATGGCCTTTCCCCAGAGAAACCAAATTCAGCAGGCCAAGTTCCTGATGTCAGTTTGCAAGAGGCACTTGGCACTGTCAAACCAGCCACACTTGCCTCTGGTGGTGTCTTGTTTCTGGCAGGTATCCTGAGATTTTCGGAATTTCAAGAAGCACCCTGACGCTACGGTCCACCGGAACCTGCCCAGGAACTATGGTCCTTCCCCTGAGAAACAAAACACACCAGGCAAGTTTCCTGTCGTCAGTTTGCAGGAGGCACTTGGTACTGTCCAACCAGCCACGGTTGCCACTGGTGGCACCTTGCTGATGGCTCGTATATTGGGACGTTCACATTTTCAGCTGGCACCAGGCATCTCCAACCCACCAGACCCTTGACAGGAAGGATGGCCTTTTCTCTGAGAAACCAAACTCAGCAGGCCAGGTTCCTGAAGTCCGTTTGCAGGAGGCACTTGGCACTGTCCAACCAGCCACACTTGCCTCTGCTGGCACCTTGCTTCTGGGAGGTATATGGAGACTTTGGGAATTTCAGCACAGAGCCGGACACTGCGGGAGACCGGAACCTGGCCGGGGACGAGGGCCTTTCCCCAGACAAACAAAACTCACCAAGCCAGGTTCGTGACATCAGTTTGCCAGAGGCACTTGGCACTTTCAAGACAGCCACACTTGCCTCTGGCGGCACCTTGCTTCTGGGAGGCATCCTGAGATATTTGGAATTTTAAGAGGCACCAGGCCACACAGGGCCACCGGAACCTGGACACGTACAATGGCCTTTTTCTGGGAGAAACAAAACTCAGCAGGCCAGGTTCCTGATGTCAGTTTGCAGGAGGCACTTGGCACTGTCCAACCAGCCACGTTTGCCAGTGGTGGCGCCTTGCTTCTGGGAGGTATATGGAGACATTCGGAATTTCAACAGGCAGCCAACCACTGCGGGAGACCAGAACCTGTCCAGGAACGATGTCCTTTCCTATGAGAAACAGAACTCAGCAGGCCAGGTTTCTGTGGTCAGTTTGCGGGAGGCACTTGGCACTGTCAAATCAGCCACACTTGCCTCTGGTGGAACGTTGCCTCTGGTAGGCGTCCCGAGATGAGCGGAATTTCAGCTGGCACCCTGCCACAGCGGGCCACCACAAACTGGACATAAATAATGGCCTTTCCCCAGAGTAGAAAATCTCAGCAGGCCAGGTTCCTGATGTCAGTTTGCAGGAGGCACTTGCCACTGTCAAAGCAGCCACACTTGCCTCTGGTGACGCCTTGCTTCTGGGAGGCATATGGAGACTTTCTGATTTTAGGCAGGCAGACAGCCACTGCGGGAGACAGGAAAATGGCAAAGAACGATGGCCTTTCCTATGAAAAACAGAACTCATCAGGCCAGGTTCCTGATGTCAGTTTGCAGGAGGCACTTGCCACAGTGAAATCCGCCACAGGTGCCTCTGGTGGAGCCTTGCAACTTGAAAGCACCCTGAGACATGCTGAATTTCAGTAGACAGCTTGCCATGCCAGGCAACGGGAGCCAGGTCAGGAACAATGGCCTTTCCTATGAGAAACAAAACTCACCAGACCTGGTTCGAGATGTCCGTTTGCAGGAGGCACTTGGCACTATCAAATCAACCACAGTTTCCTGTGATGGCACCTTGCGTCTGGGAAGCATCCAAAGATATTTGGAATTTCAGAATGCAGCCGGCCATTGGGTGCCACCGGTCCCTGGACACGAACCATGGTCTTTCCCCAGAGAAACAAAACTCAGCAGGCCAAGTTCCTGATGTCAGTTTGCAAGAGGCACTTGGCACTGTCCAACCAGCCACACTTGCCTCTGGTGGTGTCTTGCTTCTGGCAGGTATCCTGAGATTTTCGGAATTTCAAGAAGCACCCTGACGCTACGGTCCACCGGAACCTGCCCAGGAACTATGGTCCTTCCCCTGAGAAACAAAACACACCAGGCAAGTTTCCTGTCGTCAGTTTGCAGGAGGCACTTGGTACTGTCCAACCAGCCACGGTTGCCACTGGTGGCACCTTGCTGATGGCTCGTATATTGGGACGTTCACATTTTCAGCTGGCACCAGGCATCTCCAACCCACCAGACCCTTGACAGGAAGGATGGCCTTTTCTCTGAGAAACCAAACTCAGCAGGCCAGGTTCCTGAAGTCCGTTTGCAGGAGGCACTTGGCACTGTCCAACCAGCCACACTTGCCTCTGCTGGCACCTTGCTTCTGGGAGGTATATGGAGACTTTGGGAATTTCAGCACAGAGCCGGACACTGCGGGAGACCGGAACCTGGCCGGGGACGAGGGCCTTTCCCCAGACAAACAAAACTCACCAAGCCAGGTTCGTGACATCAGTTTGCCAGAGGCACTTGGCACTTTCAAGACAGCCACACTTGCCTCTGGCGGCACCTTGCTTCTGGGAGGCATCCTGAGATATTTGGAATTTTAAGAGGCACCAGGCCACACAGGGCCACCGGAACCTGGACACGTACAATGGCCTTTTTCTGGGAGAAACAAAACTCAGCAGGCCAGGTTCCTGATGTCAGTTTGCAGGAGGCACTTGGCACTGTCCAACCAGCCACGTTTGCCAGTGGTGGCGCCTTGCTTCTGGGAGGTATATGGAGACATTCGGAATTTCAACAGGCAGCCAACCACTGCGGGAGACCAGAACCTGTCCAGGAACGATGTCCTTTCCTATGAGAAACAGAACTCAGCAGGCCAGGTTTCTGTGGTCAGTTTGCGGGAGGCACTTGGCACTGTCAAATCAGCCACACTTGCCTCTGGTGGAACGTTGCCTCTGGCAGGTGTCCCGAGATGAGCGGAATTTCAGCTGGCACCCTGCCACAGCGGGCCACCACAATCTGGACATAAATAATGGCCTTTCCCCAGAGTAGAAAAACTCAGCAGGCCAGGTTCCTGATGTCAGTTTGCAGGAGGCACTTGCCACCGTCAAAGCAGCCACACTTGCCTCTGGTGACGCCTTGCTTCTGGGAGGCATATGGAGACTTTCTGATTTTAGGCAGGCAGACAGCCACTGCGGGAGACAGGAAAATAGCAAAGAACGATGGCCTTTCCTATGAAAAACAGAACTCAGCAGGCCAGGTTCCTGATGTCAGTTTGCAGGAGGCACTTGCCACTGTGAAATCCGCCACAGGTGCCTCTGGTGGAGCCTTGCAATTTGAAAGCACCCTGAGACATGCTGAATTTCACAAGCGAGCTTGCCATGCCAGGCAACGGGAACCAGGACAGGAACAATGGCCTTTCCTATGAGAAACAAAACTCACCAGACCAGGTTCGCGATGTCCGTTTGCAGGAGGCACTTGGCACTATCAAATCAACCACAGTTTCCTGTGATGGCACCTTGCGTCTGGGAAGCATCCAAAGATATTTGGAATTTCAGCAGGCAGACAGCCATCTGGACCAGTGGTCCTAGACAGGAATGATGGCCTTTCCCCAGACAAACAAAGCTCAGCAGGCCAGGTTCCTGATGTCCGTTTGCAGGAGGCACTTGGCACTGTCCAAGCAGCCACGGTTGCCAGTGGTGGCATCTTGCTTCTGGCTGGTATATTAGGACGTTAGGAATTTCAGCAGGCACCAGGCATCACCGGGCCTCCGGAGCCTGAACACCAAAGATGGTCTTTTCTCTGAGAAACAAAACTCAGCAGGCCAGGTTCCTGAAGTCCGTTTGCAGGAGGCACTTGGCACTGTCCAACCAGCCACACTTGCCTCTGCTGGCACCTTGCTTCTGGGAGGTATATGGAGACTTTGGGAATTTCAGCACAGAGCCGGACACTGCGGGAGACCGGAACCTGGCCAGGGACGAGGGCCTTTCCCCACAGAAACAAAACTCACCAAGCCAGGTTCGTGACATCAGTTTGCCAGAGGCACTTGGCACTTTCAAGCCAGCCACACTTGCCTCTGGCAGCACCTTGCTTCCTCAAGGCATCCTGAGATGTTTGGAATTTTAAGAGACACCAGGCCACGCTGGGCCACCGGAACCTGGACACGATCAATGGCCTTTCCTATGAGAAACAAAACTCAGCAGGCCAGGTTCCTGATGTCCGTTTGCAGGAGGCACTTGGCACTCTCAAACCAGTCACATTTGCCCGTGGTGGCATCTGGCTTCCGCAAGGCATCCTGAGACGTGCGGAATTTCGGCAGGCAGCTCGCCGCCCCGGGCCACGGGAACCAGGACGCAAACAATGACCTTTCCTATGAGACATAAAACTCATCAGGCCAAGTTCCTGATGTCAGTTTGCAGGAGGCACTTGGCTCTGTCCAACAAGCCACACTTGCCTGTGCTGGAACCTTGCATCTTGGAGGCATCCTGGGACATTCGGAATTTCAGAATGCAGCCGGCCATTGGGTGCCAGCAGGCCCTGGACACGAACCATGGCCTTTCCCCAGAGAAACAAAACTCAGCAGGCCAAGTTCCTGATGTCAGTTTGCCAGAGGCACTTGGCACTTTCAAGCCAGCCACACTTGCCTCTGGCGGCACCTTGCTTCCTCAAGGCATCCTGAGATGTTTGGAATTTTAAGAGACACCAGGCCACGCTGGGCCACCGGAACCTGGACTCGATCAATGGCCTTTCCTCTGAGAAACAAAACTCAGCAGGCCAGGTTCCTGATGTCCGTTTGCAGGAGGCACTTGGCACTGTCCAACCAGCCACGGTTGCCAGTGGTGGCGCCTTGCTTCTGGGAGGTATATGGAGACATTCGGAATTTCAACAGGCAGCCAACCACTGCGGGAGACCAGAACCTGTCCAGGAACGATGTCCTTTCCTATGAGAAACAGAACTCAGCAGGCCAGCTTCCTGTGGTCAGTTTGCAGGAGGCACTTGGCACTGTCAAATCAGCCACACTTGCCTCTGGTGGAACGTTGCCTCCAGTAGGTGTCCCGAGATGAGCGGAATTTCAGCTGGCACCCTGCCACAGCGGGCCACCACAATCTGGACATAAATAATGGCCTTTCCCCAGAGTAGAAAAACTCAGCAGGCCAGGTTCCTGATGTCAGTTTGCAGGAGGCACTTGCCACCGTCAAAGCAGCCACACTTGCCTCTGGTGACGCCTTGCTTCTGGGAGGCATATGGAGACTTTCTGATTTTAGGCAGGCAGACAGCCACTGCGGGAGACAGGAAAATAGCAAAGAACGATGGCCTTTCCTATGAAAAACAGAACTCATCAGGCCAGGTTCCTGATGTCAGTTTGCAGGAGGCACTTGCCACTGTGAAATCCGCCACAGGTGCCTCTGGTGGAGCCTTGCAACTTGAAAGAACCCTGAGACATGCTGAATTTCACAAGAGAGCTTGCCATGCCAGGCAACGGGAGCCAGGACAGGAACAATGGCCTTTCCTATGAGAAACAAAACTCACCAGACCAGGTTCGCGATGTCTGTTTGCAGGAGGCACTTGGCACTATCAAATCAACCACAGTTTCCTGTGATGGCACCTTGCGTCTGGGAAGCATCCAAAGATATTTGGAATTTCAGAATGCAGCCGGCCATTGGGTGCCACCGGTCCCTGGACACGAACCATGGCCTTTCCCCAGAGAAACAAAACTCAGCAGGCCAAGTTCCTGATGTCAGTTTGCAAGAGGCACTTGGCACTGTCCAACCAGCCACACTTGCCTCTGGTGGTGTCTTGTTTCTGGCAGGTATCCTGAGATTTTCGGAATTTCAAGAAGCACCCTGACGCTACGGTCCACCGGAACCTGCCCAGGAACTATGGTCCTTCCCCTGAGAAACAAAACACACCAGGCAAGTTTCCTGTCGTCAGTTTGCAGGAGGCACTTGGTACTGTCCAACCAGCCATGGTTGCCACTGGTGGCACCTTGCTGATGGCTCGTATATTGGGACGGTCAGATTTTCAGCTGGCACCAGGCCTCTCTGACCCACCAGACCCTTGACAGGAAGGATGGCCTTTTCTCTGAGAAACCAAACTCAGCAGGCCAGGTTCCTGATGTCAGTTTGCCAGAGGCTCTTGGCACTTTCAAGCCAGCCACACTTGCCTCTGGCGGCACCTTGCTTCTGGGAGGCATCCTGAGATATTTGGAATTTTAAGAGGCACCAGGCCACACAGGGCCACCTGAAGCGGGACACGTACAATGGCCTTTTTCTGGGAGAAACAAAACTCAGCAGGCCAGGTTCCTGATGTCAGTTTGCAGGAGGCACTTGGCACTGTCCAACCAGCCACGGTTGCCAGTGGTGGCGCCTTGCTTCTGGGAGGTATATGGAGACTTTGGGAATTTCAGCACAGAGCCGGACACTGCGGGAGACCGGAACCTGTCCAAGAACGATGTCCTTTCCTATGAGAAACAGAACTCAGCAGGCCAGCTTCCTGTGGTCAGTTTGCGGGAGGCACTTGGCACTGTCAAATCAGCCACACTTGCCTCTGGTGGAACGTTGCCTCTGGTAGGCATCCCGAGATGAGAGGAATTTCAGCTGGCACCCTGCCACACCGGGCCACCAGAAACTGGACATATATAATGGCCTTACCCCAGAGTAGAAAAACTCAGCAGGCCAGGTTCCTGTTGTCAGTTTGCAGGAGGCACTTGGCACTGTCCAACCAGCCACACGTGCCTCTGGCGGCACCTTGCTTCCTCAAGGCATCCTGAGATGTTTGGAATTTTAAGAGACACCAGGCCACGCTGGGCCACCGGATCCTGGACTCGATCAATGGCCTTTCCTCTGAGAAACAAAACTCAGCAGGCCAGGCTCCTGATGTCCGTTTGCAGGAGGCACTTGGCACTCTCAAACCAGCCACATTTGCCCGTGGTGGCATCTGGCTTCCGCAAGGCATCCTGAGACGTGCGGAATTTCGGCAGGCAGCTTGCCGCCCCGGGCCACGGGAACCAGGACGCAAACAATGACCTTTCCTATGTGACATAAAACTCATCAGTCCAAGTTCCTGAAGTCCGTTTGCAGGAGGCACTTGGCACTGTCAAAGCAGCCACACTTGCCTCTGGCCGCACCTTGCTTCCTCAAGGCATCCTGAGATGTTTGGAATTTCAAGAGACACCAGGCCATGCTGGGCCACCGGAACCTGGACTCGATCAATGGCCTTTCCTCTGAGAAACAAACTCAGCAGGCCAGGTTCCTGATGTCCGTTTGCAGGAGGCACTTGGTACTGTCCAACCAGCCACGGTTGCCACTGGTGGCACCTTGCTGATGGCTCGTATATTGGGACGTTCACATTTTCAGCTGGCACCAGGCCTCTCCAACCCACCAGACCCTTGACAGGAAGGATGGCCTTTTCTCTGAGAAACCAAACTCAGCAGGCCAGGTTCCTGAAGTCCGTTTGCAGGAGGCACTTGGCACTGTCCAACCAGCCACACTTGCCTCTGCTGGCACCTTGCTTCTGGGAGGTATATGGAGACTTTGGGAATTTCAGCACAGAGCCGGACACTGCGGGAGACCGGAACCTGGCCGGGGACGAGGGCCTTTCCCCAGACAAACAAAACTCACCAAGCCAGGTTCGTGACATCAGTTTGCCAGAGGCACTTGGCACTTTCAAGACAGCCACACTTGCCTCTGGCAGCACCTTGCTTCTGGGAGGCATCCTGAGATATTTGGAATTTTAAGAGGCACCAGGCCACACAGGGCCACCGGAACCTGGACACGTACAATGGCCTTTTTCTGGGAGAAACAAAACTCAGCAGGCCAGGTTCCTGATGTCCGTTTGCAGGAGGCACTTGGCACTGTCCAACCAGCCACGGTTGCCAGTGGTGGCGCCTTGCTTCTGGGAGGTATATTGGGACATTCGGAATTTCAACAGGCAGCCAACCACTGCGGGAGACCAGAACCTGTCCAGGAACGATGTCCTTTCCTATGAGAAACAGAACTCAGCAGGCCAGGTTTCTGTGGTCAGTTTGCGGGAGGCACTTGGCACTGTCAAATCAGCCACACTTGCCTCTGGTGGAATGTTGCCTCCGGCAGGTGTCCCGAGATGAGCGGAATTTCAGCTGGCACCCTGCCACAGCGGGCCACCACAAACTGGACATAAATAATGGCCTTTCCCCAGAGTAGAAAATCTCAGCAGGCCAGGTTCCTGATGTCAGTTTGCAGGAGGCACTTGGCACTGTCCAACCAGCCACACTTGCCTCTGCTGGCACCTTGCTTCTGGGAGGTATATGGAGACTTTGGGAATTTCAGCACAGAGCCGGACACTGCGGGAGAC
The DNA here is from genome assembly GCF_036417665.1 of Passer domesticus. Taxonomy (NCBI): domain Eukaryota; kingdom Metazoa; phylum Chordata; class Aves; order Passeriformes; family Passeridae; genus Passer; species Passer domesticus. Next base: position 77,585,928 of record NC_087476.1, on the reverse strand, counting down.
CGGAACCTGGCCGGGGACGAGGGCCTTTCCCCAGACAAACAAAACTCACCAAGCCAGGTTCGTGACATCAGTTTGCCAGAGGCACTTGGCACTTTCAAGACAGCCACACTTGCCTCTGGCAGCACCTTGCTTCTGGGAGGCATCCTGAGATATTTGGAATTTTAAGAGGCACCAGGCCACACAGGGCCACCGGAACCTGGACACGTACAATGGCCTTTTTCTGGGAGAAACAAAACTCAGCAGGCCAGGTTCCTGATGTCCGTTTGCAGGAGGCACTTGGCACTGTCCAACCAGCCACGGTTGCCAGTGGTGGCGCCTTGCTTCTGGGAGGTATATTGGGACATTCGGAATTTCAACAGGCAGCCAACCACTGCGGGAGACCAGAACCTGTCCAGGAACGATGTCCTTTCCTATGAGAAACAGAACTCAGCAGGCCAGGTTTCTGTGGTCAGTTTGCGGGAGGCACTTGGCACTGTCAAATCAGCCACACTTGCCTCTGGTGGAATGTTGCCTCCGGCAGGTGTCCCGAGATGAGCGGAATTTCAGCTGGCACCCTGCCACAGCGGGCCACCACAAACTGGACATAAATAATGGCCTTTCCCCAGAGTAGAAAATCTCAGCAGGCCAGGTTCCTGATGTCAGTTTGCAGGAGGCACTTGGCACTGTCAAAGCAGCCACACTTGCCTCTGGTGACGCCTTGCTTCTGGGAGGCATATGGAGACTTTCTGATTTTAGGCAGGCAGACAGCCACTGCGGGAGACAGGAAAATGGCAAAGAACGATGGCCTTTCCTATGAAAAACAGAACTCATCAGGCCAGGTTCCTGATGTCAGTTTGCAGGAGGCACTTGCCACTGTGAAATCCGCCACAGGTGCCTCTGGTGGAGCCTTGCAACTTGAAAGCACCCTGAGACATGCTGAATTTCAGTAGACAGCTTGCCATGCCAGGCAACGGGAGCCAGGTCAGGAACAATGGCCTTTCCTATGAGAAACAAAACTCACCAGACCTGGTTCGAGATGTCCGTTTGCAGGAGGCACTTGGCACTATCAAATCAACCACAGTTTCCTGTGATGGCACCTTGCGTCTGGGAAGCATCCAAAGATATTTGGAATTTCAGAATGCAGCCGGCCATTGGGTGCCACCGGTCCCTGGACACGAACCATGGCCTTTCCCCAGAGAAACAAAACTCAGCAGGCCAAGTTCCTGATGTCAGTTTGCAAGAGGCACTTGGCACTGTCAAACCAGCCACACTTGCCTCTGGTGGTGTCTTGCTTCTGGCAGGTATCCTGAGATTTTCGGAATTTCAAGAAGCACCCTGACGCTACGGTCCACCGGAACCTGCCCAGGAACTATGGTCCTTCCCCTGAGAAACAAAACACACCAGGCAAGTTTCCTGTCGTCAGTTTGCAGGAGGCACTTGGTACTGTCCAACCAGCCACGGTTGCCACTGGTGGCACCTTGCTGATGGCTCGTATATTGGGACGTTCACATTTTCAGCTGGCACCAGGCATCTCCAACCCACCAGACCCTTGACAGGAAGGATGGCCTTTTCTCTGAGAAACCAAACTCAGCAGGCCAGGTTCCTGAAGTCCGTTTGCAGGAGGCACTTGGCACTGTCCAACCAGCCACACTTGCCTCTGCTGGCACCTTGCTTCTGGGAGGTATATGGAGACTTTGGGAATTTCAGCACAGAGCCGGACACTGCGGGAGACCGGAACCTGGCCAGGGACGAGGGCCTTTCCCCAGACAAACAAAACTCACCAAGCCAGGTTCGTGACATCAGTTTGCCAGAGGCACTTGGCACTTTCAAGACAGCTACACTTGCCTCTGGCGGCACCTTGCTTCTGGGAGGCATCCTGAGATATTTGGAATTTTAAGAGGCACCAGGCCACACAGGGCCACCGGAACCTGGACACGTACAATGGCCTTTTTCTGGGAGAAACAAAACTTAGCAGGCCAGGTTCCTGATGTCCGTTTGCAGGAGGCACTTGGCACTGTCCAAGCAGCCACGGTTGCCAGTGGTGGCATCTTGCTTCTGGCTGGTATATTAGGACGTTAGGAATTTCAGCAGGCACCAGGCATCACCGGGCCTCCGGAGCCTGAACACCAAAGATGGCCTTTTCTCTGAGAAACAAAACTCAGCAGGCCAGGTTCCTGAAGTCCGTTTGCAGGAGGCACTTGGCACTGTCCAACCAGCCACACTTGCCTCTGCTGGCACCTTGCTTCTGGGAGGTATATGGAGACTTTGGGAATTTCAGCAAAGAGCCGGACACTGCGGGAGACCGGAACCTGGCCAGGGACGAGGGCCTTTCCCCACAGAAACAAAACTCACCAAGCCAGGTTCGTGACATCAGTTTGCCAGAGGCACTTGGCACTTTCAAGCCAGCCACACTTGCCTCTGGCGGCACCTTGCTTCCTCAAGGCATCCTGAGATGTTTGGAATTTTAAGAGGCACCAGGCCACGCTGGGCCACCGGAACCTGGACTCGATCAATAGCCTTTCCTCTGAGAAACAAAACTCAGCAGGCCAGGTTCCTGATGTCCGTTTGCAGGAGGCACTTGGCACTCTCAAACCAGCCACATTTGCCCGTGGTGGCATCTGGCTTCCGCAAGGCATCCTGAGACGTGCGGAATTTCGGCAGGCAGCTTGCCGCCCCGGGCCACGGGAACCAGGACGCAAACAATGACCTTTCCTATGAGACATAAAACTCATCAGGCCAAGTTCCTGATGTCAGTTTGCAGGAGGCACTTGGCTCTGTCCAACAAGCCACAGTTGCCTGTGCTGGAACCTTGCATCTTGGAGGCATCCTGGGACATTCGGAATTTCAGAATGCAGCCGGCCATTGGGTGCCAGCAGGCCCTGGACACGAACCATGGCCTTTCCCCAGAGAAACAAAACTCAGCAGGCCAAGTTCCTGATGTCAGTTTGCCAGAGGCACTTGGCACTTTCAAGCCAGCCACACTTGCCTCTGGCGGCACCTTGCTTCCTCAAGGCATCCTGAGATGTTTGGAATTTTAAGAGACACCAGGCCACGCTGGGCCACCGGAACCTGGACTCGATCAATGGCCTTTCCTCTGAGAAACAAAACTCAGCAGGCCAGGTTCCTGATGTCCGTTTGCAGGAGGCACTTGGCACTGTCCAACCAGCCACGGTTGCCAGTGGTGGCGCCTTGCTTCTGAGAGGTATATGGAGACATTCGGAATTTCAACAGGCAGCCAACCACTGCGGGAGACCAGAACCTGTCCAGGAACGATGTCCTTTCCTATGAGAAACAGAAGTCAGCAGGCCAGCTTCCTGTGGTCAGTTTGCAGGAGGCACTTGGCACTGTCAAATCAGCCACACTTGCCTCTGGTGGAACGTTGCCTCCAGTAGGTGTCCCGAGATGAGCGGAATTTCAGCTGGCACCCTGCCACAGCGGGCCACCACAATCTGGACATAAATAATGGCCTTTCCCCAGAGTAGAAAAACTCAGCAGGCCAGGTTCCTGATGTCAGTTTGCAGGAGGCACTTGCCACCGTCAAAGCAGCCACACTTGCCTCTGGTGACGCCTTGCTTCTGGGAGGCATATGGAGACTTTCTGATTTTAGGCAGGCAGACAGCCACTGCGGGAGACAGGAAAATAGCAAAGAACGATGGCCTTTCCTATGAAAAACAGAACTCATCAGGCCAGGTTCCTGATGTCAGTTTGCAGGAGGCACTTGCCACTGTGAAATCCGCCACAGGTGCCTCTGGTGGAGCCTTGCAACTTGAAAGCACCCTGAGACATGCTGAATTTCACAAGAGAGCTTGCCATGCCAGGCAACGGGAGCCAGGACAGGAACAATGGCCTTTCCTATGAGAAACAAAACTCACCAGACCAGGTTCGCGATGTCTGTTTGCCGGAGGCACTTGGCACTATCAAATCAACCACAGTTTCCTGTGATGGCACCTTGCGTCTGGGAAGCATCCAAAGATATTTGGAATTTCAGAATGCAGCCGGCCATTGGGTGCCACCGGTCCCTGGACACGAACCATGGCCTTTCCCCAGAGAAACAAAACTCAGCAGGCCAAGTTCCTGATGTCAGTTTGCAAGAGGCACTTGGCACTGTCCAACCAGCCACACTTGCCTCTGGTGGTGTCTTGCTTCTGGCAGGTATCCTGAGATTTTCGGAATTTCAAGAAGCACCCTGACGCTACGGTCCACCGGAACCTGCCCAGGAACTATGGTCCTTCCCCTGAGAAACAAAACACACCAGGCAAGTTTCCTGTCATCAGTTTGCAGGAGGCACTTGGTACTGTCCAACCAGCCATGGTTGCCACTGGTGGCACCTTGCTGATGGCTCGTATATTGGGACGGTCAGATTTTCAGCTGCCACCAGGCCTCTCCGACCCACCAGACCCTTGACAGGAAGGATGGCCTTTTCTCTGAGAAACCAAACTCAGCAGGCCAGGTTCCTGATGTCAGTTTGCCAGAGGCTCTTGGCACTTTCAAGCCAGCCACACTTGCCTCTGGCGGCACCTTGCTTCTGGGAGGCATCCTGAGATATTTGGAATTTTAAGAGGCACCAGGCCACACAGGGCCACCTGAAGCGGGACACGTACAATGGCCTTTTTCTGGGAGAAACAAAACTCAGCAGGCCAGGTTCCTGATGTCAGTTTGCAGGAGGCACTTGGCACTGTCCAACCAGCCACGGTTGCCAGTGGTGGCGCCTTGCTTCTGGGAGGTATATGGAGACTTTGGGAATTTCAGCACAGAGCCGGACACTGCGGGAGACCGGAACCTGTCCAAGAACGATGTCCTTTCCTATGAGAAACAGAACTCAGCAGGCCAGCTTCCTGTGGTCAGTTTGCGGGAGGCACTTGGCACTGTCAAATCAGCCACACTTGCCTCTGGTGGAACGTTGCCTCTGGTAGGCATCCCGAGATGAGAGGAATTTCAGCTGGCACCCTGCCACACCGGGCCACCAGAAACTGGACATATATAATGGCCTTACCCCAGAGTAGAAAAACTCAGCAGGCCAGGTTCCTGTTGTCAGTTTGCAGGAGGCACTTGGCACTGTCCAACCAGCCACACGTGCCTCTGGCGGCACCTTGCTTCCTCAAGGCATCCTGAGATGTTTGGAATTTTAAGAGACACCAGGCCACGCTGGGCCACCGGATCCTGGACTCGATCAATGGCCTTTCCTCTGAGAAACAAAACTCAGCAGGCCAGGTTCCTGATGTCCGTTTGCAGGAGGCACTTGGCACTCTCAAACCAGCCACATTTGCCCGTGGTGGCATCTGGCTTCCGCAAGGCATCCTGAGACGTGCGGAATTTCGGCAGGCAGCTTGCCGCCCCGGGCCACGGGAACCAGGACGCAAACAATGACCTTTCCTATGAGACATAAAACTCATCAGGCCAAGTTCCTGAAGTCCGTTTGCAGGAGGCACTTGGCACTGTCAAAGCAGCCACACTTGCCTCTGGCCGCACCTTGCTTCCTCAAGGCATCCTGAGATGTTTGGAATTTTAAGAGACACCAGGCCATGCTGGGCCACCGGAACCTGGACTCGATCAATGGCCTTTCCTCTGAGAAACAAACTCAGCAGGCCAGGTTCCTGATGTCCGTTTGCAGGAGGCACTTGGCACTCTCAAACCAGCCACATTTGCCCGTGGTGGCATCTGGCTTCCGCAAGGCATCCTGAGACGTGCGGAATTTCAGCAGGCAGCTTGCCGCCCCGGGCCACGGGAATCAGGACGCAAACAATGACCTTTCCTATGAGACACAAAACTCATCAGGCCAAGTTCCTGATGTCAGTTTGCAGGAGGCACTTGGCTCTGTCCCACAAGCCACAGTTGCCTGTGCTGGAACCTTGCATCTTGGAGGCATCCTGTGCCATTCGGAATTTCAGAATGCAGCCGGCCATTGGGTGCCAGCAGGCCCTGGACACGAACCATGGCCTTTCCCCAGAGAAACCAAATTCAGCAGGCCAAGTTCCTGATGTCAGTTTGCAAGAGGCACTTGGCACTGTCAAACCAGCCACACTTGCCTCTGGTGGTGTCTTGTTTCTGGCAGGTATCCTGAGATTTTCGGAATTTCAAGAAGCACCCTGACGCTATGGTCCACCGGAACCTGGACTCGAACTATGGTCCTTCCCCTGAGAAACAAAACACACCAGGCAAGTTTCCTGTCGTCAGTTTGCAGGAGGCACTTGGTACTGTCCAACCAGCCACGGTTGCCACTGGTGGCACCTTGCTGATGGCTCGTATATTGGGACGTTCACATTTTCAGCTGGCACCAGGCATCTCCAACCCACCAGACCCTTGACAGGAAGGATGGCCTTTTCTCTGAGAAACCAAACTCAGCAGGCCAGGTTCCTGAAGTCCGTTTGCAGGAGGCACTTGGCACTGTCCAACCAGCCACACTTGCCTCTGCTGGCACCTTGCTTCTGGGAGGTATATGGAGACTTTGGGAATTTCAGCACAGAGCCGGACACTGCGGGAGACCGGAACCTGGCCGGGGACGAGGGCCTTTCCCCAGACAAACAAAACTCACCAAGCCAGGTTCGTGACATCAGTTTGCCAGAGGCACTTGGCACTTTCAAGACAGCCACACTTGCCTCTGGCGGCACCTTGCTTCTGGGAGGCATCCTGAGATATTTGGAATTTTAAGAGGCACCAGGCCACACAGGGCCACCGGAACCTGGACACGTACAATGGCCTTTTTCTGGGAGAAACAAAACTCAGCAGGCCAGGTTCCTGATGTCAGTTTGCAGGAGGCACTTGGCACTGTCCAACCAGCCACGGTTGCCAGTGGTGGCGCCTTGCTTCTGGGAGGTATATGGAGACATTCGGAATTTCAACAGGCAGCCAACCACTGCGGGAGACCAGAACCTGTCCAGGAACGATGTCCTTTCCTATGAGAAACAGAACTCAGCAGGCCAGGTTTCTGTGGTCAGTTTGCGGGAGGCACTTGGCACTGTCAAATCAGCCACACTTGCCTCTGGTGGAACGTTGCCTCTGGTAGGCGTCCCGAGATGAGCGGAATTTCAGCTGGCACCCTGCCACAGCGGGCCACCACAAACTGGACATAAATAATGGCCTTTCCCCAGAGTAGAAAATCTCAGCAGGCCAGGTTCCTGATGTCAGTTTGCAGGAGGCACTTGCCACTGTCAAAGCAGCCACACTTGCCTCTGGTGACGCCTTGCTTCTGGGAGGCATATGGAGACTTTCTGATTTTAGGCAGGCAGACAGCCACTGCGGGAGACAGGAAAATGGCAAAGAACGATGGCCTTTCCTATGAAAAACAGAACTCATCAGGCCAGGTTCCTGATGTCAGTTTGCAGGAGGCACTTGCCACAGTGAAATCCGCCACAGGTGCCTCTGGTGGAGCCTTGCAACTTGAAAGCACCCTGAGACATGCTGAATTTCAGTAGACAGCTTGCCATGCCAGGCAACGGGAGCCAGGTCAGGAACAATGGCCTTTCCTATGAGAAACAAAACTCACCAGACCTGGTTCGAGATGTCCGTTTGCAGGAGGCACTTGGCACTATCAAATCAACCACAGTTTCCTGTGATGGCACCTTGCGTCTGGGAAGCATCCAAAGATATTTGGAATTTCAGAATGCAGCCGGCCATTGGGTGCCACCGGTCCCTGGACACGAACCATGGTCTTTCCCCAGAGAAACAAAACTCAGCAGGCCAAGTTCCTGATGTCAGTTTGCAAGAGGCACTTGGCACTGTCAAACCAGCCACACTTGCCTCTGGTGGTGTCTTGCTTCTGGCAGGTATCCTGAGATTTTCGGAATTTCAAGAAGCACCCTGACGCTACGGTCCACCGGAACCTGCCCAGGAACTATGGTCCTTCCCCTGAGAAACAAAACACACCAGGCAAGTTTCCTGTCGTCAGTTTGCAGGAGGCACTTGGTACTGTCCAACCAGCCACGGTTGCCACTGGTGGCACCTTGCTGATGGCTCGTATATTGGGACGTTCACATTTTCAGCTGGCACCAGGCATCTCCAACCCACCAGACCCTTGACAGGAAGGATGGCCTTTTCTCTGAGAAACCAAACTCAGCAGGCCAGGTTCCTGAAGTCCGTTTGCAGGAGGCACTTGGCACTGTCCAACCAGCCACACTTGCCTCTGCTGGCACCTTGCTTCTGGGAGGTATATGGAGACTTTGGGAATTTCAGCACAGAGCCGGACACTGCGGGAGACCGGAACCTGGCCGGGGACGAGGGCCTTTCCCCAGACAAACAAAACTCACCAAGCCAGGTTCGTGACATCAGTTTGCCAGAGGCACTTGGCACTTTCAAGACAGCCACACTTGCCTCTGGCGGCACCTTGCTTCTGGGAGGCATCCTGAGATATTTGGAATTTTAAGAGGCACCAGGCCACACAGGGCCACCGGAACCTGGACAGGTACAATGGCCTTTTTCTGGGAGAAACAAAACTCAGCAGGCCAGGTTCCTGATGTCAGTTTGCAGGAGGCACTTGGCACTGTCCAACCAGCCACGTTTGCCAGTGGTGGCGCCTTGCTTCTGGGAGGTATATGGAGACATTCGGAATTTCAACAGGCAGCCAACCACTGCGGGAGACCAGAACCTGTCCAGGAACGATGTCCTTTCCTATGAGAAACAGAACTCAGCAGGCCAGGTTTCTGTGGTCAGTTTGCGGGAGGCACTTGGCACTGTCAAATCAGCCACACTTTCCTCTGGTGGAACGTTGCCTCTGGTAGGCGTCCCGAGATGAGCGGAATTTCAGCTGGCACCCTGCCACAGCGGGCCACCACAAACTGGACATAAATAATGGCCTTTCCCCAGAGTAGAAAATCTCAGCAGGCCAGGTTCCTGATGTCAGTTTGCAGGAGGCACTTGCCACTGTCAAAGCAGCCACACTTGCCTCTGGTGACGCCTTGCTTCTGGGAGGCATATGGAGACTTTCTGATTTTAGGCAGGCAGACAGCCACTGCGGGAGACAGGAAAATGGCAAAGAACGATGGCCTTTCCTATGAAAAACAGAACTCATCAGGCCAGGTTCCTGATGTCAGTTTGCAGGAGGCACTTGCCACAGTGAAATCCGCCACAGGTGCCTCTGGTGGAGCCTTGCAACTTGAAAGCACCCTGAGACATGCTGAATTTCAGTAGACAGCTTGCCATGCCAGGCAACGGGAGCCAGGTCAGGAACAATGGCCTTTCCTATGAGAAACAAAACTCACCAGACCTGGTTCGAGATGTCCGTTTGCAGGAGGCACTTGGCACTATCAAATCAACCACAGTTTCCTGTGATGGCACCTTGCGTCTGGGAAGCATCCAAAGATATTTGGAATTTCAGAATGCAGCCGGCCATTGGGTGCCACCGGTCCCTGGACACGAACCATGGTCTTTCCCCAGAGAAACAAAACTCAGCAGGCCAAGTTCCTGATGTCAGTTTGCAAGAGGCACTTGGCACTGTCAAACCAGCCACACTTGCCTCTGGTGGTGTCTTGCTTCTGGCAGGTATCCTGAGATTTTCGGAATTTCAAGAAGCACCCTGACGCTACGGTCCACTGGAACCTGCCCAGGAACTATGGTCCTTCCCCTGAGAAACAAAACACACCAGGCAAGTTTCCTGTCGTCAGTTTGCAGGAGGCACTTGGTACTGTCCAACCAGCCACGGTTGCCACTGGTGGCACCTTGCTGATGGCTCGTATATTGGGACGTTCACATTTTCAGCTGGCACCAGGCATCTCCAACCCACCAGACCCTTGACAGGAAGGATGGCCTTTTCTCTGAGAAACCAAACTCAGCAGGCCAGGTTCCTGAAGTCCGTTTGCAGGAGGCACTTGGCACTGTCCAACCAGCCACACTTGCCTCTGCTGGCACCTTGCTTCTGGGAGGTATATGGAGACTTTGGGAATTTCAGCAAAGAGCCGGACACTGCGGGAGACCGGAACCTGGCCAGGGACGAGGGCCTTTCCCCACAGAAACAAAACTCACCAAGCCAGGTTCGTGACATCAGTTTGCCAGAGGCACTTGGCACTTTCAAGACAGCTACACTTGCCTCTGGCGGCACCTTGCTTCTGGGAGGCATCCTGAGATATTTGGAATTTTAAGAGGCACCAGGCCACACAGGGCCACCGGAACCTGGACACGTACAATGGCCTTTTTCTGGGAGAAACAAAACTTAGCAGGCCAGGTTCCTGATGTCCGTTTGCAGGAGGCACTTGGCACTGTCCAAGCAGCCACGGTTGCCAGGGGTGGCATCTTGCTTCTGGCTGGTATATTAGGACGTTAGGAATTTCAGCAGGCACCAGGCATCACCGGGCCTCCGGAGCCTGAACACCAAAGATGGCCTTTTCTCTGAGAAACAAAACTCAGCAGGCCAGGTTCCTGAAGTCCGTTTGCAGGAGGCACTTGGCACTGTCCAACCAGCCACACTTGCCTCTGCTGGCACCTTGCTTCTGGGAGGTATATGGAGACTTTGGGAATTTCAGCAAAGAGCCGGACACTGCGGGAGACCGGAACCTGGCCAGGGACGAGGGCCTTTCCCCACAGAAACAAAACTCACCAAGCCAGGTTCGTGACATCAGTTTGCCAGAGGCACTTGGCACTTTCAAGCCAGCCACACTTGCCTCTGGCGGCACCTTGCTTCCTCAAGGCATCCTGAGATGTTTGGAATTTTAAGAGGCACCAGGCCACGCTGGGCCACCGGAACCTGGACTCGATCAATAGCCTTTCCTCTGAGAAACAAAACTCAGCAGGCCAGGTTCCTGATGTCCGTTTGCAGGAGGCACTTGGCACTCTCAAACCAGCCACATTTGCCCGTGGTGGCATCTGGCTTCCGCAAGGCATCCTGAGACGTGCGGAATTTCGGCAGGCAGCTTGCCGCCCCGGGCCACGGGAACCAGGACGCAAACAATGACCTTTCCTATGAGACATAAAACTCATCAGGCCAAGTTCCTGATGTCAGTTTGCAGGAGGCACTTGGCTCTGTCCAACAAGCCACAGTTGCCTGTGCTGGAACCTTGCATCTTGGAGGCATCCTGGGACATTCGGAATTTCAGAATGCAGCCGGCCATTGGGTGCCAGCAGGCCCTGGACACGAACCATGGCCTTTCCCCAGAGAAACAAAACTCAGCAGGCCAAGTTCCTGATGTCAGTTTGCCAGAGGCACTTGGCACTTTCAAGCCAGCCACACTTGCCTCTGGCGGCACCTTGCTTCCTCAAGGCATCCTGAGATGTTTGGAATTTTAAGAGACACCAGGCCACGCTGGGCCACCGGAACCTGGACTCGATCAATGGCCTTTCCTCTGAGAAACAAAACTCAGCAGGCCAGGTTCCTGATGTCCGTTTGCAGGAGGCACTTGGCACTGTCCAACCAGCCACGGTTGCCAGTGGTGGCGCCTTGCTTCTGAGAGGTATATGGAGACATTCGGAATTTCAACAGGCAGCCAACCACTGCGGGAGACCAGAACCTGTCCAGGAACGATGTCCTTTCCTATGAGAAACAGAAGTCAGCAGGCCAGCTTCCTGTGGTCAGTTTGCAGGAGGCACTTGGCACTGTCAAATCAGCCACACTTGCCTCTGGTGGAACGTTGCCTCCAGTAGGTGTCCCGAGATGAGCGGAATTTCAGCTGGCACCCTGCCACAGCGGGCCACCACAATCTGGACATAAATAATGGCCTTTCCCCAGAGTAGAAAAACTCAGCAGGCCAGGTTCCTGATGTCAGTTTGCAGGAGGCACTTGCCACCGTCAAAGCAGCCACACTTGCCTCTGGTGACGCCTTGCTTCTGGGAGGCATATGGAGACTTTCTGATTTTAGGCAGGCAGACAGCCACTGCGGGAGACAGGAAAATAGCAAAGAACGATGGCCTTTCCTATGAAAAACAGAACTCATCAGGCCAGGTTCCTGATGTCAGTTTGCAGGAGGCACTTGCCACTGTGAAATCCGCCACAGGTGCCTCTGGTGGAGCCTTGCAACTTGAAAGCACCCTGAGACATGCTGAATTTCACAAGAGAGCTTGCCATGCCAGGCAACGGGAGCCAGGACAGGAACAATGGCCTTTCCTATGAGAAACAAAACTCACCAGACCAGGTTCGCGATGTCTGTTTGCCGGAGGCACTTGGCACTATCAAATCAACCACAGTTTCCTGTGATGGCACCTTGCGTCTGGGAAGCATCCAAAGATATTTGGAATTTCAGAATGCAGCCGGCCATTGGGTGCCACCGGTCCCTGGACACGAACCATGGCCTTTCCCCAGAGAAACAAAACTCAGCAGGCCAAGTTCCTGATGTCAGTTTGCAAGAGGCACTTGGCACTGTCCAACCAGCCACACTTGCCTCTGGTGGTGTCTTGCTTCTGGCAGGTATCCTGAGATTTTCGGAATTTCAAGAAGCACCCTGACGCTACGGTCCACCGGAACCTGCCCAGGAACTATGGTCCTTCCCCTGAGAAACAAAACACACCAGGCAAGTTTCCTGTCATCAGTTTGCAGGAGGCACTTGGTACTGTCCAACCAGCCATGGTTGCCACTGGTGGCACCTTGCTGATGGCTCGTATATTGGGACGGTCAGATTTTCAGCTGCCACCAGGCCTCTCCGACCCACCAGACCCTTGACAGGAAGGATGGCCTTTTCTCTGAGAAACCAAACTCAGCAGGCCAGGTTCCTGATGTCAGTTTGCCAGAGGCTCTTGGCACTTTCAAGCCAGCCACACTTGCCTCTGGCGGCACCTTGCTTCTGGGAGGCATCCTGAGATATTTGGAATTTTAAGAGGCACCAGGCCACACAGGGCCACCTGAAGCGGGACACGTACAATGGCCTTTTTCTGGGAGAAACAAAACTCAGCAGGCCAGGTTCCTGATGTCAGTTTGCAGGAGGCACTTGGCACTGTCCAACCAGCCACGGTTGCCAGTGGTGGCGCCTTGCTTCTGGGAGGTATATGGAGACTTTGGGAATTTCAGCACAGAGCCGGACACTGCGGGAGACCGGAACCTGTCCAAGAACGATGTCCTTTCCTATGAGAAACAGAACTCAGCAGGCCAGCTTCCTGTGGTCAGTTTGCGGGAGGCACTTGGCACTGTCAAATCAGCCACACTTGCCTCTGGTGGAACGTTGCCTCTGGTAGGCATCCCGAGATGAGAGGAATTTCAGCTGGCACCCTGCCACACCGGGCCACCAGAAACTGGACATATATAATGGCCTTACCCCAGAGTAGAAAAACTCAGCAGGCCAGGTTCCTGTTGTCAGTTTGCAGGAGGCACTTGGCACTGTCCAACCAGCCACACGTGCCTCTGGCGGCACCTTGCTTCCTCAAGGCATCCTGAGATGTTTGGAATTTTAAGAGACACCAGGCCACGCTGGGCCACCGGATCCTGGACTCGATCAATGGCCTTTCCTCTGAGAAACAAAACTCAGCAGGCCAGGTTCCTGATGTCCGTTTGCAGGAGGCACTTGGCACTCTCAAACCAGCCACATTTGCCCGTGGTGGCATCTGGCTTCCGCAAGGCATCCTGAGACGTGCGGAATTTCGGCAGGCAGCTTGCCGCCCCGGGCCACGGGAACCAGGACGCAAACAATGACCTTTCCTATGAGACATAAAACTCATCAGGCCAAGTTCCTGAAGTCCGTTTGCAGGAGGCACTTGGCACTGTCAAAGCAGCCACACTTGCCTCTGGCCGCACCTTGCTTCCTCAAGGCATCCTGAGATGTTTGGAATTTTAAGAGACACCAGGCCATGCTGGGCCACCGGAACCTGGACTCGATCAATGGCCTTTCCTCTGAGAAACAAACTCAGCAGGCCAGGTTCCTGATGTCAGTTTGCAGGAGGCACTTGGCACTCTCAAACCAGCCACATTTGCCCGTGGTGGCATCTGGCTTCCGCAAGGCATCCTGAGACGTGCGGAATTTCAGCAGGCAGCTTGCCGCCCCGGGCCACGGGAATCAGGACGCAAACAATGACCTTTCCTATGAGACACAAAACTCATCAGGCCAAGTTCCTGATGTCAGTTTGCAGGAGGCACTTGGCTCTGTCCCACAAGCCACAGTTGCCTGTGCTGGAACCTTGCATCTTGGAGGCATCCTGTGCCATTCGGAATTTCAGAATGCAGCCGGCCATTGGGTGCCAGCAGGCCCTGGACACGAACCATGGCCTTTCCCCAGAGAAACCAAATTCAGCAGGCCAAGTTCCTGATGTCAGTTTGCAAGAGGCACTTGGCACTGTCAAACCAGCCACACTTGCCTCTGGTGGTGTCTTGTTTCTGGCAGGTATCCTGAGATTTTCGGAATTTCAAGAAGCACCCTGACGCTATGGTCCACCGGAACCTGGACTCGAACTATGGTCCTTCCCCTGAGAAACAAAACACACCAGGCAAGTTTCCTGTCGTCAGTTTGCAGGAGGCACTTGGTACTGTCCAACCAGCCACGGTTGCCACTGGTGGCACCTTGCTGATGGCTCGTATATTGGGACGTTCACATTTTCAGCTGGCACCAGGCATCTCCAACCCACCAGACCCTTGACAGGAAGGATGGCCTTTTCTCTGAGAAACCAAACTCAGCAGGCCAGGTTCCTGAAGTCCGTTTGCAGGAGGCACTTGGCACTGTCCAACCAGCCACACTTGCCTCTGCTGGCACCTTGCTTCTGGGAGGTATATGGAGACTTTGGGAATTTCAGCACAGAGCCGGACACTGCGGGAGACCGGAACCTGGCCGGGGACGAGGGCCTTTCCCCAGACAAACAAAACTCACCAAGCCAGGTTCGTGACATCAGTTTGCCAGAGGCACTTGGCACTTTCAAGACAGCCACACTTGCCTCTGGCGGCACCTTGCTTCTGGGAGGCATCCTGAGATATTTGGAATTTTAAGAGGCACCAGGCCACACAGGGCCACCGGAACCTGGACACGTACAATGGCCTTTTTCTGGGAGAAACAAAACTCAGCAGGCCAGGTTCCTGATGTCAGTTTGCAGGAGGCACTTGGCACTGTCCAACCAGCCACGGTTGCCAGTGGTGGCGCCTTGCTTCTGGGAGGTATATGGAGACATTCGGAATTTCAACAGGCAGCCAACCACTGCGGGAGACCAGAACCTGTCCAGGAACGATGTCCTTTCCTATGAGAAACAGAACTCAGCAGGCCAGGTTTCTGTGGTCAGTTTGCGGGAGGCACTTGGCACTGTCAAATCAGCCACACTTGCCTCTGGTGGAACGTTGCCTCTGGTAGGCGTCCCGAGATGAGCGGAATTTCAGCTGGCACCCTGCCACAGCGGGCCACCACAAACTGGACATAAATAATGGCCTTTCCCCAGAGTAGAAAATCTCAGCAGGCCAGGTTCCTGATGTCAGTTTGCAGGAGGCACTTGCCACTGTCAAAGCAGCCACACTTGCCTCTGGTGACGCCTTGCTTCTGGGAGGCATATGGAGACTTTCTGATTTTAGGCAGGCAGACAGCCACTGCGGGAGACAGGAAAATGGCAAAGAACGATGGCCTTTCCTATGAAAAACAGAACTCATCAGGCCAGGTTCCTGATGTCAGTTTGCAGGAGGCACTTGCCACAGTGAAATCCGCCACAGGTGCCTCTGGTGGAGCCTTGCAACTTGAAAGCACCCTGAGACATGCTGAATTTCAGTAGACAGCTTGCCATGCCAGGCAACGGGAGCCAGGTCAGGAACAATGGCCTTTCCTATGAGAAACAAAACTCACCAGACCTGGTTCGAGATGTCCGTTTGCAGGAGGCACTTGGCACTATCAAATCAACCACAGTTTCCTGTGATGGCACCTTGCGTCTGGGAAGCATCCAAAGATATTTGGAATTTCAGAATGCAGCCGGCCATTGGGTGCCACCGGTCCCTGGACACGAACCATGGTCTTTCCCCAGAGAAACAAAACTCAGCAGGCCAAGTTCCTGATGTCAGTTTGCAAGAGGCACTTGGCACTGTCAAACCAGCCACACTTGCCTCTGGTGGTGTCTTGCTTCTGGCAGGTATCCTGAGATTTTCGGAATTTCAAGAAGCACCCTGACGCTACGGTCCACCGGAACCTGCCCAGGAACTATGGTCCTTCCCCTGAGAAACAAAACACACCAGGCAAGTTTCCTGTCGTCAGTTTGCAGGAGGCACTTGGTACTGTCCAACCAGCCACGGTTGCCACTGGTGGCACCTTGCTGATGGCTCGTATATTGGGACGTTCACATTTTCAGCTGGCACCAGGCATCTCCAACCCACCAGACCCTTGACAGGAAGGATGGCCTTTTCTCTGAGAAACCAAACTCAGCAGGCCAGGTTCCTGAAGTCCGTTTGCAGGAGGCACTTGGCACTGTCCAACCAGCCACACTTGCCTCTGCTGGCACCTTGCTTCTGGGAGGTATATGGAGACTTTGGGAATTTCAGCACAGAGCCGGACACTGCGGGAGACCGGAACCTGGCCGGGGACGAGGGCCTTTCCCCAGACAAACAAAACTCACCAAGCCAGGTTCGTGACATCAGTTTGCCAGAGGCACTTGGCACTTTCAAGACAGCCACACTTGCCTCTGGCGGCACCTTGCTTCTGGGAGGCATCCTGAGATATTTGGAATTTTAAGAGGCACCAGGCCACACAGGGCCACCGGAACCTGGACAGGTACAATGGCCTTTTTCTGGGAGAAACAAAACTCAGCAGGCCAGGTTCCTGATGTCCGTTTGCAGGAGGCACTTGGCACTGTCCAACCAGCCACGTTTGCCAGTGGTGGCGCCTTGCTTCTGGGAGGTATATGGAGACATTCGGAATTTCAACAGGCAGCCAACCACTGCGGGAGACCAGAACCTGTCCAGGAACGATGTCCTTTCCTATGAGAAACAGAACTCAGCAGGCCAGGTTTCTGTGGTCAGTTTGCGGGAGGCACTTGGCACTGTCAAATCAGCCACACTTTCCTCTGGTGGAACGTTGCCTCTGGTAGGCGTCCCGAGATGAGCGGAATTTCAGCTGGCACCCTGCCACAGCGGGCCACCACAAACTGGACATAAATAATGGCCTTTCCCCAGAGTAGAAAATCTCAGCAGGCCAGGTTCCTGATGTCAGTTTGCAGGAGGCACTTGCCACTGTCAAAGCAGCCACACTTGCCTCTGGTGACGCCTTGCTTCTGGGAGGCATATGGAGACTTTCTGATTTTAGGCAGGCAGACAGCCACTGCGGGAGACAGGAAAATGGCAAAGAACGATGGCCTTTCCTATGAAAAACAGAACTCATCAGGCCAGGTTCCTGATGTCAGTTTGCAGGAGGCACTTGCCACAGTGAAATCCGCCACAGGTGCCTCTGGTGGAGCCTTGCAACTTGAAAGCACCCTGAGACATGCTGAATTTCAGTAGACAGCTTGCCATGCCAGGCAACGGGAGCCAGGTCAGGAACAATGGCCTTTCCTATGAGAAACAAAACTCACCAGACCTGGTTCGAGATGTCCGTTTGCAGGAGGCACTTGGCACTATCAAATCAACCACAGTTTCCTGTGATGGCACCTTGCGTCTGGGAAGCATCCAAAGATATTTGGAATTTCAGAATGCAGCCGGCCATTGGGTGCCACCGGTCCCTGGACACGAACCATGGTCTTTCCCCAGAGAAACAAAACTCAGCAGGCCAAGTTCCTGATGTCAGTTTGCAAGAGGCACTTGGCACTGTCAAACCAGCCACACTTGCCTCTGGTGGTGTCTTGCTTCTGGCAGGTATCCTGAGATTTTCGGAATTTCAAGAAGCACCCTGACGCTACGGTCCACTGGAACCTGCCCAGGAACTATGGTCCTTCCCCTGAGAAACAAAACACACCAGGCAAGTTTCCTGTCGTCAGTTTGCAGGAGGCACTTGGTACTGTCCAACCAGCCACGGTTGCCACTGGTGGCACCTTGCTGATGGCTCGTATATTGGGACGTTCACATTTTCAGCTGGCACCAGGCATCTCCAACCCACCAGACCCTTGACAGGAAGGATGGCCTTTTCTCTGAGAAACCAAACTCAGCAGGCCAGGTTCCTGAAGTCCGTTTGCAGGAGGCACTTGGCACTGTCCAACCAGCCACACTTGCCTCTGCTGGCACCTTGCTTCTGGGAGGTATATGGAGACTTTGGGAATTTCAGCAAAGAGCCGGACACTGCGGGAGACCGGAACCTGGCCAGGGACGAGGGCCTTTCCCCACAGAAACAAAACTCACCAAGCCAGGTTCGTGACATCAGTTTGCCAGAGGCACTTGGCACTTTCAAGACAGCTACACTTGCCTCTGGCGGCACCTTGCTTCTGGGAGGCATCCTGAGATATTTGGAATTTTAAGAGGCACCAGGCCACACAGGGCCACCGGAACCTGGACACGTACAATGGCCTTTTTCTGGGAGAAACAAAACTTAGCAGGCCAGGTTCCTGATGTCCGTTTGCAGGAGGCACTTGGCACTGTCCAAGCAGCCACGGTTGCCAGGGGTGGCATCTTGCTTCTGGCTGGTATATTAGGACGTTAGGAATTTCAGCAGGCACCAGGCATCACCGGGCCTCCGGAGCCTGAACACCAAAGATGGCCTTTTCTCTGAGAAACAAAACTCAGCAGGCCAGGTTCCTGAAGTCCGTTTGCAGGAGGCACTTGGCACTGTCCAACCAGCCACACTTGCCTCTGCTGGCACCTTGCTTCTGGGAGGTATATGGAGACTTTGGGAATTTCAGCAAAGAGCCGGACACTGCGGGAGACCGGAACCTGGCCAGGGACGAGGGCCTTTCCCCACAGAAACAAAACTCACCAAGCCAGGTTCGTGACATCAGTTTGCCAGAGGCACTTGGCACTTTCAAGCCAGCCACACTTGCCTCTGGCGGCACCTTGCTTCCTCAAGGCATCCTGAGATGTTTGGAATTTTAAGAGGCACCAGGCCACGCTGGGCCACCGGAACCTGGACTCGATCAATAGCCTTTCCTCTGAGAAACAAAACTCAGCAGGCCAGGTTCCTGATGTCCGTTTGCAGGAGGCACTTGGCACTCTCAAACCAGCCACATTTGCCCGTGGTGGCATCTGGCTTCCGCAAGGCATCCTGAGACGTGCGGAATTTCGGCAGGCAGCTTGCCGCCCCGGGCCACGGGAACCAGGACGCAAACAATGACCTTTCCTATGAGACATAAAACTCATCAGGCCAAGTTCCTGATGTCAGTTTGCAGGAGGCACTTGGCTCTGTCCAACAAGCCACAGTTGCCTGTGCTGGAACCTTGCATCTTGGAGGCATCCTGGGACATTCGGAATTTCAGAATGCAGCCGGCCATTGGGTGCCAGCAGGCCCTGGACACGAACCATGGCCTTTCCCCAGAGAAACAAAACTCAGCAGGCCAAGTTCCTGATGTCAGTTTGCCAGAGGCACTTGGCACTTTCAAGCCAGCCACACTTGCCTCTGGCGGCACCTTGCTTCCTCAAGGCATCCTGAGATGTTTGGAATTTTAAGAGACACCAGGCCACGCTGGGCCACCGGAACCTGGACTCGATCAATGGCCTTTCCTCTGAGAAACAAAACTCAGCAGGCCAGGTTCCTGATGTCCGTTTGCAGGAGGCACTTGGCACTGTCCAACCAGCCACGGTTGCCAGTGGTGGCGCCTTGCTTCTGAGAGGTATATGGAGACATTCGGAATTTCAACAGGCAGCCAACCACTGCGGGAGACCAGAACCTGTCCAGGAACGATGTCCTTTCCTATGAGAAACAGAAGTCAGCAGGCCAGCTTCCTGTGGTCAGTTTGCAGGAGGCACTTGGCACTGTCAAATCAGCCACACTTGCCTCTGGTGGAACGTTGCCTCCAGTAGGTGTCCCGAGATGAGCGGAATTTCAGCTGGCACCCTGCCACAGCGGGCCACCACAATCTGGACATAAATAATGGCCTTTCCCCAGAGTAGAAAAACTCAGCAGGCCAGGTTCCTGATGTCAGTTTGCAGGAGGCACTTGCCACCGTCAAAGCAGCCACACTTGCCTCTGGTGACGCCTTGCTTCTGGGAGGCATATGGAGACTTTCTGATTTTAGGCAGGCAGACAGCCACTGCGGGAGACAGGAAAATAGCAAAGAACGATGGCCTTTCCTATGAAAAACAGAACTCATCAGGCCAGGTTCCTGATGTCAGTTTGCAGGAGGCACTTGCCACTGTGAAATCCGCCACAGGTGCCTCTGGTGGAGCCTTGCAACTTGAAAGCACCCTGAGACATGCTGAATTTCACAAGAGAGCTTGCCATGCCAGGCAACGGGAGCCAGGACAGGAACAATGGCCTTTCCTATGAGAAACAAAACTCACCAGACCAGGTTCGCGATGTCTGTTTGCCGGAGGCACTTGGCACTATCAAATCAACCACAGTTTCCTGTGATGGCACCTTGCGTCTGGGAAGCATCCAAAGATATTTGGAATTTCAGAATGCAGCCGGCCATTGGGTGCCACCGGTCCCTGGACACGAACCATGGCCTTTCCCCAGAGAAACAAAACTCAGCAGGCCAAGTTCCTGATGTCAGTTTGCAAGAGGCACTTGGCACTGTCCAACCAGCCACACTTGCCTCTGGTGGTGTCTTGCTTCTGGCAGGTATCCTGAGATTTTCGGAATTTCAAGAAGCACCCTGACGCTACGGTCCACCGGAACCTGCCCAGGAACTATGGTCCTTCCCCTGAGAAACAAAACACACCAGGCAAGTTTCCTGTCATCAGTTTGCAGGAGGCACTTGGTACTGTCCAACCAGCCATGGTTGCCACTGGTGGCACCTTGCTGATGGCTCGTATATTGGGACGGTCAGATTTTCAGCTGCCACCAGGCCTCTCCGACCCACCAGACCCTTGACAGGAAGGATGGCCTTTTCTCTGAGAAACCAAACTCAGCAGGCCAGGTTCCTGATGTCAGTTTGCCAGAGGCTCTTGGCACTTTCAAGCCAGCCACACTTGCCTCTGGCGGCACCTTGCTTCTGGGAGGCATCCTGAGATATTTGGAATTTTAAGAGGCACCAGGCCACACAGGGCCACCTGAAGCGGGACACGTACAATGGCCTTTTTCTGGGAGAAACAAAACTCAGCAGGCCAGGTTCCTGATGTCAGTTTGCAGGAGGCACTTGGCACTGTCCAACCAGCCACGGTTGCCAGTGGTGGCGCCTTGCTTCTGGGAGGTATATGGAGACTTTGGGAATTTCAGCACAGAGCCGGACACTGCGGGAGACCGGAACCTGTCCAAGAACGATGTCCTTTCCTATGAGAAACAGAACTCAGCAGGCCAGCTTCCTGTGGTCAGTTTGCGGGAGGCACTTGGCACTGTCAAATCAGCCACACTTGCCTCTGGTGGAACGTTGCCTCTGGTAGGCATCCCGAGATGAGAGGAATTTCAGCTGGCACCCTGCCACACCGGGCCACCAGAAACTGGACATATATAATGGCCTTACCCCAGAGTAGAAAAACTCAGCAGGCCAGGTTCCTGTTGTCAGTTTGCAGGAGGCACTTGGCACTGTCCAACCAGCCACACGTGCCTCTGGCGGCACCTTGCTTCCTCAAGGCATCCTGAGATGTTTGGAATTTTAAGAGACACCAGGCCACGCTGGGCCACCGGATCCTGGACTCGATCAATGGCCTTTCCTCTGAGAAACAAAACTCAGCAGGCCAGGTTCCTGATGTCCGTTTGCAGGAGGCACTTGGCACTCTCAAACCAGCCACATTTGCCCGTGGTGGCATCTGGCTTCCGCAAGGCATCCTGAGACGTGCGGAATTTCGGCAGGCAGCTTGCCGCCCCGGGCCACGGGAACCAGGACGCAAACAATGACCTTTCCTATGAGACATAAAACTCATCAGGCCAAGTTCCTGAAGTCCGTTTGCAGGAGGCACTTGGCACTGTCAAAGCAGCCACACTTGCCTCTGGCCGCACCTTGCTTCCTCAAGGCATCCTGAGATGTTTGGAATTTTAAGAGACACCAGGCCATGCTGGGCCACCGGAACCTGGACTCGATCAATGGCCTTTCCTCTGAGAAACAAACTCAGCAGGCCAGGTTCCTGATGTCCGTTTGCAGGAGGCACTTGGCACTCTCAAACCAGCCACATTTGCCCGTGGTGGCATCTGGCTTCCGCAAGGCATCCTGAGACGTGCGGAATTTCAGCAGGCAGCTTGCCGCCCCGGGCCACGGGAATCAGGACGCAAACAATGACCTTTCCTATGAGACACAAAACTCATCAGGCCAAGTTCCTGATGTCAGTTTGCAGGAGGCACTTGGCTCTGTCCCACAAGCCACAGTTGCCTGTGCTGGAACCTTGCATCTTGGAGGCATCCTGTGCCATTCGGAATTTCAGAATGCAGCCGGCCATTGGGTGCCAGCAGGCCCTGGACACGAACCATGGCCTTTCCCCAGAGAAACCAAATTCAGCAGGCCAAGTTCCTGATGTCAGTTTGCAAGAGGCACTTGGCACTGTCAAACCAGCCACACTTGCCTCTGGTGGTGTCTTGTTTCTGGCAGGTATCCTGAGATTTTCGGAATTTCAAGAAGCACCCTGACGCTATGGTCCACCGGAACCTGGACTCGAACTATGGTCCTTCCCCTGAGAAACAAAACACACCAGGCAAGTTTCCTGTCGTCAGTTTGCAGGAGGCACTTGGTACTGTCCAACCAGCCACGGTTGCCACTGGTGGCACCTTGCTGATGGCTCGTATATTGGGACGTTCACATTTTCAGCTGGCACCAGGCATCTCCAACCCACCAGACCCTTGACAGGAAGGATGGCCTTTTCTCTGAGAAACCAAACTCAGCAGGCCAGGTTCCTGAAGTCCGTTTGCAGGAGGCACTTGGCACTGTCCAACCAGCCACACTTGCCTCTGCTGGCACCTTGCTTCTGGGAGGTATATGGAGACTTTGGGAATTTCAGCACAGAGCCGGACACTGCGGGAGACCGGAACCTGGCCGGGGACGAGGGCCTTTCCCCAGACAAACAAAACTCACCAAGCCAGGTTCGTGACATCAGTTTGCCAGAGGCACTTGGCACTTTCAAGACAGCCACACTTGCCTCTGGCGGCACCTTGCTTCTGGGAGGCATCCTGAGATATTTGGAATTTTAAGAGGCACCAGGCCACACAGGGCCACCGGAACCTGGACACGTACAATGGCCTTTTTCTGGGAGAAACAAAACTCAGCAGGCCAGGTTCCTGATGTCAGTTTGCAGGAGGCACTTGGCACTGTCCAACCAGCCACGGTTGCCAGTGGTGGCGCCTTGCTTCTGGGAGGTATATGGAGACATTCGGAATTTCAACAGGCAGCCAACCACTGCGGGAGACCAGAACCTGTCCAGGAACGATGTCCTTTCCTATGAGAAACAGAACTCAGCAGGCCAGGTTTCTGTGGTCAGTTTGCGGGAGGCACTTGGCACTGTCAAATCAGCCACACTTGCCTCTGGTGGAACGTTGCCTCTGGTAGGCGTCCCGAGATGAGCGGAATTTCAGCTGGCACCCTGCCACAGCGGGCCACCACAAACTGGACATAAATAATGGCCTTTCCCCAGAGTAGAAAATCTCAGCAGGCCAGGTTCCTGATGTCAGTTTGCAGGAGGCACTTGCCACTGTCAAAGCAGCCACACTTGCCTCTGGTGACGCCTTGCTTCTGGGAGGCATATGGAGACTTTCTGATTTTAGGCAGGCAGACAGCCACTGCGGGAGACAGGAAAATGGCAAAGAACGATGGCCTTTCCTATGAAAAACAGAACTCATCAGGCCAGGTTCCTGATGTCAGTTTGCAGGAGGCACTTGCCACAGTGAAATCCGCCACAGGTGCCTCTGGTGGAGCCTTGCAACTTGAAAGCACCCTGAGACATGCTGAATTTCAGTAGACAGCTTGCCATGCCAGGCAACGGGAGCCAGGTCAGGAACAATGGCCTTTCCTATGAGAAACAAAACTCACCAGACCTGGTTCGAGATGTCCGTTTGCAGGAGGCACTTGGCACTATCAAATCAACCACAGTTTCCTGTGATGGCACCTTGCGTCTGGGAAGCATCCAAAGATATTTGGAATTTCAGAATGCAGCCGGCCATTGGGTGCCACCGGTCCCTGGACACGAACCATGGTCTTTCCCCAGAGAAACAAAACTCAGCAGGCCAAGTTCCTGATGTCAGTTTGCAAGAGGCACTTGGCACTGTCAAACCAGCCACACTTGCCTCTGGTGGTGTCTTGCTTCTGGCAGGTATCCTGAGATTTTCGGAATTTCAAGAAGCACCCTGACGCTACGGTCCACCGGAACCTGCCCAGGAACTATGGTCCTTCCCCTGAGAAACAAAACACACCAGGCAAGTTTCCTGTCGTCAGTTTGCAGGAGGCACTTGGTACTGTCCAACCAGCCACGGTTGCCACTGGTGGCACCTTGCTGATGGCTCGTATATTGGGACGTTCACATTTTCAGCTGGCACCAGGCATCTCCAACCCACCAGACCCTTGACAGGAAGGATGGCCTTTTCTCTGAGAAACCAAACTCAGCAGGCCAGGTTCCTGAAGTCCGTTTGCAGGAGGCACTTGGCACTGTCCAACCAGCCACACTTGCCTCTGCTGGCACCTTGCTTCTGGGAGGTATATGGAGACTTTGGGAATTTCAGCACAGAGCCGGACACTGCGGGAGACCGGAACCTGGCCGGGGACGAGGGCCTTTCCCCAGACAAACAAAACTCACCAAGCCAGGTTCGTGACATCAGTTTGCCAGAGGCACTTGGCACTTTCAAG